>NW_027077598.1:716293-1432587 GCF_963924675.1 Phocoena phocoena | reverse complement strand
ATTTTGATAATGGGATTTATCGGATTTTCACTGCTGCGTTTCGGCCGCTGTACACACGCTTGACTCTCTTACGGAGACATATATATCCATGGGTTTTAAGATTCTTCCTAGTCAGGTATATTCCTAGGCGTTGAATATGTGGTGTTGGGTCCATTTCGTTGAGCAAGGAGTAGGTCTTGTCTATTACATATATGGCTTATGGAAAGTTATC
Source organism: Phocoena phocoena (assembly GCF_963924675.1). NCBI lineage: Eukaryota > Metazoa > Chordata > Mammalia > Artiodactyla > Phocoenidae > Phocoena > Phocoena phocoena. Next base: position 1,432,376 of record NW_027077598.1, on the reverse strand, counting down.
TGTGCTAATTTCAGTCTCTGGTTTTATGTAGCACCCCAAGGCACCTTTCCCCATAAGCAAGCACTAGTTGGTTTTCTAAATTTGACACACTGTTCTGTTTTGTAATTCAGTTCATGTGTAGTCAAGTTTACATTCCGTGTATTAGTGATATCTTATGATGTTTCTTTTTCTGTGTGACGTAGTTCACGTAGAATCACCGTACCTGCATCCACTCACTATGCCGCTACGGGCCTGATGACACAGATTTCATTGCTGAGTGATATTGCATTGCACGTACGTGCCACAACTTCTTTATCCATTTTTTGCTTTCTGGGATATTTACCTGATACTGTAGACGAGCTTCTTGTGAACACAGCCGTCCCAAATATTGGGGTGGCTGTCTGTTTTTGATTTTAATTTCCGTAAGCTATAGGACCATAAGTGGAAGTGCCATAGGCTGTGTTGCTTTGTTTGTTACGTGTTTCAGGAAACACCATACACTTCTCCAGGGTGGCTGCTGGCAATTTACATCCTGCCAATCAGCATAACAAGGCTCCCTGTTCTCCATATCCTGTCCTACCTTTCTGGATTTTACACTTTTTTCAGATGGCCCTTTTGCCCGGGGGGGCAGTGAGATTTCATTGTAGTGCAGATTTCCTTTACAGGCTTGCTTGGTTGGCCAAAAAGGGCGTATGCGTTTTTTCCTGAATATATTCAGGAAAAAACGCATACGCCCTTTTTGGCCAAGTGCATCATTGTCGACGTTGTGCCTCTTTTCCTATGCTTTCAGGGCAATTCCAGTCTACCCCCTGCAATCGTTTTCCTGAAATTCAGCCCCGCTTTCAAGTCCCCTTCGCAGGCTTACTTCAATATATTTTTGGAGGATAGCTGTCATTTATAACTCTGCAGGTTTGTGAATTACAGTGCCCCTGAGCTCCTTTCTTCAACTCGCTTTCTTGTGAGCTGGGCACAAAACCGCAGGATTGCTTCAGGCCCTAAACTGTTTCCAGCAGGGCACACTGAGCCTTTGTTTAATTCTTCTTCCTGATGGGAAATGAGCGTTACATTTGCCCGTGCAGAAACCTACAGCTAGTCTCTCATTGGTTCTCCCTATTCCTGTTCATCTTGCACAGAAATGGCAAGATGTGCCAAACAGGAGGTTAAAGGCACTGACTCTCCAAGCGGGGAGAGTGTTAGTAAAGCATCTGGAATGGGGAACCCGAGGACCAGGATACAAAAACTGAGATACATTTTAAATCGTTTCCCAATCACACGGTGGACGATACTCTGGGTTTCCCATGCATGTTTTAGCTGGAGGAAGAATGCCTTGAACCTGGAGAGTTGGGACCCATGGAATGGGTACCATGCAGTATGACTTCAAAGGGTCTGCATTTGCTCACCGAAACTCACCAGTGCTATCAGCCAGAAGTGTCCAGCCTTATGTCTCAACCAGCTCTGGGTGTAGATGTGGTCAATCCCGGTTGCATCACATGCCCTGAGTGAATTATTTAAGAATTGCTCTCTATTTCACTGTCTTTGTGTTTTGTTTTCGAAATTTATTTTGATAATGGGATTTATCGGATTTTCACTGCTGCGTATCGGCCGCTGTACACATGCTTGATTCTCTTACGGAGACATATATATCCATGGGTTTTAAGATTCTTCCTAGTCAGGTATATTCCTAGGCGTTGAATATGTGGTGTTGAGTCCATTTCGTTGAGCAAGGAGTAGGTCTTGTCTATTACATATTTGGCTTATGGAAAGTTATCTGTGCTAATTTCAGTCTCTGGTTTTATGCAGCACCCCAAGGCACCTTTCCCCATAAGCAAGCACTAGTTGGTTTTCTAAATTTGAGACCCTGTTCTGTTTTGTAATTCAGTTCATGTGTAGTCAAGTTTACATTCCGTGTATTAGTGATATCTTATGATGTTTCTTTTTCTGTGTGACGTAGTTCACGTAGAATCACCGTACCTGCATCCACTCACTATGCCGCTACGGGCCTGATGACACAGATTTCATTGCTGAGTGATATTGCATTGCACGTACGTGCCACAACTTCTTTATCCATTTTTTGCTTTCTGGGATATTTACCTGGTACTGTAGACGAGCTTCTTGGGAACACAGCCGTCCCAAACTTTGGGGTGGCTCTCTGTTTTTGATTTTAATTTCCCTAAGGAATAGGACCATAAGTGCAATTGCCATAGGCTGTGTTGCTTTATTTCTTACGTGTTTCAGGAAACACCATACACTTCTCCAGGGTGGCTGTTGGCAATTTACATCATTCCAGTCAGCATAACAAGGCTCCCTGTTCTCCATATCCTGTCCTACCTTTCTGGATTTTACACTTTTTTCAGATGGCCCTCTTGCCCGGGGGGCAGTGAGACTTCATTGTAGTGCACATTTCCTTTACAGGCTTGCATGGTTGGCCAAAAAGAGCGTATGCGTTTTTTCCTGAATATATTCAGGAAAAAACGCATACGCCCTTTTTGGCCAAGTGCATCATTGTCGACGTTGTGCCTCTTTTCCTATGCTTTCAGGGCAATTCCAGTCTACCCCCTGCAGTCGTTTTCCTGAAATTCTGCCCCGCTTTCAAGTCCCCTTCGCAGGCTTACTTCAATATACTTTTGGAAGAGAGCTGTCATTTATAACTCTGCAGGTTTGTGAATTACAGTGCCCCTGAGCTCCTTTCTTCAACTCGCTTTCTTGTGAGCTGGGCATAAAACCGCAGGATTGCGTCAGGCCCTAATCTGTTTCCAGCAGGGCACACTGAGCCTTTGTTTAATTCCTCTTCCTGGTCGGTAATGAGCGTTACATTTGCCCGTGCAGACACCTACAGCTAGTCTCTCATTGCTTCTCCCTATTCCTGTTCATCTTGCACAGAAATTGCAAGCTGTGCCAAAGAGGAGGTTAAAGGCACTGACTCTCCAAGCGGGGAGAGTGTTAGTAAAGCATCTGGAATGGTGAACCCGAGGACCAGGATACGAAAACTGAGATGCATTTTAAATCGTTTCCCAATCACACGGTGGACGATACTCTGGGTTTCCCATGCATGTTTTAGCTGGAGGAAGAATGCCTTGAACATGGAGAGTTGGGACCCATGGAATGGGTACCATGCAGTATGACTTCAAAGGGTCTGCATTTGCTCACCGAAACTCACCAATGCTATCAGCCTGAAGTGTCCAGCCTTATGTCTCAACCAGCTCTGTGTGTAGATGTGGTCAATCCCGGTTGCATCACATGCCCTGAGTGAATTAGTTAAGAATTGCTCTCGATTTCACTGTCTTTGTGTTTTGTTTTCGAAATTTATTTTGATAATGGGATTTATCGGATTTTCACTGCTGCGTTTCGGCCGCTGTACACATGCTTGGTTGTCTTATGGAGACATATATATCCATGGGTTTTAAGATTCTTCCTAGTCAGGTATATTCCTAGGCGTTGATTATGTGGTGTTGGGTCCATTTAGTTGAGCAAGGAGTAGGTCTTGTCTATTACATATTTGGCTTATGGAAAGTTATCTGTGCTAATTTCTGTCTCTGGTTTTATGCAGCACCCAAAGGCACCTTTCCCCATAAGCAAGCACTATTTGGTTTTCTAAATTTGAGACCCTGTTCTGTTTTGTAATTCAGTTCATGTGTAGTCAAGTTTACATTCCGTGTATTAGTGATATCTTATGATGTTTCTTATTCTGTGTGACGTAGTTCACGTAGAATCACCGTACCTGCATCCACTCACTATGCCGCTACGGGCCTGATGACACAGATTCCATTGCTGAGTGATATTGCATTGTATGTACGTGCCCCAATTTCTTTATCCATTTTTTGCTTTCTGGGATATTTACCTGATACTGTAGACGAGCTTCTTGTGAACACAGCCATCCCAAATATTGGGGTGGCTGTCTGTTTTTGATTTTAATTTCCGTAAGCTATAGGACCATAAGTGGAAATGCCATAGGCTGTGTTGCTTTGTTTCTTAAGTATTTCAGGAAACACCATACACTTCTCCTGGGTGGCTGCTGGCAATTTACATCCTGCCAATCAGCATAACAAGGCTCCCTGTTCTCCATATCCTGTCCTACCTTTCTGGATTTTACACTTTTTTCAGATGGCCCTTTTGCCCGGGGGGCAGTGAGAATTCATTGTAGTACAGATTTCCTTTACAGGCTTGCTTGGTTGGCCAAAAAGGGCGTATGCGTTTTTTCCTGAATATATTCAGGAAAAAACGCATACGCCCTTTTTGGCCAAGTGCATCATTGTCGACGTTCTGCCTCTTTTCCTATGCTTTCAGGGCAATTCCAGTCTACCCCCTGCAATTGTTTTCCTGAAATTCTGCCCCGCTTTCAAGTCCCCTTCGAAGGCTTACTTCAATATATTTTTGGAGGATAGCTGTCATTTATAACTCTGCAGGTTTGTGAATTACAGTGCTCCTGAGCTCCTTTCTTCAACTCGCTTTCTTGTGAGCTGGCCACAAAACCGCAGGATTGCTTCAGGCCCTAATCTGTTTTCAGTAGGGCACACTGAGCCTTTGTTTAATTCCTCATCCTGGTCGGCAATGAGCGTTACATTTGCCCGTGCAGACACCTACAGCTAGTCTCTCATTGGTTCTCCCTATTCCTGTTCATCTTGCACAGAAATGGCAAGCTGTGCCAAAGAGGAGGTTAAAGGCACTGACTCTCCAAGCGGGGAGAGTGTTAGTAAAGCATCTGGAATGGTGAACCCGAGGACCAGGATACGAAAACTGAGATGCATTTTAAATCGTTTCCCAATCACACGGTGGACGATACTCTGGGTTTCCCCTGCATGTTTTAGCTGGAGGAAGAATGCCTTGAACCTGGAGAGTTGGGACCCATGGAATGGGTACCATGAAGTATGACTTCAAAGGGTCTGCATTTGCTCACCGAAACTCACCAATGCTATCAGCCTGAAGTGTCCAGCCTTATGTCTCAACCAGCTCTGGGTGTAGATGTGGTAAATCCCGGTTGCATCACATGCCCTGAGTGAATTATTTAAGAATTGCTCTCTATTTCACTGTCTTTGTGTTTTGTTTTCGAAATTTATTTTGATAATGGGATTTATCGGATTTTCACTGCTGCGTTTCGGCCGCTGTACACACGCTTGATTCTCTTACGGAGACATATATATATCCATGGGTTTTAAGATTCTTCCTAGTCAGGTATATTCCTAGGCGTTGAATATGTGGTGTTGAATCCATTTCGTTGAGCAAGGAGTAGGTCTTGTCTATTACATATTTGGCTTATGGAATGTTATCTGTGCTAATTTCAGTCTCTGGTTTTATGCAGCACCCCAAGGCACCTTTCCCCATAAGCAAGCACTAGTTGGTTTTCTAAATTTGAGACCCTGTTCTGTTTTGTAATTCAGTTCATGTGTAGTCAAGTTTATATTCCGTGTATTAGTGATATCTTATGATGTTTCTTTTTCTGTGTGACGTAGTTCACGTAGTATCACCGTACCTGCATCCACTCACTATGCCGCTACGGGCCTGATGACACAGATTTCATTGCTCAGTGATATTGCATTGCACGTACATGCCACAACTTCTTTATCCATTTTTTGCTTTCTGGGATATTTACCTGGTACTGTAGACGAGCTTCTTGGGAACACAGCCGTCCCAAACTTTGGGGTGGCTCTCTGTTTTTGATTTTAATTTCCCTAAGGAATAGGACCATAAGTGCAATTGCCATAGGCTGTGTTGCTTTATTTCTAACGTGTTTCAGGAAACACCATACACTTCTCCAGGGTGGCTGTTGGCAATTTACATCCTGCGAATCAGCATAACAAGGCTCCCTGTTCTCCATATCCTGTCCTACCTTTCTGGATTTTACACTTTTTTCAGATGGCCCTCTTGCCCGGGGGGCAGTGAGACTTCATTGTAGTGCAGATTTCCTTTACAGGCTTGCTTGTTTGGCCAAAAAGTGCGTATGCGTTTTTTCCTGAATATATTCAGGAAAAAACGCATACGCCCTTTTTGGCCAAGTGCATCATTGTCGACGTTGTGCCTCTTTTCCTATGCTTTCAGGGCGTTTCCAGTCTACCCCCTGCAATCGTTTTCCTGAAATTCAGCCCCGCTTTCAAGTCCCCTTCGCAGGCTTACTTCAATATATTTTTGGAGGATAGCTGTCATTTATAACTCTGCAGGTTTGTGAAGTACAGTGCCCCTGAGCTCCTTTCTTCAACTCGCTTTCTTGGGAGCTGGGCACAAAACCGCAGGATTGCTTCAGGCCGTAATCTGTTTCCAGCAGGGCACACTGAGCCTTTGGTTAATTCCTCTTCCTGGTGGGCAATGAGCGTTACATTTACCCGTGCAGACACTTATAGCTAGTCTCTCATTGGTTCTCCCTATTCCTGTTCATCTTGCACAGAAATTGCAAGCTGTGCCAAACAGGAGGTTAAAGGCACTGACTCTCCAAGCAGGGAGAATGTTAGTAAAGCATCTGGAATGGTGAACCCGAGGACCAGGATACAAAACCTGAGATGCATTTTAAATCGTTTCCCAATCACACGGTGGACCATACTGTGGGTTTCCTATGCATGTTTTAGCTGGAGGAAGAATCCCTTGAACCTGAAGTGTTGGGACCAATGGAATAGGTACCATGCAGTATGACTTCAAAGTGTCTGCATTTGCTCACCGAAACTCACCAATGCTATTAGCCTGAAGTGTCCAGCCTTATGTCTCAATCAGCTCTGGGTGTAGATGTGGTCAATCCCGGTTGCATCACATGCCCTGAGTGAATTATTTAAGAATTGATCTCTATTTCACTGTCTTTGTGTTTTGTTTTCGAAATTTATTTTGATAATGGGATTTATCGGATTTTCACTGCTGCGTATCGGCCGCTGTACACATGCTTGATTCTCTTACGGAGACATATATATCCATGGGTTTTAAGATTCTTCCTAGTCAGGTATATTCCCAGGCCTTAAATATGTGGTGTTGAGTCCATTTCATTGAGCAAGGAGTAGGTCTTGTCTATTACATATTTGGCTTATGGAAAGTTATCTGTGCTAATTTCAGTCTCTGGTTTTATGCAGCACCCCAAGGCACCTTTCCCCATAAGCAAGCACTAGTTGGTTTTCTAAATTTGAGACCCTGTTCAGTTTTGTAATTCAGTTCATGTGTAGTCAAGTTTACCTTCCGTGTATTAGTGATATCTTATGATGTTTCTTTTTCTGTGTGACGTAGTTCACGTAGAATCACCGTACCTGCATCCACTCACTATGCCGCTAAGGGCCTGATGACACAGATTTCATTGCTGAGTGATATTGCATTGCACGTACGTGCCACAACTTCTTTATCCATTTTTTGCTTTCTGGGATATTTACCTGGTACTGTAGACGAGCTTCTTGGGAACACAGCCGTCCCAAACTTTGGGGTGGCTCTCTGTTTTTGATTTTAATTTCCCTAAGGAATAGGACCATAAGTGCAATTGCCATAGGCTGTGTTGCTTTATTTCTTACGTGTTTCAGGAAACACCATACACTTCTCCAGGGTGGCTGTTGGCAATTTACATCCTGCCAATCAGCATAACAAGGCTCCCTCTTCTCCATATCCTGTCCTACCTTTCTGGATTTTACACTTTTTTCAGATGGCCCTGTTGCCCGGGGGACAGTGAGACTTCATTGTAGTGCAGATTTCTTTAACAGGCTTGCTTGGTTGGCCAAAAAGGGCGTATGCGTTTTTTCCTGAATATATTCAGGAAAAAACGCATACGCCCTTTTTGGCCAAGTGCATCATTGTCGACGTTCTGCCTCTTTTCCTATGCTTTCAGGGCAATTCCAGTCTACCCCTGCAATCGTTTTCCTGAAATTCTGCCCCGCTTTCAAGTCCCCTACGCAGGCTTACTTCAGTATACTTTTGGAAGATAGCTGTCATTTATAACTCTGCAGGTTTGTGAATTACAGTGCCCCTGAGCTCCTTTCTTCAACTCGCTTTCTTGTGAGCTGGGCACAAAACCGCAGGATTCCTTCAGGCCCTAATCTGTTTCCAGCAGGGCACACTGAGCCTTTGTTTAATTCCTCTTCCTGGTGGGCAATGAGCGTTACATTTGCCCGTGCAGACACCTACAGCTAGTCTCTCATTGGTTCTCCGTATTCCTGTTCATCTTGCACAGAAATTGCAAGCTGTGCGAAAGAGGAGGTTAAAGGCACTGACTCTCCAAGCGGGGAGAGTGTTAGTAAAGCATCTGGAATGGTGAACCCGAGGACCAGGATACGAAAACTGAGATGCATTTTAAATCGTTTCCCAATCACATGGTGGACGATACTCTGGGTTTCCCATGCATGATTTAGCTGGAGGAAGAATGCCTTGAACCTGGAGAGTTGGGACCCATGGAATGGGTACCATGCAGTATGACTTCAAAGGGTCTGCATTTGCTCACCGAAACTCACCAATGCTATCAGCCTGAAGTGTCCAGCCTTATGTCTCAACCAGCTCTGGGTGTAGATGTGGTCAATCCCGGTTGCATCACATGCCCTGAGTGAATTATTTAAGAATTGCTCTCTATTTCACTGTCTTTGTGTTTTGTTTTCGAAATTTATTTTGATAATGGGATTTATCGGATTTTCACTGCTGCGTTTCGGCCGCTGTACACACGCTTGATTCTCTTACGGAGACATATATATATCCATGGGTTTTAAGATTCTTCCTAGTCAGGTATATTCCTAGGTGTTGAATATGTGGTGTTGAATCCATTTCGTTGAGCAAGGAGTAGGTCTTGTCTATTACATATTTGGCTTATGGAATGTTATCTGTGCTAATTTCAGTCTCTGGTTTTATGCAGCACCCCAAGGCACCATTCCCCATAAGCAAGCACTAGTTGGTTTTCTAAATTTGAGACCCTGTTCTGTTTTGTTATTCAGTTCATGTGTAGTCAAGTTTACATTCCGTGTATTAGTGATATCTTATGATGTTTCTTTTTCTGTGTGACGTAGTTCACGTAGAATCACCGTACCTGCATCCACTCACTATGCCGCTACGGGCCTGATGACACAGATTTCATTGCTGAGTGATATTGCATTGCACGTACCTGCCACAACTTCTTTATCCATTTTTTGCTTTCTGGGATATTTACCTGGTACTGTAGACGAGCTTCTTGGGAACACAGCCGTCCCAAACTTTGGGGTGGCTCTCTGTTTTTGATTTTAATTTCCCTAAGGAATAGGACCATAAGTGCAATTGCCATAGGCTGTGTTGCTTTATTTTTTACGTGTTTCAGGAAACACCATACACTTCTCCAGGGTGGCTGTTGGCAATTTACATCCTGCCAATCAGCATAACAAGGCTCCCTGTTCTCCATATCCTGTCCTACCTTTCTGGATTTTACACTTTTTTCAGATGGCCCTCTTGCCCGGGGGGCAGTGAGACTTCATTGTAGTGCACATTTCCTTTACAGGCTTGCTTGGTTGGCCAAAAAGGGCGTATGCGTTTTTTCCTGAATATATTCAGGAAAAAATGCATACGCCCTTTTGGCCAAGTGCATCATTGTCGACGTTGTGCCTCTTTTCCTATGCTTTCAGGGCAATTCCAGTCTACCCCCTGCAATCGTTATCCTGAAATTCTGCCCCGCTTTCAAGTCCCCTACGCAGGCTTACTTAAATATACTTTTGGAAGATAGCTGTCATTTATAACTCTGCAGGTTTGTGAATTACAGTGCCCCTGAGCTCCTTTCTTCAACTCGCTTTCTTGTGAGCTGGGCACAAAACCTCAGGATTGCTTCAGGCCCTAATGTGTTTCCAGCAGGGCACACTGAGCCTTTGTTTAATTCCTCTTCCTGGTGGGCAATGAGCGTTTCATTTGCCCGTGCAGACACCTACAGCTAGTCTCTCATTGGTTCTCCCTATTCCTGTTCATCTTGCACAGAAATTGCAAGCTGTGCCAAAGAGGAGGTTAAAGGCACTGACTCTCTAAGCGGGGAGAGTGTTAGTAAAGCATCTGGAATGGTGAACCCGAGGACCAGGATACGAAAACTGAGATGCATTTTAAATCATTTCCCAATCACACTGTGGACGATACTCTGGGTTTCCCATGCATGTTTTAGCTGGAGGAAGAATCCCTTGAACCTGGAGTGTTGGGACCCATGGAATGGGTACCATGCAGTATGACTTCAAAGGGTCTGCATTTGCTCACCAAAACTCACCAATGCTATCAGCCTGAAGTGTCCAGCCTTATGTCTCAACCAGTTCTGGGTGTAGATGTGGTCAACCACGGTTGCATCACATGCCCTGAGTGAATTATTTAAGAATTGCTCTCTATTTCACTGTCTTTGTGTTTTGTTTTCGAAATTTATTTTGATAATGGAATTTATCGGATTTTCACTGCTGCGTGTCGGCTGCTGTACACACGCTTGATTCTCTTATGGAGACATATATATCCATGGGTTTTAAGATTCTTCCTAGTCAGGTATATTCCTAGGCGTTGAATATGTGGTTTTGGGTCCATTTCGTTGAGCAAGGAGTAGGTCTTGTCTATTACATATTTGGCTTATGGAAAGTTATCTGTGCTAATTTCAGTCTCTGGTTTTATGCAGCACCCCAAGGCACCTTTCCCCATAAGCAAGCACTAGTTGGTTTTCTGAATTTGTGACCCTGTTCTGTTTTGTAATTCAGTTCATGTGTAGTCAAGTTTACATTCCGTGTATTAGTGATATCTTATGATGTTTCTTTTTCTGTGTGACGTAGTTCACGTAGAATCACCGTACCTGCATCCACTCACTATGCCGCTACGGACCTGATGACACAGATTTCATTGCTGAGTGATATTGCATTGCACGTACGTGCCACAACTTCTTTATCCATTTTTTGCTTTCTGGGATATTTACCTGGTACTGTAGACGAGCTTCTTGGGAACACAGCCGTCCCAAACTTTGGGGTGGCTCTCCGTTTTTGATTTTAATTTCCCTAAGCAATAGGACCATAATTGCAATTGCCATAGGCTGTGTTGCTTTATTTCTTACGTGTTTCAGGAAACACCATACACTTCTCCAGGGTGGCTGTTCACAATTTACATCCTGCCAATCAGCAAAACAAGGCTCCCTGTTCTCCATATCCTGTCCTACCTTTCTGGATTTTACACTTTTTTCGGATGGCCCGTTTGCCCGGGGGGGCAGTGAGATTTCATTGTAGTGCAGATTTCAGTTACAGGCTTGCTTGGTTGGCCATAAAGGGCGTATGCGTTTTTTCCTGAATATATTCAGGAAAAAACGCATACGCACTTTTTGGCCAAGTGCATCATTGTCGACGTTGTGCCTCTTTTCCTATGCTTTCAGGGCAATTCCAGTCTAACCCCTGCAATCGTTTTCCTGAAATTCAGCCCCGCTTTCAAGTCCCCTTCGCAGGCTTACTTCAATATATTTTTGGAGGATAGCTGTCATTTATAACTCTGCAGGTTTGTGAAGTACAGTGCCCCTGAGCTCCTTTCTTCAACTCGCTTTCTTGTGAGCTGGGCACAAAACCGCAGGATTGCTTCAGGCCCTAATCTGTTTCCGGCAGGGCATGCTGAGCCTTTGTTTAATTCCTCTTCCTGGTGGGCAATGAGCGTTACATTTGCCCGTGCAGACACCTACACCTAGTCTCTCATTGGTTCTCCCTATTCCTGTTCATCTTGCACAAAAATTGCAAGCTGTGCGAAACAGGAGGTTAAAGGCACTGACTCTCCAAGCGGGGAGAGTGTTAGTAAAGCATCTGGAATGGTGAACCCGAGGACCAGGAAATGAAAACTGAGATGCATTTTAAATCATTTCCCAATCACACGGTGGACGATACTCTGGGTTTCCCATGCATGTTTTTGCTGGAGGAAGAATCCCTTGAACCTGGAGAGGTGGGACCCATGGAATGGGTACCATGCAGTATGACTTCAAAGGGTCTGCATTTGCTCACCGAAACTCACCAATGCTATCAGCCTGAAGTGTCCAGCCTTATGTCTCAACCAGCTCTGGGTGTAGATGTGGTCAATCCCGGTTGCATCACATGCCCTGAGTGAATTATTTAAGAATTGCTCTCTATTTCACTGTCTTTGTGTTTTGTTTTCGAAATTTATTTTGATAATGGGATTTATCGGATTTTCACTGCTGCGTTTCGGCCGCTGTACACACGCTTGATTCTCTTACGGAGACATATATATCCATGGGTTTTAAGATTCTTCCTAGTCAGGTATATTCCTAGGCGTTGAATATGTGGTGTTGGGTCCATTTCATTGAGCAAGGAGTAGGTCTTGTCTATTACATATTTGGCTTATGGAAAGTTATCTGTGCTAATTTCAGTCTCTGGTTTTATGCAACTCCCCAAGGCACCTTTCCCCATAAGCAAGCACTAGTTGGTTTTCTAAATTTGAGACCCTGTTCTTTTTTGTAATTCAGTTCATGTGTAGTCAAGTTTACATTCCGTGTATTAGTGATATCTTATGATGTTTCTTTTTCTGTGTGACGTAGTTCACGTAGAATCACCATACCTGCATCCACTCACTATGCCGCTACGGGCCTGATGACACAGATTTCATTGCTGAGTGATATTGCATTGTACGTACGTGCCACAACTTCTTTATCCATTTTTTGGTTTCTGGGATATTTACCTGATACTGTAGACGAGCTTCTTGTGAACACAGCCGTCCCAAATATTGGGGTGGCTGTCTGTTTTTGATTTTAATTTCCGTAAGCTATAGGACCATAAGTGGAAGTGCCATAGGCTGTGTTGCTTTGTTTCTTACGTGTTTCAGGAAACACCATACACTTCTCCAGGGTGGCTGCTGGCAATTTACATCCTGCCAATCTGCATAACAAGGCTCCCTGTTCTCCATATCCTGTCCTACCTTTCTGGATTTTACAATTTTTTCAGATGGCCCTTTTGCCCGGGGGGGCAGTGAGATTTCATTCTAGTGCAGATTTCCTTTATAGGCTTGCTTGGTTGGCCAAAAAGGGCATATGCATTTTTTCCTGAATATATTCAGGAAAAAACGCATACGCCCTTTTTGGCCAAGTGCATCATTGTCGACGTTGTGCCTCTTTTCCTATGCTTTCAGGGCAATTCCAGTCTACCCCCTGCAATCGTTTTCCTGAAATTCAGCCCCGCATTCAAGTCCCCTTCGCAGGCTTACTTCAATATATTTTTGGAGGATAGCTGTCATTTATAACTCTGCAGGTTTGTGAAGTACAGTGGCCCTGAGCTCCTTTCTTCAGCTCGCTTTCTTGTGAGCTGGGCACAAAACCGCAGGATTGCTTCAGGCCCTAATCTGTTTCCAGCAGGGCACACTGAGCCTTTGTTTAATTCCTCTTCCTGGTGGGCAATGAGCGTTATATTTGCCCGTGCAGACACCTACAGCTAGTCTCTCATTGGTTCTCCCTATTTCTGTTCATCTTGCACAGAAATGGCAAGCTGTGCCAAACAGGAGGTTAAAGGCACTGACTCTCCAAGTGGGGAGAGTGTTAGTAAAGCATCTGGAATGGTGAACACGAGGACCAGGATATGAAAACTGAGATGCATTTTAAATCGTTTCCCAATCACACGGTGGACGATACTCTGGGTTTCCCATGCATGTTTTAGCTGGAGGAAGAATGCCTTGAACCTGGAGAGTTGGGACCCATGGAATGGGTACCATGCAGTATGACTTCAAAGGGTCTGCATTTGCTCACCAAAACTCACCAGTGCTATCAGCCTGAAGTGTCCAGCCTTATGTCTCAACCAGCTCTGGGTGTAGATGTGGTCAATCCCGGTTGCATCACATGCCCTGAGTGAATTATTTAAGAATTGCTCTCTATTTCACTGTCTTTGTGTTTTGTTTTCGAAATTTATTTTGATAATGGGATTTATCGGATTTTCACTGCTGCATTTCCGCCGCTGTACACACGCTTGATTCTCTTACGGAGACATATATATCCATGGGTTTTAAGATTCTTCCTAGTCAGGTATATTCCTAGGCGTTGAATATGTGGTGTTGAGTCCATTTCGTTGAGCAAGGAGTAGGTCTTGTCTATTACATATTTGGCTTATGGAATGTTATCTGTGCTAATTTCAGTCTCTGGTTTTATGCAGCACCCCAACGCACCTTTCCCCATAAGCAAGCACTAGTTGGTTTTCTAAATTTGAGACCCTGTTCTGTTTTGTAATTCAGTTCATGTGTAGTCAAGTTTACATTCCGTGTATTAGTGATATCTTATGATGTTTCTTTTTCTGTGTGACGTAGTTCACGTAGAATCACCGTACCTGCATCCACTCACTATGCCGCTACGGGCCTGATGACACAGATTTCATTGCTGAGTGATATTGCATTGCACGTACGTGCCACAACTTCTTTATCCATTTTTTGCTTTCTGGGATATTTACCTGGTACTGTAGACGAGCTTCTTGTGAACACAGCCGTCCCAAACTTTGGGGTGGCTCTCTGTTTTTGATTTTAATTTCCCTAAGGAATAGGACCATAAGTGCAATTGCCATAGGCTGTGTTGCTTTATTTCTTACGTGTTTCAGGAAACACCATACACTTCTCCAGGGTGGCTGTTGGCAATTTACATCCTGCCAATCAGCATAACAAGGCTCCCTCTTCTCCATATCCTGTCCTACCTTTCTGGATTTAACACTTTTTTCAGATGGCCCTCTTGCCCGGGGGGCAGTGAGACTTCATTGTAGTTCAGATTTCCTTTACAGGCTTGCTTGGTTGGCCAAAAAGGGCGTATGCGTTTTTTCCTGAATATATTCAGGAAAAATCGCATACGCCCTTTTTGGCCAAGTGCATCATTGTCGACGTTGTGCCTCTTTTCCTATGCTTTCAGGGCAATTCCTGTCTACCCCCTGCAATCGTTTTCCTGAAATTCTGCCCCGCTTTCAAGTCCCCTACGCAGGTTTACTTCAGTATACTTTTGGAAGATAGCTGTCATTTATAACTCTGCAGGTTTGTGAATTACAGTGCCCCTGAGCTCCTTTCTTCAACTCGGTTTCTTGTGAGCTGGGCACAAAACCGCAGGATTGCTTCAGGCCCTAATCTGTTTTCAGCAGGGCACGCTGAGCCTTTGTTTAATTCCTCTTCCTGGTGGGCAATGAGCATTACATTTGCCCGTGCAGACACCTAGAGCTAGTCTCTCATTGGTTCTCCCTATTCCTGTTCATCTTGCACAGAAATTGCAAGCTGTGCCAAAGAGGAGGTTAAAGGCACTGACACTCCAAGCGGGGAGAGTGTTAGTAAAGCATCTGGAATGTTGAACCCGAGGACCAGGATACGAAAACTGAGATGCATTTTAAATCGTTTCCAATCACACGGTGGACGATACTCTGGATTTCCCATGCATGTATTAGCTGCAGGAAGAATCCCTTGAACCTGGAGAGTTGGGACCCATGGAATGGGTACCATGCAGTTTGATTTCAAAGGGTCTGCATTTGCTCATCGAAACTCACCAATGCTATCAGCCTGAAGTGTCCAGCCTTATGTGTCAACCAGCTCTGGGTGTAGATGTGGTCCTTCCCGGTTGCATCACATGCCCTGAGTGAATTATTTAAGAATTGCTCTCTATTTCACTGTCTTTGTGTTTTGTTTTCGAAATTTATTTTGATAATGGGATTTATCGGATTTTCACTGCTGCGTTTCGGCCGCTGTACACACGCTTGATTCTCTTACGGAGACATATATATCTATGGGTTTTAAGATTCTTCCTAGTCAGGTATATTCCTAGGCATTGAATATGTGGTGTTGGGTCCATTTCCTTGAGCAAGGAGTAGGTCTTGTCTATTACATATTTGGCTTATGGAAAGTTATCTGTGCTAATTTCAGTCTCTGGTTTTATGCAGCACCCCAAGGCACCTTTTCCCTTAAGCAAGCACTAGTTGGTTTTCTAAATTTGAGACCCTGTTCTGTTTTGTAATTCAGTTCATGTGTAGTCAAGTTTACATTCCGTGTATTAGTGATATCTTATGATGTTTCTTTTTCTGTGTGACGTAGTTCACGTAGAATCACCGTACCTGCATCCACTCACTATGCCGCTACGGGCCTGATGACACAGATTTCATTGCTGAGTGATATTGCATTGTACGTACGTGCCACAACTTCTTTATCCATTTTTTGCTTTCTGGGATATTTACCTGATACTGTAGACGAGCTTCTTTTCAACACAGCCGTCCCAAATATTGGGGTGGCTGTCTGTTTTTGATTTTAATTTCCGTAAGCTATAGGACCATAAGTGGAAGTGCCATAGGCTGTGTTGCTTTGTTTCTTACGTGTTTCGGGAAACACCATACACTTCTGCAGGGTGGATGCCGGCAATTTACATCCTGCCTATCAGCATAACAAGGCTCCCTGTTCTCCATATCCTGTCCTACATTTCTGGATTTTACACTTTTTTCAGATGGCCCTTTTGCCCGGGGGGCAGTGAGACTTCATTGTAGTGCAGATTTCCTTTACAGGCTTGCTTGGTTGGCCAAAAAGTGCGTATGCGTTTTTTCCTGAATATATTCAGAAAAAAACGCATATGCACTTTTTGGCCAAGTGCATCATTTTCGACGTTGTGCCTCTTTTCCTATGCTTTCAGGGCAATTCCAGTCTACCCCCTGCAATCGTTTTCCTGAAATTCTGACCCGCTTTCAAGTCCCCTTCGCAGGCTTACTTCAATATATTTTTGGAGGAATGCTGTCATTTATAACTCTGCAGGTTTGTGAATTACAGTGCCCCTGAGCTCCTTTCTTCAACTCGCTTTCTTGTGAGCTGGGCACAAAACCGCAGGATTGTTTCAGGCCCTAATCTGTTTCTGGCAGGGCATGCTGAGGCTTTGGTTAATTCCTCTTCCTGGTGGGAAATGAGCGTTACATTTGCCCGTGCAGACACCTACAGCTAGTCTCTCATTGGTTCTCCCTATTCCTGTTCATCTTGCACAGAAATTGCAAGCTGTGCCAAACAGGAGGTTAAAGGCACTGACTCTCCAAGCGGGGAGAGTGTTAGTAAAGCATCTGGAATGGTGAACCCGAGGACCAGGATACGAAAACTGAGATGCATTTTAAATCGTTTCCCAATCACACGGTGGACGATACTCTGGGTTTCCCATGCATGTTTTAGCTGGAGGAAGAATGCCTTGAACCTGGAGAGTTGGGACCCATGGAATGGGTACCATGCAGTATGACTTCAAAGGGTCTGCATTTGCTCACCGAAACTCACCAATGCTATCAGCCTGAAGTGTCCAGCCTTATGTCTCAACCAGCTCTGGGTGTAGATGTGGTAAATCCCGGTTGCATCACATGCCCTGAGTGAATTATTTAAGAATTGCTCTCTATTTCACTGTCTTTGTGTTTTGTTTTCGAAATTTATTTTGATAATGGGATTTATCGGATTTTCACTGATGCGTTTCGGCCGCTGTACACACGCTTGATTCTCTTACGGAGACATATATATATCCATGGGTTTTAAGATTCTTCCTAGTCAGGTATATTCCTATGCGTTGAATATGTGGTGTTGAATCCATTTCGTTGAGCAAGGAGTAGGTCTTGTCTATTACATATTTGGCTTATGGAATGTTATCTGTGCTAATTTCAGTCTCTGGTTTTATGCAGCACCCCAAGGCACCTTTCCCCATAAGCAAGCACTAGTTGGTTTTCTAAATTTGAGACCCTGTTCTGTTTTGTAATTCAGTTCATGTGTATTCAAGTTTACATTCCGTGTATTAGTGATACCTTATGATGTTTCTTTTTCTGTGTGACGTAGTTCACGTAGAATCACCATACCTGCATCCACTCACTATGCCGCTAAGGGCCTGATGACACAGATTTCATTGCTGAGTGATATTGCATTGCACGTACGTGCCACAACTTCTTTATCCATTTTTTGCTTTCTGGGATATTTACCTGGTACTGTAGACGAGCTTCTTGGGAACACAGCCGTCCCAAACTTTGGGGTGGCTCTCTGTTTTTGATTTTAATTTCCCTAAGTAATAGGACCATAAGTGCAATTGCCATAGGCTGTGTTGCTTTATTTCTTACGTGTTTCATGAAACACCATACAATTCTCCAGGGTGGCTGTTGGCAATTTACATCCTGCCTATCAGCATAACAAGGCTCCCTGTTCTCCATATCCTGTCCTACCTTTCTGGATTTTACACTTTTTTCAGATGGCCCTCTTGCCCGGGGGGCAGTGAGACTTCATTGTAGTGCACATTTCCTTTACAGGCTTGCTTGGTTGGCCAAAAAGGGCGTATGCGTTTTTTCCTGAATATATTCAGAAAAAAACGCATATGCACTTTTTGGCCAAGTGCATCATTGTCGACGTTGTGCCTCTTTTCCTATGCTTTCAGGGCAATTCCAGTCTACCCCCTGCAATCGTTTTCCTGAAATTCTGCACCGCTTTCAAGTCCCCTTCGCAGGCTTACTTCAATATATTTTTGGAGGAATGCTGTCATTTATAACTCTGCAGGTTTGTGAATTACAGTGTCCCTGAGCTCCTTTCTTCAACTCGCTTTCTTGTGAGCTGGGCACAAAACCGCAGGATTGTTTCAGGCACTAATCTGTTTCTGGCAGGGCATGCTGAGCCTTTGGTTAATTCCTCTTCCTGGTGGGAAATGAGCGTTACATTTGCCCGTGCAGACACCTACAGCTAGTCTCTCATTGGTTCTCCCTATTCCTGTTCATCTTGCACAGAAATTGCAAGCTGTGCCAAACAGGAGGTTAAAGGCACTGACTCTCCAAGCGGGGAGAGTGTTAGTAAAGCATCTGGAATGGTGAACCCGAAGACCAGGATACGAAAACTGAGATGCATTTTAAATCGTTTCCCAATCACACGGTGGACGATACTCTGGGTTTCCCATGCATGTTTTAGCTGGAGGAAGAATGCCTTGAACCTGGAGAGTTGGGACCCATGGAATGGGTACCATGCAGTATGACTTCAAAGGGTCTGCATTTGCTCACCGAAACTCACCAATGCTATCAGCCTGAAGTGTCCAGCCTTATGTCTCAACCAGCTCTGGGTGTAGATGTGGTAAATCCCGGTTGCATCACATGCCCTGAGTGAATTATTTAAGAATTGCTCTCTATTTCACTGTCTTTGTGTTTTGTTTTCGAAATTTATTTTGATAATGGGATTTATCGGATTTTCACTGCTGCCTTTCGGCCGCTGTACACACGCTTGATTCTCTTACGGAGACACATATATATCCATGGGTTTTAAGATTCTTCCTAGTCAGGTATATTCCTAGGCGTTGAATATGTGGTGTTGAATCCATTTCGTTGAGCAAGGAGTAGGTCTTGTCTATTACATATTTGGCTTATGGAATGTTATCTGTGCTAATTTCAGTCTCTGGTTTTATGCAGCACCCCAAGGCACCTTTCCCCATAAGCAAGCACTAGTTGGTTTTCTAAATTTGAGACCCTGTTCTGTTTTGTAATTCAGTTCATGTGTAGTCAAGTTTATATTCCGTGTATTAGTGAAATCTTATGATGTTTCTTTTTCTGTGTGACGTAGTTCACGTAGAATCACCGTACTTGCATCCACTCACTATGCCGCTACGGGCCTGATGACACAGATTTCATTGCTGAGTGATATTTCATTGTACGTACGTGCCACAACTTCTTTATCCATTTTTTGCTTTCTGGGATATTTACGTGATACTGTAGACGAGCTTCTTGTGAACACAGCCGTCCCAAATATTGGGGTGGCTGTCTGTTTTTGATTTTAATTTCCGTCAGCTATAGGACCATAAGTGGAAGTGCCATAGGCTGTGTTGCTTTGTTTCTTACGTGTTTCAGGAAACACCATACACTTCTGCAGGGTGGATGCCGGCAATTTACATCCTGCCTATCAGCATAACAAGGCTCCCTGTTCTCCATATCCTGTCCTACATTTCTGGATTTTACACTTTTTTCAGATGGCCCTTTTGCCCGGGGGGCAATGAGACTTCATTGTAGTGCAGATTTCCTTTACAGGCTTGCTTGGTTGGCCAAAAAGGGCGTATGCGTTTTTTCCTGAATATATTCAGAAAAAAACGCATATGCAGTTTTTGGCCAAGTGCATCATTGTCGACGTTGTGCCTCTTTTCCTATGCTTTCAGGGCAATTCCAGTCTACCCCCTGCAATCGTTTTCCTGAAATTCTGCACCGCTTTCAAGTCCCCTTCGCAGGCTTACTTCAATATATTTTTGGAGGAATGCTGTCATTTATAACTCTGCAGGTTTGTGAATTACAGTGTCCCTGAGCTCCTTTCTTCAACTCGCTTTCTTGTGAGCTGGGCACAAAACCGCAGGATTGTTTCAGGCACTAATCTGTTTCTGGCAGGGCATGCTGAGCCTTTGGTTAATTCCTCTTCCTGGTGGGAAATGAGCGTTACATTTGCCCGTGCAGACACCTACAGCTAGTCTCTCATTGGTTCTCCCTATTCCTGTTCATCTTGCACAGAAATTGCAAGCTGTGCCAAACAGGAGGTTAAAGGCACGGACTCTCCAAGCGGGGAGAGTGTTAGTAAAGCATCTGGAATGGTGAACCCGAGGACCAGGATACGAAAACTGAGATGCATTTTAAATCGTTTCCCAATCACACGGTGGACGATACTCTGGGTTTCCCATGCATGTTTTAGCTGGAGGAAGAATCCCTTGAACCTGGAGAGTTGGGACCCATGGAATAGGTACCATGCAGTATGACTTCAAAGGGTCTGCATTTGCTCACCGAAACTCACCAATGCTATCAGCCTGAAGTGTCCAGCCTTATGTCTCAACCAGCTCTGGGTGTAGATGTGGTCAATCCCGGTTGCATCACATGCCCTGAGTGAATTATTTAAGAATTGCTCTCTATTTCACTGTCTTTGTGTTTTGTTTTCGAAATTTATTTTGATAATGGGATTTATCGGATTTTCACTGCTGCGTTTTGGCCGCTGTAAACATGCTTGATTCTCTTACGGAGACATATATATCCATGGGTTTTAAGATTCTTCCTAGTCAGGTATATTCCTAGGCGTTGAATATGTGGTGTTGGGTCCATTTCGTTGAGCAAGGAGTAGGTCTTGTCTATTACATATTTGGCTTATGGAAAGTTATCTGTGCTAATTTCAGTCTCTGGTTTTATGCAGCACCCCAAGGCAGCTTTCCCCATAAGCAAGCACTAGTTGGTTTTCTAAATTTGAGACCCTGTTCTGTTTTGTAATTCAGTTCATGTGTAGTCAAGTTTACATTCCGTGTATTAGTGATATCTTATGATGTTTCTTTTTCTGTGTGACGTAGTTCACGTAGAATCACCGTACCTGCATCCACTCACTATGCCGCTACGGGCCTGATGACACAGATTTCATTGCTGAGTGATATTGCATTGTACGTACGTGCCACAACTTCTTTATCCATTTTTTGCTTTCTGGGATATTTACCTGATACTGTAGACGAGCTTCTTGTGAACACAGCCGTCTCAAATATTGGGGTGGCTGTCTGTTTTTGATTTTAATTTCCGTAAGCTATAGGACCATAAGTGGAAGTGCCATAGGCTGTGTTGCTTTGTTTCTTAACGTGTTTCAGGAAACACCATACACTTCTCCAGGGTGGCTGCTGGCAATTTACATCCTGCCAATCAGCATAACAAGGCTCCCTGTTCTCCATATCCTGTCCTACCTTTCTGGATTTTACACTTTTTTCAGATGGCCCTTTTGCCCGGGGGGCAGTGAGACTTCATTGTGGTGCAGATTTCCTTTACAGGCTTGCTTGTTTGGCCAAAAAGGGCCTATGCGTTTTTTCCTGAATATATTCAGGAAAAAACGCATACGCCCTTTTTGGCCAAGTGCATCATTGTCGACGTTCTGCCTCTTTTCCTATGCTTTCAGGGCAATTCCAGTCTACCCCTGCAATCGTTTTCCTGAAATTCAGCCCCGCTTTCAAGTCCCCTTCGCAGGCTTACTTCAATATATTTTTGGAGGATAGCTGTCATTTATAACTCTGCCGGTTTGTGAATTACAGTGCCCCTGAGCTCCTTTCTTCAACTCGCTTTCTTGTGAGCTGGGCACAAAACCGCAGGATTGCTTCAGGCCCTAATCTGTTTTCAGCAGGGCACACGGAGCCTTTGTTTAATTCCTCTTCCTGGTCGGCAATGAGCGTTACATTTGCCCGTGCAGACACCTACAGCTAGTCTCTCATTGGTTCTCCCTTTTCCTGTTCATCTTGCACAGAAATTGCAAGCTGTGCCAAAGAGGAGGTTAAAGGCACTGACTCTCCAAGCGGGGAGAGTGTTAGTAAAGCATCTGGAATGGTGAACCCGAGGACCAGGATACGAAAACTGAGATGCATTTTAAATCGTTTCCCAATCACATGGTGGACGATACTCTGGGTTTCCCATGCATGTTTTAGCTGGAGGAAGAATGCCTTGAACCTGGAGAGTTGGGACCCATGGAATGGGTACCATGCAGTATGACTTCAAAGGGTCTGCATTTGCTCACCGAAACTCACCAATGCTATCAGCCTGAAGTGTCCAGCCTTATGTCTCAACCAGCTCTGGGTGTAGATGTGGTCAATCCCGGTTGCATCACATGCCCTGAGTGAATTAGTTAAGAATTGCTCTCGATTTCACTGTCTTTGTGTTTTGTTTTCGAAATTTATTTTGATAATGGGATTTATCGGATTTTCACTGCTGCATTTCGGCCGCTGTACACACACTTGATTCTCTTACGGAGACATATATATCCATGGGTTTTAAGATTCTTCCTAGTCAGGTATATTCCTAGGCGTTGAATATGTGGTGTTGAGTCCATTTCGTTGAGCAAGGAGTAGGTCTTGTCTATTACATATTTGGCTTATGGAATGTTATCTGTGCTAATTTCAGTCTCTGGTTTTATGCAGCACCCCAAGGCACCTTTCCCCATAAGCAAGCACTAGTTGGTTTTCTAAATTTGAGACCCTGTTCTGTTTTGTAATTCAGTTCATGTTTAGTCAAGTTTACATTCCGTGTATTAGTGATATCTTATGATGTTTCTTTTTCTGTGTGACGTAGTTCACGTAGAATCACCGTACCTGCATCCACTCACTATGCCGCTACGGGCCTGATGACACAGATTTCATTGCTGAGTGATATTGCATTGCACGTACGTGCCACAACTTCTTTATCCATTTTTTGCTTTCTGGGATATTTACCTGGTACTGTAGACGAGCTTCTTGGGAACACAGCCGTCCCAAACTTTGGGGTGGCTCTCTGTTTTTGATTTTAATTTCCCTAAGGAATAGGACCATAAGTGCAATTGCCATAGGCTGTGTTGCTTTATTTCTTACGTGTTTCAGGAAACACCATACACTTCTCCAGGGTGGCTGTTGGCAATTTACATCCTGCCAATCAGCATAACAAGGCTCCCTGTTCTCCATATCCTGTCCTACCTTTCTGGATTTTACACTTTTTTCAGATGGCCCTCTTGCCCGGGGGGCAGTGAGACTTCACTGTAGTGCAGATTTCCTTTACAGGCTTGCTTGGTTGGCCAAAAAGGGCGTATGCGTTTTTTCCTGATTATATTCAGGAAAAAACGCATACGCCCTTTTTGGCCAAGTGCATCATTGTCGACGTTGTGCCTCTTTTCCTATGCTTTCAGGGCAATTCCAGTCTACCCCCTGCAATCGTTTTCCTGAAATTCTGCCCCGCTTTCAAGTCCCCTACGCAGGCTTACTTCAATATACTTTTGGAAGATAGCTGTCATTTATAACTCTGAAGGTTTGTGAATTACAGTGCCCCTGAGCTCCTTTCTTCAACTCGCTTTCTTGTGAGCTGGGCACAAAACCGCAGGATTGCTTCAGGCCCTAATCTGTTTCCAGCAGGGCACACTGAGCCTTTGTTTAATTCCTCTTCCTGGTGGGAAATGAGCGTTACATTTGCCCGTGCAGACACCTACAGCTAGTCTCTCATTGGTTCTCCCTATTCCTGTTCATCTTGCACAGAAATTGCAAGCTGTGCCAAAGAGGAGGTTAAAGGCACTGACTCTCCAAGCGGGGAGAGTGTTAGTAAAGCATCTGGAATGGTGAACCCGAGGACCAGGATACGAAAACTGAGATGCATTTTAAATCGTTTCCCAATCACACGGTGGACGATACTCTGGGTTGCCCATGCATGTTTTAGCTGGAGGAAGATTCCCTTGAACCTGGAGAGTTGGGACCCATGGAATGGGTACCATGCAGTATGACTTCATAGGGTCTGCATTTGCTCACCGAAACTCACCAATGCTATTAGCCTGAAGTGTCCAGCCTTATGTCTCAACCAGCTCTGGGTGTAGATGTGTTAAATCGCGGTTGCATCACATGCCCTGAGTGAATTATTTAAGAATTGCTCTCTATTTCACTGTCTTTGTGTTTTCGAAATTTATTTTGATAATGGGATTTATCGGATTTTCACTACTGCGTTTCGGTCGCTGTACACACGCTTGATTCTCTTACGGAGACATATATATCCATGGGTTTTAAGATTCTTCCTAGTCAGGTATATTCCTAGGCCTTGAATATGTGGTGTTGAGTCTATTTCGTTGAGCAAGGAGTAGGTCTTGTCTATTACATATTTGGCTGATGGAAAGTTATCTGTGCTAATTTCAGTCTCTGGTTTTATGTAGCATCCCAATGCACATTTCCCCATAAGCAAGCACTAGTTGGTTTTAAAAATTTGAGACCCTGTTCTGTTTTGTAATTCAGTTCATGTGTAGTTAAATTTACATTCCGTTTATTAGTGATATCTTATGATGTTTCTTTTTCTGTGTGACGTAGTTCACGTAGAATCACCGTACCTGCATCCACTCACTATGCCGCTACGGGCCTGATGACACAGATTTAATTGCTGAGTGATATTGCATTGCACGTACGTGCCACAACTTCTTTATCCGTTTTTTGATTTCTGGGATATTTACCTGGTACTGTAGACGTGCTTCTTGGGAACACAGCTGTCCCAAACTTTGGGGCGGATCTCTGTTTTTGATTTTAATTTCCCTAAGCAAGAGGACCATAAGTGCAATTGCCATAGGCTGTGTTGCTTTATTTCTTAAGTGTTTCAGGAATCACCATACACTTCTCCAGGGTGGCTGTTGGCAATTTACATCCTGCCAATCAGCATAACAAGGCTCCCTGTTCTCCATATCCTGTCCTACGTTTCTGGATTTTACACTTTTTTCAGATGGCCCTTTTGCCCGGTGGGGGGGCAGTGAGATTTCATTGTAGGGCAGATTTCTTTACAGGCTTGCTTGGTTGGCCAAAAAGGGCGTATGCGTTTTTTCCTGAATATATTCAGGAAAAAACGCATACGCCATTTTTGGCCAAGTGCATCATTGTCGACGTTGTGCCTCTTTTCCTATGCTTTCAGGGCAATTCCAGTCTACCCCCTGCAATCGTTTTACTGAAATTCTGCCCCGCTTTCAAGTCCCCTTTGCAGGCTTACTTCAATATACTTTTGGAAGATAGCTGTCATTTATAACTCTGCAGGTTTGTGAATTACAGTGCCCCTGAGCTCCTTTCTTCAACTCGCTTTCTTGTGAGCTGGGCACAAAACCGCAGGATTTCTTCAGGCCCTAATCTGTTTCCAGCAGGGCACACTGAGCCTTTGTTTAGTTCCTCTTCCTGGTGGGCAAAGAGTGTTACATTTGCCCGTGCAGATACCTACAGCTAGTCTCTCATTGGTTCTCCCTATTCCTGTTCATCTTGCACAGAAATTGCAAACTGTGCCAAACAGGAGGTTAAATGCACTGACTCTCCAAGCGGGGAGAGTGTTAGTAATGCGTCTGGAATGGTGAACCCGAGGACAAGGAAACGAAAACTGAGATCCAATTGAAATAGTTTCCCAATCTCACGGTGTACTATAATCTGTGATTCCCATGCATGTTTTTGCTGAAGGAAAAATCCCTTGAACCTGGAGAGTTGGGACCCTTGGAATGGGTACAATGCAGTATGACTTCAAAGGGTTTGCATTTGCTCACCGAAACTCACCAATGCTATCAGCCTGAATTGTCCAGCCTTATGTCTCAACCAGCTCTGGGTGTAGATGTGGTCAATCCCGGTTGCATCACATGCCCTGAGTGAATTAGTTAAGAATTGCTCTCGATTTCACTGTCTTTGTGTTTTGTTTTCGAAATTTATTTTGATAATGGGATTTATCGGATTTTCACTGCTGCATTTCGGCCGCTGTACACACACTTGATTCTCTTACGGAGACATATATATCCATGGGTTTTAAGATTCTTCCTAGTCAGTTATATTCCTAGGCGTTGAATATGTGGTGTTGAGTCCATTTCGTTGAGCAAGGAGTAGGTCTTGTCTATTACATATTTGGCTTATGGAATGTTATCTGTGCTAATTTCAGTCTCTGGTTTTATGCAGCACCCCAAGGCACCTTTCCCCATAAGCAAGCACTAGTTGGTTTTCTAAATTTGAGACCCTGTTCTGTTTTGTAATTCAGTTCATGTGTAGTCAAGTTTACATTCCGTGTATTAGTGATATCTTATGATGTTTCTTTTTCTGTGTGACGTAGTTCACGTAGAATCACCGTACCTGCATCCACTCACTATGCCGCTACGGGCCTGATGACACAGATTTCATTGCTGAGTGATATTGCATTGCACGTACGTGCCACAACTTCTTTATCCATTTTTTGCTTTCTGGGATATTTACCTGGTACTGTAGACGAGCTTCTTGGGAACACAGCCGTCCCAAACTTTGGGGTGGCTCTCTGTTTTTGATTTTAATTTCCCTAAGGAATAGGACCATAAGTGCAATTGCCATAGGCTGTGTTGCTTTATTTCTTACGTGTTTCAGGAAACACCATACACTTCTCCAGGGTGGCTGTTGGCAATTTACATCCTGCCAATCAGCATAACAAGGCTCCCTGTTCTCCATATCCTGTCCTACCTTTCTGGATTTTACACTTTTTTCAGATGGCCCTCTTGCCCGGGGGGCAGTGAGACTTCACTGTAGTGCAGATTTCCTTTACAGGCTTGCTTGGTTGGCCAAAAAGGGCGTATGCGTTTTTTCCTGATTATATTCAGGAAAAAACGCATACGCCCTTTTTGGCCAAGTGCATCATTGTCGACGTTGTGCCTCTTTTCCTATGCTTTCAGGGCAATTCCAGTCTACCCCCTGCAATCGTTTTCCTGAAATTCTGCCCCGCTTTCAAGTCCCCTACGCAGGCTTACTTCAATATACTTTTGGAAGATAGCTGTCATTTATAACTCTGAAGGTTTGTGAATTACAGTGCCCCTGAGCTCCTTTCTTCAACTCGCTTTCTTGTGAGCTGGGCACAAAACCGCAGGATTGCTTCAGGCCCTAATCTGTTTCCAGCAGGGCACACTGAGCCTTTGTTTAATTCCTCTTCCTGGTGGGAAATGAGCGTTACATTTGCCCGTGCAGACACCTACAGCTAGTCTCTCATTGGTTCTCCCTATTCCTGTTCATCTTGCACAGAAATTGCAAGCTGTGCCAAAGAGGAGGTTAAAGGCACTGACTCTCCAAGCGGGGAGAGTGTTAGTAAAGCATCTGGAATGGTGAACCCGAGGACCAGGATACGAAAACTGAGATGCATTTTAAATCGTTTCCCAATCACACGGTGGACGATACTCTGGGTTGCCCATGCATGTTTTAGCTGGAGGAAGATTCCCTTGAACCTGGAGAGTTGGGACCCATGGAATGGGTACCATGCAGTATGACTTCATAGGGTCTGCATTTGCTCACCGAAACTCACCAATGCTATTAGCCTGAAGTGTCCAGCATTATGTCTCAACCAGCTCTGGGTGTAGATGTGTTAAATCGCGGTTGCATCACATGCCCTGAGTGAATTATTTAAGAATTGCTCTCTATTTCACTGTCTTTGTGTTTTCGAAATTTATTTTGATAATGGGATTTATCGGATTTTCACTACTGCGTTTCGGTCGCT
Source organism: Phocoena phocoena (assembly GCF_963924675.1). Classification (NCBI taxonomy): domain Eukaryota; kingdom Metazoa; phylum Chordata; class Mammalia; order Artiodactyla; family Phocoenidae; genus Phocoena; species Phocoena phocoena. The sequence goes on along the minus strand of NW_027077598.1, from coordinate 1,404,585 downwards.
GTACACACGCTTGATTCTCTTACGGAGACATATATATCCATGGGTTTTAAGATTCTTCCTAGTCAGGTATATTCCTAGGCCTTGAATATGTGGTGTTGAGTCTATTTCGTTGAGCAAGGAGTAGGTCTTGTCTATTACATATTTGGCTGATGGAAAGTTATCTGTGCTAATTTCAGTCTCTGGTTTTATGTAGCATCCCAATGCACATTTCCCCATAAGCAAGCACTAGTTGGTTTTAAAAATTTGAGACCCTGTTCTGTTTTGTAATTCAGTTCATGTGTAGTTAAATTTACATTCCGTTTATTAGTGATATCTTATGATGTTTCTTTTTCTGTGTGACGTAGTTCACGTAGAATCACCGTACCTGCATCCACTCACTATGCCGCTACGGGCCTGATGACACAGATTTAATTGCTGAGTGATATTGCATTGCACGTACGTGCCACAACTTCTTTATCCGTTTTTTGATTTCTGGGATATTTACCTGGTACTGTAGACGTGCTTCTTGGGAACACAGCTGTCCCAAACTTTGGGGCGGATCTCTGTTTTTGATTTTAATTTCCCTAAGCAAGAGGACCATAAGTGCAATTGCCATAGGCTGTGTTGCTTTATTTCTTAAGTGTTTCAGGAATCACCATACACTTCTCCAGGGTGGCGGCTGGCAATTTACATCCTGCCAATCAGCATAACAAGGCTCCCTGTTCTCCATATCCTGTCCTACGTTTCTGGATTTTACACTTTTTTCAGATGGCCCTTTTGCCCGGTGGGGGGGCAGTGAGATTTCATTGTAGGGCAGATTTCTTTACAGGCTTGCTTGGTTGGCCAAAAAGGGCGTATGCGTTTTTTCCTGAATATATTCAGGAAAAAACGCATACGCCCTTTTTGGCCAAGTGCATCATTGTCGACGTTGTGCCTCTTTTCCTATGCTTTCAGGGCAATTCCAGTCTACCCCCTGCAATCGTTTTACTGAAATTCTGCCCCGCTTTCAAGTCCCCTTTGCAGGCTTACTTCAATATACTTTTGGAAGATAGCTGTCATTTATAACTCTGCAGGTTTGTGAATTACAGTGCCCCTGAGCTCCTTTCTTCAACTCGCTTTCTTGTGAGCTGGGCACAAAACCGCAGGATTTCTTCAGGCCCTAATCTGTTTCCAGCAGGGCACACTGAGCCTTTGTTTAGTTCCTCTTCCTGGTGGGCAAAGAGTGTTACATTTGCCCGTGCAGACACCTACAGCTAGTCTCTCATTGGTTCTCCCTATTCCTGTTCATCTTGCACAGAAATTGCAAACTGTGCCAAACAGGAGGTTAAATGCACTGACTCTCCAAGCGGGGAGAGTGTTAGTAATGCGTCTGGAATGGTGAACCCGAGGACAAGGAAACGAAAACTGAGATCCAATTGAAATAGTTTCCCAATCTCACGGTGTACTATAATCTGTGATTCCCATGCATGTTTTTGCTGAAGGAAAAATCCCTTGAACCTGGAGAGTTGGGACCCTTGGAATGGGTACAATGCAGTATGACTTCAAAGGGTTTGCATTTGCTCACCGAAACTCACCAATGCTATCAGCCTGAATTGTCCAGCCTTATGTCTCAACCAGCTCTGGGTGTAGATGTGGTCAATCCCGGTTGCATCACATGCCCTGAGTGAATTATTTAAGAATTGCTCTCTATTTCACTGTCTTTGTGTTTTGTTTTCGAAATTTATTTTGATAATGGGATTTATCGGATTTTCACTGCTGCGTTTCGGCTGCTGTACACACGCTTGATTCTCTTACGGAGACATATATATCCATGGGTTTTAAGATTCTTCCTAGTCAGGTATATTCCTAGGCGTTGAATATGTGGTGTTGGGTCCATTTCGTTGAGCAAGGAGTATGTTTTGTCTTTTACATATTTCGCTTATGGAAAGTTATCTGTGCTAATTTCAGTCTCTGGTTTTATGCAGCACCCCAAAGCACCTTTCCCCATAAGCAAGCACTAGTTGGTTTTCTAAATTTGAGACCCTGTTCTGTTTTGTAATTCAGTTCATGTGTTGTCAAGTTTACATTCCGTGTATTAGTGATATCTTATGATGTTTCTTTTTCTGTGTGACGTAGTTCACGTAGAATCACCGTACCTGCATCCACTCACTATGCCGCTACGGGCCTGATGACACAGATTTCATTGCTGAGTGATATTGCATTGTACGTACGTGCCACAACGTCTGTATCCATTTTTTGCATTCTGGGATATTTACCTGGTACTGTAGACGAGCTTCTTGTGAACACAGCCATCCCAAATATTTGGGTGGCTGTCTGTTTTTGATTTTAATTTCCGTAAGCTATAGGACCATAAGTGGAAGTGCCATAGGCTGTGTTGCTTTGTTTCTTACGTGTTTCAGGAAACACCATACACTTCTCCAGGGTGGCTGCTGGCAATTTACATCCTGCCAATCAGCATAACAAGGCTCCCTGTTCTCCATATCCTGTCCTACATTTCTGGATTTTACACTTTTTTCAGATGGCCCTTTTGCCCGGTGTGGGGGCAGTGAGATTTCATTGTAGGGCAGATTTCCTTTACAGGCTTGCTTGGTTGGCCAAAAAGGGCGTATGCGTTTTTTCCTGAATATATTCAGGAAAAAACGCATACGCCCTTTTTGGCCAAGTGCATCATTGTCGACGTTCTGCCTCTTTTCCTATGCTTTCAGGGCAATTCCAGTCTACCCCCTGCAATTGTTTTCCAGAAACTCTGCCCCGCTTTCAAGTCCCCTTCGCAGGCTTACTTCAATATATTTTTGGAGGATAGCTGTCATTTATAACTCTGCAGGTTTGTGAATTACAGTGCCCGTGAGCTCCTTTCTTCAACTCGCTTTCTTGTGAGCTGGGCACAAAACCGCAGGATTGCTTCAGGCCGTAATCTGTTTCCAGCAGGGCACGCTGAGCCTTTGGTTAATTCCTCTTCCTGGTGGGAAATGAGCGTTACATTTGCCCGTGCAGACACCTATAGCTAGTCTCTCATTGGTTCTCCCTATTCCTGTTCATCTTGTACAGAAATTGCAAGCTGTGCCAAAGAGGAGGTTAAAGGCACTGACTCTCCAAGCGGGGAGAGTGTTAGTAAAGCATCTGGAATGGTGAACCCGAGGACCAGGATACGAAAACTGAGATGCATTTTAAATCGTTTCCCAATCACACGGTGGATGATATTCTGGGTTTCCCATGCATGTTTTAGCTGGAGGAAGAATCCCTTGAACCTGGAGAGTTGGGACCCATGGAACGGGTACCATGCAGTATGACTTCAAAGTGTCTGCATTTGCTCAACGAAACTCAACAATGCTATCAGCCTGAAGTGTCCAGCCTTATGTCTCAACCAGCTCTGGGTGTAGATGTGGTCAATCCCGGTTGCATCACATGCCCTGAGTGAATTATTTAAGAATTGCTCTCTATTTCACTGTCTTTGTGTTTTGTTTTCCAAATTTATTTTGATAATGGGATTTATCGGATTTTCACTGCTGCCTTTCGGCCGCTGTACACACGCTTGATTCTCTTATGGAGACATATATATCCATGGGTTTTAAGGTTCTTCCTAGTCAGATATATTCCTAGGCGTTGAATATGTGGTGTTGGGTCCATTTCGTTGAGCAAGGAATAGGTCTTGTCTATTACATATTTGGCTTATGGAAAGTTATCTGTGCTAATTTCAGTGTCTGGTTTTATGCAGCACCCCAAGGCACCTTTCCCCATAAGCAATCACTAGTTGGTTTTCTAAATTTGAGACCCAGTTCTGTTTTGTAATTCAGTTCATGTGTAGTCAAGTTTACATTCCGTGTATTAGTGATATCTTATGATGTTTCTTTTTCTGTGTTAAGTAGTTCACGTAGATTCACCGTATCTGCATCCACTCACTATGCCGCTACGGGCCTGATGACACAGATTTCAATGCTGAGTGATATTGCATTGTACGTACGTGCCACAACTTCTTTATCCATTTTTTGCTTTCTGGGATATTTACCTGATACTGTATACGAGCTTCTTGTGAACACAGCCGTCCCAAATATTGGGGTGGCTGTCTGTTTTTGATTTTAATTTCCGTAAGCTATAGGACCATAAGTGGAAGTGCCATAGGCTATGTTGCTTTGTTTCTTACGTGTTTCAGGAAACACCATACACTTCTCCAGGGTGGCTGCTGGCAATTTACATCCTGGCAATCAGCATAACAAGGCTCCCTGTTCTCCATATCCTGTCCTAACTTTCTGGATTTTACACTTTTTTCAGATGGCCCTTTTGCCCGGGGGGCAGTGAGACTTCATTGTAGTGCAGATTTCCTTTACAGGCTTGCTTCGTTGGCCAAAAAGGGCGTATGCGTGTTTTCCTGAATATATTCAGGAAAACACGCATACGCCCTTTTTGGCCAAGTGCATCATTGTCGACGTTCTGCCTCTTTTCCTATGCTTTCAGGGCAATTCCAGTCTACCCCCTGCAATCGTTTTCCTGAAATTCTGCCCCGCTTTCAAGTCCCCTTCGCACACTTACTTCAATATATTTTTGGAGGATAGCTGTCATTTATAACTCTGCAGGTTTGTGAATTACAGTGCCCCTGAGCTCCTTTCTTCAACTCGCTTTCTTGTGAGCTGGGCACAAAACCGCAGGATTGCTTCAGGCCCTAATCTGTTTCCAGCAGGGCATGCTGAGCCTTTGTTTAATTCCTCTTCCTGGTGGGCAATGAGTGTTACATTTGCCCGTGCAGACACCTACAGCTAGTCTTTCATTGGTTCTCCCTATTCCTGTTCATCTTGCACAGAAATTGCAAGCTGTGCCAAAGAGGAGGTTAAAGGCACTGACTCTCCAAGCGGGGAGAGTGTTAGTAAAGCGTCTGGAATGGTGAACCCGGGGACCAGGAATCGAAAACTGAGATGAATTTTAAATCGTCTCCCAATCACACGGTGGACTATACTCTGTGTTTCCCATGCATGTTTTAGCTGGAGGAAGAATCCCTTGAACCTGGAGAGTTGGGACCCATGGAATGGGTACCATGCAGTATGACTTCAAAGGGTCTGCATTTGCTCACCGAAACTCACCAATGCTATCAGCCTGAAGTGTCCAGCCTTATGTCTCAACCAGCTCTGGGTGTAGATGTGTTAAATCCCGGTTGCATCACATGCCCTGAGTGAATTATTTAAGAATTGCTCTCTATTTCACTGTCTTTGTGTTTTGTTTTTGAAATTTATTTTGATAATGGGATTTATCAGATTTTCACTGCTGCGTTTATGCCGCTGTACACACACTTGATTCTCTTACGGAGACATATATATCCATGGGTTTTAAGATTCTTCCTTGTCAGGTATATTCCTAGGCGTTGAATATGTGGTGTTGGGTCCATTTCGTTGAGCAAGGAGTAGGTCTTGTCTTTTACATATTTGGCTTATGGAAAGTTATCTGTGCTAATTTCAGTCTCTGGTTTTATGCAGCACCCCAAAGCACCTTTCCCCATAAGCAAGCACTAGTTTGTTTTCTAAATTTGAGATCCTGTTCTGTTTTGTAATTCAGTTCATGTGTAGTCAAGTTTACATTCCGTGTATTAGTGATATCTTATGATGTTTCTTTTTCTGTGTGACGTAGTTCACGTAGATTCACCGTATCTGCATCCACTCACTATGCCGCTACGGGCCTGATGACACAGATTTCATTGCTGAGTGATATTGCATTGTACGTACGTGCCACAACTTCTTTATCCATTTTTTGCTTTCTGGGATATTTACCTGATACTGTAGACGAGCTTCTTGTGAACACAGCCGTCCCAAATATTGGGGTGGCTGTCTGTTTTTGATTTTAATTTCCGTAAGCTATAGGACCATAAGTGGAAGTGCCATACGCTATGTTGCTTTGTTTCTTACGTGTTTCAGGAAACACCATACACTTCTCCAGGGTGGCTGCTGGCAATTTACATCCTGGCAATCAGCATAACAAGGCTCCCTGTTCTCCATATCCTGTCCTAACTTTCTGGATTTTACACTTTTTTCAGATGGCCCTTTTGCCCGGGGGGCAGTGAGACTTCATTGTAGTGCAGATTTCCTTTACAGGCTTGCTTGGTTGGCCAAAAAGGGCGTATGCGTTTTTTCCTGAATATATTCAGGAAAAAACGCATAAGCCCTTTTCGGCCAAGTGCATCATGGTCGACGTTCTGCCTCTTTTCCTATGCTTTCAGGGCAATTCCAGTCTACCCCCTGCAATCGTTTTCCTGAAATTCTGCCCCGCTTTCAAGTCCCCTTCGCAGGCTTACTTCAATATATTTTTGGAGGATAGCTGTCATTTATAACTCTGCAGGTTTGTGAAGTACAGTGCCCCTGAGCTCCTTTCTTCAACTCGCTTTCTTGTGAGCTGGGCACAAAACCGCAGGATTGCTTCAGGCCCTAATCGGTTTCCGGCAGGGCACGCTGAGCCTTTGGTTAATTCCTCTTCCTGGTGGGAAATGAACGTTACATTTGCCCGTGCAAACACCTACAGCTAGTCTCTCATTGGTTCTCCCTATTCCTGTTCATCTTGCACAGAAATTGCAAGCTGTGCCAAACAGGAGGTTAAAGGCACTGACTCTGCAAGCGGGGAGAGTGTTAGTAAAGCATCTGGAATGCTGAACCCGAGGACCAGGATACGAAATCTGAGATGCATTTTAAATCGTTTCCCAATCACACGGTGGACGATACTCTGGGTTTCCCATGCATGTTTTAGCTGGAGGAAGAATCCCTTGAACCTGGAGAGTTGGGACCCATGGAATGGGTACCATGCAGTATGACTTCAAAGGGTCTGCATTTGCTCACCGAAACTCACCAATGCTATCAGCCTGAAGTGTCCAGCCTTATGTCTCAACCAGCTCTGGGTGTAGATGTGGTCAATCCCGGTTGCATCACATGCCCTGAGTGAATTATTTAAGAATTGCTCTCTATTTCACTGTCTTTGTGTTTTGTTTTTAAAATTTATTTTAATAATGGGATTTATCGGATTTTCACTGCTTCGTTTATGCCGCTGTACACGCGCTTGATTCTGTTACGGAGACATATAAGTCCATGGGTTTTAAGATTCTCACTAATGCGGTATATTCTTAGGCATTGAATATGGCGTGTGGAGTCCATTTCGTTGAGCAAGGAGTAGGTCTTGACTATTACATATTTTGCTTATGGAATGGTATCTGTGCTAATTTCAATCTCTGGTTTTATGCAGCACCCCAACTCACCTTTCCCCTTAAGGAAGCATAAGTTGGTTTTCTTAATTTGAAACCCTCTTCTCTTTTGTAATTCAGTTCATGTGTAGCCATGTTAACATTCCATGTATTAGTGATATCTTATGTCTTTTTCTTTTTGAATTATGTGACTTCGAATGATCACACGTAACTCCTCTTGAGTTGTTATAACTGGCCGTATTTCATTGATTTCCAGGCTGAGTAATATTCCACTCTACATAAGCACCACATCTCTGTCCGTTTTTTCTCTACAGATACTTTAAGTTATATCCTAGTTGAGGATCTTTTAAACAGAGAGGTGGTAAACATTGGGGTGCCTGTGTCCTCTCGATTTTTGTTTTTCCCAAGATATACGTCCATGAGTGCAAGTGCCCTGTGCTCGGTAGCTCATTTTTTAGATGCTTTAGTAAACACAATAGACTTATCCAGAGTGACCGTTGGCAATATACATTTCCACTATAAGACTCACAGGACTCCCTTTTCTCCTTGCCCTGTCCTGCATTTCTGGTGTTTACACTTTATGAGGACGGCTCTTCTGACTGATGCAAAGTGATATGTTTTGTAGTATTGATTTCCAGTGCCCACCTGTTTGGTTGGCTAAAAAAGTGTATGCCCTTTTCTTGAATATATACAGAAAAAGACGCATACACCCTTTTTGGCCAACTGCAATGTTGGCAATGTTCAGCCCCTTTTCTTGTGCTTAATGGCGAGTCCTTTCTACCTCTTCCAATCCCTTTCCTGCCATTCTCCGTTGCTTACAAGTCCTTTTCTCTGACTTTCCTCAAGACATTTTTCAGTGATAGATATTTTCAATTCTGCAGTTTTGTGAATTTTAGTGCCCCTGAGTTCCATTTTCCAACTTGTGTTTATGGGAACTGGCCACAAAGCATCAGGATTCCTCAAGCCCTATTCTGTTTCCATGGGCAACCCTAGCCTTTGGTCAATTCGTCTTCCTGATTGGAAATTAGAGTGGCATGTGCCTGTCCGAACACCTAGGACTTGTCTCTCATTGTTCCTCCTCCTTCTGCTTCATCCTCTGGACAAATTCCAAACTGTATGCAACAGGATGTTGACAGTGCTGACATCTCCAAGTGGGGAGACTGTTAGTAAAGACGCTGGATTGGTGAACCCTAGCACCAAGAGATGAGGAGATGAGATGCCTTTTCCAAACTTTTCCCGATCAGACGGTATACCATCCTCTGGGTGTGACAGGCATGTTTTAGGTGTAGGAAGGGTCCCATTCATGTGAGGAGAACACCAGGGGATTTTCAATATCAGTGTCTCTCCGCAACCCAAACTGGGGAATTTTTTAAGCTACGGCTACACATATGTTCATTAAGGGCCTTGGGAAGTAGGCAGAGTCCAAACTTTAGATGATTGAAGTCTTCAGGGTCAGAAGCACTCACCACTGTCTTCCCTTAGATTCCATTTTTACTGTCATTGATGGATGATGTCAATAAAAATATCTATTCTTTTTCAGATCATTTCCCCTTATAGGTTATTGCAAAATATTGAGTGTAGTTCCCTGTGCTATACAGTAGTTCCTTGCTGATGATTTCATACATAGCAGTGTGTATGTGTTAATCCCAAACTGTTAATTTATCCCTCCTCCTACCATTTCCCTTTGGTAATAATAAATTATAAGATTTTATGCTTCTCAGAAATGGGGGAGCTGAAAGAGAGGTATCATTTTCAATGCAAAAGCATTTAAAACAAGATTGAAGCTTTAACCAAGATTATTAGATGTACATCCTTGGAAAGAAATCACTTTGTTTCTCTAATATTGACCTGACAAAGAAGACAAACCTTTTCACTGAACTTGCTTATAAGAAAGTGATGGAAATATCAAATGGAAGTGTTAGAAACATCTTATTTTACCCGAGCCTTATACACTGTTCTATGTTAATTACAGTTTGGCTCACACATCTGTTCATTGAAGTTACAATGTTCTCAATTTCTGTTACTGATCCTCCAGAGTGGACGCCAACAAGTGTCCCCCTGCCCAGTGTCATTGGAGCCAATAGATCGAGACTGAGTTTGGTTCAAAAGCAAAGGAAACTTTATATTTTGATCAGAGAATGGAGAGGTGCTACCCTGTGGGCTGTGGGCTGGGCTGCTGTGTAGAGATCCTGTCAGAGTCACTGGGAGGGAGGGGGCTGAGCTCTCGAGAACCTGGTTGGCTGCAGCTCAGGCTCTATGTCACGGAGTCTGAACTGGGCCCCAGGAGCTGAAGTGTCATCGAGCCATTCTGCTCTAGGAAATCTGGTCTGAAGTGCCGGATGTGGAACCTCTGTATGCGGGACACTAGGAGCACCTGAAATTAGACAAAGCACAAAGGATAAAAATGGTTAGACTTTATTTTATTGCCCAGATTCTATTTTTATCTCCCAGACATTTTTAAGGGGCTTTGCCTGGGACAAACTTCTCTTCTGCCTTTTGTCCCTTTCCTCATTCTTGGAGTGCTGCGGGTGCAGACCCTTCTTCTGTAACTGCTGAGTGCTGAGTTAGGAGGCTTCATACCCGTGGGCGAGGGTCAGAACTTCTCCCCAGCAGCCTCCAGGTGACGTTGATTGTCCCCAGGCCTCCTGCCTCCCTGCTCGTCCACCTGAGCACCAGTATTGGAAGTGTTATAGATTCTAATGACCTTTAAGGGTCCAGAAAGGAGATGTGCAGTGGCGCTGTGAGGTCCAGTTTCACTCCGCCCCACATTTGTTCGGCCACCTTAGGCTGACCATTTCTGCCAGCCTAGATGCTCTGACTGACCGTTTCTGCCAGCCTAGATGCTCTGACCAACAGTCTGCGCTTTCTTCCATTAGGCCCCTGAATTAACGTAAAAACAGCACCAGGTGTCAGGATCCTGCCCGCTCAGCTCCCAGACAGTCCAGGGTCAGTGGTGATGAAGGATCATGATGGTCACTGAGTCAAGAGCCTTTGGAAGTAAACAGGAGTCCAGCCGGTCTTATTGGCCACCATCATCACGGTGTCTGTAGGCTTTTCTATGGTGACAGCATGATGTACGGTTCCCCCGCCAAGATTATTAGCTCCCCTCTGGGTACAGTAAGTACTGCAAGCAGTAGTCTACTCTTTTGGGACACACTCTTGTTGTTTTATGAGAGAAACTCCAGGTCAAGTGATGGTCACACAGGTCGTCATGGTGCCCCGTTGCCCCCGGTTATCTCTCTGGAGGTTGGAGTTGGAGGGCCTCCTCAATCGAGGTCAGTGTGCCCACGGAGCAAACCCTGCAACTTCAGGGCATGGTTGGGGGTTAGGATCACCACGTGGGGTCCGTTTCCCTTAGAAGGGAGGTGGCCTTTTGGGCTGCTGATTTCCAGGTTTTCAGATACCACCAGTATCTTGGCCAGATGTGGCGGTGGGCCAAGCCCCTTGGTGACCATACTTTATCCTACCTGGATGGCATTCTTGCATTGTTCCATTTCAAGTGGTCCCAGTTTTTGCACTAATACTCCAATGGCGATTCACCTTTCACCAGGAATGTAAAGGTCAAAGGGTTTAGCTAAATTAGGGAGTTCCAGGGCAAGGGTCTGAATTGACTGCTCTTTCCATTCTTGAAAGGCCACTTCTGGATTCTATTCAAAAGGATCATCATCTTTTCCTTTCAGTGTTTCATATAGAGGCCCAACTAGTAGACTGTAGTTAGGGATCCAGAGGCAGGAAACCCTGGCTTCCCCAGGAACCCCTAAGCTGTCTTCTAGTTTCAGAAAGGGGTAAGGCTGTAAATTGTTTCTTCCCTTTCCTGGGATGGGCTTCTCCGACCTTCTGTGAGAATGAAGCCCAGGCAGGTCACCGTAGTCTGTGATACTTGAGCTTTTTCGTGGACAACTTCTATCCTTTATTGGCTTGGTAGTTCTGAGGCCTCCTTAGTAGGGCTGGCGATCAGAATGTCGTCTGAATATTGAAGGAGTGTTTCCTTTTCCAGAGGTAGAACTTTTAGGTCTTTAGCTGAGCTTTCCCCAAAGATGGTGTGGGAATTTTTGAACCCTTGGGGCAAGACAGCCTGGAAGTATTGTTTTAGTTGTATGTTGAGTCCTGTCACTCACAAGCCAAAATTTCTTGTGACTCTGGGACTAATGGAATACAAAAGAAGGCATCAGTGAAGACTAATACAGAATACCAAGTCCTGGTGGTTGGTAGAATGACCAGCAGGGTGTAGGATTTAGGAACTACTGGAGGTATATCCTCAGTGGCTTCACAGACTGTCCTGACATCCTTTACCAGGACTCCAGCAGCCCATGGGGCTCTCGAGGTCAGGCCAATCCCAGGATATGGAGCTCACCTGGGCAGGTACCCTACCCCCACCCCAGCCCACGGGGCTCTCGTGTTCAGGCCCCTCCCAGGATATGGGATTCCCTGGGCAGGTCCTCTGCAGTCCATGGGGCTCCCGTGGTCAGGCCCCTCCCAGGATACAGAGCTACCCTTGCAGGTACCTTGGCAGGGCTGGGCACACAGGAACCGTGCACATAGCCCTCATTGCAGAGCACTCCCAGCTCACCTGTCGCTCAGATCTGACACAGAGCACCTCAGAGCAGGACTTGAACTAACAAACAGCAGCTCTGACAGGTCTGTGACCCTGGGCATCACTCTGTGCGGCCTCCTCCACCTGGTCTTCCAGAGACTTCCACTGCACCCGGGGCACCAGGCCTCTGTCTCCAACCACCACCCACCCCTCCTCTCCCTGACTCCTGGGTTCCTCTCATTAGGAGAGGGTTTTCTTGAAGTTGTCTCCCACTCATGGGCCAGATAATATAATTAGAAAACAAGCCAGAGCTGCAGCCCCTTGTCTATCCTGACTCTCAGGAGCCCACACCTGTTCCTTGGACCTGGCCAATTCAGCAAGTTCCATTTTCAGCAACTGTGAGCCCCTGAGGGGTGATTATTGGCTGGCTTGGGAAGCCTGACCGTGCCGGCCAGCCCTCCCCAGGTGTGCCTGGGTTGAGATCAATATAAACACCGCTCCAGGCAGCAAGAGCCCCTGCAGCTGTGCCTGACGCCATTTTCTCTGCCCTGTCAGCAGTCTCGGGGCTGGGCTGGTGGGAGGGAGTGAGAGGCCACGGCTTTGTGGGTGTCCCAGTGTGAGTGGGGCTCTGCTGGACTTTCTGCAGCAGTTGCCAAGATGCTACCTGCTAAAGAAGAGGATGTGTCACCCACACCTGCCGCTGGAATTTCTCCCTGGGCACAGGTGAGGAAGGAAGAAAGCAGTGGGGGCCGGGACAGCAGGGGTATCTCAGGCAGGGAAATGGAGAGCTTCCAGAAGAGCACCCAGGGCCAGGACCATCCTGGCTGGCCTGCAGGCACCAAGTCGGCTGGCATGCTGTCCCTCATGTGGCTCCATGGCCCTTCCTCTAGGTTTTCAAGTCCTTGTACATATTCAGGTGTTTAGCCTTGGAAGGGTGGGAACATTTCAGCAGCAGCTGGCCTGGGGCTCGGCCCACGTTTACTCACAGATACCTCGGCACGGTCCACCAGCTTTGCAGTGAGGACGCTTGTTGCGAGGAGCATGCTGGCTGAATGGGAGATGATTCCCCACCACTGACCAACTTCAGAATTGTTTGCAATTGGAGCAAGTGCCCTGAAACGGTTTTCCTCTGTGTAACTGGTGGGTTCTGTTCTTTTTTATCTTTTTTTCGTTTTTGGTTCAAGGTAGATTTTATTCCTCTTTTGTGTATTTACAGATATAAGCATGGAAATAATTTATTCATATAAATACATGTATGTGAAGGGAAGAATATTTTTCTGTTTTACTTTTTTTAATTTTATTTTTTTATTTTGAATTTAATTTTATATTTTTATACAGCAGGTTGTTTTTGGTTATCTACTTTATACATATAAATGTATACATACCAATCCCAATATCTCAACTCCTCCCACCACCATCCCCAACAGCTTTCCCCCCTTGTTGTCCATACGTTTGTTGTATACATGTATTGCTCTATTTCTGCCTTGCAAAACGGTTCATCTGTACAATTTTTCTAGGTTCCACATATATGCATTAATATACAAGATTTGTTTTTCTCTTTCTGACTTACTTCACTCTGTATGACAGTCTCTAGATCCATCAACGTCTCTACAAATGTCCCAATTTCATTCCTTTTTATGGCTTAGTAATATTCCATTTTATATATGTACCACATCTTTATGCATTCGTCTGTCTGTGGGCATTTAGGTTGCTTCCATTTCCTGGATAGTGTAAATAGTGATGCAATGAACATTGTGGTGAATGTCTCTTTTTGATTTATGGTTTTGTCTGGGTATATGCCCAGTAGAGGGATTGCTGTATCATATGGTAATTCTATTCTTAGTTTTATAAGAAACTCCATAATGTTCTCCACAGTGACTGTATCAATTTACGTTCCCAACAATAGTGGAAGAGGATTCCTTATCTCCACACCGTTTCCAGCATTTGTTGTTTGTAGATTTTCTGATGATGCCCATTCTAATAGGTGTGAGGTGATACACCATGGATGAGTCTATTTCGTTGAGCAAAGAGTAGGTCTTGTTTATTACGTATTTGGCTTATGGAATGGTATGTGTGCTAATTTCAATCTGTTTTTATACAGCAGCCCAACTCAACTTTCCCCTTAAGCAAGCATAAGGTTTTTATCTAAATGTGAGACTCTGTTCGGTTTTGTAATTCAGTTTATGTGTAGCCAAGTTTACACTCCCTCTATTAGTGATATCTTATGATAATTATCTTTCTTTGTGTGATATATTTCTCTTAGAATCATCATAATTAAATCCACTCAATTTGCTGCTACAGGCCTGATGACATTGATTTCACTGCTGAGTGATATTCCATTGTACGTAAGTAGCACAACTTCTTTATCCATTTTTTTCTTTCTGGGATATTTAATTTGTACTGGACTCGAGGTTCTTGTAAACACAGCAGCCCTAAATTTTGTGTTGGCTGTGTCTTGTTGATTTTAATTTTCCTAAGCTATAGGGCCAAAAGTGGAAGTGCCCTAGGCTCTGTAGCTTTGTTTTTTAGATGTTTCAGGATACACCATGAACATCTCCAGAGTGTCTGTTGGCAATTTACATCCCGCCCATCAGCATAACACGGCTCCCTGTTCTCCATGGCCTGTCCTGTGTTTCTGGTTTTTACACTTTATTCAGATGGCCTTTTTGACGAATGGGAAATGTGACTTCATTGTAGTGTGGATTTCCATTGCTGGAGTGCTTGGTTGGCCAAAATGTTCATATGCGTTTTTTCCTGAATATATTCAGGAAAAATGTATACGCACTTTTTGTCCATGTGCATCACTGTCAAAGATCTGCCGCTTTTCATATGCTTTAAATGCAATTCCAATCTACCTCTTGAAATATGATTCCTGCAATTCTGCCTCGTTTTCAAGTCCTCTTTGCAGACTTACTTCGATATATTTTTGCCAATAGCTGTCATTTATCTCTGCAGGTTTGTGAATTACAGTGCCCCTGAGCTCCTTTCTTAACTCGCTTCCTTGTAAGCTGGCCACAAAACTGCAGGTTTGCTTCAGGCCATAATCAGGGTCCAGCACGGCACTCTGAGCCTTTGGTTAATTCCTCTTCCTGGTGGGAAATTAGAGTTAAATGTGCCCCTCCAGATACCTGCCTCACTCCCAGCCACATGGTGATGTATGTCCTCAGGTTTGAGGCCATATGTGATGGGTTCCTCATCTTTTGATGATGTGGCCCCACTGGTGTGTGGACACTCCTGCCTGGTTCCCATCCCCTTGGTGATGTGGGCCCTCTGGTGAGACTCTGATCCTGGTTGGGTTCCTCACACATCCGTGAGGTGAGCCCTCTTCTCTGAGGTCACTCCTGCCTGGCTGGCACAACCCGCCTTGTTGACTTCGGCACCCTGGTGGCAGTTGGAGCCTGCTGGGAGCCTCCTTCCCGCGGTGATGAGGCCCTCTGGCGTCAGACCCTAATGGCGGGGTTCCCACATTTTCTGATACGTGCTAAGTGGTACGAGGGCACTCCTGCCAGGTTCCCATCCTCATGAGCGTGTGGGCCTTCTGTTCTGAGGTCCTAACGGCTGGGTTGCTCACACTTTCATGATGTGGGCCCTCTGCTGTGAGGTCAATCCTGCCTGGCTGGCGCACGTCGCCTTGGCGATGTGGACCCTCTGGTGGCAGTTGGAGTGTGCTGGGGCCTCCTCCCCTCAGTGATGAGGGCCTTCTGGTGTCAGGCCCTAAGTGCTGGGCTCCACACATTTTCTGATGTGTGCCCAGTGGTGCGAGTCACTCCTGCCAGGTTCCCATCCCCATGGGCATGTGGGACTTCTGTTCTGTGGTCTCAACTGCTGGGTTGCTCACAGTTTCATGATGTGGGCCCTTTGCTGTGTGTTCACTCTGGCCTGTATCCCATAGTGTCAGTGCTCTGGGCCTCCAGCTTGGAGTTTCCAACTTCTCGATTCCTCACCTTTTTTATTCTATGGGCCCTCGGTTGTGCGTCTCCTCCTGCATGCCTCACTCCCAGCCCCTTCGTGATGTGTGTCCCCTTGTTTGAGGCCACATGTGCTGTGTTCCTCACCTTTCTATAATGTGGCCACACTGGTGTGAGGACACTCTTGCCTGGTTCCCATTCCCTTGGTGATGTTGGCCCCACTGCTGTTAGGACAGTCTTGCCTGGTTCCCATCACCTTGGTGATGTTGGCCCTCTGGTGAGAGTCTGATCCTGGTTAGGTTCCTCACCCTTCTGTGAGGTGGGCCCTCTGCTCTGAGCTCACTCCTGCCTGGCTGGCACACCCCGCCTTGGCAACGTCGGCCATATGGTGGCAGTTGGAGCCTGCTGGGAGCCTCCTCCCCTCAGTGATGAGGGCCCTCTGGCCTCAGGCCCTAACTGCTGGGTTCCCACATTTTCTGATTCGTGCTAAGTGGTGCAAGGACACTCCTGCCAGGTTCCCATCCCCATGGGGATGTGAGCCTTCTGCTCTGAGGTCCCAACGGCTGTGTTGCTCACAGTTTCATGATGAGGGCCCTCTGGTGTGAGTTCACTCCTGCCTAGATCCCATAGCCTCGCTGCTCCTGGCTGCCTGCCGGAGGTTCCAACTGTGGGATTCCTCACCTTTTTTATTCTATGGTCCCTCTGTTTTGAGGATCCTCTGGCCTGCCTCACTCCCAGCCCCTTGGTGATGTGTGTCCTCAGGTTTGAGGCCACGTGTGCTGGGTCCCTCAAATTATGGTGATGTAGCCCCACTGGTGTGAGGACACTCCTGCCTGGTTCCCATTCCCTTGGTGATGTTGGCCCTCTGGTGACAGTCTGATCCTTGTTGGGTTCCTCACACTTCTGTGAGGTGGGCTTTCTGCTCTGAGGTCACTCCTGCCTGGTTGGCACACCCCGCCTTGGTGACATCGGCCTTATGGTGGCAGTTAGAGCCTGCTGGGAGCCTCCTCCCCTCGGTGATGAGGGTCCTCTGGCCTCAGGTCCTAACTGCTGGGTTCCCACATTTTCTGATTCGTGGAAGTGGGCCGAGGACACTCCTGTCAGGTTCCCATCCCCATAGGGATGTGGGCCTTCTGCTCTGAGGTCCCATCCGCTGGGTTGCTCACAGTTTCATGATGTGGGACCTCTGCTGTGAGTTTGCTGTGGCCTGGATCCCATAGACTCTGTGCTCTGGGCGGCCTACTGGCCGGTTCCAACTGCTGGATTCCTCACAACTTTTATTCTGTGGGCTCTGTTTTGTGAGGATACTCCTGCTTGCCTCACTCCTAGCCCCTTGGAGATGTGGGTCCCCTGTTTTAGGCCACATGTTCTGGGTTCCTCACCTTTCTATAATGTGGCCACACTGGTGTGAGGACCCTCCTGCCTGGTTCCGATCCCCTTGGTGATGTGGGCCCTCTGGTGAGAGTCTTATCCTGGCTGGTTTCCTCACCCTTCTGTGAGGTAGGCCCTCTGCGGTGAGGTCACTCCTGCCTGGCTGGCACACATCACCTTGGTGACGTGGGCCCTCAGTTGGGAGTTGGTGTCTGCTGCGAGTCTCCGTCCCTCGGTAATGAGGGCCCTCTTGCGTCAGACCCTAACTCCTGGGCTCCCAAAATTTGCAGATGTGCGACCTGTGGTGCGAGTACACTCCTGTCAGGTTCCCAACCCCATGGGAATTTGGGCCTTCTGCTCTGAGGTCCCAACGGCTGGGGTGCTCACAGTTTCATGATGAGGGCCCTCTGATGTGCGTTCATTCCGGCCTAGATCCCATAGGCTTGCTGCTCCTGGGCGCCTGCTGGGAGGTTCCAACTGCGGGATTCCTCACCTTTTTTATTCTATGGGCCCTCTGTTTTGAGGCTCCTCCTGCCTGCCTCAATCCCAGCCCCGTTGTGATGTGTGTCCTCTGGTGTGAGGCCACGTGTGCTGGGTCCCTCACCTTTCGATGATGTGGCCCCAATGGTGTGAGGACACTCGTGCCTGTTTCCCAGCCCCTTGGTGATGTGGCCCCTCTGGTGAGAGTCTGATCCTGGCTGGGTTCCTTACCGTTCTGTGAGGTGGGCCCTGTGCTCTGAGGTAACTCCTGCCTGGCTTGCTCCCATTGCCTTGGTGACGTCGGCCCTCTGGTGGCAGTTGGATCCTTTTGGAGACTCCTGTCCTCGGTGATGAGGTCCCTCTGGCGTCAGGCTCTAACTGCTGGGCTCCCCAGGTTTTCTGATGTGAGCCCAGTGATGCCAGGACACTCGTGAAATGTTCCCATCCCCATGGCGATATGGGCCTTCTGCTCTGAGGTTCCAACGACTGGGTTGCTCACAGTTTCCTGATGTTAGCTCTCTGGTGTTAGTTCACTCATTCCTAGATCCCATAGCCTCTGTACTCTGGGCCGCCTGCTGGGAAGTTCCAACTGCTGGGTTCCTCACCTTTTTTATTCTTTGGGCCCTGTGTTGGGAGGCTCCTCCTGCCTGTGTCACTCCCAGCCCCTTGGTGATGTAGGTCCTCTGGTTTGTGGCCACATGTGCCAGTTTCCTCATCTTTTAGTGATGTGGCCCCACTGGTGTGAGGACACTCGTGCCTGGTTCCCGTCCCCTTGGTGATATGGGCCCTCTGGTGAGAGTCTGATCCTGGTTGGGTTCCTCACACTTCTTTGAGGTGGGCCGTCTGCTGTGAGGTCACTCCTGCCTGGCTGGCACACCCCGCCTTGGCGACGTGGGCCCTCTTGTGGTAGTTGGAACATGCTGGGAGCCTCCTCCCCTCAGTGATGAGGGCCCTCTGGCGTCAGGCCCTAACTGCTGGGTACCCACATTTTCTGATATGTGCTAAGTGGTGCGAGGACACTCCTGCCATGCTCCCAACACCTTGGGGATGTGGACCTTCTGCTCTGAGGTCCAAATGGCTGGGTTGCTCGCAGTTTCATGATGTGGACCCTCTGCTGTGAGTTTACTGCGGCCTGAATCGCATAGACTTGGTGCTCTTGGCCGCCTGCTGGGAGGTTCCCATTGCTGGATTCCTCAGCTTTTTTATTCTATGGGCCCTGTGTTGTGAGGCTACTCCTGCCTGCCTCATTCCGAGCCCCTTGGAGATATGGGTCTTCTGGTTTAGGCCACATGTGCTGGGTTCCTCACCTTTCTATGATGTGGCCACACTGGTGTGAAGACTCTCCTGCCTGGTTCTGATCACCTTGGTGATGTGGGCGCTCTGGTGAGAGTCTTATCCTGGCTGTGTTCCTCACCCTTCTGTGAGGTAGGCCCTCTGCGGTGAGGTCACTCCTACCTGGCTGTCACACGTCACCTTGGCGACGTGGGACCTCAGTTGGGTGTTGGTGCCTGATTGGAGTCTCCTCCCCTTGGTAATGAGGGCCCTCTGGCGTCAGGCCCTAACTCCTGGGTTCCCTAAATTCTCTGATGTGTGCCCTGTGGTGCGAGTACACTTCTGACAGGTTCCCAACCCCATGGGAATGTGGGCCTTCTGCTCTGAGATCCCAACGCCTAGGTTGCTCACAGTTTCATGATGACGGCCCTCTGGTGTGAGATCACTCCGGCCTGGATCCCATAGTCTCGCTGCTCCTGGCCGCCTGCTGGGAGGTTCCAACTGCGGGATTCTTCACCTCTTTAATTCTATGGTCCCTCTGTTTGGAGGCTCCTCCTGCCTGCCTCAATCCCAGCTCCCTTGTGATGTGTGTCCTCTGGTTTGAGGCCACGTGTGCTGGGTCCCTCACTTTTCGGTGATGTGGCCCCACTAGTGTGAGGACACTCCTGCCTGGTTCCCATTCCCTTGGTGATGTGGGCCCTCTGGTGAGAATCTGATCCTCTTTAGTTCTTCACACTTCTGTGAGGTTGACCCTCTGCTCTGAGGTCACTCCTGCCTGGTTGTCGCACTCCGCATTGGCGACGTCGCCCCTCTGGTAGCAGTCGGAGCTGGCTGGGAGCCACCGCCCCTCGGTGATGAGGGCCCTCTGGCATCAGGCACTAATTGCTGGGCTCCCCACATTTTTTCATGTGTGCCCACTCTTGCGATGACACTCCTGCTTGTTTCCCTTCCCCATGGGGATGTGGGCCTTCTGCTCTGAGGTCACAACGGCTGGGTTGCTTACAGAATCACAATGAGGGCCCTCTGTTGTGAGTTCATGCCGGCCTGGATCTCATAGCCTCAGTGCTCTGGGCCGCCTGCTAGGAAGATCCAACTGCTGGTTTCCACACCTTTTGTATACAATGGGACATGTGTTGTGAGGTTAATCCTGCCTGCCTCACTCCGAAACCCATGGTGATGTGGGTCCTCTGGTTTGAGGCCACATGTGCTGGGTACCTCAACTTTTGATGATGTGGCCCCACGGGTGTGAGGACACTCCTGCCTGGTTCCCATCACCTTGGTGATGTGGGCCCTCTGGGGAGAGTCTGATCCTGGCTGGGTTCCCTACCATTCTGTGAGGTGGGCCCTCTGATGTCAGGTCACTCCTGCCTGGCTAGCTCACATCGCCTTGGCGACGTGGGCCCTCTGTTGGCCACTGGAGCATGCTGGGAGCCTCCTACTCCCGTGAATGATGGCCCTGGAAAAAATGCATATGCCCTTTTTGGCCAAGTGCTTCATTGACGAGGTTCTGCCACTTCTCTTATGCTTTCAGAGCAATTCACGTCTACCTCCTGAAATCAGATTCCAGCAATTCTGCCCCACTTTCAAGTCCTCTTCGCAGCCTTAATTCAATATATTTTTGTACGATTTCTGTCATTTATAAGTCTGCAGGTATGTGAATGACAGTGCCCCTGAGCTCCTTTCCTCAACTCGCTTTCTTGTGAGCTGGCCACAAAACCGCAGGATTGCTTCAGGCCCTAATCTTGTTCCAGCACGGCATGCTGAGCCTTTGGTTAATTCCTTTTCCTGTTGGGAAATGAGTGTTAAAATTGCCCGTGCATACTGGGCATATACCCTGAGAAAACCAAAATTCAAATAGAGTCATGTACCAAAATGTTCATTGCAGCTCTATTTACAATAGCCCAGAGATGGAAAGAACCTAAGCGCCCATCATCGGACGAATGGATAAAGAAGATGTGGCACATATACACAATGGAATATTACTCAGCCTTAAAAAGAAATGAAACTGAGTTATTTGTAATGAGATGGATAGACCTAGAATCTGTCATACAGAGTGAAGTAAGTCAGAAAGAAAAAGACAAATAGCGTATGCTAACACATATATATGGAATTTAAAGGAAAAAAATGTCATGAAGAACCTAGGGATAAGACAGGAATAGAGGCGCAGACCTACTGGAGAACGGAATTGAGGATATGGGGAGGGGGAATGGTGAGTTTTGACAGGGCGAGAGAGAGTCATGGACATATACACACTAACAAATGTAGTAAGGTAGATAGCAAGGGGGAAGCAGCCGCAAGGCACAGGGATATTAGCTCGGGGCGTTGGGACAGCCTGGAGGGGTGGAAGGGGGAGAGAGGGGGGGAGGGAGACACAAGAGGGAAGACACAGGGAGCATATGTATATGTATAGCTGATTCACTTTGTTATAAAGCAAAAACTAACACACCATTGTAAAGCAATTATACCCCAATAAAGATGTTAAAAAAAATATTTGCCCGTGCACACACCTACAGATAGTCTCCCATTGGTTCTCCTTATTCCTGTTCATCTTGCGCAGAAATTGCAAACAGTGCCAAACAGGAGGTTAAAGGCACTGACTCTCGAAATGGGGAGAGTGTAAGAAAAGGGTCTGGAATGGTGAACCTGAGTACCAGGGGACGAAAACAGACATGCATGTAAAAAGGTTTCCCAGTCACACGGTGGACCATACTCTGGGTTTCCCATGCAAATTTTAGCAGAAGGAAGAATCCCTTGAACCTGGAGAGTTGGGAACCATGGAATGGGTACCAGGCAGTATGACATCAAAGGGTCTGCATTTGCTCACTGAACCTCACCAATGCTATCAGCCCAAAGGGTCAAGCCTTATCTCTCACCCAGCTCTGGGTGTAGATGTGGTAAACCAGGTTGCATCACATGCCCTGTGTGAGTTATTTAAGAATTGCTCTCTATTTCACTGTCATTGTGTTTTGTTTATGAAATTTTTTTTGACACTGGGATTTATCGGATTTTCACTGCTGCGTTAATGCCGCTGTACACACTCTTGATTCTCTTACGGAGACATAAATATCCACGGATTTTAAGATTCTTCCTAGTCAGGTATATTCCTAGGCGTTGAATATGTGGTGTTGAGTCCATTTCGTTGAGCAAGGAGTAGGTCTTGTCTATTACATATTTGGCTTATGGAACGGTATCTGTGCTAATTTCAGTCTCTGGTTTTATGCAGCACTCCAACGCACCTTTCTCCATAAGAAAGCACAAGTTGGTTTTCTAAATTTGAGACTGTTCTGTTTTGTAATTCAGTTCATGTGTAGTCAAGTTTACATACTGTGTATTAGTGATATTTTATGATGTTTCTTTTTATGTGTGACTTATTTCACGTAGAATCACCATACCTGTATCCACTCACTATGCCACTACGGGCCTGATGACACAGATTTCATTGCTGAGTGATATTCCATTGTACGTACGTACCACAACTTCTTTATCCATTGTTTGCTCTCTGAGATATTTACCTGGTACTGTAAACGAGGTTCTTGTGAACAGAGAGGTCCCAAACTTTGAGGTGGCTGGGTGTTTTTGATTTTAATTTCCCTAAGCTGTAGGACCATAAGTGGAAGTGCCATAGGCTGTGTTGCTTTGTTTCTTACGTGTTTCAGGAAACACATAACACTTCTCCAGAATGGCTGTCTGCAATTTACATCATATGCATCAGCATAATAAGGATCCCTGTTTTCCATTGCCTGTCCTCCGTTTCTGGATTTTACAATTTTTTTAAATGGCCCTTTTGCCCTGGGGGGCACTGAGATTTCATTGTAGTGCAGGTTTATTTACAAGCTTCTTGGTTGGCCAAAAAGCGCGTATGCGTTTTTTCCTGAATATATTTAGGGAAAAAACATCCGCACTTTTTGGACAAGTGCATCATTATCGACGTTCTGCCTCTTTTCCTATTCTTTAAGTGCAATTCCAGTTTAACCCTTCAATCGTTTTCCTGAATTTCTGCCCCGCATTCAAGTCCCCTTTGCAGGCTTACTTCAATATATTTTTGGAGGATAGCTGTCATTTATAACTCTGCAGGTTTGTGAATTACAGTGCCCCTGAGCTCCTTTCTTCAACTCGCTTTCTTGTGAGATGGGTACAAAACCGCAGGATTGCTTCAGGCACTAATCTCTTTCCAGCAGGGCACGCTGAGCGTTTGGTTAATTCCTCTTCCTGGTGGGAAATGAGCATTACATTTGCCCGTGCAGACACCTACAGCTAGTCTCTCATTGGTTCTCCCTATTCCTGTTCATCTTGCACAGAAATTGCAAGCTGTGCCAAAGAGGAGGTTAAAGGCACTGACTCTCCAAGCTGGGAGAGTGTTAGTAAAGCATCTGGAATGGTGAACCCGAGGACCAGGATACGAAAACTGAGATGCATTTTAAATCGTTTCCCAATCACACGGTGGACGATACTCTGGGTTTCCTATGCATGTTTTAGCTGGAGGAAGTATCCCTTGAACCTGGAGAGTTGGGACCCATGGAATGGGTACCATGCAGTATGACTTCAAAGGGTCTGCATTTGCTCACCAAAACACACCAATGCTATCAGCCTGAAGTGTCCAGCCTTATGTCTCAACCAGCTCTGCGTGTAGATGTGTTAAATCGCGGTTGCATCACATGCCCTGAGTGAATTATTTAAGAATTGCTCTCTATTTCACTGTCTTTGTGTTTTGTTTTCGAAATTTATTTTGATAATGGGATTTATTGGATTTTCACTGCTGCGTTTCGGCCGCTGTACACACGCTTGATTCTCTTACGGAGACATATATATCCATGGGTTTTAAGATTCTTCCTAGTCAGGTATATTCCTAGGCGTTGAATATGTGGTGTTGGGTCCATTTCGTTGAGCAAGGAGTAGGTCTTGTCTATTACATATTTGGCTTATGGAAAGTTATCTGTGCTAATTTCAGTCTCTGGTTTTATGCAGCATCCCAACGCACATTTCCCCATAAGCAAGCACTAGTTGCTTTTCTAAATTTGAGACCCTGTTCTGTTTTGTAATTCAGTTCATGTGTAGTCAAGTTTACATTCCGTGTATTAGTGATATCTTATGATGTTTCTTTTTCTGTGTGACGTAGTTCACGTAGAATCACCGTACCTGCATCCACTCACTATGCCGCTACGGGCCTGATGACACAGATTTCATTGCTGAGTGATTTTGCATTGCACGTACGTGCCACAACTTCTTTATCCATTTTTTGCTTTCTGGGATATTTACCTGGTACTGTAGACGAGCTTCCTGTGAACACAGCCGTCCCAAACATTGGGGAGGCTGTCTGTTTTTGATTTTAATTTCCCTAAGCTATAGGACCATAAGTGCAAGTGCCATAGGCTGTGTTGCTTTATTTCTTACGTGTTTCAGGAAACACCATACACTTCTCCAGGGTGGCTGTTGGCAATTTACATCCTGCCAATCAGCATAACAAGGCTCCCTCTTCTCCATATCCTGTCCTACCTTTCTGGATTTTACACTTTTTTCAGATGGCCCTTTTGCCCGGGGGGCAGTGAGACTTCATTGTAGTGCAGATTTCCTTTACAGGCTTGCTTGGTTGGCCAAAAAGTGCGTATGCATTTTTTCCTGAATATATTCAGGAAAAAACGCATACGCCCTTTTTGGCCAAGTGCATCATTGTCGACGTTCTGCCTCTTTTCCTATGCTTTCAGGGCAATTCCAGTCTACCCCGTGCAATCGTTTTCCTGAAATTCTGCCCCGCTTTCCAGTCCCCTTCGCAGGCTTACTTCAATATATTTTTGGAGGATAGCTGTTATTTATAACTCTGCAGGTTTGTGAATTACAGTGCCCCTGAGCTCCTTTCTTCAACTCGCTTTCTTGTGAGCTGGGCACAAAACCGCAGGATTGCTTCAGGCCCTAATCTGTTTCCAGCAGGGCACACTGAGCCTTTGTTTAATTCCTCTTCCTGGTGGGCAATGAGCGTTTCATTGCCCGTGCAGACACCTACAGCTAGTCTCTCATGGGTTCTCCATATTCCTGTTCATCTTGCACAGAAATTGCAAGCTGTGCCAAACAGGAGGTTAAAGACACTGACTCTCCAAGCGGGGAGAGTGTTAGTAAAGCATCTGGAATGGTGAACCCGAGGACCAGGATACGAAAACTGAGATGCATTTTAAATCGTTTCCCAATCACACGGTGGACGATACTCTGGGTTTCCCATGCATGTTTTAGCTGGAGGAAGAATGCCTTGAACCTGGAGAGTTGGGACCCATGGAATGGGTACCATGCAGTATGACTTCAAAGGGTCTGCATTTACTCACCGAAACTCACGAATGCTATCAGCCTGAAGTGTCCAGCCTTATGTCTCAACCAGCTCTGGGTGTAGATGTGGTCAATCCCGGTTGCATCACATGCCCTGAGTGAATTATTTAAGAATTGCTCTCTATTTCACTGTCTTTGTGTTTTGTTTTCGAAATTTATTTTGATAATGGGATTTATCGGATTTTCACTGCTGCGTTTCGGCCGCTGTACACACGCTTGATTCTCTTACGGAGACATATATATCCATGGGTTTTAAGATTCTTGCTAGTCAGGTATATTCCTAGGCGTTGAATATGTGGTGTTGGGTCCATTTCGTTGAGCAAGGAGTAGGTTTTGTCTATTACATATTTGGCTTATGGAATGTTATCTGTGCTAATTTCAGTCTCTGGTTTTATGCAGCACCCCAAGGCGCCTTTCCCCATAAGCCAGCACTAGTTGATTTTCCAAATTTGAGACCCTGTTCTGTTTTGTAATTCAGTTCATGTGTAGTCAAGTTTACATTCCGTGTATTAGTGATATCTTATGATGTTTCTTTTTCTGTGTGACGTAGTTCACGTAGAATCACCGTACCTGCATCCACTCACTATGCCGCTACGGGCCTGATGACACAGATTTCATTGCTGAGTGATATTCCATTGTACGTACGTGCCACAACTTCTTTATCCATTTCTTGCTTTCTGGGATATTTACCTGATACTGCAGACGAGCTTCTTGTGAACACAGCCGTCCCAAATATTGGGGTGGCTGTCTGTTTTTGATTTTAATTTCCGTAAGCTATAGGACCATAAGTGGAAGTGCCATAGGCTGTGTTGCTTTGTTTCTTACGTGTTTCAGGAAACACCATACACTTCTCCAGGGTGGCTGCTGGCAATTTACATCCTGCCAATCAGCATAACAAGGCTCCCTGTTCTCCATATCCTGTCGTACCTTTCTGGATTTTACACTTTTTTCAGATGGCCCTCTTGCCCGAGGGGCAGTGAGACTTCATTGTAGTGTAGATTTCCTTTACAGGCTTGCTTGGTTGGCCAAAAAGGGCGTATGCGTTTTTTCCTGAATATATTCAGGAAAAAACGCATACGCCCTTTTTGGCCAAGTGCATCATTGTCGACGTTGTGCCTCTTTTCCTATGCTTTCAGGGCAATTCCAGTCTACCCCCTGCAATCGTTTTCCTGAAATTCTGCCCGCTTTCAAGTCCCCTTCGCAGGCTTACTTCAATATACTTTTGGAAGATAGCTGTCATTTATAACTCTGTAGGTTTGTGAATTACAGTGCCCCTGAGCTCCTTTCTTCACCTCGCTTTCTTGTGAGCTGGGCACAAAACCGCAGGATTGCTTCAGGCGCTAATCTGTTTCCAGCAGGGCACACTGAGCCTTTGTTTAATTCCCCTTCCTGGTGGGCAATGAGCGTAACATTTGCCCGTGCAGACACGTACAGCTAGTCTCTCATTGGTTCTCCCTATTCCTGTTCATCTTGCACAGAAATTGCAAGCTGTGCCAAAGAGGAGGTTAAAGGCACTGACTCTCCAAGCGGGGAGAGTGTTAGTAAAGCATCTGGAATGTTGAACCCGAGGACCAGGATACGAATACTGAGATGCATTTTAAATCGTTTCCCAATCACACGGTGGACGATACTCTGGGTTTCCCATGCATGTTTTAGCTGGAGGAAGAATCCCTTGAACCTGGAGAGTTGGGACCCATGGAATGGGTACCATGCAGTATGACTTCAAAGGGTCTGCATTTGCTCACCGAAACTCACCAATGCTATCAGCCTGAAGTGTCCAGCCTTATGTCTCAACCAGCTCTGGGTGTAGATGTGGTCAATCCCGGTTGCATCAGATGCCCTGAGTGAATTATTTAAGAATTGCTCTCTATTTCACTGTCTTTGTGTTTTGTTTTCGAAATTTATTTTGATAATGGGATTTATCGGATTTTCACTGCTGCGTTTCGGTCGCTGTACACACGCTTGATTCTATAACGGAGACATATATATCCATGGGTTTTAAGATTCTTCCTAGTCAGATATATTCCTAGGCGTTGAATATGTGGTGTTGGGTCCATTTCGTTGAGCAAGTAGTAGGTCTTGTCTATTACATATTTGGCTTATGGAAAGTTATTTGTGCTAATTTCAGTCTCTGGTTTTATGCAGCACCCCAAGGCACCTTTCCCCATAAGCAAGCACTAGTTGGTTTTCTAAATTTGAGACCCTGTTCTTTTTTGCAATTCAGTTCATGTGTAGTCAAGTTTACATTCCGTGTATTAGTGATAGCTTATGATGTTTCTTTTTCTGTGTGACGTAGTTCACGTAGAATCACCGTACCTGCATCCACTCACTATGCCGCTACGGGCCTGATGACACTGATTTCATTGCTGAGTGATATTGCATTGTACGTACGTGCCACAACTTCTTTATCCATTTTTTGCTTTCTGGGATATTTACCTGATACTGTAGACGAGCTTCTTGTGAACACAGCCGTCCCAAATATTGGGGTGGCTGTCTGTTTTTGATTTTAATTTCCGTAAGCTATAGGACCATAAGTGGAAGTGCCATAGGCTGTGTTGCTTTGTTTCTTACGTGTTTCAGGAAACACCATACACTTCTCCAGGGTGGCTGCTGGCAATTTACATCCTGCCAATCAGCATAACAAGGCTCCCTGTTCTCCATATCCTGTCCTACCTTTCTGGATTTTACACTTTTTTCAGATGGCCCTTTTGCCCTGGGGGGCAGTGAGATTTCATTGTAGTGCAGATTTCCTTTACAGGCTTGCTTGGTTGGCCAAAAAGGGCGTATGCGTTTTTTCCTGAATATATTCAGGAAAAAACGCATACGCACTTTTTGGCCAAGTGCATCATTGTCGACATTGTGCCTCTTTTCCTATGCTTTCAGGGCAATTCCAGTCTACCCCCTGCAATCGTTTTCCTGAAATTCAGCCCCGCTTTCAAGTCCCCTTCGCAGGCTTACTTCAATATATTTTTGGAGGATAGCTGTCATTTATAACTCTGCAGGTTTGTGAAGTACAGTGCCCCTGAGCTCCTTTCTTCAACTCCCTTTCTTGTGAGCTGGGCACAAAACCGCAGGATTGCTTCAGGCCCTAATCTGTTTCCAGCAGGGCACACTGAGCCTTTGTTTAATTCCTCTTCCTGGTGGGCAATGAGCGTTACATTTGCCCGTGCAGACACCTACAGCTAGTCTCTCATTGGTTCTCCCTATTCCTGTTCATCTTGCACAGAAATTGCAAGCTGTGCCAAAGAGGAGGTTAAAGGCACTGACTCTCCAAGCGGGGAGAGTGTTAGTAAAGCATCTGGAATGGTGAACCCGAGGACCAGGATACGAAAACTGAGATGCATTTTAAATCGTTTCCCAATCACACGGTGGACGATACTCTTGGTTTCCCATGCATGTTTTAGCTGGAGGAAGAATCCCTTGAACCTGGAGAGTTGGGACCCATGGAATGGGTACCATGCAGTATGACTTCAAAGGGTCTGCATTTGCTCACCGAAACTCACCAATGCTATCAGCCTGAAGTGTCCAGCCTTATGTCTCAACCAGCTCTGGGTGTAGATGTGTTAAATCCCGGTTGCATCACATGCCCTGAGTGAATTATTTAAGAATTGCTCTCTATTTCACTATCTTTGTGTTTTGTTTTTGAAATTTATTTTGATAATGGGATTTATCGGATTTTCACTGCTGCGTTTATGCCGCTGTACACACGCTTGATTCTCTTACGGAGACATATATATCCATGGGTTTTAAGATTCTTCCTAGTCAGGTATATTACTAGGCGTTGAATATGTGGTGTTGAGTCCATTTCGTTGAGCAAGGAGTAGGTCTTGTCTATTACATATTTGGCTTATGGAATGTTATCTGTGCTAATTTCAGTCTCTGGTTTTATGCAGCACCCCAACGCACCTTTCCCCATAAGCAAGCACTAGTTGGTTTTCTAAATTTGAGACCCTGTTCTGTTTTGTAATTCAGTTCATGTGTAGTCAAGTTTACATTCCGTGTATTAGTGATATCTTATGATGTTTCTTTTTCTGTGTGACGTAGTTCACGTAGAATCACCGTACCTGCATCCACTCACTATGCCGCTACGGGCCTGATGACACAGATTTCATTGCTGAGTGATATTGCATTGTACGTACGTGCCACAACGTCTGTATCCATTTTTTGCATTCTGGGATATTTACCTGGTACTGTAGACGAGCTTCTTGTGAACACAGCCGTCCCAAATATTGGGGTGGCTGTCTGTTTCTGATTTTAATTTCCGTAAGCTATAGGACCATAAGTGGAAGTGCCATAGGCTGTGTTGCTTTGTTTCTTACGTGTTTCAGGAAACACCATACACTTCTCCAGGGTGGCTGCTGGCAATTTACATCCTGCCAATCAGCATAACAAGGCTCCCTGTTCTCCATATCCTGTCCTACCTTTCTGGATTTTACACTTTTTTCAGATGGCCCTTTTGCCCGGGGGGGCAGTGTGATTTCATTGTAGTGCAGATTTCCTTTACAGGCTTGCTTGGTTGGCCAAAAAGGGCGTATGCGTTTTTTCCTAAATATATTCAGGAAAAAACGCATACGCCCTTTTTGGCCAAGTGCATCATTGTCGACGTTCTGCCTCTTTTCCTACGCTTTCAGGGCAATTCCAGTCTACCCCCTGCAATCGTTTTCCTGAAATTCTGCCCCGCTTTCAAGTCCCCTTCGCAGGCTTACTTCAATATATTTTTGGAGGATAGCTGTCATTTATAACTCTGCAAGTTTGTGAATTACAGTGCCCCTGAGCTCCTTTCTTCAACTTTCTTTCTTGTGAGCTGGGCACAAAACCGCAGGATTGCTTCAGGCCCTAATCTGTTTCCAGCAGGGCACACTGAGCCTTTGTTTAATTCCTCTTCCTGGTGGGCAATGAGCATTACATTTGCCCGTGCAGAAACCTACAGCTAGTCTCTCATTGGTTCTCCCTATTCCTGTTCATCTTGCACAGAAATTGCAAGCTGTGCCAAAGAGGAGGTTAAATGCACTGACTCTCCAAGCGGGGAGAGTGTTAGTAAAGCATCTGGAATGGTGAACCCGAGGGCCAGGATACGAAAACTGAGATGCATTTTAAATCGTTTCCCAATCACACGGTGGACGATACTCTGGGTTTCCCATGCATATTTTAGCTGGAGGGAGAATGCCTTGAACTTGGAGAGTTGGGACCCATGGAATGGGTACCATGCAGTATGACTTCAAAGGGTCTGCATTTGCTCACCGAAACTCACCAGTGCTATCAGCCAGAAGTGTCCAGCCTTATGTCTCAACCAGCTCTGGGTGTAGATGTGGTCAATCCCGGTTGCATCACATGCCCTGAGTGAATTATTTAAGAAATGCTCTCTATTTCACTGTCTTTGTGTTTTGTTTTTGAAATTTATTTTGATAATGGGATTTATCGGATTTTCACTGCTGCATTTCCGCCGCTGTACACATGCTTGATTCTCTTACGGAGACATATATATCCATGGGTTTTAAGATTCTTCCTAGTCAGGTATATTCCTAGTCGTTGAATATGTGGTGTTGAGTCCATTTCGTTGAGCAAGGAGTAGGTCTTGTCTATTATATATTTGGCTTATGGAAAGTTATCTGTGCTAATTTCAGTCTCTGGTTTTATGCAGCACCCCAACGCACCTTTCCCCATAAGCAAGCACTAGTTGGTTTTCTAAATTTGAGACCCTGTTCTGTTTTGTAATTCAGTTCATGTGTATTCAAGTTTACATTCCGTTTATTAGTGATATCTTAAGATGATTCTTTTTCTGTGTGACGTAGTTCACGTAGAATCACCGTACCTGCATCCACTTACTATGCCGCTACGGGCCTGATGACACAGATTTCATTGCTGAGTGATATTGCATTGCACGTACGTGCCACAACTTCTTTATCCATTTTTTGCTTTCTGGGATATTTACCTGATACTGTAGACGAGCTTCTGTGAACACAGCCGTCCCAAATATTGGGGTGGCTGTCTGTTTTTGATTTTAATTTCCGTTAGCTATAGGACCATAAGTGGAAGTGCCATAGGCTGTGTTGCTTTGTTTCTTACGTGTTTCAGGAAACACCATACACTTCTCCAGGGTGGCTGCTGGCAATTTACATCCTGCCAATCAGCATAACAAGGCTCCCTGTTCTCCATATCCTGTCCTACCTTTCTGGATTTTACACTTTTTTCAGATGGCCCTTTTGCCCCGGGGGGCAGTGAGATTTCATTGTAGTGCAGATTTCTTTACGGACTTGCTTGGTTGGCCAAAAAGGGCGTATGCGTTTTTTCCTGAATATATTCAGGAAAAAACGCATACGCCCTTTTTGGCCAAGTGCATCATTGTCGACGTTGTGCCTCTTTTCCTATGCTTTCAGGGCAATTCCAGTCTACCCCCTGCAATCGTTTTCCTGAAATTCAGCCCCGCTTTCAAGTCCCCTTCGCAGGCTTACTTCAATATATTTTTGGAGGATAGCTGTCATTTATAACTCTGCAGGTTTGTGAAGTACAGTGCCCCTGAGCTCCGTTCTTCAACTCGCTTTCTTGTGAGCTGGGCACAAAACCGCAGGATTGTTTCAGGCCCTAATCTGTTTCCAGCAGGGCACACTGAGCCTTTGTTTAATTCCTCTTCCTGGTGGGCAATGAGCGTTACATTTGCCCGTGCAGACACCTACAGCTAGTCTCTCATTGGTTCTCCCTATTCCTGTTCATCTTGCACAGAAATGGCAAGCTGTGCCAAACAGGAGGTTAAAGGCACTGACTCTCCAAGCGGGGAGAGTGTTAGTAAAGCATCTGGAATGGTGAACCCGAGGACCAGGAAACGAAAACTGAGATGCATTTTAAATCGTTTCCCAATCACACAGTGGACGATACTCTGGGTTTACCATGCATGTTTTAGCTGGAGGAAGAATGCCTTGAACCTGGAGAGTTGGGACCCATGGAATGGGTACCATGCAGTATGACTTCAAAGGGTCTGCATTTGCTCACCGAAACTCACCAATGCTATCAGCCTGAAGTGTCCATCCTTATGTCTCAACCAGCTCTGGGTGTAGATGTGGTCAATCCTGGTTGCATCACATGCCCTGAGTGAATTATTTAAGAATTGCTCTCTATTTCACTGTCTTTGTGTTTTGTTTTCGAAATTTATTTTGATAATGGGATTTATCGGATTTTCACTGCTGCGTTTCGGCCGCTGTACACACGCTTGATTCTCTTACGGAGACATATATATCCATGGGTTTTAAGATTCTTCCTAGTCAGGTATATTCCTAGGCGTTGAATATGTGGTGTTGGGTCCATTTCGTTGAGCAAGGAGTAGGTCTTGTCTATTACATATTTGGCTTATGGAAAGTTATTTGTGCTAATTTCAGTCTCTGGTTTTATGCAGCACCCCAAGGCACCTTTCCCCATAAGCAAGCACTAGTTGGTTTTCTAAATTTGAGACCCTGTTCTTTTTTGCAATTCAGTTCATGTGTAGTCAAGTTTACATTCCGTGTATTAGTGATATCTTATGATGTTTCTTTTTCTGTGTGACGTAGTTCACGTAGAATCACCGTACCTGCATCCACTCACTATGCCACTACGGGCCTGATGACACTGATTTCATTGCTGAGTGATATTGCATTGTACGTACGTGCCACAACTTCTTTATCCATTTTTTGCTTTCTGGGATATTTACCTGATACTGTAGACGAGCTTCTTGTGAACACAGCCGTCCCAAATATTGGGGTGGCTGTCTGTTTTTGATTTTAATTTCCGTAAGCTATAGGACCATAAGTGGAAGTGCCATAGGCTGTGTTGCTTTGTTTCTTACGTGTTTCAGGAAACACCATACACTTCTCCAGGGTGGCTGCTGGCAATTTACATCCTGCCAATCAGCATAACAAGGCTCCCTGTTCTCCATATCCTGTCCTACCTTTCTGGATTTTACACTTTTTTCAGATGGCCCTTTTGCCCTGGGGGGCAGTGAGATTTCATTGTAGTGCAGATTTCCTTTACAGGCTTGCTTGGTTGGCCAAAAAGGGCGTATGCGTTTTTTCCTGAATATATTCAGGAAAAAACGCATACGCACTTTTTGGCCAAGTGCATCATTGTCGACATTGTGCCTCTTTTCCTATGCTTTCAGGGCAATTCCAGTCTACCCCCTGCAATCGTTTTCCTGAAATTCAGCCCCGCTTTCAAGTCCCCTTCGCAGGCTTACTTCAATATATTTTTGGAGGATAGCTGTCATTTATAACTCTGCAGGTTTGTGAAGTACATTGCCCCTGAGCTCCTTTCTTCAACTCGCTTTCTTGTGAGCTGGGCACAAAACCGCAGGATTGCTTCAGGCCCTAATCTGTTTCCAGCAGGGCACACTGAGCCTTTGTTTAATTCCTCTTCCTGGTGGGCAATGAGCGTTACATTTGCCCGTGCAGACACCTACATCTAGTCTCTCATTGGTTCTCCCTATTCCTGTTCATCTTGCACAGAAATTGCAAGCTGTGCCAAAGAGGAGGTTAAAGGCACTGACTCTCCAAGCGGGGAGAGTGTTAGTAAAGCATCTGGAATGGTGAACCCGAGGACCAGGATACGAAAACTGAGATGCATTATAAATCGTTTCCCAATCACACGGTGGACGATACTCTGGGTTTCCCATGCATGTTTTAGCTGGAGGAAGAATCCCTTGAACCTGGAGAGTTGGGACCCATGGAATGGGTACCATGCAGTATGACTTCAAAGGGTCTACATTTGCTCACCGAAACTCACCAATGCTATCAGCCTGAAGTGTCCAGCCTTAAGTCTCAACCAGCTCTGGGTGTAGATGTTGTCAATCCCGGTTGCATCACATGCCCTGAGTGAATTATTTAAGAATTGCTCTCTATTTCACTGTCTTTGTGTTTTGTTTTCGAAATTTATTTTGATAATGGGATTTATCGGATTTTCACTGCTGCGTTTCGGCCACTGTACACACGCTTGATTCTCTTACGGAGACATATATATCCATGGGTTTTAAGGTTCTTCCTAGTCAGGTATATTCCTAGGCGTTGAATATGTGGTGTTGGGTCCATTTCGTTGAGCAAGGAGTAGGTCTTGTCTATTACATATTTGGCTTATGGAAAGTTATCTGTGCTAATTTCAGTGTCTGGTTTTATGCAGCACCCCAAGGCACCTTTCCCCATAAGCAAGCACTAGTTTGTTTTCTAAATTTGAGATCCTGTTCTGTTTTGTAATTCAGTTCATGTGTAGTCAAGTTTACATTCCGTGTATTAGTGATATCTTATGATGTTTCTTTTTCTGTGTGTCGTAGTTCACGTAGATTCACCGTATCTGCATCCACTCACTATGCCGCTACGGGCCTGATGACACAGATTTCATTGCTGAGTGATATTGCATTGTACGTACGTGCCACAACTTCTTTATCCATTTTTTGCTTTCTGGGATATTTACCTGATACTGTAGACGAGCTTCTTGTGAACACAGCCGTCTCAAATATTGGGGTGGCTGTCTGTTTTTGATTTTAATTTCCGTAAGCTATAGGACCATAAGTGGAAGTGCCATAGGCTATGTTGCTTTGTTTCTTACGTGTTTCAGGAAACACCATACACTTCTCCAGGGTGGCTGCTGGCAATTTACATCCTGGCAATCAGCATAACAAGGCTCCCTGTTCTCCATATCCTGTCCTAACTTTCTGGATTTTACACTTTTTTCAGATGGCCCTTTTGCCCGGGGGGCAGTGAGACTTCATTGTAGTGCAGATTTCCTTTACAGGCTTGCTTAGTTGGCCAAAAAGGGCGTATGCGTTTTTTCCTGAATATATTCAGGAAAAAACGCATACGCCCTTTTTGGCCAAGTGCATCATTGTCGACGTTCTGCCTCTTTTCCTATGCTTTCAGGGCAATTCCAGTCTACCCCCTGCAATCGTTTTCCTGAAATTCTGCCCCGCTTTCAAGTCCCCTTCGCAGGCTTACTTCAATATATTTTTGGAGGATAGCTGTCATTTATAACTCTGCAGGTTTGTGAATTACAGTGCCCCTGAGCTCCTCTCTTCAACTCGCTTTCTTGTGAGCTGGGCACAAAACCGCAGGATTGCTTCAGGCCCTAATCGGTTTCTGGCAGGGCACGCTGAGCCTTTGGTTAATTCCTCTTCCTGGTGGGAAATGAACGTTACATTTGCCCGTGCAAACACCTACAGCTAGTCTCTCATTGGTTCTCCCTATTCCTGTTCATCTTGCACAGAAATTGCAAGCTCTGCCAAACAGGAGGTTAAAGGCACTGACTCTGCAAGCGGGGAGAGTGTTAGTAAAGCATCTGGAATGCTGAACCCGAGGACCAGGATACGAAAACTGAGATGCATTTTAAATCGTTTCCCAATCACACGGTGGACGATACTCTGGGTTTCCCATGCATGTTTTAGCTGGAGGAAGAATCCCTTGAACCTGGAGAGTTGGGACCCATGGAATGGGTACCATGCAGTATGACTTCAAAGGGTCTGCATTTGCTCACCGAAACTCACCAATGCTATCAGCCTGAAGTGTCCAGCCTTATGTCTCAACCAGCTCTGGGTGTAGATGTGGTCAATCCCGGTTGCATCACATGCCCTGAGTGAATTATTTAAGAATTGCTCTCTATTTCACTGTCTTTGTGTTTTGTTTTTGAAATTTATTTTGATAATGGAATTTATCGGATTTTCACTGCTGCCTTTCTGCCGCTGTACACACGCTTGATTCTCTTACGGAGACATATAAATCCATGGGTTTTAAGATACTTCCTAGTCAGGTATATTCCTAGGCGTTTAATATGTGGTGTTGAGTCCATTTCGTTGAGCAAGGAGTAGGTCTTGTCTATTACATATTTGGCTTATGGAATGTTATCTGTGCTAATTTCAGTCTCTGGTTTTATGCAGCACCCCAACGCACCTTTCCCCATAAGCAAGCACTAGTTGGTTTTCTAAATTTGAGACCCTGTTCTGTTTTGTAATTCAGTTCATGTGTAGTCAAGTTTACATTCCGTGTATTAGTGATATCTTATGATGTTTCTTTTTCTGTGTGACGTAGTTCACGTAGAATCACCGTACCTGCATCCACTCACTATGCCGCTACGGGCCTGATGACACAGATTTCATTGCTGAGTGATATTGCATTGCACGTACGTGCCACAACTTCTTTATCCATTTTTTGCTTTCTGGGATATTTACCTGGTACTGTAGACGAGCTTCCTGGGAACACAGCTGTCCCAAACTTTGGGGTGGCTCTCTGTTTTTGATTTTAATATCCCTAAGGAATAGGACCATAAGTGGAAGTGCCATAGGCTGTGTTGCTTTGTTTCTTACGTGTTTCAGGAAACACCATACACTTCTCCAGGGTGGCTGCTGGCAATTTACATCCCGCCAATCAGCATAACAAGGCTCCCTGTTCTCCATATCCTGTCCTACCTTTCTGGATTTTACACTTTTTTCAGATGGCCCTCTTGCCGGGGGGGGGGGGGGGGGGGGGGGGGGCAGTGAGACTTCATTGTAGTGCAGATTTCCTTTACAGGCTTGCTTGGTTTGCGAAAAAGGGCGTATGCGTTTTTTCCTGAATATATTCAGGAAAAAATTCATACGCACTTTTTGGCCAAGTGCACCATTGTCGACGTTCTGCCTCTTTTCCTATGCTTTCTGGGCAATTCCAGTCTACCCCCTGCAATCGTTCTCCTGAAATTCTGTCCCGCTTTCAAGTCCCCTTCGCAGGCTTACTTCAATATATTTTTGGAGGATAGCTGTCATTTATAACTCTGCAGGTTTGTGAAGTACAGTGCCCCTGAGCTCCTTTCTTCAACTCGCTTTCTTGTGAGCTGGGCACAAAACCGCAGGATTACTTCAGGCCCTAATCTGTTTCCGGCAGGGCATGCTGAGCCTTTGTTTAATTCCTCTTCCTGGTGGGAAATGAGCCTTACATTTGCTGGTGCAGACACCTATAGCTAGTCTCTCATTGGTTCTCCCTATTCCTGTTCATCTTGCGCAGAAATTGCAAGCTGTGCCAAACAGGAGGTTAAAGGCACTGACTCTCCAAGCGGGGAGAGTGTTAGTAAACCGTCTGGAATGGTGAACCCGAGGACCAGGATACGAAAACTGAGATGCATTTTAAATCGTTTCCTAATCACACGGTGGACCATACTCGCCGTTTCCCACACATGTTTTAGCTGAAAAAAGAATCCCTTGATCCTGGAGAGTTGGGACCCTTGCAATGGGTACCATGCAGTATGACTTCAAAGGATCTGCATTTGTTCACCGAAACTCACCAATGCTATCAGCCTGAAGTGTCCAGCCTTATGTCTCAACCAGCTCTGGGTGTAGATGTGGTAAATCCAGGTTGCATCACATTCCCTGAGTGAATTATTTAAGAATTGCTTCCTATTTCACTGTCATTGTGTTTTGTTTTTGAAATTTATTTTAATAATGGGATTTATCGGATTTTCACTGCTTCGTTTATGCCGCTGTACACGCGCTTGATTCTGTTACGGAGACATATAAGTCCATGGGTTTTAAGATTCTTACTAATCCGGTATATTCTTAGGCATTGAATATGGCGTGTGGAGTCCATTTCGTTGAGCAAGGAGTAGGTCTTGACTATTACATATTTGGCTTATGGAATGGTATCTGTGCTAATTTCAATCTCTGGTTTTATGCAGCACCCCAACTCACCTTTCCCCTTAAGGAAGCATAAGTTGGTTTTCTTAATTTGAAACCCTCTTCTCTTTTGTAATTCAGTTCATGTGTAGCCATGTTAACATTCCATGTATTAGTGATATCTTATGTCTTTTTCTTTTTGAATTATGTGACTTCGAATGATCACACGTAACTCCTCTTGAGTTGTTATAACTGGTCGTATTTCATTGATTTCCAGGCTGAGTAATATTCCACTCTACATAAGCACCACATCTCTGTCCGTTTTTTCTCTACAGATACTTTAAGTTATATCCTAGTTGAGGATCTTTTAAACAGAGAGGTGGTAAACATTGGGGTGCCTGTGTCCTCTCGATTTTTGTTTTTCCCAAGATATACGTCCATGAGTGCAAGTGCCCTGTGCTCGGTAGCTCATTTTTTAGATGCTTTAGTAAACACAATAGACTTATCCAGAGTGACCGTTGGCAATATACATTTCCACTATAAGACTCACAGGGCTCCCTTTTCTCCTTGCCCTGTCCTGCATTTCTGGTGTTTACACTTTATGAGGACGGCTCTTCTGACTGATGCAAAGTGATATGTTTTGTAGTATTGATTTCCAGTGCCCACCTGTTTGGTTGGCTAAAAAAGTGTATGCCCTTTTCTTGAATATATACAGAAAAAGACGCATACACCCTTTTTGGCCAACTGCAATGTTGGCAATGTTCAGCCCCTTTTCTTGTGCTTAATGGCGAGTCCTTTCTACCTCTTCCAATCCCTTTCCTGCCATTCTCCGTTGCTTACAAGTCCTTTTCTCTGACTTTCCTCAAGACATTTTTCAGTGATAGATATTTTCAATTCTGCAGTTTTGTGAATTTTAGTGCCCCTGAGTTCCATTTTCCAACTTGTGTTTATGGGAACTGGCCACAAAGCATCAGGATTCCTCAAGCCCTATTCTGTTTCCATGGGCAACCCTAGCCTTTGGTCAATTCGTCTTCCTGATTGGAAATTAGAGTGGCATGTGCCTGTCCGAACACCTAGGACTTGTCTCTCATTGTTCCTCCTCCTTCTGCTTCATCCTCTGGACAAATTCCAAACTGTATGCAACAGGATGTTGACAGTGCTGACATCTCC
The DNA here is from genome assembly GCF_963924675.1 of Phocoena phocoena. NCBI lineage: Eukaryota > Metazoa > Chordata > Mammalia > Artiodactyla > Phocoenidae > Phocoena > Phocoena phocoena. The sequence goes on along the minus strand of NW_027077598.1, from coordinate 1,365,805 downwards.
AAGTGGGGAGACTGTTAGTAAAGACGCTGGAGTGGTGAACCCTAGCACCAAGAGATGAGGAGATGAGATGCCTTTTCCAAACTTTTCCCGATCAGACGGTATACCATCCTCTGGGTGTGACAGGCATGTTTTAGGTGTAGGAAGGGTCCCATTCATGTGAGGAGAACACCAGGGGATTTTAAATATCAGTGTCTCTCCGCAACCCAAACTGGGGAATTTTTTAAGCTACGGCTACACATATGTTCATTAAGGGCCTTGGGAAGTAGGCAGAGTCCAAACTTTAGATGATTGAAGTCTTCAGGGTCAGAAGCACTCACCACTGTCTTCCCTTAGATTCCATTTTTACTGTCATTGATGGATGATGTCAATAAAAATATCTATTCTTTTTCAGATCATTTCCCCTTATAGGTTATTGCAAAATATTGAGTGTAGTTCCCTGTGCTATACAGTAGTTCCTTGCTGATGATTTCATACATAGCAGTGTGTATGTGTTAATCCCAAACTGTTAATTTATCCCTCCTCCTACCATTTCCCTTTGGTAATAATAAATTATAAGATTTTATGCTTCTCAGAAATGGGGGAGCTGAAAGAGAGGTATCATTTTCAATGCAAAAGCATTTAAAACAAGATTGAAGCTTTAACCAAGATTATTAGATGTACATCCTTGGAAAGAAATCACTTTGTTTCTCTAATATTGACCTGACAAAGAAGACAAACCTTTTCACTGAACTTGCTTATAAGAAAGTGATGGAAATATCAAATGGAAGTGTTAGAAACATCTTATTTTACCCGAGCCTTATACACTGTTCTATGTTAATTACAGTTTGGCTCACACATCTGTTCATTGAAGTTACAATGTTCTCAATTTCTGTTACTGATCCTCCAGAGTGGACGCCAACAAGTGTCCCCCTGCCCAGTGTCATTGGAGCCAATAGATCGAGACTGAGTTTGGTTCAAAAGCAAAGGAAACTTTATATTTTGATCAGAGAATGGAGAGGTGCTACCCTGTGGGCTGTGGGCTGGGCTGCTGTGTAGAGATCCTGTCAGAGTCACTGGGAGGGAGGGGGCTGAGCTCTCGAGAACCTGGTTGGCTGCAGCTCAGGCTCTATGTCACGGAGTCTGAACTGGGCCCCAGGAGCTGAAGTGTCATCGAGCCATTCTGCTCTAGGAAATCTGGTCTGAAGTGCCGGATGTGGAACCTCTGTATGCGGGACACTAGGAGCACCTGAAATTAGACAAAGCACAAAGGATAAAAATGGTTAGACTTTATTTTATTGCCCAGATTCTATTTTTATCTCCCAGACATTTTTAAGGGGCTTTGCCTGGGACAAACTTCTCTTCTGCCTTTTGTCCCTTTCCTCATTCTTGGAGTGCTGCGGGTGCAGACCCTTCTTCTGTAACTGCTGAGTGCTGAGTTAGGAGGCTTCATACCCGTGGGCGAGGGTCAGAACTTCTCCCCAGCAGCCTCCAGGTGACGTTGATTGTCCCCAGGCCTCCTGCCTCCCTGCTCGTCCACCTGAGCACCAGTATTGGAAGTGTTATAGATTCTAATGACCTTTAAGGGTCCAGAAAGGAGATGTGCAGTGGCGCTGTGAGGTCCAGTTTCACTCCGCCCCACATTTGTTCGGCCACCTTAGGCTGACCGTTTCTGCCAGCCTAGATGCTCTGACTGACCGTTTCTGCCAGCCTAGATGCTCTGACCAACAGTCTGCGCTTTCTTCCATTAGGCCCCTGAATTAACGTAAAAACAGCACCAGGTGTCAGGATCCTGCCCGCTCAGCTCCCAGACAGTCCAGGGTCAGTGGTGATGAAGGATCATGATGGTCACTGAGTCAAGAGCCTTTGGAAGTAAACAGGAGTCCAGCCGGTCTTATTGGCCACCATCATCACGGTGTCTGTAGGCTTTTCTATGGTGACAGCATGATGTACGGTTCCCCCGCCAAGATTATTAGCTCCCCTCTGGGTACAGTAAGTACTGCAAGCAGTAGTCTACTCTTTTGGGACACACTCTTGTTGTTTTATGAGAGAAACTCCAGGTCAAGTGATGGTCACACGGGTCGTCATGGTGCCCCGTTGCCCCCGGTTATCTCTCTGGAGGTTGGAGTTGGAGGGCCTCCTCAATCGAGGTCAGTGTGCCCACGGAGCAAACCCTGCAACTTCAGGGCATGGTTGGGGGTTAGGATCACCACGTGGGGTCCGTTTCCCTTAGAAGGGAGGTGGCCTTTAGGGCTGCTGATTTCCAGGTTTTCAGATACCACCAGTATCTTGGCCAGATGTGGCGGTGGGCCAAGCCCCTTGGTGACCATAGTTTATCCTACCTGGATGGCATTCTTGCATTGTTCCATTTCAAGTGGTCCCAGTTTTTGCACTAATACTCCAATGGCGATTCACCTTTCACCAGGAATGTAAAGGTCAAAGGGTTTAGCTAAATTAGGGAGTTCCAGGGCAAGGGTCTGAATTGACTGCTCTTTCCATTCTTGAAAGGCCACTTCTGGATTCTATTCAAAAGGATCATCATCTTTTCCTTTCAGTGTTTCATATAGAGGCCCAACTAGTAGACTGTAGTTAGGGATCCAGAGGCAGGAAACCCTGGCTTCCCCAGGAACCCCTAAGCTGTCTTCTAGTTTCAGAAAGGGGTAAGGCTGTAAATTGTTTCTTCCCTTTCCTGGGATGGGCTTCTCCGACCTTCTGTGAGAATGAAGCCCAGGCAGGTCACCGTAGTCTGTGATACTTGAGCTTTTTCGTGGACAACTTCTATCCTTTATTGGCTTGGTAGTTCTGAGGCCTCCTTAGTAGGGCTGGCGATCAGAATGTCGTCTGAATATTGAAGGAGTGTTTCCTTTTCCAGAGGTAGAACTTTTAGGTCTTTAGCTGAGCTTTCCCCAAAGATGGTGTGGGAATTTTTGAACCCTTGGGGCAAGACAGCCTGGAAGTATTGTTTTAGTTGTATGTTGAGTCCTGTCACTCACAAGCCAAAATTTCTTGTGACTCTGGGACTAATGGAATACAAAAGAAGGCATCAGTGAAGACTAATACAGAATACCAAGTCCTGGTGGTTGGTAGAATGACCAGCAGGGTGTAGGATTTAGGAACTACTGGAGGTATATCCTCAGTGGCTTCACTGACTGTCCTGACATCCTTTACCAGGACTCCAGCAGCCCATGGGGCTCTCGAGGTCAGGCCAATCCCAGGATATGGAGCTCACCTGGGCAGGTACCCTACCCCCACCCCAGCCCACGGGGCTCTCGTGTTCAGGCCCCTCCCAGGATATGGGATTCCCTGGGCAGGTCCTCTGCAGTCCATGGGGCTCCCGTGGTCAGGCCCCTCCCAGGATACAGAGCTACCCTTGCAGGTACCTTGGCAGGGCTGGGCACACAGGAACCGTGCACATAGCCCTCATTGCAGAGCACTCCCAGCTCACCTGTCGCTCAGATCTGACACAGAGCACCTCAGAGCAGGACTTGAACTAACAAACAGCAGCTCTGACAGGTCTGTGACCCTGGGCATCACTCTGTGCGGCCTCCTCCACCTGGTCTTCCAGAGACTTCCACTGCACCCGGGGCACCAGGCCTCTGTCTCCAACCACCACCCACCCCTCCTCTCCCTGACTCCTGGGTTCCTCTCATTAGGAGAGGGTTTTCTTGAAGTTGTCTCCCACTCATGGGCCAGATAATATAATTAGAAAACAAGCCAGAGCTGCAGCCCCTTGTCTATCCTGACTCTCAGGAGCCCACACCTGTTCCTTGGACCTGGCCAATTCAGCAAGTTCCATTTTCAGCAACTGTGAGCCCCTGAGGGGTGATTATTGGCTGGCTTGGGAAGCCTGACCGTGCCGGCCAGCCCTCCCCAGGTGTGCCTGGGTTGAGATCAATATAAACACCGCTCCAGGCAGCAAGAGCCCCTGCAGCTGTGCCTGACGCCATTTTCTCTGCCCTGTCAGCAGTCTCGGGGCTGGGCTGGTGGGAGGGAGTGAGAGGCCACGGCTTTGTGGGTGTCCCAGTGTGAGTGGGGCTCTGCTGGACTTTCTGCAGCAGTTGCCAAGATGCTACCTGCTAAAGAAGAGGATGTGTCACCCACACCTGCCGCTGGAATTTCTCCCTGGGCACAGGTGAGGAAGGAAGAAAGCAGTGGGGGCCGGGACAGCAGGGGTATCTCAGGCAGGGAAATGGAGAGCTTCCAGAAGAGCACCCAGGGCCAGGACCATCCTGGCTGGCCTGCAGGCACCAAGTCGGCTGGCATGCTGTCCCTCATGTGGCTCCATGGCCCTTCCTCTAGGTTTTCAAGTCCTTGTACATATTCAGGTGTTTAGCCTTGGAAGGGTGGGAACATTTCAGCAGCAGCTGGCCTGGGGCTCGGCCCACGTTTACTCACAGATACCTCGGCACGGTCCACCAGCTTTGCAGTGAGGACGCTTGTTGCGAGGAGCATGCTGGCTGAATGGGAGATGATTCCCCACCACTGACCAACTTCAGAATTGTTTGCAATTGGAGCAAGTGCCCTGAAACGGTTTTCCTCTGTGTAACTGGTGGGTTCTGTTCTTTTTTATCTTTTTTTCGTTTTTGGTTCAAGGTAGATTTTATTCCTCTTTTGTGTATTTACAGATATAAGCATGGAAATAATTTATTCATATAAATACATGTATGTGAAGGGAAGAATATTTTTCTGTTTTACTTTTTTTAATTTTATTTTTTTATTTTGAATTTAATTTTATATTTTTATACAGCAGGTTGTTTTTGGTTATCTACTTTATACATATAAATGTATACATACCAATCCCAATATCTCAACTCCTCCCACCACCATCCCCAACAGCTTTCCCCCCTTGTTGTCCATACGTTTGTTGTATACATGTATTGCTCTATTTCTGCCTTGCAAAACGGTTCATCTGTACAATTTTTCTAGGTTCCACATATATGCATTAATATACAAGATTTGTTTTTCTCTTTCTGACTTACTTCACTCTGTATGACAGTCTCTAGATCCATCAACGTCTCTACAAATGTCCCAATTTCATTCCTTTTTATGGCTTAGTAATATTCCATTTTATATATGTACCACATCTTTATGCATTCGTCTGTCTGTGGGCATTTAGGTTGCTTCCATTTCCTGGATAGTGTAAATAGTGATGCAATGAACATTGTGGTGAATGTCTCTTTTTGATTTATGGTTTTGTCTGGGTATATGCCCAGTAGAGGGATTGCTGTATCATATGGTAATTCTATTCTTAGTTTTATAAGAAACTCCATAATGTTCTCCACAGTGACTGTATCAATTTACGTTCCCAACAATAGTGGAAGAGGATTCCTTATCTCCACACCGTTTCCAGCATTTGTTGTTTGTAGATTTTCTGATGATGCCCATTCTAATAGGTGTGAGGTGATACACCATGGATGAGTCTATTTCGTTGAGCAAAGAGTAGGTCTTGTTTATTACGTATTTGGCTTATGGAATGGTATGTGTGCTAATTTCAATCTGTTTTTATACAGCAGCCCAACTCAACTTTCCCCTTAAGCAAGCATAAGGTTTTTATCTAAATGTGAGACTCTGTTCGGTTTTGTAATTCAGTTTATGTGTAGCCAAGTTTACACTCCCTCTATTAGTGATATCTTATGATAATTATCTTTCTTTGTGTGATATATTTCTCTTAGAATCATCATAATTAAATCCACTCAATTTGCTGCTACAGGCCTGATGACATTGATTTCACTGCTGAGTGATATTCCGTTGTACGTAAGTAGCACAACTTCTTTATCCATTTTTTTCTTTCTGGGATATTTAATTTGTACTGGACTCGAGGTTCTTGTAAACACAGCAGCCCTAAATTTTGTGTTGGCTGTGTCTTGTTGATTTTAATTTTCCTAAGCTATAGGGCCAAAAGTGGAAGTGCCCTAGGCTCTGTAGCTTTGTTTTTTAGATGTTTCAGGATACACCATGAACATCTCCAGAGTGTCTGTTGGCAATTTACATCCCGCCCATCAGCATAACACGGCTCCCTGTTCTCCATGGCCTGTCCTGTGTTTCTGGTTTTTACACTTTATTCAGATGGCCTTTTTGACGAATGGGAAATGTGACTTCATTGTAGTGTGGATTTCCATTGCTGGAGTGCTTGGTTGGCCAAAATGTTCATATGCGTTTTTTCCTGAATATATTCAGGAAAAATGTATACGCACTTTTTGTCCATGTGCATCACTGTCAAAGATCTGCCGCTTTTCATATGCTTTAAATGCAATTCCAATCTACCTCTTGAAATATGATTCCTGCAATTCTGCCTCGTTTTCAAGTCCTCTTTGCAGACTTACTTCGATATATTTTTGCCAATAGCTGTCATTTATCTCTGCAGGTTTGTGAATTACAGTGCCCCTGAGCTCCTTTCTTAACTCGCTTCCTTGTAAGCTGGCCACAAAACTGCAGGTTTGCTTCAGGCCATAATCAGGGTCCAGCACGGCACTCTGAGCCTTTGGTTAATTCCTCTTCCTGGTGGGAAATTAGAGTTAAATGTGCCCCTCCAGATACCTGCCTCACTCCCAGCCACATGGTGATGTATGTCCTCAGGTTTGAGGCCATATGTGATGGGTTCCTCATCTTTTGATGATGTGGCCCCACTGGTGTGTGGACACTCCTGCCTGGTTCCCATCCCCTTGGTGATGTGGGCCCTCTGGTGAGACTCTGATCCTGGTTGGGTTCCTCACACATCCGTGAGGTGAGCCCTCTTCTCTGAGGTCACTCCTGCCTGGCTGGCACAACCCGCCTTGTTGACTTCGGCACCCTGGTGGCAGTTGGAGCCTGCTGGGAGCCTCCTTCCCGCGGTGATGAGGCCCTCTGGCGTCAGACCCTAATGGCGGGGTTCCCACATTTTCTGATACGTGCTAAGTGGTACGAGGGCACTCCTGCCAGGTTCCCATCCTCATGAGCGTGTGGGCCTTCTGTTCTGAGGTCCTAACGGCTGGGTTGCTCACACTTTCATGATGTGGGCCCTCTGCTGTGAGGTCAATCCTGCCTGGCTGGCGCACGTCGCCTTGGCGATGTGGACCCTCTGGTGGCAGTTGGAGTGTGCTGGGGCCTCCTCCCCTCAGTGATGAGGGCCTTCTGGTGTCAGGCCCTAAGTGCTGGGCTCCACACATTTTCTGATGTGTGCCCAGTGGTGCGAGTCACTCCTGCCAGGTTCCCATCCCCATGGGCATGTGGGACTTCTGTTCTGTGGTCTCAACTGCTGGGTTGCTCACAGTTTCATGATGTGGGCCCTTTGCTGTGTGTTCACTCTGGCCTGTATCCCATAGTGTCAGTGCTCTGGGCCTCCAGCTTGGAGTTTCCAACTTCTCGATTCCTCACCTTTTTTATTCTATGGGCCCTCGGTTGTGCGTCTCCTCCTGCATGCCTCACTCCCAGCCCCTTCGTGATGTGTGTCCCCTTGTTTGAGGCCACATGTGCTGTGTTCCTCACCTTTCTATAATGTGGCCACACTGGTGTGAGGACACTCTTGCCTGGTTCCCATTCCCTTGGTGATGTTGGCCCCACTGCTGTTAGGACAGTCTTGCCTGGTTCCCATCACCTTGGTGATGTTGGCCCTCTGGTGAGAGTCTGATCCTGGTTAGGTTCCTCACCCTTCTGTGAGGTGGGCCCTCTGCTCTGAGCTCACTCCTGCCTGGCTGGCACACCCCGCCTTGGCAACGTCGGCCATATGGTGGCAGTTGGAGCCTGCTGGGAGCCTCCTCCCCTCAGTGATGAGGGCCCTCTGGCCTCAGGCCCTAACTGCTGGGTTCCCACATTTTCTGATTCGTGCTAAGTGGTGCAAGGACACTCCTGCCAGGTTCCCATCCCCATGGGGATGTGAGCCTTCTGCTCTGAGGTCCCAACGGCTGTGTTGCTCACAGTTTCATGATGAGGGCCCTCTGGTGTGAGTTCACTCCTGCCTAGATCCCATAGCCTCGCTGCTCCTGGCTGCCTGCCGGAGGTTCCAACTGTGGGATTCCTCACCTTTTTTATTCTATGGTCCCTCTGTTTTGAGGATCCTCTGGCCTGCCTCACTCCCAGCCCCTTGGTGATGTGTGTCCTCAGGTTTGAGGCCACGTGTGCTGGGTCCCTCAAATTATGGTGATGTAGCCCCACTGGTGTGAGGACACTCCTGCCTGGTTCCCATTCCCTTGGTGATGTTGGCCCTCTGGTGACAGTCTGATCCTTGTTGGGTTCCTCACACTTCTGTGAGGTGGGCTTTCTGCTCTGAGGTCACTCCTGCCTGGTTGGCACACCCCGCCTTGGTGACATCGGCCTTATGGTGGCAGTTAGAGCCTGCTGGGAGCCTCCTCCCCTCGGTGATGAGGGTCCTCTGGCCTCAGGTCCTAACTGCTGGGTTCCCACATTTTCTGATTCGTGGAAGTGGGCCGAGGACACTCCTGTCAGGTTCCCATCCCCATAGGGATGTGGGCCTTCTGCTCTGAGGTCCCATCCGCTGGGTTGCTCACAGTTTCATGATGTGGGACCTCTGCTGTGAGTTTGCTGTGGCCTGGATCCCATAGACTCTGTGCTCTGGGCGGCCTACTGGCCGGTTCCAACTGCTGGATTCCTCACAACTTTTATTCTGTGGGCTCTGTTTTGTGAGGATACTCCTGCTTGCCTCACTCCTAGCCCCTTGGAGATGTGGGTCCCCTGTTTTAGGCCACATGTTCTGGGTTCCTCACCTTTCTATAATGTGGCCACACTGGTGTGAGGACCCTCCTGCCTGGTTCCGATCCCCTTGGTGATGTGGGCCCTCTGGTGAGAGTCTTATCCTGGCTGGTTTCCTCACCCTTCTGTGAGGTAGGCCCTCTGCGGTGAGGTCACTCCTGCCTGGCTGGCACACATCACCTTGGTGACGTGGGCCCTCAGTTGGGAGTTGGTGTCTGCTGCGAGTCTCCGTCCCTCGGTAATGAGGGCCCTCTTGCGTCAGACCCTAACTCCTGGGCTCCCAAAATTTGCAGATGTGCGACCTGTGGTGCGAGTACACTCCTGTCAGGTTCCCAACCCCATGGGAATTTGGGCCTTCTGCTCTGAGGTCCCAACGGCTGGGGTGCTCACAGTTTCATGATGAGGGCCCTCTGATGTGCGTTCATTCCGGCCTAGATCCCATAGGCTTGCTGCTCCTGGGCGCCTGCTGGGAGGTTCCAACTGCGGGATTCCTCACCTTTTTTATTCTATGGGCCCTCTGTTTTGAGGCTCCTCCTGCCTGCCTCAATCCCAGCCCCGTTGTGATGTGTGTCCTCTGGTGTGAGGCCACGTGTGCTGGGTCCCTCACCTTTCGATGATGTGGCCCCAATGGTGTGAGGACACTCGTGCCTGTTTCCCAGCCCCTTGGTGATGTGGCCCCTCTGGTGAGAGTCTGATCCTGGCTGGGTTCCTTACCGTTCTGTGAGGTGGGCCCTGTGCTCTGAGGTAACTCCTGCCTGGCTTGCTCCCATTGCCTTGGTGACGTCGGCCCTCTGGTGGCAGTTGGATCCTTTTGGAGACTCCTGTCCTCGGTGATGAGGTCCCTCTGGCGTCAGGCTCTAACTGCTGGGCTCCCCAGGTTTTCTGATGTGAGCCCAGTGATGCCAGGACACTCGTGAAATGTTCCCATCCCCATGGCGATATGGGCCTTCTGCTCTGAGGTTCCAACGACTGGGTTGCTCACAGTTTCCTGATGTTAGCTCTCTGGTGTTAGTTCACTCATTCCTAGATCCCATAGCCTCTGTACTCTGGGCCGCCTGCTGGGAAGTTCCAACTGCTGGGTTCCTCACCTTTTTTATTCTTTGGGCCCTGTGTTGGGAGGCTCCTCCTGCCTGTGTCACTCCCAGCCCCTTGGTGATGTAGGTCCTCTGGTTTGTGGCCACATGTGCCAGTTTCCTCATCTTTTAGTGATGTGGCCCCACTGGTGTGAGGACACTCGTGCCTGGTTCCCGTCCCCTTGGTGATATGGGCCCTCTGGTGAGAGTCTGATCCTGGTTGGGTTCCTCACACTTCTTTGAGGTGGGCCGTCTGCTGTGAGGTCACTCCTGCCTGGCTGGCACACCCCGCCTTGGCGACGTGGGCCCTCTTGTGGTAGTTGGAACATGCTGGGAGCCTCCTCCCCTCAGTGATGAGGGCCCTCTGGCGTCAGGCCCTAACTGCTGGGTACCCACATTTTCTGATATGTGCTAAGTGGTGCGAGGACACTCCTGCCATGCTCCCAACACCTTGGGGATGTGGACCTTCTGCTCTGAGGTCCAAATGGCTGGGTTGCTCGCAGTTTCATGATGTGGACCCTCTGCTGTGAGTTTACTGCGGCCTGAATCGCATAGACTTGGTGCTCTTGGCCGCCTGCTGGGAGGTTCCCATTGCTGGATTCCTCAGCTTTTTTATTCTATGGGCCCTGTGTTGTGAGGCTACTCCTGCCTGCCTCATTCCGAGCCCCTTGGAGATATGGGTCTTCTGGTTTAGGCCACATGTGCTGGGTTCCTCACCTTTCTATGATGTGGCCACACTGGTGTGAAGACTCTCCTGCCTGGTTCTGATCACCTTGGTGATGTGGGCGCTCTGGTGAGAGTCTTATCCTGGCTGTGTTCCTCACCCTTCTGTGAGGTAGGCCCTCTGCGGTGAGGTCACTCCTACCTGGCTGTCACACGTCACCTTGGCGACGTGGGACCTCAGTTGGGTGTTGGTGCCTGATTGGAGTCTCCTCCCCTTGGTAATGAGGGCCCTCTGGCGTCAGGCCCTAACTCCTGGGTTCCCTAAATTCTCTGATGTGTGCCCTGTGGTGCGAGTACACTTCTGACAGGTTCCCAACCCCATGGGAATGTGGGCCTTCTGCTCTGAGATCCCAACGCCTAGGTTGCTCACAGTTTCATGATGACGGCCCTCTGGTGTGAGATCACTCCGGCCTGGATCCCATAGTCTCGCTGCTCCTGGCCGCCTGCTGGGAGGTTCCAACTGCGGGATTCTTCACCTCTTTAATTCTATGGTCCCTCTGTTTGGAGGCTCCTCCTGCCTGCCTCAATCCCAGCTCCCTTGTGATGTGTGTCCTCTGGTTTGAGGCCACGTGTGCTGGGTCCCTCACTTTTCGGTGATGTGGCCCCACTAGTGTGAGGACACTCCTGCCTGGTTCCCATTCCCTTGGTGATGTGGGCCCTCTGGTGAGAATCTGATCCTCTTTAGTTCTTCACACTTCTGTGAGGTTGACCCTCTGCTCTGAGGTCACTCCTGCCTGGTTGTCGCACTCCGCATTGGCGACGTCGCCCCTCTGGTAGCAGTCGGAGCTGGCTGGGAGCCACCGCCCCTCGGTGATGAGGGCCCTCTGGCATCAGGCACTAATTGCTGGGCTCCCCACATTTTTTCATGTGTGCCCACTCTTGCGATGACACTCCTGCTTGTTTCCCTTCCCCATGGGGATGTGGGCCTTCTGCTCTGAGGTCACAACGGCTGGGTTGCTTACAGAATCACAATGAGGGCCCTCTGTTGTGAGTTCATGCCGGCCTGGATCTCATAGCCTCAGTGCTCTGGGCCGCCTGCTAGGAAGATCCAACTGCTGGTTTCCACACCTTTTGTATACAATGGGACATGTGTTGTGAGGTTAATCCTGCCTGCCTCACTCCGAAACCCATGGTGATGTGGGTCCTCTGGTTTGAGGCCACATGTGCTGGGTACCTCAACTTTTGATGATGTGGCCCCACGGGTGTGAGGACACTCCTGCCTGGTTCCCATCACCTTGGTGATGTGGGCCCTCTGGGGAGAGTCTGATCCTGGCTGGGTTCCCTACCATTCTGTGAGGTGGGCCCTCTGATGTCAGGTCACTCCTGCCTGGCTAGCTCACATCGCCTTGGCGACGTGGGCCCTCTGTTGGCCACTGGAGCATGCTGGGAGCCTCCTACTCCCGTGAATGATGGCCCTGGAAAAAATGCATATGCCCTTTTTGGCCAAGTGCTTCATTGACGAGGTTCTGCCACTTCTCTTATGCTTTCAGAGCAATTCACGTCTACCTCCTGAAATCGGATTCCAGCAATTCTGCCCCACTTTCAAGTCCTCTTCGCAGCCTTAATTCAATATATTTTTGTACGATTTCTGTCATTTATAAGTCTGCAGGTATGTGAATGACAGTGCCCCTGAACTCCTTTCCTCAACTCGCTTTCTTGTGAGCTGGCCACAAAACCGCAGGATTGCTTCAGGCCCTAATCTTGTTCCAGCACGGCATGCTGAGCCTTTGGTTAATTCCTTTTCCTGTTAGGAAATGAGTGTTAAAATTGCCCGTGCATACTGGGCATATACCCTGAGAAAACCAAAATTCAAAAAGAGTCATGTACCAAAATGTTCATTGCAGCTCTATTTACAATAGCCCGGAGATGGAAAGAACCTAAGCGCCCATCATCGGACGAATGGATAAAGAAGATGTGGCACATATACACAATGGAATATTACTCAGCCTTAAAAAGAAATGAAACTGAGTTATTTGTAATGAGATGGATAGACCTAGAGTCTGTCATACAGAGTGAAGTAAGTCAGAAAGAAAAAGACAAATAGCGTATGCTAACACATATATATGGAATTTAAAGGAAAAAAATGTCATGAAGAACCTAGGGATAAGACAGGAATAGAGGCGCAGACCTACTGGAGAACGGAATTGAGGATATGGGGAGGGGGAATGGTGAGTTTTGACAGGGCGAGAGAGAGTCATGGACATATACACACTAACAACTGTAGTAAGGTAGATAGCAAGGGGGAAGCAGCCGCAAGGCACAGGGATATTAGCTCGGGGCGTTGGGACAGCCTGGAGGGGTGGAAGGGGGAGAGAGGGAGGGAGGGAGACACAAGAGGGAAGACACAGGGAGCATATGTATATGTATAGCTGATTCACTTTGTTATAAAGCAAAAACTAACACACCATTGTAAAGCAATTATACCCCAATAAAGATGTTAAAAAAAATATTTGCCCGTGCACACACCTACAGATAGTCTCCCATTGGTTCTCCTTATTCCTGTTCATCTTGCGCAGAAATTGCAAACAGTGCCAAACAGGAGGTTAAAGGCACTGACTCTCGAAATGGGGAGAGTGTAAGAAAAGGGTCTGGAATGGTGAACCTGAGTACCAGGGGACGAAAACAGACATGCATGTAAAAAGGTTTCCCAGTCACACGGTGGAGCATACTCTGGGTTTCCCATGCAAATTTTAGCAGAAGGAAGAATCCCTTGACCCTGGAGAGTTGGGAACCATGAAATGGGTACCAAGCAGTATGACATCAAAGGGTCTGCATTTGCTCACTGAACCTCACCAATGCTATCAGCCCAAAGGGTCAAGCCTTATCTCTCACCCAGCTCTGGGTGTAGATGTGGTAAACCAGGTTGCATCACATGCCCTGTGTGAGTTATTTAAGAATTGCTCTCTATTTCACTGTCATGGTGTTTTGTTTTTGAAATTTTTTTTGACACTGGGATTTATCGGATTTTCACTGCTGCGTTAATGCCGCTGTACACACTCTTGATTCTCTTACGGAGACATAAATATCCACGGGTTTTAAGATTCTTCCTAGTCAGGTATATTCCTAGGCGTTGAATATGTGGTGTTGAGTCCATTTCGTTGAGCAAGGAGTAGGTCTTGCCTATTACATATTTGGATTATGGAAAGTTATCTGTGCTAATTTCAGTCTCTGGTTTTATGCAGCACTCCAACGCACCTTTCTCCATAAGAAAGCACAAGTTGGTTTTCTAAATTTGAGACTGTTCTGTTTTGTAATTCAGTTCATGTGTAGTCAAGTTTACATACTGTGTATTAGTGATATTTTATGATGTTTCTTTTTATGTGTGACTTATTTCACGTAGAATCACCATACCTGTATCCACTCACTATGCCACTACGGGCCTGATGACACAGATTTCATTGCTGAGTGATATTCCATTGTACGTACGTACCACAACTTCTTTATCCATTGTTTGCTCTCTGAGATATTTACCTGGTACTGTAAACGAGGTTCTTGTGAACAGAGAGGTCCCAAACTTTGAGGTGGCTGGGTGTTTTTGACTTTAATTTCCCTAAGCTGTAGGACCATAAGTGGAAGTGCCATAGGCTGTGTTGCTTTGTTTCTTACGTGTTTCAGGAAACACATAACACTTCTCCAGAATGGCTGTCTGCAATTTACATCATATGCATCAGCATAATAAGGATCCCTGTTTTCCATTGCCTGTCCTCCGTTTCTGGATTTTACAATTTTTTTAAATGGCCCTTTTGCCCTGGGGGGCACTGAGATTTCATTGTAGTGCAGGTTTATTTACAAGCTTCTTGGTTGGCCAAAAAGTGCGTATGCGTTTTTTCCTGAATATATTTAGGGAAAAAACATCCGCACTTTTTGGACAAGTGCATCATTATCGACGTTCTGCCTCTTTTCCTATACTTTAAGTGCAATTCCAGTTTAACCCTTCAATCGTTTTCCTGAATTTCTGCCCCGCATTCAAGTCCCCTTTGCAGGCTTACTTCAATATATTTTTGGAGGATAGCTGTCATTTATAACTCTGCAGGTTTGTGAATTACAGTGCCCCTGAGCTCCTTTCTTCAACTCGCTTTCTTGTGAGCTGGGCACAAAACCGCAGGATTGCTTCAGGCACTAATCTCTTTCCAGCAGGGCACGCTGAGCGTTTGGTTAATTCCTCTTCCTGGTGGGAAATGAGCATTACATTTGCCCGTGCAGACACCTACAGCTAGTCTCTCATTGGTTCTCCCTATTCCTGTTCATCTTGCACAGAAATTGCAAGCTGTGCCAAAGAGGAGGTTAAAGGCACTGACTCTCCAAGCGGGGAGAGTGTTAGTAAAGCATCTGGAATGGTGAACCCGAGGACCAGGATACGAAAACTGAGATGCATTTTAAATCGTTTCCCAATCACACGGTGGACGATACTCTGGGTTTCCTATGCATGTTTTAGCTGGAGGAAGAATCCCTTGAACCTGGAGAGTTGGGACCCATGGAATGGGTACCATGCAGTATGACTTCAAAGGGTCTGCATTTGCTCACCAAAACACACCAATGCTATCAGCCTGAAGTGTCCAGCCTTATGTCTCAACCAGCTGTGGGTGTAGATGTGGTCAATCCCGGTTGCATCACATGCCCTGAGTGAATTGTTTAAGAATTGCTCTCTATTTCACTGTCTTTGTGTTTTGTTTTTGAAATTTATTTTGATAATGGGATTTATCGGATTTTCACTGCTGCGTTTATGCCGCTGTACACACGCTTGATTCTCTTATGGAGACATATAAATCCATGGGTTTTAAGATTCTTACTAGTCAGGTATATTCCTAGGCGTTGAATATGTGGTGTTGAGTCCATTTCGTTGAGCAAGGAGTAGGTCTTGTCTATTACATATTTGGCTTATGGAAAGTTATCTGTGCTAATTTCAGTCTCTGGTTTTATGCAGCATCCCAACGCACATTTCCCCATAAGCAAGCACTAGTTGGTTTTCAAAATTTGAGACCCTGTTCTGTTTTGTAATTCAGTACATGTGTAGTTAAATTTACATTCCGTGTATTAGTGATATCTTATGATGTTTCTTTTTCTGTGTGATGTAGTTCACGTAGAATCACCGTACCTGCATCCACTCACTATGCCGCTACGGGCCTGATGACACACATTTCATTGCTGAGTGATATTGCATTGCACGTACATGCCACAACTTCTTTATCCATTTTTTGCTTTCTGGGTTATTTACCTGGTACTGTAGACGAGCTTCTTGTGAACACAGCCGTCCCAAACATTGGTGTGGCTGTCTGTTTTTGATTTTAATTTCCCTAAGCTATAGGACCATAAGTGCAAGTGCCATAGGCTGTGTTGCTTTGTTTCTTACGTGTTTCAGGAAACACCATACACTTCTCCAGGGTGGCTGTTGGCAATTTACATCCTGCCAATCAGCATAACAAGGCTCCCTCTTCTCCATATCCTGTCCTACCTTTCTAGATTTTACACTTTTTTCAGATGGCCCTTTTGCTAGGGGGGCAGTGAGACTTCATTGTAGTGCAGATTTCATTTCCAGGCTTGCTTGGTTGGCCAAAAAGGGCGTATGCGTTTTTTCCTGAATATATTCAGGAAAAAACGCATACGCCCTTTTTGGCCAAGTGCATCATTGTCGACGTTGTGCCTCTTTTCCTATGCTTTCAGGGCAATTCCAGTCTACCCCCTGCAATCGTTTTCCTGAAATTCTGCCCGCTTTCAAGTCCCCTTCGCAGGCTTACTTCAATATACTTTTGGAAGATAGCTGTCATTTATAACTCTGTAGGTTTGTGAATTGCAGTGCCCCTGAGCTCCTTTCTTCACCTCGCTTTCTTGTGAGCTGGGCAAATAACCGCAGGATTGCTTCAGGCCCTAATCTGTTTCCAGCAGGGCACACTGAGCCTTTGTTTAATTCCCCTTCCTGGTGGGCAATGAGCGTTACATTTGCTCGTGCAGACACCTACAGCTAGTCTCTCATTGGTTCTCCCTATTCCTGTTCATCTTGCACAGAAATTGCAAGCTGTGCCAAAGAGGAGGTTAAAGGCACTGACTCTCCAAGCGGGGAGAGTTTTAGTAAAGCATCTGGAATGTTGAACACGAGGACCAGGATACGAAAACTGAGATGCATTTTAAATCGTTTCCCAATCACACGGTGGACGATACTCTGGGTTTCCCATGCATGTTTTAGCTGGAGGAAGAATCCCTTGAACCTGGAGAGTTGGGACCCATGGAATGGGTACCATGCAGTATGACTTCAAAGGGTCTGCATTTGCTCACCGAAACTCACCAATGCTATCAGTCTGAATTGTCCAGCCTTATGTCTCAACCAGCTCTGTGTGTAGATGTGTTAAATCCCGGTTGCATCACATGCCCTGAGTGAATTATTTAAGAAATGCTCTCTATTTCACTGTCTTTGTGTTTTGTTTTCGAAATTTATTTTGATAATGGGATTTATCGGATTTTCACTACTGCGTTTCGGCCGCTGTACACACGCTTGATTCTCTTACGGAGACATATATATCCATGGGTTTTAAGATTCTTCCTAATCAGGTATATTCCTAGGCGTTGAATATGTGGTGTTGGGTCCATTTCGTTGAGCAAGGAGTAGGTCTTGTCTATTACATATTTGGCTTATGGAAAGTTATCTGTGCTAATTTCAGTCTCTGGTTTTATGCAGCACCCCAACGCACCTTTCCCCATAAGCAAGCACTAGTTGGTTTTCTAAATTTGAGACCCTGTTCTGTTTTGTAATTCAGTTCATGTGTAGTCAAGTTTACATTCCGTGTATTAGTGATATCTTATGATGTTTCTTTTTCTGTGTGACGTAGTTCACGTAGAATCACCGTACCTGTATCCACTCACTATGCCGCTACGGGCCTGATGACACAGATTTCATTGCTGAGTGATATTGTATTGTACGTACGTGCCACAACTTCTTTATCCATTTTTTGCTTTCTGGGATATTTACCTGATACTGTAGACGAGCTTCTTGTGAACACAGCCGTCCCAAATATTGGGGTGGCTGTCTGTTTTTGATTTTAATTTCCGTAAGCTATAGGACCATAAGTGGAAGTGCCATAGGCTGTGTTGCTTTGTTTCTTACGTGTTTCAGGAAACACCATACACTTCTCCAGGGTGGCTGCTGGCAATTTACATCCTGCCAATCAGCATAACAAGGCTCCCTGTTCTCCATATCCTGTCCTACCTTTCTGGATTTTACACTTTTTTCAGATGGCCCTTTTGCCCGGGGGGGCAGTGAGATTTCATTGTAGTGCAGATTTCCTTTACAGGCTTGCTTGGTTGGCCAAAAAGGGCGTATGCGTTTTTTCCTGAATATATTCAGGAAAAAACGCATACGCCCTTTTTGGCCAAGTGCATCATTGTCGACGTTGTGCCTCTTTACCTATGCTTTCAGGGCAATTCCAGTCTACCCCCTGCAATCGTTTTCCTGAAATTCTGCCCCGCTTTCAAGTCCCCTTCGCAGGCTTACTTCAATATATTTTTGGAGGATAGCTGTCATTTATAACTCTGCAGGTTTGTGAAGTACAGTGCCCCTGAGCTCCTTTCTTCAACTCGCTTTCTTGTGAGCTGGGCACAAAACCGCATGATTGCTTCAGGCCCTACTCTGTTTCCAGCAGGGCACACTGAGCCTTTGTTTAATTCCTCTTCCTGGTGGGCAATGAGCATTACATTTGCCCGTGCAGACACCTACAGCTAGTCTCTCATTGGTTCTCCCTATTCCTGTTCATCTTGCACAGAAATTGCAAGCTGTGCGAAACAGGAGGTTAAAGGCACTGACTCTCCAAGCGGGGAGAGTGTTAGTAAAGCATCTGGAATGGTGAACCCGAGGACCAGGATACGAAAACTGAGATGCATTTTAAATCATTTCCCAATCACACGGTGGACGATACTCTTGGTTTCCCATGCATGATTTAGCTGGAGGAAGAATCCCTTGAACCTGGAGAGTTGGGACCCATGGAATGGGTACCATGCAGTATGACTTCAAAGGGTCTGCATTTGCTCACCGAAACTCACCAATGTTATCAGCCTGAAGTGTCCAGCCTTATGTCTCAACAAGCTCTGGGTGTAGATGTGGTCAATCCCGGTTGCATCACATGCCCTGAGTGAATTATTTAAGAATTGCTCTCTATTTCACTGTCTTTGTGTTTTGTTTTCGAAATTTATTTTGATAATGGGATTTATCGGATTTTCACTGCTGCGTTTCGGCCGCTGTACACACGCTTGATTCTCTTACGGAGACATATATATCCATGGGTTTTAAGATTCTTCCTAGTCAGGTATATACCTAGGCGTTGAATATGTGGTGTTGGGTCCATTTCGTTGAGCAAGGAGTAGGTCTTGTCTATTACATATTTGGCTTATGGAATGTTATCTGTGCTAATTTCAGTCTCTGGTTTTATGCAGCACCCCAAGGCGCCTTTCCCCATAAGCAAGCACTAGTTGATTTTCCAAATTTGAGACCCTGTTCTGTTTTGTAATTCAGTTCATGTGTAGTCAAGTTTACATTCCGTGTATTAGTGATATCTTATGATGTTTCTTTTTCTGTGTGACGTAGTTCACGTACAATCACCGTACCTGCATCCACTCACTATGCCGCTACGGGCCTGATGACACAGATTTCATTGCTGAGTGATATTCCATTGTACGTACGTGCCACAACTTCTTTATCCATTTCTTGCTTTCTGGGATATTTACCTGATACTGTAGACGAGCTTCTTGTGAACACAGCCGTCCCAAATATTGGGGTGGCTGTCTGTTTTTGATTTTAATTTCCGTAAGCTATAGGACCAAAAGTGGAAGTGCCATAGGCTGTGTTGCTTTGTTTCTTACGTGTTTCAGGAAACACCATACACTTCTCCAGGGTGGCTGCTGGCAATTTACATCCTGCCAATCAGCATAACAAGGCTCCCTGTTCTCCATATCCTGTCCTACCTTTCTAGATTTTACACTTTTTTCAGATGGCCCTCTTGCCCGAGGGGCAGTGAGACTTCATTGTAGTGTAGATTTCCTTTACAGGCTTGCTTGGTTGGCCAAAAAGGGCGTATGCGTTTTTTCCTGAATATATTCAGGAAAAAACGCATACGCCCTTTTTGGCCAAGTGCATCATTGTCGACGTTGTGCCTCTTTTCCTATGCTTTCAGGGCAATTCCAGTCTACCCCCTGCAATCGTTTTCCTGAAATTCTGCCCGCTTTCAAGTCCCCTTCGCAGGCTTACTTCAATATACTTTTGGAAGATAGCTGTCATTTATAACTCTGTAGGTTTGTGAATTACAGTGCCCCTGAGCTCCTTTCTTCACCTCGCTTTCTTGTGAGCTGGGCACAAAACCGCAGGATTGCTTCAGGCCCTAATCTGTTTCCAGCAGGGCACACTGAGCCTTTGTTTAATTCCCCTTCCTGGTGGGCAATGAGCGTTACATTTGCCCGTGCAGACACCTACAGCTAGTCTCTCATTGGTTCTCCCTATTCCTGTTCATCTTGCACAGAAATTGCAAGCTGTGCCAAAGAGGAGGTTAAAGGCACTGACTCTCCAAGGGGGAGAGTTTTAGTAAAGCATCTGGAATGTTGAACCCGAGGACCAGGATACGAAAACTGAGATGCATTTTAAATCGTTTCCCAATCACACGGTGGACGATACTCTGGGTTTCCCATGCATGTTTTAGCTGGAGGAAGAATCCCTTGAACCTGGAGAGTTGGGACCCATGGAATGGGTACCATGCAGTATGACTTCAAAGGGTCTGCATTTGCTCACCGAAACTCACCAATGCTATCAGCCTGAATTGTCCAGCCTTATGTCTCAACCAGCTCTGTGTGTAGATGTGTTAAATCCCGGTTGCATCACATGCCCTGAGTGAATTATTTAAGAAATGCTCTCTATTTCACTGTCTTTGTGTTTTGTTTTCGAAATTTATTTTGATAATGGGATTTATCGGATTTTCACTACTGCGTTTCGGCCGCTGTACACACGCTTGATTCTCTTACGGAGACATATATATCCATGGGTTTTAAGATTCTTCCTAATCAGGTATATTCCTAGGCGTTGAATATGTGGTGTTGGGTCCATTTCGTTGAGCAAGGAGTAGGTCTTGTCTATTACATATTTGGCTTATGGAAAGTTATCTGTGCTAATTTCAGTCTCTGGTTTTATGCAGCACCCCAACGCACCTTTCCCCATAAGCAAGCACTAGTTGGTTTTCTAAATTTGAGACCCTCTTCTGTTTTGTAATTCAGTTCATGTGTAGTCAAGTTTACATTCCGTGTATTAGTGATATCTTATGATGTTTCTTTTTCTGTGTGACGTAGTTCACGTAGAATCACCGTACCTGTATCCACTCACTATGCCGCTGCGGGCCTGATGACACAGATTTCATTGCTGAGTGATATTGTATTGTACGTACGTGCCACAACTTCTTTATCCATTTTTTGCTTTCTGGGATATTTACCTGATACTGTAGACGAGCTTCTTGTGAACACAGCCGTCCCAAATATTGGGGTGGCTGTCTGTTTTTGATTTTAATTTCCGTAAGCTATAGGACCATAAGTGGAAGTGCCATAGGCTGTGTTGCTTTGTTTCTTACGTGTTTCAGGAAACACCATACACTTCTCCAGGGTGGCTGCTGGCAATTTACATCCTGCCAATCAGCATAACAAGGCTCCCTGTTCTCCATATCCTGTCCTACCTTTCTGGATTTTACACTTTTTTCAGATGGCCCTTTTGCCCGGGGGGGCAGTGAGATTTCATTGTAGTGCAGATTTCCTTTACAGGCTTGCTTGGTTGGCCAAAAAGGGCGTATGCGTTTTTTCCTGAATATATTCAGGAAAAAACGCATACGCCCTTTTTGGCCAAGTGCATCATTGTCGACGTTGTGCCTCTTTTCCTATGCTTTCAGGGCAATTCCAGTCTACCCCCTGCAATCGTTTTCCTGAAATTCTGCCCCGCTTTCAAGTCCCCTTCGCAGGCTTACTTCAATATATTTTTGGAGGATAGCTGTCATTTATAACTCTGCAGGTTTGTGAAGTACAGTGCCCCTGAGCTCCTTTCTTCAACTCGCTTTCTTGTGAGCTGGGCACAAAACCGCATGATTGCTTCAGGCCCTACTCTGTTTCCAGCAGGGCACACTGAGCCTTTGTTTAATTCCTCTTCCTGGTGGGCAATGAGCATTACATTTGCCCGTGCAGACACCTACAGCTAGTCTCTCATTGGTTCTCCCTATTCCTGTTCATCTTGCACAGAAATGGCAAGCTGTGCCAAACAGGAGGTTAAAGGCACTGACTCTCCAAGCGGGGAGAGTGTTAGTAAAGCATCTGGAATGGTGAACCCGAGGACCAGGATACGAAAACTGAGATGCATTTTAAATCATTTCCCAATCACACGGTGGACGATACTCTTGGTTTCCCATGCATGATTTAGCTGGAGGAAGAATCCCTTGAACCTGGAGAGTTGGGACCCATGGAATGGGTACCATGCAGTATGACTTCAAAGGGTCTGCATTTGCTCACCGAAACTCACCAATGTTATCAGCCTGAAGTGTCCAGCCTTATGTCTCAACAAGCTCTGGGTGTAGATGTGGTCAATCCCGGTTGCATCACATGCCCTGAGTGAATTATTTAAGAATTGCTCTCTATTTCACTGTCTTTGTGTTTTGTTTTCGAAATTTATTTTGATAATGGGATTTATCGGATTTTCACTGCTGCGTTTCGGCCGCTGTACACACGCTTGATTCTCTTACGGAGACATATATATCCATGGGTTTTAAGATTCTTCCTAGTCAGGTATATTCCTAGGCGTTGAATATGTGGTGTTGGGTCCATTTCGTTGAGCAAGGAGTAGGTCTTGTCTATTACATATTTGGCTTATGGAAAGTTATCTGTGCTAATTTCAGTCTCTGGTTTTATGCAGCACCCCAAGGCACCTTTCCCCATAAGCAAGCACTAGTTGGTTTTCTAAATTTGAGACCCTGTTAGGTTTTGTAATTCAGTTCATGTGTAGTCAAGTTTACATTCCGTGTATTAGTGATATCTTATGATGTTTCTTTTTCTGTGTGACGTAGTTCACGTAGAATCACCATACCTGCATCCACTCACTATGCCGCTACGGGCCTGATGACACAGATTTCATTGCTGAGTGATATTCCATGGTACGTACGTGCCACAACTTCTTTATCCATTTTTTGCTTTCTGGGATATTTACCTGATACTGTAGAAGAGCTTCTTGTGAACACAGCCATCCCAAATATTGGGGTGGCTGTCTGTTTTTGATTTTAATTTCCGTAAGCTATAGGACCATAAGTGGAAGTGCCATAGGCTGTGTTGCTTTGTTTGTTACGTGTTTCAGGAAACACCATACACTTCTCCAGGGTGGCTGCTGGCAATTTACATCCTGCCAATCAGCATAACAAGGCTCCCTGTTCTCCATATCCTGTCCTACCTTTCTGGATTTTACACTTTTTTCAGATGGCCCTTTTGCCCGGGGGGGCAGTGAGATTTCATTGTAGTGCAGATTTCCTTTACAGGCTTGCTTGGTTGGCCAAAAAGGGCGTATGCGTTTTTTCCTGAATATATTCAGGAAAAAACGCATACGCCCTTTTCGGCCAAGTGCATCATTGTCGAAGTTCTGCCTTTTTTCCTATGCTTTCAGGGCAATTCCAGTCTACCCCCTGCAATCGTTTTCCTGAAATTCTGCCCCGCTTTCAAGTCCCCTTCGCAGGCTTACTTCAATATATTTTTGGAGGATAGCTGTCATTTATAACTCTGCAGGTTTGTGAAGTACAGTGCCCCTGAGCTCCTTTCTTCAACTCGCTTTCTTGTGAGCTGGGCACAAAACCGCAGGATTGCTTCAGGCCATAATCTGTTTCCAGCAGGGCACACTGAGCCTTTGTTTAATTCCTCTTCCTGGTGGGCAATGAGCGTTACATTTGCCCGTGCAGACACCTACAGCTAGTCTCTCATTGGTTCTCCCTATTCCTGTTCATCTTGCACAGAAATGGCAAGCTGTGCCAAACAGGAGGTTAAAGGCACTGACTCTCCAAGCGGGGAGAGTGTTAGTAAAGCATCTGGAATGGTGAACCCGAGGACCAGGAAACGAAAACTGAGATGCATTTTAAATCGTTTCCCAATCACACAGTGGACGATACTCTGGGTTTCCCATGCATGTTTTAGCTGGAGGAAGAATCCCTTGAACCTGGAGAGTTGGGACCCATGGAATGGGTACCATGCAGTATGACTTCAAAGGGTCTGCATTTGCTCACCGAAACTCACCAATGCTATCAGCCTGAAGTGTCCAGCCTTATGTCTCAACCAGCTCTGGGTGTAGATGTGGTCAATCCCGGTTGCATCACATGCCCTGAGTGAATTATTTAAGAATTGCTCTCTATTTCACTGTCTTTGTGTTTTGTTTTCGAAATTTATTTTGATAATGGGATTTATCGGATTTTCACTGCTGCGTTTCGGCCTCTGTACACACGCTTGATTCTCTTACGGAGACATATATATCCATGGGTTTTAAGATTCTTCCTAGTCAGGTATATTCCTAGGCGTTGAATATGTGGTGTTGGGTCCATTTCGTTGAGCAAGGAGTAGGTCTTGTCTATTACATATTTGGCTTATGGAAAGTTATCTGTGCTAATTTCAGTCTCTGGTTTTATGCAGCACCCCAAGGCACCTTTCCCCATAAGCAAGCACTAGTTGGTTTTCTAAATTTGAGACCCTGTTCTGTTTTGTAATTCAGTTCATGTGTAGTCAAGTTTACATTCCGTGTATTAGTGATATCTTATGATGTTTCTATTTCTGTGTGACGTAGTTCACGTAGAATCACCGTACCTGCATCCACTCACTATGCCGCTACGGGCCTGATGACACAGATTTCATTGCTGAGTGATATTGCATTGTACGTACGTGCCCCAAATTCTTTATCCATTTTTTGCTTTCTGGGATATTTACCTGATACTGTAGACGAGCTTCTTGTGAACACAGCCGTCCCAAATATTGGGGTGGCTGTCTGTTTTTGGTTTTAATTTCCGTAAGCTATAGGACCATAAGTGGAAGTGCCATAGGATGTGTTGCTTTGTTTCTTACGTGTTTCAGGAAACACCATACACTTCTCCAGGGTGGCTGCTGGCAATTTACATCCTGCCAATCAGCATAACAAGGCTCCCTGTTCTCCATATCCTGTCCTACCTTTCTGGATTTTACACTTTTTTCAGATGGCCCTTTTGCCCCGGGGGGCAGTGAGATTTCATTGTAGTGCAGATTTCCTTTACAGGCTTCCTTGGTTGGCCAAAAAGGGCGTATGCGTTTTTTCCTGAATATATTCAGGAAAAAACGCATACGCCCTTTTTGGCCAAGTGCATCATTGTCGACATTGTGCCTCTTTTCCTATGCTTTCAGGGCAATTCCAGTCTACCCCCTGCAATCGTTTTCCTGAAATTCAGCCCCGCTTTCAAGTCCCCTTCGCAGGCTTACTTCAATATATTTTTGGAGGATAGCTGTCATTTATAACTCTGCAGGTTTGTGAAGTACAGTGCCCCTGAGCTCCTTTCTTCAACTCGCTTTCTTGTGAGCTGGGCACAAAACCGCAGGATTGCTTCAGGCCCTAATCTGTTTCCAGCAGGGCACACTGAGCCTTTGTTTAATTCCTCTTCCTGGTGGGCAATGAGCGTTACATTTGCCCGTGCAGACACCTACAGCTAGTCTCTCATTGGTTCTCCCTATTCCTGTTCATCTTGCACAGAAATGGCAAGCTGTGCCAAACAGGAGGTTAAAGGCACTGACTCTCCAAGCGGGGAGAGTGTTAGTAAAGCATCTGGAATGGTGAACCCGAGGACCAGGAAACGAAAACTGAGATGCATTTTAAATTGTTTCCCAATCACACAGTGGACGATACTCTGGGTTTCCCATGCATGTTTTAGCTGGAGGAAGAATCCCTTGAACCTGGAGAGTTGGGACCCATGGAATGGGTACCATGCAGTATGACTTCAAAGGGTCTGCATTTGCTCACCGAAACTCACCAATGCTATCAGCCTGAAGTGTCCAGCCTTATGTCTCAACCAGCTCTGGGTGTAGATGTGGTCAATCCCGGTTGCATCACATGCCCTGAGTGAATTATTTAAGAATTGCTCTCTATTTCACTGTCTTTGTGTTTTGTTTTCGAAATTTATTTTGATAATGGGATTTATCGGATTTTCACTGCTGCGTTTCGGCCGCTGTACACACGCTTGATTCTCTTACGGAGACATATATATCCATGGGTTTTAAGATTCTTACTAGTCAGGTATATTCCTAGGCAGTGAATATGTGGTGTTGGGTCCATTTCGTTGAGCAAGGAGTAGGTCTTGTCTATTACATATTTGGCTTATGGAAAGTTATCTGTGCTAATTTCAGTCTCTGGTTTTATGCAGCACCCCAACACACCTTTCCCCATAAGCAAGCACTAGTTGGTTTTCTAAATTTGAGACCCTGTTCTGTTTTGTAATTCAGTTCATGTGTAGTCAAGTTTACATTCCGTGTATTAGTGATATCTTATGATGTTTCTTTTTCTGTGTGACGTAGTTCACGTAGAATCACCGTACGTGCATCCACTCACTATGCCGCTACGGGCCTGATGACACAGATTTCATTGCTGAGTGATATTGCATTGCACGTACGTGACACAACTTCTTTATCCATTTTTTGCTTTCTGGGATATTTACCTGATACTGTAGACGAGCTTCTTGTGAACACAGCCGTCCCAAATATTGGGGTGGCTGTCTGTTTTTGATTTTAATTTCCGTAAGCTATAGGACCATAAGTGGAAGTGCCATAGGCTGTGTTGCTTTGTTTCTTACGTGTTTCAGGAAACACCATACACTTCTCCAGGGTGGCTGCTGGCAATTTACATTCTGCCAATCAGCATAACAAGGCTCCCTGTTCTCCATATCCTGTCCTACCTTTCTGGATTTTACACTTTTTTCAGATGGCCCTTTTGTCCGGGGGTGCAGTGAGATTTCATTCTAGTGCAGATTTCCTTTAGAGGCTTGCTTGGTTGGCCACAAAGGGCGTATGCGTTTTTTCCTGAATATATTCAGGAAAAAACGCATACGCCCTTTTTGGCCAAGTGCATCATTGTCGACGTTCTGCCTCTTTTCCTATGCTTTCAGGGCAATTCCAGTCTACCCCCTGCAATCGTTTTCCTGAAATTCAGCCCCGCTTTCAAGTCCCCTTCGCAGGCTTACTTCAATATATTTTTGGAGGATAGCTGTCATTTATAACTCTGCAGGTTTGTGAAGTACAGTGCCCGTGAGCTCCTTTCTTCAACTCGCTTTCTTGTGAGCTGGGCACAAAACCGCAGGATTGCTTCAGGCCCTAATCTGTTTCCAGCAGGGCACACTGAGCCTTTGTATAATTCCTCTTCCTGGTGGGCAATGAGCGTTACAATTGCCCGTGCAGACACCTACAGCTAGTCTCTCATTGGTTCTCCCTATTCCTGTTCATCTTGCACAGAAATGGCAAGCTGTGCCAAACAGGAGGTTAAAGGCACTGACTCTCCAAGCGGGGAGAGTGGTAGTAAAGCATCTGGAATGGTGAACCCGAGGACCAGGATACGAAAACTGAGATGCATTTTAAATCGTTTCCCAATCACACGGTGGACGATACTCTGGGTTTCCCATGCATGTTTTAGCTGGAGGGAGAATGCCTTGAACTTGGAGAGTTGGGACCCATGGAATGGGTACCATGCAGTATGACTTCAAAGGGTCTGCATTTGCTCACCGAAACTCACCAGTGCTATCAGCCAGAAGTGTCCAGCCTTATGTCTCAACCAGCTCTGGGTGTAGATGTGGTCAATCCCGGTTGCATCACATGCCCTGAGTGAATTATTTAAGAATTGCTCTCTATTTCACTGTCTTTGTGTTTTGTTTTTGAAATTTATTTTGATAATGGGATTTATCGGATTTTCACTGCTGCATTTCTGCCGCTGTACACACGCTTGATTCTCTTACGGAGACATATATATCCATGGGTTTTAAGATTTTTCCTAGTCAGGTATATTCCTAGTCGTTGAATATGTGGTGTTGAGTCCATTTCGTTGAGCAAGGAGTAGGTCTTGTCTATTACATATTTGGCTTATGGAATGTTATCTGTGCTAATTTCAGTCTCTGGTTTTATGCAGCACCCCAACGCACCTTTCCCCATAAGCAAGCACTAGTTGATTTTCTAAATTTGAGACCCTGTTCTGTTTTGTAATTCAGTTCATGTGTATTCAAGTTTACATTCCGTGTATTAGTGATATCTTATGATGTTTCTTTTTCTGTGTGACGTAGTTCACGTAGAATCACCGTACCTGCATCCACTTACTATGCCGCTACGGGCCTGATGACACAGATTTCATTGCTGAGTGATATTGCATTGCACGTACGTGCCACAACTTCTTTATCCATTTTTTGCTTTCTGGGATATTTACCTGATACTGTAGACGAGCTTCTGTGAACACAGCCGTCCCAAATATTGGGGTGGCTGTCTGTTTTTGATTTTAATTTCCGTTAGCTATAGGACCATAAGTGGAAGTGCCATAGGCTGTGTTGCTTTGTTTCTTACGTGTTTCAGGAAACACCATACACTTCTCCAGGGTGGCTGCTGGCAATTTACATCCTGCCAATCAGCATAACAAGGCTCCCTGTTCTCCATATCCTGTCCTACCTTTCTGGATTTTACACTTTTTTCAGATGGCCCTTTTGCCCCGGGGGGCAGTGAGATTTCATTGTAGTGCAGATTTCTTTACGGGCTTGCTTGGTTGGCCAAAAAGGGCGTATGCGTTTTTTCCTGAATATATTCAGGAAAAAACGCATACGCCCTTTTTGGCCAAGTGCATCATTGTCGACGTTGTGCCTCTTTTCCTATGCTTTCAGGGCAATTCCAGTCTACCCCCTGCAATCGTTTTCCTGAAATTCAGCCCCGCTTTCAAGTCCCCTTCACAGGCTTACTTCAATATATTTTTGGAGGATAGCTGTCATTTATAACTCTGCAGGTTTGTGAAGTACAGTGCCCCTGAGCTCCTTTCTTCAACTCGATTTCTTGTGAGCTGGGCACAAAACCGCAGGATTGTTTCAGGACCTAATCTGTTTCCAGCAGGGCACACTGAGCCTTTGTTTAATTCCTCTTCCTGGTGGGCAATGAGCGTTACATTTGCCCGTGCAGACACCTACAGCTAGTCTCTCATTGGTTCTCCCTATTCCTGTTCATCTTGCACAGAAATGGCAAGCTGTGCCAAACAGGAGGTTAAAGGCACTGACTCTCCAAGCGGGGAGAGTGTTAGTAAAGCATCTGGAATGGTGAACCCGAGGACCAGGAAACGAAAACTGAGATGCATTTTAAATCGTTTCCCAATCACACAGTGGACGATACTCTGGGTTTCCCATGCATGTTTTAGCTGGAGGAAGAATGCCTTGAACCTGGAGAGTTGGGACCCATGGAATGGGTACCATGCAGTATGACTTCAAAGGGTCTGCATTTGCTCACCGAAACTCACCAATGCTATCAGCCTGAAGTGTCCAGCCTTATGTCTCAACCAGCTCTGGGTGTAGATGTGGTCAATCCCGGTTGCATCACATGCCCGGAGTGAATTATTTAAGAATTGCTCTCTATTTCACTGTCTTTGTGTTTTGTTTTCGAAATTTATTTTGATAATGGGATTTATCGAATTTTCACTGCTGCATTTCGGCCGCTGTACACACGCTTGATTCTCTTACGGAGACATATATATCCATGGGTTTTAAGATTCTTCCTAGTCAGGTATATTCCTAGGCGTTGAATATGTGGTGTTGGGTCCATTTCGTTGAGCAAGGAGTAGGCCTTGTCTATTACATATTTGGCTTATGGAAAGTTATCTGTGCTAATTTCAGTCTCTGGTTTTATGCAGCACCCCAAGTCACCTTTCCCCATAAGCAAGCACTAGTTGGTTTTCTAAATTTGAGACCCTGTTCTTTTTTGTAATTCAGTTCATGTGTAGTCAAGTTTACATTCCGTGTATTAGTGATATCTTATTATGTTTCTTTTTCTGTGTGACGTAGTTCACGTAGAATCACCGTACCTGCATCCACTCACTATGCCGCTACGGGCCTGATGACACTGATTTCATTGCTGAGTGATATTGCACTGTACGTACGTGCCACAACTTCTTTATCCATTTTTTGCTTTCTGGGATATTTACCTGATACTGTAGACGAGCTTCTTGTGAACACAGCCATCCCAAATATTGGGGTGGCTGTCTGTTTTTGATTTTAATTTCCATAAGCTATAGGACCATAAGTGGAAGTGCCATAGGCTGTGTTGCTTTGTTTCTTACGTGTTTCAGGAAACACCATACACTTCTCCAGGGTGGCTGCTGGCAGTTTACATCCTGCCAATCAGCATAACAAGGCTCCCTGTTCTCCATATCCTGTCCTACCTTTCTGGATTTTACACTTTTTTCAGATGGCCCTTTTGCCCTGGGGGGCAGTGAGATTTCATTGTAGTGCAGATTTCCTTTACAGGCTTGCTTGGTTGGCCAAAAAGGGCGTATGCGTTTTTTCCTGAATATATTCAGGAAAAAACGCATACGCCCTTTTTGGCCAAGTGCATCATTGTCGACGTTGTGCCTCTTTTCCTGTGCTTTCAGGGCAATTCCAGTCTACCCCCTGCAATCGTTTTCCTGAAATTCAACCCCGCTTTCAAGTCCCCTTCGCAGGCTTACTTCAATATATTTTTGGAGGATAGCTGTCATTTATAACTCTGCAGGTTTGTGAAGTACAGTGCCCCTTAGCTCCTTTCTTCAACTCGCTTTCTTGTGAGCTGGGCACAAAACCGCAGGATTGCTTCAGGCCCTAATCTGTTTCCAGCAGGGCACACTGAGCCTTTGTTTAATTCCTCTTCCTGGTCGGCAATGAGCGTTACATTTGCCCGTGCAGACACCTACAGCTAGTCTCTCATTGGTTCTCCCTATTCCTGTTCATCTTGCACAGAAATTGCAAGCTGTGCCAAACAGGAGGTTAAAGGCACTGACTCTCCAAGCGGGGAGAGTGTTAGTAAAGCATCTGGAATGGTGAACCCGAGGACCAGGATACGAAAACTGAGATGCATTTTAAATTGTTTCCCAATCACACGGTGGACGATATTCTGGGTTTCCCATGCATGTTTTAGCTGGAGGAAGAATGCCTTGAACCTGGAGAGTTGGGACCCATGGAATGGGTACCATGCAGTATGACTTCAAAGGGTCTGCATTTGCTCACCGAAACTCACCAATGCTATCAGCCTGAAGTGTCCAGCCTTATGTCTCAACCAGCTCTGGGTGTAGATGTGGTCCATCCCGGTTGGATCACATGCCCTGAGTGAATTATTTAAGAATTGCTCTCTATTTCACTGTCTTTGTGTTTTGTTTTCGAAATTTATTTTGATAATGGGATTTATCGGATTTTCACTGCTGCGTTTCGGCCGCTGTACACACGCTTGATTCTCTTACGGAGACATATATATCCATGGGTTTTAAGATACTTCCTAGTCAGGTACATTCCTAGGCGTTGAATATGTGGTGTTGAGTCCATTTCGTTGAGCAAGGAGTAGGTCTTGTCTATTACATATTTGGCTTATGGAAAGTTATCTGTGCTAATTTCAGTCTCTGGTTTTATGCAGCCCCCCAAGGCACCTTTCCCCATAAGCAAGCACTAGTTGGTTTTCTAAATTTGAGACCCTGTTCTGTTTTGTAATTCAGTTCATGTGTAGTCAAGTTTACATTCCGTGTATTAGAGATATCTTATGATGTTTCTTTTTCTTTGTGACGTAGTTCACGTAGAATCACCGTACCTGCATCCACTCACTATGCCGCTACGGGCCTGATGACACAGATTTCTTTGCTGAGTGATATTGCATTGTACGTACGTGCCACAACTTCTTTATCCATTTTTTGCTTTCTGGGATATTTACCTGATACTGTAGACGAGCTTCTTGTGAACACAGCCGTCCCAAATATTGGGGTGGCTGTCTGTTTTTGATTTTAATTTCCGTAAGCTATAGGACCATAAGTGGAAATGCCATAGGCTGTGTTGCTTTGTTTCTTACGTGTTTCAGGAAACACCATACACTTCTCCAGGGTGGCTGCCGGCAATTTACATCCTGCCAATCAGCAAAACAAGGCTCCCTGTTCTCCATATCCTGTCCTACATTTCTGCATTTTACACTTTTTTCAGATGGCCCTTTTGTCCGGGGGGGGGGGCAGTGAGACTTCATTGTAGTGCAGATTTCCTTTACAGGCTTGCTTGGTTGGCCAAAAAGTGCGTATGCGTTTTTTCCTGAATATATTCAGGAAAAAAAGCACACGCCCTTTTTGGCCAAGTGCATCATTGTCGACGTTCTGCCTCTTTTCCTATGCTTTCAGGGCAATTCCAGTCTACCCCCTGCAATCGTTTTCCTGAAATTCTGCCCCGCTTTCAAGTCCCCTTCGCAGGCTTACTTCAATATATTTTTGGAGGATAGCTGTCATTTATAACTCTGCAGGTTTGTGAATTACAGTGCCCCTCAGCTCCTTTCTTCAACTCGCTTTCCTGTGAGCTGGGCACAAAACCGCAGGATTGCTTCAGGCCCTAATCTGTTTTCAGCAGGGCACGCTGAGCCTTTGTTTAATTCCTCTTCCTGGTCGGCAATGAGCGTTATATTTGCCCGTGCAGACACCTACAGCTAGTCTCTCATTGGTTCTCCCTATTCCTGTTCATCTTGCACAGAAATTGCAAGCTGTGCCAAACAGGAGGTTAAAGGCACTGACTCTCCAAGCAGGGAGAGTGTTAGTAAAGCATCTGGAATGGTGAACCCGAGGACCAGGATACGAAAACTGAGATGCACTTTAAATCGTTTCCCAATCACACGGTGGATGATACTCTGGGTTTCCCATGCATGTTTTAGCTGGAGGAAGAATCCCTTGAACCTGAAGAGTTGGGACCCATGGAATAGGTACCATGCAGTATGACTTCAAAGGGTCTGCATTTGCTCACCGAAACTCACCAATGCTATCAGCCTGAAGTGTCCAGCCTTATGTCTCAACCAGCTCTGGGTGTAGATGTGGTCAATCCCGGTTGCATCACATGCCCTGAGTGAATTATTTAAGAATTGCTCTCTATTTCACTGTCTTTGTGTTTTGTTTTCGAAATTTATTTTGATAATGGGATTTATCGGATTTTCACTGCTGCGTTTCGGCCGCTGTACACACGCTTGATTCTCTTACGGAGACATATATATCCATGGGTTTTAAGATTCTTCCTAGTCAGGTATATTCCTAGGCGTTGAATATGTGGTGTTGGGTCCATTTCGTTGAGCAAGGAGTAGGTCTTGTCTATTACATATTTGGCTTATGGAAAGTTATCTGTGCTAATTTCAGTCTCTGGTTTTATGCAGCACCCCAAGGCACCTTTCCCCATAAGCAAGCACTAGTTGGTTTTCTAAATTTGACACCCTGTTCTGTTTTGTAATTCAGTTCATGTGTAGTCCAGTTTACATTCCGTGTATTAGTGATATCTTATGATGTTTCTTTTTCTGTGTGACGTAGTTCACGTAGATTCACCGTATCTGCATCCACTCACTATGCCGCTACGGGCCTGATGACACAGATTTCATTGCTGAGTGATACTGCATTGCACGTACGTGCCACAACTTCTTTATCCATTTTTTGCTTTCTGGGATATTTACCTGATACTGTAGACGAGCTTCTTGTGAACACAGCCGTCCCAAATATTGGGGTGGCTGTCTGTTTTTGATTTTAATTTCCGTAAGCTATAGGACCATAAGTGGAAGTGCCATAGGCTGTGTTGCTTTGTTTCTTACGTGTTTCAGGAAACACCATACACTTCTCCAGGGTGGCTGCTGGCAATTTACATCCTGCCAATCAGCATAACAAGACTCCCTGTTCTCCATATCCTGTCCTACATTTCTGGATTTTACACTTTTTTCAGATGGCCCTTTTGCCCGGGGGGCAGTGAGACTTCATTGTAGTGCAGATTTCCTTTACAGGCTTGCTTGGTTGGCCAAAGAGGGCGTATGCGTTTTTTCCTGAATATATTCAGGAAAAAACGCATACGCCCTTTTTGGCCAACTGCATCATTGTAGACGTTCTGCCTCTTTTCCTATGCTTTCAGGGCAATTCCAGTCTACCCCCTGCAATCGTTTTCCTGAAATTCTGCCCCGCTTTCAAGTCCCCTTCGCAGGCTTACTACAATATATTTTTGGAGGATAGCTGTCATTTATAACTCTGCAGGTTTGTGAATTACAGTGCCCCTGAGCTCCTTTCTTCAACTCGCTTTCCTGTGAGCTGGGCACAAAACCGCAGGATTGCTTCAGGCCCTAATCTGTTTTCAGCAGGGCACGCTGAGCCTTTGTTTAATTCCTCTTCCTGGTTGGCAATAAGCGTGACATTTGCCCGTGCAGACACCTACAGCTAGTCTCTTATTGGTTCTCCCTATTCCTGTTCATCTTGCACAGAAATTGCAAGCTGTGCCAAACAGGAGGTTAAAGGCACTGACTCTCCAAGCAGGGAGAGTGTTAGTAAAGCATCTGGAATGGTGAACCCGAGGACCAGGATACGAAAACTGAGATGCATTTTAAATCGTTTCCCAATCATACGGTGGACGATACTATGGGTTTCCCATGCATGTTTTAGCTGGAGGAAGAATCCCTTGAACCTGGAGAGTTGGGACCCATGGAATGGGTACCATGCAGTATGATTTCAAAGGGTCTGCATTTGCTCACCGAAACTCACCAATGCTATCAGCCTGAAGTGTCCAGCCTTATGTGTCAACCAGCTCTGGGTGTAGATGTGGTCCATCCCGGTTGCATCACATGCCCTGAGTGAATTATTTAAGAATTGCTCTGTATTTCACTGTCTTTGTGTTTTGTTTTCGAAATTTATTTTGATAATGGGATTTATCGGATTTTCACTGCTGCGTTTCGGCCGCTGTACACACGCTTGATTCTCTTACAGAGACATATATATCCATGGGTTTTAAGATTCTTCCTAGTCAGGTATATTCCTAGGCGTTGAATATGTGGTGTTGAGTCCATTTCGTTGAGCAAGGAGTAGGTCTTGTCTAATACATATTTGGCTTATGGAAAGTTATCTGTGCTAATTTCAGTCTCTGGTTTTATGCAGCCCCCCAAGGCACCTTTCCCCATAAGCAAGCACTAGTTGGTTTTCTAAATTTGAGACCCTGTTCTGTTTTGTAATTCAGTTCATGTGTAGTCAAGTTTACATTCCGTGTATTAGTGATATCTTATGATGTTTCTTTTTCTGTGTGACGTAGTTCACGTAGAATCACCGTACCTGCATCCACTCACTATGCCGCTATGGGCCTGATGACACAGATTTCATTGCTGAGTGATACTGCATTGTACGTACGTGCCACAACTTCTTTATCCATTTTTTGCTTTCTGGGATATTTACCTGATACTGTAGACGAGCTTTTTGTGAACACAGCCGTCCCAAATATTGGGGTGGCTGTCTGTTTTTGATTTTAATTTCCGTAAGCTATAGGACCATAAGTGGAAGTGCCATAGGCTGTGTTGCTTTGTTTCTTACGTGTTTCAGGAAACACCATACACTTCTCCAGGGTGGCTGCCGGCAATTTACATCCTGCCAATCAGCATAACAAGGCTCCCTGTTCTCCATATCCTGTCCTACATTTCTGGATTTTACACTTTTTTCAGATGGCCCTTTTGCCCCGGGGGCAGTGAGACTTCATTGTAGTGCAGATTTCCTTTACAGGCTTGCTTGGTTGGCCAAAAAGTGCGTATGCGTTTTTTCCTGAATATATTCAGGAAAAAACGCATACGCCCTTTTTGGCCAAGTGCATCATTGTCGACGTTGTGCCTCTTTTCCTATGCTTTCAGGGCAATTCCAGTCTACCCCCTGCAATCGTTTTCCTGAAATTCTGCCCCACTTTCAAGTCCCCTTCGCAGGCTTACTTCAATATATTTTTGGAGGATAGCTGTCATTTATAACTCTGCAGGTTTGTGAATTACAGTGCCCCTGAGCTCCTTTCTTCAACTCGGTTTCTTGTGAGCTGGGCACAAAACCGCAGGATTGCTTCAGGCCCTAATCTGTTTCCGGCAGGGCACACTGAGCCTTTGGTTAATTACTCTTCCTGGTCGGTAATGAGCGTTACATTTGCGCGTGCAGACACATACAGCTAGTCTCTCATTGGTTCTCCCTATTCCTGTTCATCTTGCACAGAAATTGCAAGCTCTGCCAAACAGGAGGTTAAAGGCACTGACTCTCCAAGCAGGGAGAGTGTTAGTAAAGCATCTGGAATGGTGAACCCGAGGACCAGGATACGAAAACTGAGATGCATTTTAAATCGTTTCCCAATGACACAGTGGACCATACTGTGGGTTTCCCATGCATGTTTTAGCTGGAGGAAGAATCCCTTGAACCTGAAGAGTTGGGACCCATGGAATAGGTACCATGCAGTATGACTTCAAAGGGTCTGCATTTGCTCACCGAAACTCACCAATGCTATCAGCCTGAAGTGTCCAGCCTTATGTCTCAACCAGCTCGGGGTGTAGATGTGGTCAATCCCGGTTGCATCACATTCCCTGAGTGAATTATTTAAGAATTGCTCTCTATTTCACTGTCTTTGTGTTTTGTTTTCGAAATTTATTTTGATAATGGGATTTATCGGATTTTCACTGCTGCGTTTCGGCCGCTGTACACACGCTTGATTCTCTTACGGAGACATATATATCCATGGGTTTTAAGATTCTTCCTAGTCAGGTATATTCCTAGGCGTTGAATATGTGGTGTTGGGTCCATTTCGTTGAGCAAGGAGTAGGTCTTGTCTATTACATATTTGGCTTATGGAAAGTTATCTGTGCTAATTTCAGTCTCTGGTTTTATGCAGCACCCCAAGGCACCTTTCCCCATAAGCAAGCACTAGTTGGTTTTCTAAATTTGAGACCCTGTTCTTTTTTGTAATTCAGTTCATGTGTAGTCAAGTTTACATTCCGTGTATTAGTGATATCTTATGATGTTTCTTTTTCTGTGTGACGTAGTTCACGTAGATTCACCATATCTGCATCCATTCACTATGCCGCTACGGGCCTGATGACACAGATTTCATTGCTGAGTGATATTGCATTGTACGTACGTGCCACAACTTCTTTATCCATTTTTTGCTTTCTGGGATATTTACCTGATACTGTAGACGAGCTTCTTGTGAACACAGCCGTCCCAAATATTGGGGTGGCTGTCTGATTTTGATTTTAATTTCCGTAAGCTATAGGACCATAAGTGGAAGTGCCATAGGCTGTGTTGCTTTGTTTTTTACGTGTTTCAGGAAACACCATACACTTCTCCAGGGTGGCTGCTGGCAATTTACATCCTGCCAATCAGCATAACAAGGCTCCCTGTTCTTCATATCCTGTCCTACATTTCTGGATTTTACACTTTTTTCTGATGGCCCTTTTGCCCGGGGGGCAGTGAGACTTCATTGTAGTGCAGATTTCCTTTACAGGCTTGCTTGGTTGGCCAAAAAGGGCGTATGCGTTTTTTCCTGAATATATTCAGGAAAAAACGCATACGCAATTTTTTGCCAACTGCATCATTGTCGACGTTCTGCCTCTTTTCCTATGCTTTCAGGGCAATTCCAGTCTACCCCCTGCAATCGTTTTTCCTGAAATTCTGCCCCGCTTTCAAGTCCCCTTCGCAGGCTTACTTCAATATATTTTTGGAGGATAGCTGTCATTTATAACTCTGCAGGTTTGTGAATTACTGTGCCCCTGAGCTCCTTTCTACAACTCGCTTTCCTGTGAGCTGGGCACAAAACCGCAGGATTGCTTCAGGCCCTAATCTGTTTTCAGCAGGGCACGCTGAGCCTTTCTTTAATTCCTCTTCCTGGTCGGCAATGAGCGTTACATTTGCCCGTGCAGACACCTACAGCTAGTCTCTCATTGGTTCTCCCTATTCCTGTTCATCTTGCACAGAAATTGCAAGCTGTGCCAAACAGGAGGTTAAAGGCCCTGACTCTCAAAGCGGGGAGAGTGTTAGTAAAGCATATGGAGTGGTGAACCCGAGGACCAGGATACGAAAACTGAGATGCATTTTAAATCGTTTCCCAATCACACGATGGACCATACTGTGGGTTTCCCATGCATGTTTTAGCTGGAGGAAGAATCCCTTGAACCTGAAGAGTTGGGACCCATGGAATAGGTACCATGCAGTATGACTTCAAAGGGTCTGCATTTGCTCACCGAAACTCACCAATGCTATCAACCTGAAGTGTCCAGCCTTATGTGTCAACCAGCTCTGGGTGTAGATGTGGTCCATCCCGGTTGCATCACATGCCCTGAGTGAATTATTTAAGAATTGCTCTCTATTTCACTGTCTTTGTGTTTTGTTTTCGAAATTTATTTTGATAATGGGATTTATCGGATTTTCACTGCTGCATTTCGGCCGCTGTACACACGCTTGTTTCTCTTACGGAGACATATATATCCATGGGTTTTAAGATTCTTCCTAGTCAGGTATATTCCTAGGCGTTGAATAGGTGGTGTTGAGTCCATTTCGTTGAGCAAGGAGTACGTTTTGTCTATTACATATTTGGCTTATGGAAAGTTATCTGTGCTAATTTCAGTCTCTGGTTTTATGCAGCACCCCATGGCACCTTTCCCCATAAGCAAGCACTAGTTGGTTTTCTAAATTTGAGACCCTGTTCTGTTTTGTAATTCAGTTCATGTGTAGTCAAGTTTACATTCCGTGTATTAGTGATATCTTATGATGTTTCTTTTTCTGTGTGACGTAGTTCACGTAGAATCACCGTACCTGCATCCACTCACTATGCCGCTACGGGCCTGATGACACAGATTTCATTGCTGAGTGATACTGCATTGCACGTACGTGCCACAACTTCTTTATCCATTTTTTGCTTTCTGGGATATTTACCTGATACTGTAGACGAGCTTCTTGTGAACACAGCCGTCCCAAATATTGGGGTGGCTGTCTGTTTTTGATTTTAATTTCCGTAAGCTATAGGACCATAAGTGGAAGTGCCATAGGCTGTGTTGCTTTGTTTCTTACTACGTGTTTCAGGAAACACCATACACTTCTCCAGGGTGGCTGCTGGCAATTTACATCCTGCCAATCAGCATAACAAGGCTCCCTGTTCTCCATATCCTGTCCTACCTTTCTGGATTTTACACTTTTTTCAGATGGCCCTTTTGCCCGGGGGGCAGTGAGACTTCATTGTAGTGCAGATTTCCTTTACAGGCTTGCTTGGTTGGCCAAAAAGGGCGTATGCGTTTTTTCCTGAATATATTCAGGAAAAAACGCATACGCCCTTTTTGGCCAAGTGCATCATTGTCGACGTTGTGCCTCTTTTCCTATGCTTTCAGGGCAATTCCAGTCTACGACCTGCAATGGTTTTCCTGAAACTCTGCCCTGCTTTCAAGTCCCCTTCACAGGCTTACTTCAATATATTTTTGGAGGATAGCTGTCATTTATAACTCTGCAGGTTTGTGAAGTACAGTGCCCCTGAGCTCCTTTCTTCAACTCGCTTTCTTGTGAGCTGGGCACAAAACCGCAGATTTGCTTCAGGCCCTAATCTGTTTCCAGCAGGGCACACTGAGCCTTTGTTTACTTCCTCTTCCTGGTGGGCAATGAGCGTTACATTTGCCCGTGCAGACACCTACAGCTAGTCTCTCATTGGTTCTCCCTATTCCTGTTCATCTTGCACAGAAATTGCAAGCTGTGCGAAACAGGAGGTTAAAGGCACTGAGTCTCCAAGCGGGGAGAGTGTTAGTAAAGCATCTGGAATGGTGAACCCGAGGACCAGGATACGAAAACTGAGATGCATTTTAAATCATTTCCCAATCACACGGTGGACGATACTCTGGGTTTCCCATGCATGTTTTAGCTGGAGGAAGAATGCCTTGAACCTGGAGAGTTGGGACCCATGTAATGGGTACCATGCAGTATGACTTCAAAGGGTCTGCATTTGCTCACCGAAACTCACCAATGCTATCAGCCTGAAGTGTCCAGCCTTATGTCTCAACCAGCTCTGGGTGTAGATGTGGTCAATCCCGGTTGCATCACATGCCCTGAGTGAATTATTTAAGAATTGCTCTCTATTTCACTGTCTTTGTGTTTTGTTTTCGAAATTTATTTTGATAATGGGATTTATCGGATTTTCACTGCTGCGTTTCGGCCGCAGTACACACGCTTGATTCTCTTACGGAGACATATATATCCATGGGTTTTAAGATTCTTCCTAGTCAGGTATATTCCTAGGCGTTGAATATGTTGTTTTGGGTCCATTTCGTTGAGCAAGGAGTAGGTCTTGTCTATTACATATTTGGCTTATGGAAAGTTATCTGTGCTAATTTCAGTCTCTGGTTTTATGCAGCACCCCAAGGCACCTTTCCCCATAAGCAAGCACTAGTTGGTTTTCTAAATTTGAGACCCTGTTCTGTTTTGTAATTCAGTTCATGTGTAGTCAAGATTACATTCCGTGTATTAGTGATATCTTATGATGTTTCTTTTTCTGTGTGACGTAGTTCACGTAGAATCACCGTACCTGCATCCACTCACTATGCCGCTACGGGCCTGATGACACAGATTTCATTGCTGAGTGATATTGCATTGTACTTACGTGCCACAACTTCTTTATCCATTTTTTGCTTTCTGGGATATTTACCTGATACTGTAGACGAGCTTCTTGTGAACACAGCCGTCCCAAATATTGGGGTGGATGTCTGTTTATTTATTTTAATTTCCGTAAGCTATAGGACCATAAGTGGAAGTGCCATAGGCTGTGTTGCTTTGTTTCTTACTACGTGTTTCAGGAAACACCATACACTTCTCCAGGGTGGCTGCTGGCAATTTACATCCTGCCAATCAGCATAACAAGGCTCCCTGTTCTCCATATCCTGTCCTACCTTTCTGGATTTTACACTTTTTTCAGATGACCCTTTTGCCGGGGGGCAGTGAGGTTTCATTGTAGTGCAGATTTCCTTTACAGGCTTGCTTGGTTGGCCAAAAAGGGCGTATGCGTTTTTTCCTGAATATATACAGGAAAAAACGCATACGCCCTTTTTGGCCAAGTGCATCATTGTCGACGTTGTGCCTCTTTTCCTATGCTTTCAGGGCAATTCCAGTCTACCCCCTGCAATCGTTTTCCTGAAATTCTGC
This sequence comes from Phocoena phocoena, assembly GCF_963924675.1. NCBI lineage: Eukaryota > Metazoa > Chordata > Mammalia > Artiodactyla > Phocoenidae > Phocoena > Phocoena phocoena. The sequence continues at coordinate 1,325,170 of NW_027077598.1, read as the reverse complement.
CCCGCTTTCAAGTCCCCTTCGCAGGCTTACTTCAATATATTTTTGGAGGATAGCTGTCATTTATAACTCTGCGGGTTTGTGAAGTACAGTGCCCCTGAGCTCCTTTCTTCAACTCGCTTTCTTGTGAGCTGGGCACAAAACCGCAGATTTGCTTCAGGCCCTAATCTGTTTCCAGCAGGGCACACTGAGCCTTTGTTTACTTCCTCTTCCTGGTGGGCAATGAGCGTTACATTTGCCCGTGCAGACACCTACAGCTAGTCTCTCATTGGTTCTCCCTATTCCTGTTCATCTTGCACAGAAATTGCAAGCTGTGCGAAACAGGAGGTTAAAGGCACTGAGTCTCCAAGCGGGGAGAGTGTTAGTAAAGCATCTGGAATGGTGAACCCGAGGACCAGGATACGAAAACTGAGATGCATTTTAAATCATTTCCCAATCACACGGTGGACGATACTCTGGGTTTCCCATGCATGTTTTAGCTGGAGGAAGAATGCCTTGAACCTGGAGAGTTGGGACCCATGGAATGGGTACCATGCAGTATGACTTCAAAGGGTCTGCATTTGCTCACCGAAACTCACCAATGCTATCAGCCTGAAGTGTCCAGCCTTATGTCTCAACCAGCTCTGGGTGTAGATGTGGTCAATCCCGGTTGCATCACATGCCCTGAGTGAATTATTTAAGAATTGCTCTCTATTTCACTGTCTTTGTGTTTTGTTTTCGAAATTTATTTTGATAATTGGATTTATCGGATTTTCACTGCTGCGTTTCGGCCGCTGTACACACGCTTGATTCTCTTACGGAGACATATATATCCATGGGTTTTAAGATTCTTCCTAGTCAGGTATATTCCTAGGCGTTGAATATGAGGTGTTGGGTCCATTTCGTTGAGCAAGGAGTAGGTCTTGTCTATTACATATTTTGCTTATGGAAAGTTATCTGTGCTAATTTCAGCCTCTGGTTTTATGCAGCACTCCAAGCCACCTTTCCCCATAAGCAAACACTAGTTGGTTTTCTAAATTTGACACCCTGTTCTGTTTTGTAATTCAGTTCATGTGTAGTCAAGTTTACATTCCGTGTATTAGTGATATCTTATGATGTTTCTGTTTTTGTGTGACGTAGTTCACGTAGAATCACCGTACCTGCATCCACTCACTATGCCGCTACGGGCCTGATGACACAGATTTCATTGCTGAGTGATATTGCATTGTACGTACGTGCCACAAATTCTTTATCCATTTTTTGCTTTCTGGGATATTTACCTGATACTGTAGACGAGCTTCTTGGGAACACAGCCGTCCCAAATATTGGGGTGGCTGTCTGTTTTTGATTTTAATTTCCGTAAGCTATAGGACCATAAGTGGAAGTGCCATAGGCTATGTTGCTTTGTTTCTTACGTGTTTCAGGAAATACCATACACTTCTCCAGGGTGGCTGCTGGCAATTTACATCCTGCCAATCAGCATAACAAGGCTCCCTGTTCTCCATATCCTGTCCTACCTTTCTGGATTTTACACTTTTTTCAGATGGCCCTTTTGCCCGAGGGGCAGTGAGACTTCATTGTAGTGCAGATTTCCTTTACAGGCTTGCTTGGTTGGCCAAAAAGGGCGTATGCGTGTTTTCCTGAATATATTTAGGGAAAAACGCATACGCACTTTTTGGCCAAGTGCATCATTGTTGACGTTGTGCCACTTTTCCTATGCTTTCAGGGCAATTCCAGTCTACCCCCTGCAATCGTTTTCCTGAAATTCTGCCCCGCTTTCAAGTCCCCTTCGCAGGCTTCCTTCAATATATTTTTGGAGGATAGCTGTCATTTGTAACTCTGCAGGTTTGTGAATTACATTGCCCCTGAGTTCCTTTCTTCAACTCGCTTTCTTGTGAGCTGGGCACAAAACCGCAGGATTGCTTCAGGCCCTAATCTGTTTCTGGCAGGGCACGCTGAGCCTTTTGTTAATTCCTCTTCCTGGTGGGAAATGAGCGTTACATTTGCCCGTGCAGACACCTACAGCTAGTCTCTCATTGGTTCTCCCTATTCCTGTTCATCTTGCACAGAAATTGCAAGCTGTGCCAAACAGGAGGTTAAAGGCACTGACTCTCCAAGCGGGGAGAGTGTTAGTAAAGCATCTGGAATGGTGAACCCGAGGACCAGGATACGAAAACTGAGATGCATTTTAAATCGTTTCCCAATCACACGGTGGACGATACTCTGGGTTTCCCATGCATGTTTTAGCTGGAGGAAGAATCCCTTGAACCTGGAGAGTTGGGACCCATGGAATGGGTACCATGCAGTATGACTTCAAAGGGTCTGCATTTGCTCACCGAAACTCACCAATGCTATCAGCCTGAAGTGTCCAGCCTTATGTCTCAACCAGCTCTGGGTGTAGATGTGGTCAATCCCGGTTGCATCACATGCCCTGAGTGAATTATTTAAGAATTGCTCTCTATTTCACTGTCTTTGTGTTTTGTTTTCGAAATTTATTTTGATAATGGGATTTATCGGATTTTCACTGCTGCCTTTATGCCGCTGTACACACGCTTGATTCTCTTACGGAGACATATATATCCATGGGTTTTAAGATTCTTCCTAGTCAGGTATATTCCTAGGCGTTGAATATGTGGTGTTGAGTCCATTTCGTTGAGCAAGGAGTAGGTCTTGTCTATTACATATTTGGCTTATGGAATGTTATCTGTGCTAATTTCAGTCTCTGGTTTTATGCAGCACCCCAACGCACCTTTTCCCATAAGCAAGCACTAGTTGGTTTTCGAAATTTGAGACCCTGTTCTATTTTGTAATTCAGTTCATGTGTAGTCAAGTTTACATTCCGTGTATTAGTGATATCTTATGATGTTTCTTTTTCTGTGTGACGTAGTTCACGTAGAATCACCGTACGTGCATCCACTCACTATGCTGCTACGGGCCTGATGACACAGATTTCATTGCTGAGTGATATTGCATTGTACGTACGTGCCACAACTTCTTTATCCATTTTTTGCTTTCTGGGATATTTACCTGATACTGTAGACGAGCTTCTTGTGAACACAGCTGTCCCAAATATTGGGGTGGCTGTCTGTTTTTGATTTTAATTTCCGTAAGCTATAGGACCATAAGTGGAAGTGCCATAGGCTGTGTTGCTTTGTTTCTTACGTGTTTCAGGAAACACCATACACTTCTCCAGGGTGGCTGCTGGCAATTTACATCCTGCCAATCAGCATAACAAGGCTCCCTGTTCTCCATATCCTGTCCTACCTTTCTGGATTTTACACTTTTTTCAGATGGCCCTTTTGCCCGGGGGGCAGTGAGACTTCATTGTAGTGCAGATTTCCTTTACAGGCTTGCTTGGTTGGCCAAAAATGGCGTATGCGTTTTTTCCTGAATATATTCAGGAAAAAACGCATACGCCCTTTTTGGCCAAGTGCATCATTGTCGACGTTCTGCCTCTTTTCCTATGCTTTCAGGGCAATTCCAGTGTACCCCCTGCAATCGTTTTCCTGAAATTCAGCCCCGCTTTCAAGTCCCCTTCGCAGGCTTACTTCAATATATTTTTGGAGGATAGCTGTCATTTATAACTCTGCAGGTTTGTGAATTACCGTGCCCCTGAGCTCCTTTCTTCAACTCGCTTTCTTGTGAGCTGGGCACAAAACCGCAGGATTGCTTCAGGCCCTAATCTGTTTCCGGCAGGACATGCTGAGCCTTTGGTTAATTCCTCTTCCTGGTGGGAAATGAGCGTTACGTTTGCCCGTGCAGACACCTACAGCTAGTCTCTCATTGGTTCTCCCTATTCCTGTTCATCTTGCACAGAAATTGCAAGCTGTGCCAAACAGGAGGTTAAAGGCACTGACTCTCCAAGCAGGGAGAGTGTTTGTAAAGCATCTGGAATGGTGAACCCGAGGACCAGGATACGAAAACTGAGATGCATTTTAAATCGTTTCCCAATCACACGGTGGACCATACTGTGGGTTTCCCATGCATGTTTTAGCTGGAGGAAGAATCCCTTGAACCTGAAGAGTTGGGACCCATGGAATAGGTACCATGCAGTATGACTTCAAAGGGTCTGCATTTGCTCACCGAAACTCACCAATGCTATCAGCCTGAAGTGTCCAGACTTATGTGTCAACCAGCTCTGGGTGTAGATGTGGTCCATCCCGGTTGCATCACATGCGCTGAGTGAATTATTTAAGAATTGCTCTCTATTTCACTGTCTTTGTGTTTTGTTTTCGAAATTTATTTTGATAATGGGATTTATCGGATTTTCACTGCTGCGTTTTGGCCGCTGTACACACGCTTGATTCTCTTACGGAGACATATATATCCATGGGTTTTAAGATTCTTCCTAGTCAGGTATATTCCTAGGCGTTGAATATGTGGTGTTGGGTCCATTTCGTTGAGCAAGGAGTAGGTCTTGTCTATTACATATTTGGCTTATGGAAAGTTATCTGTGCCTATTTCAGTCTCTGGTTTTATGCAGCACCCCAAGGCACCTTTCCCCATAAGCAAGCACTAGTTGGTTTTCTAAATTTGAGACCCTGTTCTTTTTTGTAATTCAGTTCATGTGTAGTCAAGTTTACATTCCGTGTATTAGTGATATCTTATGATATTTCTTTTTCTGTGTGACGTAGTTCACGTAGAATCACCGTACCTGCATCCACTCACTATGCCGCTACGGGCCTGATGATACAGATTTCATTGCTGAGTGATATTGCATTGTACTTACGTGCCACAACTTCTTTATCCATTTTTTGCTTTCTGGGATATTTACCTGATACTGTAGACGAGCTTCTTGTGAACACAGCCGTCCCAAATATTGGGGTGGATGTCTGTTTATTTATTTTAATTTCCGTAAGCTATAGGACCATAAGTGGAAGTGCCATAGGCTGTGTTGCTTTGTTTCTTACTACGTGTTTCAGGAAACACCATACACTTCTCCAGGGTTGCTGCTGGCAATTTACATCCTGCCAATCAGCATAACAAGGCTCCCTGTTCTCCATATCCTGTCCTACCTTTCTGGATTTTACACTTTTTTCAGATGGCCCTTTTGCCCGGGGGGGCAGTGAGATTTCATTGTAGTGCAGATTTCCTTTACAGGCTTGCTTGGTTGGCCAAAAAGGGCGTATGCGTTTTTTCCTGAATATATTCAGGAAAAAACGCATACGCCCTTTTTGGCCAAGTGCATCATTGTCGACGTTCTGCCTCTTTTCCTATGCTTTCAGGGCAATTCCAGTCTACCCCCTGCAATCGTTTTCCTGAAATTCTGCCCCGCTTTCAAGTCCCCTTCGCAGGCTTACTTCAATATATTTTTGGAGGATAGCTGTCATTTATAACTCTGCAGGTTTGTGAAGTACAGTGCCCCTGAGCTCCTTTCTTCAACTCGCTTTCTTGTGAGCTGGGCACAAAACCGCAGATTTGCTTCAGGCCCTAATCTGTTTCCAGCAGGGCACACTGAGCCTTTGTTTACTTCCTCTTCCTGGTGGGCAATGAGCGTTACATTTGCCCGTGCAGACACCTACAGCTAGTCTCTCATTGGTTCTCCCTATTCCTGTTCATCTTGCACAGAAATGGCAAGCTGTGCCAAACAGGAGGTTAAAGGCACTGACTCTCCAAGCGGGGAGAGTGTTAGTAAAGCATCTGGAATGGTGAACCCGAGGACCAGGATACGAAAACTGAGATGCATTTTAAATCATTTCCCAATCACACGGTGGACGATACTCTGGGTTTCCCATGCATGTTTTAGCTGGAGGAAGAATGCCTTGAACCTGGAGAGTTGGGACCCATGGAATGGGTACCATGCAGTATGACTTCAAAGGGTCTGCATTTGCTCACCGAAACTCACCAATGCTATCAGCCTGAAGTGTCCAGCCTTATGTCTCAACCAGCTCTGGGTGTAGATGTGTTCAATCCCGGTTGCATCACATGCCCTGAGTGAATTATTTAAGAATTGCTCTCTATTTCACTGTCTTTGTGTTTTGTTTTCGAAATTTATTTTGATAATGGGATTTATCGGATTTTCACTGCTGCGTTTCGGCCGCAGTACACACGCTTGATTCTCTTACGGAGACATATATATCCATGGGTTTTAAGATTCTTCCTAGTCAGGTATATTCCTAGGCGTTGAATATGTTGTTTTGGGTCCATTTCGTTGAGCAAGGAGTAGGTCTTGTCTATTACATATTTGGCTTATGGAAAGTTATCTGTGCTAATTTCAGTCTCTGGTTTTATGCAGCACCCCAAGGCACCTTTCCCCATAAGCAAGCACTAGTTGGTTTTCTAAATTTGAGACCCTGTTCTGTTTTGTAATTCAGTTCATGTGTAGTCAAGTTTACATTCCGTGTATTAGTGATATCTTATGATGTTTCTTTTTCTGTGTGACGTAGTTCACGTAGAATCACCGTACCTGCATCCACTCACTATGCCGCTACGGGCCTGATGACACAGATTTCATTGCTGAGTGATATTGCATTGTACTTACGTGCCACAACTTCTTTATCCATTTTTTGCTTTCTGGGATATTTACCTGATACTGTAGACGAGCTTCTTGTGAACACAGCCGTCCCAAATATTGGGGTGGATGTCTGTTTATTTATTTTAATTTCCGTAAGCTATAGGACCATAAGTGGAAGTGCCATAGGCTGTGTTGCTTTGTTTCTTACTACGTGTTTCAGGAAACACCATACACTTCTCCAGGGTGGCTGCTGGCAATTTACATCCTGCCAATCAGCATAACAAGGCTCCCTGTTCTCCATATCCTGTCCTACCTTTCTGGATTTTACACTTTTTTCATATGGCCCTTTTGCCCGGGGGGGCAGTGAGATTTCATTGTAGTGCAGATTTCCTTTACAGGCTTGCTTGGTTGGCCAAAAAGGGCGTATGCGTTTTTTCCTGAATATATTCAGGAAAAAACGCATACGCCCTTTTTGGCCAAGTGCATCATTGTCGACGTTGTGCCTCTTTTCCTATGCTTTCAGGGCAATTCCAGTCTACCCCCTGCAATCGTTTTCCTGAAATTCTGCCCCGCTTTCAAGTCCCCTTCACAGGCTTACTTCAATATATTTTTGGAGGATAGCTGTCATTTATAACTCTGCAGGTTTGTGAAGTACAGTGCCCCTGAGCTCCTTTCTTCAACTCGCTTTCTTGTGAGCTGGGCACAAAATCGCAGATTTGCTTCAGGCCCTAATCTGTTTCCAGCAGGGCACACTGAGCCTTTGTTTACTTCCTCTTCCTGGTGGGCAATGAGCGTTACATTTGCCCGTGCAGACACCTACAGCTAGTCTCTCATTGGTTCTCCCTATTCCTGTTCATCTTGCACAGAAATTGCAAGCTGTGCGAAACAGGAGGTTAAAGGCACTGAGTCTCCAAGCGGGGAGAGTGTTAGTAAAGCATCTGGAATGGTGAACCCGAGGACCAGGATACGAAAACTGAGATGCATTTTAAATCATTTCCCAATCACACGGTGGACGATACTCTGGGTTTCCCATGCATGTTTTAGCTGGAGGAAGAATGCCTTGAACCTGGAGAGTTGGGACCCATGGAATGGGTACCATGCAGTATGACTTCAAAGGGTCTGCATTTGCTCACCGAAACTCACCAATGCTATCAGCCTGAAGTGTCCAGCCTTATGTCTCAACCAGCTCTGGGTGTAGATGTGGTCAATCCCGGTTGCATCACATGCCCTGAGTGAATTATTTAAGAATTGCTCTCTATTTCACTGTCTTTGTGTTTTGTTTTCGAAATTTATTTTGATAATGGGATTTATCGGATTTTCACTGCTGCGTTTCGGCCGCTGTACACACGCTTGATTCTCTTACGGAGACATATATATCCATGGGTTTTAAGATTCTTCCTAGTCAGGTATATTCCTAGGCGTTGAATATGTGGTGTTGGGTCCATTTCGTTGAGCAAGGAGTAGGTCTTGTCTATTACATATTTGGCTTATGGAAAGTTATCTGTGCTAATTTCAGCCTCTGGTTTTATGCAGCACTCCAAGCCACCTTTCCCCATAAGCAAACACTAGTTGGTTTTCTAAATTTGACACCCTGTTCTGTTTTGTAATTCAGTTCATGTGTAGTCAAGTTTACATTCCGTGTATTAGTGATATCTTATGATGTTTCTTTTTTTGTGTGACGTAGTTCACGTAGAATCACCGTACCTGCATCCACTCACTATGCCGCTACGGGCCTGATGACACAGATTTCATTGCTGAGTGATATTGCATTGTACGTACGTGCCACAAATTCTTTATCCATTTTTTGCTTTCTGGGATATTTACCTGATACTGTAGACGAGCTTCTTGGGAACACAGCCGTCCCAAATATTGGGGTGGCTGTCTGTTTTTGATTTTAATTTCCGTAAGCTATAGAACCATAAGTGGAAGTGCCATAGGCTGTGTTGCTTTGTTTCTTACGTGTTTCAGGAAATACCATACACTTCTCCAGGGTGGCTGCTGGCAATTTACATCCTGCCAATCAGCATAACAAGGCTCCCTGTTCTCCATATCCTGTCCTACCTTTCTGGATTTTACACTTTTTTCAGATGGCCCTTTTGCCCGGGGGGCAGTGAGACTTCATTGTAGTGCAGATTTCCTTTACAGGCTTGCTTGGTTGGCCAAAAAGGGCGTATGCGATTTTTCCTGAATATATTTAGGGAAAAACGCATACGCCCTTTTTGGCCAAGTGCATCATTGTTGACGTTGTGCCACTTTTCCTATGCTTTCAGGGCAATTCCAGTCTACCCCCTGCAATCGTTTTCCTGAAATTCTGCCCCGCTTTCAAGTCCCATTCGCAGGCTTCCTTCAATATATTTTTGGAGGATAGCTGTCATTTGTAACTCTGCAGGTTTGTGAATTACAGTGCCCCTGAGCTCCTTTCTTCAACTCGCTTTCTTGTGAGCTGGGCACAAAACCGCAGGATTGCTTCAGGCCCTAATCTGTTTCTGGCAGGGCACGCTGAGCCTTTTGTTAATTCCTCTTCCTGGTGGGAAATGAGCGTTACATTTGCCCGTGCAGACACCTATAGCTAGTCTCTCATTGGTTCTCCCTATTCCTGTTCATCTTGCACAGAAATTGCAAGCTGTGCCAAACAGGAGGTTAAAGGCACTGACTCTCCAAGTGGGGAGAGTGTTAGTAAAGCATCTGGAATGGTGAACCCGAGGACCAGGATACGAAAACTGAGATGCATTTTAAATCGTTTCCCAATCACACGGTGGACGATACTCTGGGTTTCCCATGCATGTTTTAGCTGGAGGAAGAATCCCTTGAACCTGGAGAGTTGGGACCCATGGAATGGGTACCATGCAGTATGACTTCAAAGGGTCTGCATTTGCTCACCGAAACTCACCAATGCTATCAGCCTGAAGTGTCCAGCCTTATGTCTCAACCAGCTCTGGGTGTAGATGTGGTCAATCCCGGTTGCATCACATGCCCTGAGTGAATTATTTAAGAATTGCTCTGTATTTCACTGTCTTTGTGTTTTGTTTTCGAAATTTATTTTGATAATGGGATTTATCGGATTTTCACTGCTGCGTTTCGGCCGCTGTACACACGCTTGATTCTCTTACGGAGACATATATATCCATGGGTTTTAAGATTCTTCCTAGTCAGGTATATTCCTAGGCGTTGAATATGTGGTGTTGAGTCCATTTCGTTGAGCAAGGAGTACGTCTTGTCTATTACATATTTGGCTTATGGAATGTTATCTGTGCTAATTTCAGTCTCTGGTTTTATGCAGCACCCCAACGCACCTTTCCCCATAAGCAAGCACTAGTTGGTTTTCGAAATTTGAGACCCTGTTCTGTTTTGTAATTCAGTTCATGTGTAGTCAAGTTTACATTCCGTGTATTAGTGATATCTTATGATGTTTCTTTTTCTGTGTGACGTAGTTCACGTAGAATCACCGTACGTGCATCCACTCACTATGCTGCTACGGGCCTGATGACACAGATTTCATTGCTGAGTGATATTGCATTGTACGTACGTGCCACAACTTCTTTATCCATTTTTTGCTTTCTGGGATATTTACCTGATACTGTAGACGAGCTTCTTGTGAACACAGCTGTCCCAAATATTGGGGTGGCTGTCTGTTTTTGATTTTAATTTCCGTAAGCTATAGGACCATAAGTGGAAGTGCCATAGGCTGTGTTGCTTTGTTTCTTACGTGTTTCAGGAAACACCATACACTTCTCCAGGGTGGCTGCTGGCAATTTACATCCTGCCAATCAGCATAACAAGGCTCCCTGTTCTCCATATCCTGTCCTACCTTTCTGGATTTTACACTTTTTTCAGATGGCCCTTTTGCCCGGGGGGCAGTGAGACTTCATTGTAGTGCAGATTTCCTTTACAGGCTTGCTTGGTTGGCCAAAAATGGCGTATGCGTTTTTTCCTGAATATATTCAGGAAAAAACGCATACGCCCTTTTTGGCCAAGTGCATCATTGTCGACGTTCTGCCACTTTTCCTATGCTTTCAGGGCAATTCCAGTGTACCCCCTGCAATCGTTTTCCTGAAATTCAGCCCCGCTTTCAAGTCCCCTTCGCAGGCTTACTTCAATATATTTTTGGAGGATAGCTGTCATTTATAACTCTGCAGGTTTGTGAATTACAGTGCCCCTGAGCTCCTTTCTTCAACTCGCTTTCTTGTGAGCTGGGCACAAAACCGCAGGATTGCTTCAGGCCCTAATCTGTTTTCAGCAGGGAACGCTGAGCCTTTGTTTAATTCCTCTTCCTGGTGGGCAATGAGCGTTACATTTGCCCGGGCAGACACCTACAGCTAGTCTCTCATTGGTTCTCCCTATTCCTGTTCATCTTGCACAGAAATTGCAAGCTGTGCGAAACAGGAGGTTAAAGGCACTGACTCTCCAAGCGGGGAGAGTGTTAGTAAAGCATCTGGAATGGTGAACCCGAGGACCAGGATACGAAAACTGTGATGCATTTTAAATCGTTTCCCAATCACACGGTGGATGATACTCTGGGTTTCCCATGCATGTTTTAGCTGGAGGAAGAATCCCTTGAACCTGGAGAGTTGGGACCCATGGAATGGGTACCATGCAGTATGACTTCAAAGGGTCTGCATTTGCTCACCGAAACTCACCAGTGCTATCAGCCAGAAGTGTGCAGCCTTATGTCTCAACCAGCTCTGGGTGTAGATGTGGTCAATCCCGGTTGCATCACATGCCCTGAGTGAATTATTTAAGAATTGCTCTCTATTTCACTGTCTTTGTGTTTTGTTTTCGAAATTTATTTTGATAATGGGATTTATCGGATTTTCACTGCTGCGTTTCGTCCGCTGTATACACGCTTGATTCTCTTACGGAGACATATATATCCATGGGTTTTAAGATTCTTCCTAGTCAGGTATATTCCTAGGCGTTGAATATGTGGTGTTGGGTCCATTTCGTTGAGCAAGGAGTAGGTCTTGTCTATTACATATTTGGCTTATGGAAAGTTACCTGTGCTAATTTCAGTCTCTGGTTTTATGCAGCACCCCAAGGCACCTTTCCCCATAAGCAAGCACTGGTTGGTTTTCTAAATTTGAGACCCTGTTCTGTTTTGTAATTCAGTACATGTGTAGTCAAGTTTACATTCCGTGTATTAGTGATATCTTATAATGTTTCTTTTTCTGTGTGACGTAGTTCACGTAGAATCACCGTACCTGCATCCACTCACTATGCCGCTACGGGCCTGATGACACAGATTTCATTGCTGAGTGATATTGCATTGTACGTACGTGCCACAGCTTCTTTATCCATTTTGTGCTTTCTGGGATATTTACCTGATACTGTAGACGAGCTTCTTGTGAACACAGCCGTCCCAAATATTGGGGTGGCTGTCTGTTTTTGATTTTAATTTCCGTAAGCTATAGGACCATAAGTGGAAGTGCCATAGGCTGTGTTGCTTTGTTTCTTACGTGTTTCAGGAAACACCATACACTTCTCCAGGGTGGCTGCTGGCAATTTACATCCTGCCAATCAGCATAACAAGGCTCCCTGTTCTCCGTATCCTGTCCTACTTTTCTGGATTTTACACTTTTTTTCAGATGGCCCTTTTGCCCGGGGGGCAGTGAGACTTCATTGTAGTGCAGATTTCCTTTACAGGCTTGCTTGGTTGGCCAAAAAGGGCGTATGCGTTTTTTCCTCAATATATTCAGAAAAAAACGCATACGCCCTTTTTGGCCAAGTGCATCATTGTCGACGTTGTGCCTCTTTTCCTATGCTTTCAGGACAATTCCAGTCTACCCCCTGCAATCATTCTCCTGAAATTCTGCCCTGCTTTCAAGTCCCCTTCGCAGGCTTACTTCAATATATTTTTGGAGGATAGCTGTCATTTATAACTCTGCAGGTTTGTGAATTACTGTGCCCCTGAGCTCCTTTCTTCAACTCGCTTTCTTGTGAGCTGGGCACAAAACCGCAGGATTGCTTCAGGCCCTAATCTGTTTCGGGCAGGGCATGCTGAGCCTTTGGTTAATTCCTCTTCCAGGTGGGAAATGAGCGTTACATTTGCCCGTGCAGACACCTACAGCTAGTCTCTCATTGGTTCTCCCTATTCCTGTTCATCTTGCACAGAAATGGCAAGCTGTGCCAAACAGGAGGTTAAAGGCACTGACTCTCCGAGCAGGGAGAGTGTTAGTAAAGCATCTGGAATGGTGAACCCAAGGACCAGGATACGAAAACTGAGATGCATTTTAAATCGTTTCCCAATCACACGGTGGATGATACTCTGAGTTTCCCATGCATGTTTTAGCTGGAGGAAGAATCCCTTGAACCTGGAGAGTTGGGACCCATGGAATGGGTACCATGCAGTATGACTTCAAAGGGCCTGCATTAGCTCACCGAAACTCACCAATGCTATCAGCCTGAAGTGTCCAGCCTTATGTCTCAACCAGCTCTGGGTGTAGATGTGGTAAATCCCGGTTGCATCACATGCCCTGAGTGAATTATTTAAGAATTGCTATCTATTTCACTGTCTTTGTGTTTTGTTTTCGAAATTTATTTTGATAATGGGATTTATCGGATTTTCACTGCTGCGTTTCGGCCGCTGTACACACGCTTGATTCTCTTACGGAGACATATATATCCATGGGTTTTAAGATTCTTACTAGTCAGTTATATTCCTAGGCGTTGAATATGTGGTGTTGAGTCCATTTCGTTGAGCAAGGAGTAGGTCTTGTCTATTACATATTTGGCTTATGGAATGTTATCTGTGCTAATTTCAGTCTCTGGTTTTATGCAGCACCCCAAGGCACCTTTCCCCATTAGCAAGCACTAGTTGGTTTTCTAAATTTGAGACCCTGTTCTGTTTTGTAATTCAGTTCATGTGTAGTCAAGTTTACATTCCGTGCATTAGTGATATCTTATGATGTTTCTTTTTCTGTGTGACGTAGTTCACGTAGAATCACCGTACCTGCATCCACTCACTATGCCGCTACGGGCCTGATGACACAGATTTAATTGCTGAGTGATACTGCATTGCACGTACGTGCCACAATTTCTTTATCCATTTTTTGCTTTCTGGGATATTTACCTGGTACTGTAGACGAGCTTATTGGGAACACAGCCGTCCCAAATATTGGGGTGGCTCTCTGTTTTTGATTTTAATTTCCCTAAAGAATAGGACCATAAGTGCAATTGCCATAGGCTGTGTTGCTTTATTTCTTACGTGTTTCAGGAAACACCATACACTTCTCCAGGGTGGCTGTTGGCAATTTACATCCTGCCAATCAGCATAACAAGGCTCCCTCTTCTCCATAACCTGTCCTACCTTTCTGGATTTTACACTTTTTTCAGATGGCCCTCTTGCCTGGGGGGCAGTGAGACTTCATTGTAGTGCAGATTTCCTTTACAGGCTTGCTTGGTTGGCCAAAAAGTGCGTATGCGTTTTTCGCTGAATATATTCAGGAAAAAACGCATACGCCCTTTTTGGCCAAGTGCATCATTGTCCTCGTTCTGCCTCTTTTCCTATGCTTTCAGGGCAATTCCAGTCTACCCCCTGCAATCGTTTTCCTGAAATTCTGCCCCGCTTTCAAGTCCCCTTCGCAGACTTACTTCAATATACTTTTGGAAGATAGCTGTCATTTATAACTCTGCAGGTTTGTGAATTACAGTGCCCCTGAGCTCCTTTCTTCAACTCGCTTTCTTGTGAGCTGGGCACAAAACCGCAAGATTGCTTCAGGCTCTAATCTGTTTTCAGCAGGGCACGCTGAGCCTTTGTTTAATTCCTCTTCCTGGTCGGCAATGAGCGTTACATTTGCCCGTGCAGACACTTACAGCTAGTCTCTCATTGGTTCTCCCTATTCCTGTTCATCTTGCACAGAAATTGCAAGCTGTGCCAAACAGGAGGTTAAAGGCACTGACTCTCCAAGCGGGGAGAGTGTTAGTAAAGCATCTGGAATGGTGAACCCGAGAACCAGGATACGAAAACTGAGATGCATTTTAAATCGTTTCCCAATCACACGGTGGACGATACTCTGGGTTTCCCATGCATGTTTTAGCTGGAGGAAGAATCCCTTGAACCTGGAGAGTTGGGACCCATGGAATGGGTACCATGCAGTATGACTTCAAAGGGTCTGCATTTGCTCACCGAAACTCACCAATGCTATCAGCCTGAAGTGTCCAGCCTTATGTCTCAACCAGCTCTGGGTGTAGATGTGGTCAATCCAGGTTGCATCACATGCCCTGAGTGAATTAGTTAAGAATTGCTCTCTATTTCACTGTCTTTGTGTTTTGTTTTCGAAATTTATTTTGATAATGGGATTTATCGGATTTTCACTGCTGCGTTTCGGCCGCTGTACACACGCTTGATTCTCTTACGGAGACATATATATCCATGGGTTTTAAGATTCTTCCTAGTCAGGTATATTCCTAGGCGTTGAATATGTGGTGTTGGGTCCATTTCGTTGAACAAGGAGTAGGTCTTGTCTATTACATATTTGGCTTATGGAAAGTTATCTGTGCTAATTTCAGTCTCTGGTTTTATGCAGCACCCCAAGGCACCTTTCCCCATAAGCAAGCACTAGTTGGTTTCCTAAATTTGAGACCCTGTTCTGTTTTGTAATTCAGTTCATGTGTAGTCAAGTTTACATTCCGTGTATTAGTGATATCTTATGATGTTTCTTTTTCTGTGTGACGTAGTTTACGTAGAATCACCGTACCTGCATCCACTCACTATGCCGCTACGGGCCTGATGACACAGATTTCATTGCTGAGTTATATTGCATTGTACGTACGTGCCACAACTTCTTTATCCATTTTTTGCTTTCTGGGATATTTACCTGATACTGTAGACGAGCTTCTTGTGAACACAGCCATCCCAAATATTGGGGTGGCTGTCTGTTTTTGATTTTAATTTCCGTAAGCTATAGGACCATAAGTGGAAGTGCCATAGGCTGTGTTGCTATGTTTCTTACGTGTTTCAGGAAACACCATACACTTCTCCAGGGTGGCTGCCGGCAATTTACATCCTGCCAATCAGCATAACCAGGCTCCCTGTTCTCCATATCCTGTCCTACCTTTCTGGATTTTACACTTTTTTCAGATGGCCCTTTTGCCCGGGGGGCAGTGAGACTTCATTGTAGTGCAGATTTCCTTTACAGGCTTGCTTGCTTGGCCAAAAAGGGCGTATGCGTTTTTTCCTGAATATATTCAGGAAAAAATGCATACGCCCTTTTTGGCCAAGTGCATCATTGTCGACGTTCTGCCTCTTTTCCTATGCTTTCAGGGCAATTCCAGTCTACCCCCTGCAATCGTTTTCCTGAAATTCTGCCCCGCTTTCAAGTCCCCTTCGCAGGCTTACTTCAATATATTTTTGGAGGATAGCTGTCATTTATAACTCTGCAGGTTTGTGAATTACAGTGCCCCTGAGCTCCTTTCTTCAACTCGCTTTCTTGTGAGCTGGGCACAAAACCGCAGGATTGCTTCAGGCCCTAATCTGTTTCCAGCAGGGCACACTGAGCCTTTGGTTAATTCCTCTTCCTGGTGGGCAATGAGCGTTACATTTGCCCGTGCAGACACCTATAGCTAGTCTCTCATTGGTTCTCCCTATTCCTGTTCATCTTGCACAGAAATTGCAAGCTGTGCCAAACAGGAGGTTAAAGGCACTGACTCTCCAAGCAGGGAGAATGTTAGTAAAGCATCTGGAATGGTGAACCCGAAGACCAGGATACGAAAATTGAGATGCATTTTAAATCGTTTCCCAATCACACGGTGGACCATACTGTGGGTTTCTTATGCATGTTTTAGCTGGAGGAAGAATCCCTTGAACCTGAAGAGTTGGGACCCATGGAATAGGTACGATGCAGTATGACTTCAAAGGGTCTGCATTTGCTCACCGAAACTCACCAATGCTATTAGCCTGAAGTGTCCAGCCTTATGTCTCAATCAGCTGTGGGTGTGGATGTGGTCAATCCCGGTTCCATCACATGCCCTGAGTGAATTATTTAAGAATTGCTCTCTATTTCACTGTCTTTGTGTTTTGTTTTCGAAATTTATTTTGATAATGGGATTTATCGGATTTTCACTGCTGCGTATCGGCCGCTGTACACATGCTTGATTCTCTTACGGAGACATATATATCCATGGGTTTTAAGATTCTTCCTAGTCAGGTATATTCCTAGGCGTTGAATATGTGGTGTTGAGTCCATTTCGTTGAGCAAGGAGTAGGTCTTGTCTATTACATATTTGGCTTATGGAATGTTATCTGTGCTAATTTCAGTCTCTGGTTTTATGCAGCACCCCAAGGCACATTTCCCCATAAGCAAGCACTAGTTGGTTTTCTAAATTTGAGACCCTGTTCTGTTTTGTAATTCAGTTCATGTGTAGTCAAGTTTACATTCCGTGCATTAGTGATATCTTTTGATGTTTCTTTTTCTGTGTGACATAGTTCACGTAGAATCACCGTACCTGCATCCACTCACTATGCCGCTATGGGCCTGATGACACAGATTTCATTGCTGAGTGATACTGCTTTGCACGTACGTGCCACAACTTCTTTATCCATTTTTTGCTTTCTGGGATATTTACCTGGTACTGTAGACGAGCTTCTTGGGAACACAGCCGTCCCAAATTTTGGGGTGGCTCTCTGTTTTTGATTTTAATTTCCCTAAGGAATAGGACCATAAGTGCAATTGCCATAGGCTGTGTTGCTTTATTTCTTACGTGTTTCAGGAAACACCATACACTTCTCCAGGGTGGCTGTTGGCAATTTACATCCTGCCAATCCGCATAACAAGGCTCCCTGTTCTCCATATCCTGTCCTACCTTTCTGGATTTTACACTTTTTTCAGATGGCCCTCTTGCCCGGGGGGCAGTGAGACTTCATTGTAGTGCAGATTTCCTTTACAGGCTTGCTTGGTTGGCCAAAAAGGGCGTATGCGTTTTTTCCTGAATATATTCAGGAAAAAACGCATACGCACTTTTTGGCCAAGTGCATCATTGTCGACGTTGTGCCTCTTTTCCTATGCTTTCAGGGCAATTCCAGTCTACCCCCTGCAATCGTTTTCCTGAAATTCTGCCCCGCTTTCAAGTCCCCTTCGCAGGCTTACTTCAATATATTTTTGGAGGATAGCTGTCATTTATAACTCTGCATGTTTGTGAATTACAGTGCCCCTGAGCTCCTTTCTTCAACTCGCTTTCTTGTGAGCTGGGCACAAAACCGCAGGATTGCTTCAGGCCCTAATCTGTTTCCGGCAGGGCACACTGAGCCTTTGGTTAATTCCTCTTCCTGATGGGCAATGAGCGTTACATTTGCCCGTGCAGACACCTATAGCTAGTCTCTCATTGGTTCTCCCTATTCCTGTTCATCTTGCACAGAAATTGCAAGCTGTGCCAAACAGGAGGTTAAAGGCACTGACTCTCCAAGCAGGGAGAATGTTAGTAAAGCGTCTGGAATGGTGAACCCGAGGACCAGGATACGAAAACTGAGATGCATTTTAAATCGTTTCCCAATCACACCGTGGACCATACTGTGGGTTTCCTATGCATGTTTTAGCTGGAGGAAGAATCCCTTGAACCTGAAGAGTTGGGACCCATGGAATAGGTACGATGCAGTATGACTTCAAAGGGTTTGCATTTGCTCACCGAAACTCACCAATGCTATTAGCCTGAAGTGTCCAGCCTTATGTCTCAATCAGCTCTGGGTGTAGATGTGGTCAATCCCGGTTCCATCACATGCCCTGAGTGAATTATTTAAGAATTGCTCTCTATTTCACTGTCTTTGTGTTTTGTTTTCGAAATTTATTTTGATAATGGGATTTATCGGATTTTCACTGCTGCGTATCGGCCGCTGTACACACGCTTGATTCTCTTACGGAGACATATATATCCATGGGTTTTAAGATTCTTCCTAGTCAGGTATATTCCTAGGCGTTGAATATGTGGTGTTGAGTCCATTTCGTTGAGCAAGGAGTAGGTCTTGTCTATTACATATTTGGCTTATGGAATGTTATCTGTGCTAATTTCAGTCTCTGGTTTTATGCAGCACCCCAAGGCACCTTTCCCCATAAGCAAGCACTAGTTGGTTTTCTAAATTTGAGACCCTGTTCTGTTTTGTAATTCAGTTCATGTGTAGTCAAGTTTACATTCCGTGCATTAGTGATATCTTATGATGTTTCTTTTTCTGTGTGACGTAGTTCACGTAGAATCACCGTACCTGCATCCACTCACTATGCCGCTACGGGCCTGATGACACAGATTTCATTGCTGAGTGATATTGCATTGCACGTACGTGCCACAACTTCTTTATCCATTTTTTGCTTTCTGTGATATTTACCTGGTACTGTAGACGAGCTTCTTGGGAACACAGCCGTCCCAAACTTTGGGGTGGATCTCTGTTTTTGATTTTAATCTCCCTAAGGAATAGGACCATAAGTGCAATTGCCATAGGCTGTGTTGCTTTATTTCTTACGTGTTTCAGGAAACACCATACACTTCTCCAGGGAGGCTGTTGGCAATTTACATCCTGCCAATCAGCATAACAAGGCTCCCTCTTCTCCATATCCTGTCCTACCTTTCTGGATTTTACACTTTTTTCAGATGGCCCTCTTGCCCGGGGGGCAGTGAGACTTCATTGTAGTGCAGATTTCCTTTACATGCTTGCTTGGTTGGCCAAAAAGGGCGTATGCGTTTTTTCCTGAATATATTCAGGAAAAAACGCATACGCCCTTTTTGGCCAAGTGCATCATTGTCGACGTTGTGCCTCTTTTCCTATGCTTTCAGGGCAATTCCTGTCTACCCCCTGCAATCGTTTTCCTGAAATTCTGCCCCGCTTTCAAGTCCCCTTCGCAGGCTTACTTCAATATATTTTTGGAGGATAGCTGTCATTTATAACTCTGCAGGTTTGTGAATTACAGTGCCCCTGAGCTCCTTTCTTCAACTCGCTTTCTTGTGAGCTGGGCACAAAACCGCAGGATTGCTTCAGGCCCTAATCTGTTTTCAGCAGGGCACGCTGAGCCTTTGTTTAATTCCTCTTCCTGGTCGGCAATGAGCGTTACATTTGCCCGTGCAGACACCTAAAGCTAGTCTCTCATTGGTTCTCCCTATTCCTGTTCATCTTGCACAGAAATTGCAAGCTGTGCCAAACAGGAGGTTAAAGGCACTGACTCTCCAAGCGGGGAGAGTGTTAGTAAAGTATCTGGAATGGTGAACACGAGGACCAGGATACGAAAACTGAGATGCATTTTAAAACGTTTCCCAATCACACGGTGGACGATACTCTGGGTTTCCCATGCATGTTTTAACTGGAGGAAGAATGCCTTGAACCTGGAGAGTTGGGACCCATGGAATGGGTACCATGCAGTATGACTTCAAAGGGTCTGCATTTGTTCACCGAAACTCACCAATGCTATCAGCCTGAAGTGTCCAGCCTTATGTCTCAACCAGCTCTGGGTGTAGATGTGTTAAATCCCGGTTGCATCACATGCCCTAAGTGAATTATTTAAGAATTGCTCTCTATTTCACTGTCTTTGTGTTTTGTTTTTGAAATTTATTTTGATAATGGGATTTATCGGATTTTCACTGCTGCGTTTATGCCGCTGTACACACGCTTGATTCTCTTACGGAGACATATATATCCATGGGTTTTAAGATTCTTCCTAGTCAGGTATATTCCTAGGCGTTGAATATGTGGTGTTGGGTCCATTTCGTTGAACAAGGAGTAGGCCTTGTCTATTACATATTTGTCTTATGGAAAGTTATCTGTGCTAATTTCAGTCTCTGGTTTTATGCAGCACCCCAAGGCACCTTTCCCCATAAGCAAGCACTAGTTGGTTTCCTAAATTTGAGACCCTGTTCTGTTTTGTAATTCAGTTCATGTGTAGTCAAGTTTACATTCCGTGTATTAGTGATATCTTATGATGTTTCTTTTTCTGTGTGACGTAGTTCACGTAGAATCACCGTACCTGCATCCACTCACTATGCCGCTACGGGCCTGATGACACAGATTTCATTGCTGAGTTATATTGCATTGTACGTACGTGCCACAACTTCTTTATCCATTTTTTGCATTCTGGGATATTTACCTGATACTGTAGACGAGCTTCTTGTGAACACAGCCATCCCAAATATTGGGGTGGCTGTCTGTTTTTGATTTTAATTTCCGTAAGCTATAGGACCATAAGTGGAAGTGCCATAGGCTGTGTTGCTTTGTTTCTTACGTGTTTCAGGAAACACCATACACTTCTCCAGGGTGGCTGCCGGCAATTTACATCCTGCCAATCAGCATAACCAGGCTCCCTGTTCTCCATATCCTGTCCTACGTTTCTGGATTTTACACTTTTTTCAGATGGCCCTTTTGCCCGGGTGGCAGTGAGACTTCATTGTAGTGCAGATTTCCTTTACAGGCTTGCTTGCTTGGCCAAAAAGGGCGTATGCGTTTTTTCCTGAATATATTCAGGAAAAAATGCATACGCCCTTTTTGGCCAAGTGCATCATTGTCGACGTTCTGCCTCTTTTCCTATGCTTTCAGGGCAATTCCAGTCTACCCCCTGCAATCGTTTTCCTGAAAGTCTGCCCCGCTTTCAAGTCCCCTTCGCAGGCTTACTTCAATATATTTTTGGAGGATAGCTGTCATTTATAACTCTGCAGGTTTGTGAATTACAGTGCCCCTGAGCTCCTTTCTTCAACTCGCTTTCTTGTGAGCTGGGCACAAAACCGCAGGATTGCTTCAGGCCCTAATCTGTTTCCAGCAGGGCACACTGAGCCTTTGGTTAATTCCTCTTCCTGGTGGGCAATGAGCGTTACATTTGCCCGTGCAGACACCTATAGCTAGTCTCTCATTGGTTCTCCCTATTCCTGTTCATCTTGCACAGAAATTGCAAGCTGTGCCAAACAGGAGGTTAAAGGCACTGACTCTCCAAGCAGGGAGAATGTTAGTAAAGCATCTGGAATGGTGAACCCGAAGACCAGGATACGAAAACTGAGATGCATTTTAAATCGTTTCCCAATCACACGGTGGACCATACTGTGGGTTTCTTATGCATGTTTTAGCTGGAGGAAGAATCCCTTGAACCTGAAGAGTTGGGACCCATGGAATAGGTACGATGCAGTATGACTTCAAAGGGTCTGCATTTGCTCACCGAAACTCACCAATGCTATTAGCCTGAAGTGTCCAGCCTTATGTCTCAATCAGCTGTGGGTGTGGATGTGGTCAATCCCGGTTCCATCACATGCCCTGAGTGAATTATTTAAGAATTGCTCTCTATTTCACTGTCTTTGTGTTTTGTTTTCGAAATTTATTTTGATAATGGGATTTATCGGATTTTCACTGCTGCGTATCGGCCGCTGTACACATGCTTGATTCTCTTACGGAGACATATATATCCATGGGTTTTAAGATTCTTCCTAGTCAGGTATATTCCTAGGCGTTGAATATGTGGTGTTGAGTCCATTTCGTTGAGCAAGGAGTAGGTCTTGTCTATTACATATTTGGCTTATGGAATGTTATCTGTGCTAATTTCAGTCTCTGGTTTTATGCAGCACCCCAAGGCACATTTCCCCATAAGCAAGCACTAGTTGGTTTTCTAAATTTGAGACCCTGTTCTGTTTTGTAATTCAGTTCATGTGTAGTCAAGTTTACATTCCGTGCATTAGTGATATCTTATGATGTTTCTTTTTCTGTGTGACGTAGTTCACGTAGAATCACCGTACCTGCATCCACTCACTATGCCGCTATGGGCCTGATGACACAGATTTCATTGCTGAGTGATACTGCTTTGCACGTACGTGCCACAACTTCTTTATCCATTTTTTGCTTTCTGGGATATTTACCTGGTACTGTAGACGAGCTTCTTGGGAACACAGCCGTCCCAAATTTTGGGGTGGCTCTCTGTTTTTGATTTTAATTTCCCTAAGGAATAGGACCATAAGTGCAATTGCCATAGGCTGTGTTGCTTTATTTCTTACGTGTTTCAGGAAACACCATACACTTCTCCAGGGTGGCTGTTGGCAATTTACATCCTGCCAATCCGCATAACAAGGCTCCCTGTTCTCCATATCCTGTCCTACCTTTCTGGATTTTACACTTTTTTCAGATGGCCCTCTTGCCCGGGGGGCAGTGAGACTTCATTGTAGTGCAGATTTCCTTTACAGGCTTGCTTGGTTGGCCAAAAAGGGCGTATGCGTTTTTTCCTGAATATATTCAGGAAAAAACGCATACGCACTTTTTGGCCAAGTGCATCATTGTCGACGTTGTGCCTCTTTTCCTATGCTTTCAGGGCAATTCCAGTCTACCCCCTGCAATCGTTTTCCTGAAATTCTGCCCCGCTTTCAAGTCCCCTTCGCAGGCTTACTTCAATATATTTTTGGAGGATAGCTGTCATTTATAACTCTGCATGTTTGTGAATTACAGTGCCCCTGAGCTCCTTTCTTCAACTCGCTTTCTTGTGAGCTGGGCACAAAACCGCAGGATTGCTTCAGGCCCTAATCTGTTTCCAGCAGGGCACACTGAGCCTTTGGTTAATTCCTCTTCCTGGTGGGCAATGAGCGTTACATTTGCCCGTGCAGACACCTATAGCTAGTCTCTCATTGGTTCTCCCTATTCCTGTTCATCTTGCACAGAAATTGCAAGCTGTGCCAAACAGGAGGTTAAAGGCACTGACTCTCCAAGCGGGGAGAGTGTTAGTAAAGCATTTGGAATGGTGAACCTGAGGACCAGGATACGAAAACTGAGATGCATTTTAAATCGTTTCCCAATCACACCGTGGACCATACTGTGGGTTTCCTATGCATGTTTTAGCTGGAGGAAGAATCCCTTGAACCTGAAGAGTTGGGACCCATGGAATAGGTACGATGCAGTATGACTTCAAAGGGTCTGCATTTGCTCACCGAAACTCACCAATGCTATTAGCCTGAAGTGTCCAGCCTTATGTCTCAATCAGCTCTGGGTGTAGATGTGGTCAATCCCGGTTGCATCACATGCCCTGAGTGAATTATTTAAGAATTGCTCTCTATTTCACTGTCTTTGTGTTTTGTTTTCGAAATTTATTTTGATAATGGGATTTATCGGATTTTCACTGCTGTGTATCGGCCGCTGTACACACGCTTGATTCTCTTACGGAGACATATATATCCATGGGTTTTAAGATTCTTCCTAGTCAGGTATATTCCTAGGCGTTGAATATGTGGTGTTGAGTCCATTTCGTTGAGCAAGGAGTAGGTCTTGTCTATTACATATTTGGCTTATGGAATGTTATCTGTGCTAATTTCAGTCTCTGGTTTTATGCAGCACCCCAAGGCACCTTTCCCCATAAGCAAGCACTAGTTGGTTTTCTAAATTTGAGACCCTGTTCTGTTTTGTAATTCAGTTCATGTGTAGTCAAGTTTACATTCCGTGCATTAGTGATATCTTATGATGTTTCTTTTTCTGTGTGACGTAGTTCACGTAGAATCACCGTACCTGCATCCACTCACTATGCCGCTACGGGCCTGATGACACAGATTTCATTGCTGAGTGATACTGCATTGCACGTACGTGCCACAACTTCTTTATCCATTTTTTGCTTTCTGTGATATTTACCTGGTACTGTAGACGAGCTTCTTGGGAACACAGCCGTCCCAAACTTTGGGGTGGATCTCTGTTTTTGATTTTAATCTCCCTAAGGAATAGGAC
This sequence comes from Phocoena phocoena, assembly GCF_963924675.1. NCBI lineage: Eukaryota > Metazoa > Chordata > Mammalia > Artiodactyla > Phocoenidae > Phocoena > Phocoena phocoena. Next base: position 1,301,099 of record NW_027077598.1, on the reverse strand, counting down.
CATAAGTGCAATTGCCATAGGCTGTGTTGCTTTATTTCTTACGTGTTTCAGGAAACACCATACACTTCTCCAGGGAGGCTGTTGGCAATTTACATCCTGCCAATCAGCATAACAAGGCTCCCTCTTCTCCATATCCTGTCCTACCTTTCTGGATTTTACACTTTTTTCAGATGGCCCTCTTGCCCGGGGGGCAGTGAGACTTCATTGTAGTGCAGATTTCCTTTACATGCTTGCTTGGTTGGCCAAAAAGGGCGTATGCGTTTTTTCCTGAATATATTCAGGAAAAAACGCATACGCCCTTTTTGGCCAAGCGCATCATTGTCGACGTTGTGCCTCTTTTCCTATGCTTTCAGGGCAATTCCTGTCTACCCCCTGCAATCGTTTTCCTGAAATTCTGCCCCGCTTTCAAGTCCCCTTCGCAGGCTTACTTCAATATATTTTTGGAGGATAGCTGTCATTTATAACTCTGCAGGTTTGTGAATTACAGTGCCCCTGAGCTCCTTTCTTCAACTCGCTTTCTTGTGAGCTGGGCACAAAACCGCAGGATTGCTTCAGGCCCTAATCTGTTTTCAGCAGGGCACGCTGAGCCTTTGTTTAATTCCTCTTCCTGGTCGGCAATGAGCGTTACATTTGCCCGTGCAGACACCTAAAGCTAGTCTCTCATTGGTTCTCCCTATTCCTGTTCATCTTGCACAGAAATTGCAAGCTGTGCCAAACAGGAGGTTAAAGGCACTGACTCTCCAAGCGGGGAGAGTGTTAGTAAAGTATCTGGAATGGTGAACCCGAGGACCAGGATACGAAAACTGAGATGCATTTTAAATCGTTTCCCAATCACACGGTGGACGATACTCTGGGTTTCCCATGCATGTTTTAACTGGAGGAAGAATGCCTTGAACCTGGAGAGTTGGGACCCATGGAATGGGTACCATGCAGTATGACTTCAAAGGGTCTGCATTTGCTCACCGAAACTCACCAATGCTATCAGCCTGAAGTGTCCAGCCTTATGTCTCAACCAGCTCTGGGTGTAGATGTGGTCAATCCCGGTTGCATCACATGCCCTGAGTGAATTAGTTAAGAATTGCTCTCTATTTCACTGTCTTTGTGTTTTGTTTTCGAAATTTATTTTGATAATGGGATTTATCGGATTTTCACTGCTGCGTTTCGGCCGCTGTACACACGCTTGATTCTCTTACGGAGACATATAAATCCATGGGTTTAAGATTCTTCCTAGTCAGGTATATTCCTAGGCGTTGAATAGGTGGTGTTGGGTCCATTTCGTTGAGCAAGGAGTAGGTCTTTTCTATTACATATTTGGCCTATGGAAAGTTATCTGTGCTAATTTCCGTCTCTGGTTATATGCAGCACCCCAACGCACCTTTCCCCATAAGCAAGCACTAGTTGGTTTTCTAAATTTGAGACCCTGTTCTGTTTTGTAATTCAGTTCATGTGTAGTCAAGTTTACATTCCGTGTATTAGTGATATCTTATGATGTTTCTTTTTCTGTGTGATGTAGTTCACATAGAATCACTGTACCTGCATCCACTCACTATGCCGCTACGGGCCTGATGACACAGATTTCATTGCTGAGTGATATTGCATTGTACGTACGTGCCACAACTTCTTTATCCATTTTTTGCTTTCTGGGTTATTTACCTGATACTGTAGACGAGCTTCTTGTGAACACAACCGTCCCAAATATTGGGGTGGCTGTCTGTTTTTGATTTTAATTTCCGTAAGCTATAGGACCATAAGTGGAAGTGCCATAGGCTGTGTTGCTTTGTTTCTTACGTGTTTCAGGAAACACCATACACTTCTCCAGGGTGGCTGCTGGCAATTTACATCCTGCCAATCAGCATAACAAGGCTCCCTGTTCTCCATATCCTGTCCTACCTTTCTGGATTTTACACTTTTTTCAGATGGCCCTTTTGCCCGCGGGGCAGTGAGACTTCATTGTAGTGCAGATTTCATTTACAGGCTTGCTTGGTTGGCCAAAAAGTGCGTATGCGTTTTTTCCTGAATATATTCAGGAAAAAACGCATACGCACTTTTTGGCCAAGTGCATCATTGTCGACGTTCTGCCTCTTTTCCTATGCTTTCAGGGCAATTCCAGTCTACCCCCTGCAATCGTTTTCCTGAAATTCTGCCCCGCTTTCAAGTCCCCTTCGCAGGCTTACTTCAATATATTTTTGGAGGATAGCTGTCATTTATAACTCTGCAGGTTTGTGAATTACAGTGCCCCTGAGCTCCTTTCTTCAACTCGCTTTCTTGTGAGCTGGGCACAAAACCGCAGGATTGCTTCAGGCCCTAATCTGTTTCCAGCAGGGCACACTGAGCCTTTGTTTAATTCCTCTTCCTGGTGGGCAATGAGCGTTACATTTGCCCGTGCAGACACCTATAGCTAGTCTCTCATTGGTTCTCCCTATTCCTGTTCATCTTGCACAGAAATTGCAAGCTGTGCCAAACAGGAGGTTAAAGGCACTGACTCTCCAAGCAGGGAGAATGTTAGTAAAGCATCTGGAATGGTGAACCCGAAGACCAGGATACGAAAACTGAGATGCATTTTAAATCGTTTCCCAATCACACGGTGGACCATACTGTGGGTTTCTTATGCATGTTTTAGCTGGAGGAAGAATCCCTTGAACCTGAAGAGTTGGGACCCATGGAATAGGTACGATGCAGTATGACTTCAAAGGGTCTGCATTTGCTCACCGAAACTCACCAATGCTATTAGCCTGAAGTGTCCAGCCTTATGTCTCAATCAGCTGTGGGTGTGGATGTGGTCAATCCCGGTTCCATCACATGCCCTGAGTGAATTATTTAAGAATTGCTCTCTATTTCACTGTCTTTGTGTTTTGTTTTCGAAATTTATTTTGATAATGGGATTTATCGGATTTTCACTGCTGCGTATCGGCCGCTGTACACATGCTTGATTCTCTTACGGAGACATATATATCCATGGGTTTTAAGATTCTTCCTAGTCAGGTATATTCCTAGGCGTTGAATATGTGGTGTTGAGTCCATTTCGTTGAGCAAGGAGTAGGTCTTGTCTATTACATATTTGGCTTATGGAATGTTATCTGTGCTAATTTCAGTCTCTGGTTTTATGCAGCACCCCAAGGCACATTTCCCCATAAGCAAGCACTAGTTGGTTTTCTAAATTTGAGACCCTGTTCTGTTTTGTAATTCAGTTCATGTGTAGTGAAGTTTACATTCCGTGCATTAGTGATATCTTATGATGTTTCTTTTTCTGTGTGACGTAGTTCACGTAGAATCACCGTACCTGCATCCACTCACTATGCCGCTATGGGCCTGATGACACAGATTTCATTGCTGAGTGATACTGCTTTGCACGTACGTGCCACAACTTCTTTATCCATTTTTTGCTTTCTGGGATATTTACCTGGTACTGTAGACGAGCTTCTTGGGAACACAGCCGTCCCAAATTTTGGGGTGGCTCTCTGTTTTTGATTTTAATTTCCCTAAGGAATAGGACCATAAGTGCAATTGCCATAGGCTGTGTTGCTTTATTTCTTACGTGTTTCAGGAAACACCATACACTTCTCCAGGGTGGCTGTTGGCAATTTACATCCTGCCAATCCGCATAACAAGGCTCCCTGTTCTCCATATCCTGTCCTACCTTTCTGGATTTTACACTTTTTTCAGATGGCCCTCTTGCCTGGGGGGCAGTGAGACTTCATTGTAGTGCAGATTTCCTTTACAGGCTTGCTTGGTTGGCCAAAAAGGGCGTATGCGTTTTTTCCTGAATATATTCAGGAAAAAACGCATACGCACTTTTTGGCCAAGTGCATCATTGTCGACGTTGTGCCTCTTTTCCTATGCTTTCAGGGCAATTCCAGTCTACCCCCTGCAATCGTTTTCCTGAAATTCTGCCCCGCTTTCAAGTCCCCTTCGCAGGCTTACTTCAATATATTTTTGGAGGATAGCTGTCATTTATAACTCTGCATGTTTGTGAATTACAGTGCCCCTGAGCTCCTTTCTTCAACTCGCTTTCTTGTGAGCTGGGCACAAAACCGCAGGATTGCTTCAGGCCCTAATCTGTTTCCAGCAGGGCACACTGAGCCTTTGGTTAATTCCTCTTCCTGGTGGGCAATGAGCGTTACATTTGCCCGTGCAGACACCTATAGCTAGTCTCTCATTGGTTCTCCCTATTCCTGTTCATCTTGCACAGAAATTGCAAGCTGTGCCAAACAGGAGGTTAAAGGCACTGACTCTCCAAGCAGGGAGAATGTTAGTAAAGCGTCTGGAATGGTGAACCCGAGGACCAGGATACGAAAACTGAGATGCATTTTAAATCGTTTCCCAATCACACCGTGGACCATACTGTGTGTTTCCTATGCATGTTTTAGCTGGAGGAAGAATCCCTTGAACCTGAAGAGTTGGGACCCATGGAATAGGTACGATGCAGTATGACTTCAAAGGGTCTGCATTTGCTCACCGAAACTCACCAATGCTATTAGCCTGAAGTGTCCAGCCTTATGTCTCAATCAGCTCTGGGTGTAGATGTGGTCAATCCCGGTTCCATCACATGCCCTGAGTGAATTATTTAAGAATTGCTCTCTATTTCACTGTCTTTGTGTTTTGTTTTCGAAATTTATTTTGATAATGGGATTTATCGGATTTTCACTGCTGCGTATCGGCTGCTGTACACACGCTTGATTCTCTTACGGAGACATATATATCCATGGGTTTTAAGATTCTTCCTAGTCAGGTATATTCCTAGGCGTTGAATATGTGGTGTTGAGTCCATTTCGTTGAGCAAGGAGTAGGTCTTGTCTATTACATATTTGGCTTATGGAATGTTATCTGTGCTAATTTCAGTCTCTGGTTTTATGCAGCACCCCAAGGCACCTTTCCCCATAAGCAAGCACTAGTTGGTTTTCTAAATTTGAGACCCTGTTCTGTTTTGTAATTCAGTTCATGTGTAGTCAAGTTTACATTCCGTGCATTAGTGATATCTTATGATGTTTCTTTTTCTGTGTGACGTAGTTCACGTAGAATCACCGTACCTGCATCCACTCACTATGCCGCTACGGGCCTGATGACACAGATTTCATTGCTGAGTGATACTGCATTGCACGTACGTGCCACAACTTCTTTATCCATTTTTTGCTTTCTGTGATATTTACCTGGTACTATAGACGAGCTTCTTGGGAACACAGCCGTCCCAAACTTTGGGGTGGATCTCTGTTTTTGATTTTAATCTCCCTAAGGAATAGGACCATAAGTGCAATTGCCATAGGCTGTGTTGCTTTATTTCTTACGTGTTTCAGGAAACACCATACACTTCTCCAGGGAGGCTGTTGGCAATTTACATCCTGCCAATCAGCATAACAAGGCTCCCTCTTCTCCATATCCTGTCCTACCTTTCTGGATTTTACACTTTTTTCAGATGGCCCTCTTGCCCGGGGGGCAGTGAGACTTCATTGTAGTGCAGATTTCCTTTACATGCTTGCTTGGTTGGCCAAAAAGGGCGTATGCGTTTTTTCCTGAATATATTCAGGAAAAAACGCATACGCCCTTTTTGGCCAAGTGCATCATTGTCGACGTTGTGCCTCTTTTCCTATGCTTTCAGGGCAATTCCTGTCTACCCCCTGCAATCGTTTTCCTGAAATTCTGCCCCGCTTTCAAGTCCCCTTCGCAGGCTTACTTCAATATATTTTTGGAGGATAGCTGTCATTTATAACTCTGCAGGTTTGTGAATTACAGTGCCCCTGAGCTCCTTTCTTCAACTCGCTTTCTTGTGAGCTGGGCACAAAACCGCAGGATTGCTTCAGGCCCTAATCTGTTTGCAGCAGGGCACGCTGAGCCTTTGTTTAATTCCTCTTCCTGGTCGGCAATGAGCGTTACATTTGCCCGTGCAGACACCTAAAGCTAGTCTCTCATTGGTTCTCCCTATTCCTGTTCATCTTGCACAGAAATTGCAAGCTGTGCCAAACAGGAGGTTAAAGGCACTGACTCTCCAAGCGGGGAGAGTGTTAGTAAAGTATCTGGAATGGTGAACCCGAGGACCAGGATACGAAAACTGAGATGCATTTTAAATCGTTTCCCAATCACACGGTGGACGATACTCTGGGTTTCCCATGCATGTTTTAACTGGAGGAAGAATGCCTTGAACCTGGAGAGTTGGGACCCATGGAATGGGTACCATGCAGTATGACTTCAAAGGGTCTGCATTTGCTCACCGAAACTCACCAATGCTATCAGCCTGAAGTGTCCAGCCTTATGTCTCAACCAGCTCTGGGTGTAGATGTGGTCAATCCCGGTTGCATCACATGCCCTGAGTGAATTAGTTAAGAATTGCTCTCTATTTCACTGTCTTTGTGTTTTGTTTTCGAAATTTATTTTGATAATGGGATTTATCGGATTTTCACTGCTGCGTTTCGGCCGCTGTACACACGCTTGATTCTCTTACGGAGACATATAAATCCATGGGTTTTAAGATTCTTCCTAGTCAGGTATATTCCTAGGCGTTGAATAGGTGGTGTTGGGTCCATTTCGTTGAGCAAGGAGTAGGTCTTTTCTATTACATATTTGGCCTATGGAAAGTTATCTGTGCTAATTTCCGTCTCTGGTTATATGCAGCACCCCAACGCACCTTTCCCCATAAGCAAGCACTAGTTGGTTTTCTAAATTTGAGACCCTGTTCTGTTTTGTAATTCAGTTCATGTGTAGTCAAGTTTACATTCCGTGTATTAGTGATATCTTATGATGTTTCTTTTTCTGTGTGATGTAGTTCACATAGAATCACTGTACCTGCATCCACTCACTATGCCGCTACGGGCCTGATGACACAGATTTCATTGCTGAGTGATATTGCATTGTACGTACGTGCCACAACTTCTTTATCCATTTTTTGCTTTCTGGGTTATTTACCTGATACTGTAGACGAGCTTCTTGTGAACACAGCCGTCCCAAATATTGGGGTGGCTGTCTGTTTTTGATTTTAATTTCCGTAAGCTATAGGACCATAAGTGGAAGTGCCATAGGCTGTGTTGCTTTGTTTCTTACGTGTTTCAGGAAACACCATACACTTCTCCAGGGTGGCTGCTGGCAATTTACATCCTGCCAATCAGCATAACAAGGCTCCCTGTTCTCCATATCCTGTCCTACCTTTCTGGATTTTACACTTTTTTCAGATGGCCCTTTTGCCCGCGGGGCAGTGAGACTTCATTGTAGTGCAGATTTCATTTACAGGCTTGCTTGGTTGGCCAAAAAGTGCGTATGCGTTTTTTCCTGAATATATTCAGGAAAAAACGCATACGCACTTTTTGGCCAAGTGCATCATTGTCGACGTTCTGCCTCTTTTCCTATGCTTTCAGGGCAATTCCAGTCTACCCCCTGCAATCGTTTTCCTGAAATTCTGCCCCGCTTTCAAGTCCCCTTCGCAGGCTTACTTCAATATATTTTTGGAGGATAGCTGTCATTTATAACTCTGCAGGTTTGTGAATTACAGTGCCCCTGAGCTCCTTTCTTCAACTCGCTTTCTTGTGAGCTGGGCACAAAACCGCAGGATTGCTTCAGGCCCTAATCTGTTTTCAGCAGGGCACGCTGAGCCTTTGTTTAATTCCTCTTCCTGGTCGGCAATGAGCGTTACATTTGCCCGTGCAGACACCTACAGCTAGTCTCTCATTGGTTCTCCCTATTCCTGTTCATCTTGCACAGAAATTGCCAGCTGTGCCAAACAGGAGGTTAAAGGCACTGACTCTCCAAGCGGGGAGAGTGTTAGTAAAGCATCTGGAATGGTGAACCCGAGGACCAGGATACGAAAACTGAGATGCATTTTAAATCGTTTCCCAATCACATGGTGGACGATACTCTGGGTTTCCCATGCATGTTTTAACTGGAGGAAGAATGCCTTGAACCTGGAGAGTTGGGACCCATGGAATGGGTTCCATGCAGTATGACTTCAAAGGGTCTGCATTTGCTCACCGAAACTCACCAATGCTATCAGCCTGAAGTGTCCAGCCTTATGTCTCAACCAGCTCTGGGTGTAGATGTGGTCAATCCCGGTTGCATCACATGCCCTGAGTGAATTAGTTAAGAATTGCTCTCGATTTCACTGTCTTTGTGTTTTGTTTTCGAAATTTATTTTGATAATGGGATTTATCGGATTTTCAGTGCTGCGTTTCGGCCGCTCTACACACGCTTGATTCTCTTACGGAAACATATAAATCCATGGGTTTTAAGTTTCTTCCTAGTCAGGTATATTCCTAGGCGTTGAATAGGTGGTTTTGGGTCCATTTCGTTGAGCAAGGAGTAGGATTTTCTATTACATATTTGGCCTATGGAAAGTTATCTGTGCTAATTTCAGTCTCTGGTTATATGCAGCACCCCAAGGCACCTTTCCCCATAAGCAAGCACTAGTTGGTTTTCTAAATTTGAGACCCTGTTCTGTTTTGTAATTCAGTTCATGTGTAGTCAAGTTTACATTCCGTGTATTAGTGATATCTTATGATGTTTCTTTTTCTGTGTGATGTAGTTCACATAGAATCACTGTACCTGCATCCACTCACTATGCCGCTACGGGCCTGATGACACAGATTTCATTGCTGAGTGATATTGCATTGTACGTACGTGCCACAACTTCTTTATCCATTTTTTGCTTTCTGGGTTATTTACCTGATACTGTAGACGAGCTTCTTGTGAACACAGCCGTCCCAAATATTGGGGTGGCTGTCTGTTTTTGATTTTAATTTCCGTAAGCTATAGGACCATAAGTGGAAGTGCCATAGGCTGTGTTGCTTTGTTTCTTACGTGTTTCAGGAAACACCATACACTTCTCCAGGGTGGCTGCTGGCAATTTACATCCTGCCAATCAGCATAACAAGGCTCCCTGTTCTCCATATCCTGTCCTACCTTTCTGGATTTTACACTTTTTTCAGATGGCCCTTTTGCCCGCGGGGCAGTGAGACTTCATTGTAGTGCAGATTTCATTTACAGGCTTGCTTGGTTGGCCAAAAAGTGCGTATGCGTTTTTTCCTGAATATATTCAGGAAAAAACGCATACGCAGTTTTTGGCCAAGTGCATCATTGTCGACGTTCTGCGTCTTTTCCTATGCTTTCAGGGCAATTCCAGTCTACCCCCTGCAATCGTTTTCCTGAAATTCTGCCCCGCTTTCAAGTCCCCTTCGCAGGCTTACTTCAATATATTTTTGGAGGATAGCTGTCATTTATAACTCTGCAGGTTTGTGAATTACAGTGCCCCTGAGCTCCTTTCTTCAACTCGCTTTCTTGTGAGCTGGGCACAAAACCGCAGGATTGCTTCAGGCCCTAATCTGTTTTCAGCAGGGCACGCTGAGCCTTTGTTTAATTCCTCTTCCTGGTCGGCAATGAGCGTTACATTTGCCCGTGCAGACACCTCCAGCTAGTCTCTCATTGGTTCTCCCTATTCCTGTTCATCTTGCACAGAAATTGCCAGCTGTGCCAAACAGGAGGTTAAAGGCACTGACTCTCCAAGCGGGGAGAGTGTTAGTAAAGCATCTGGAATGGTGAACCCGAGGACCAGGATACGAAAACTGAGATGCATTTTAAATCGTTTCCCAATCACATGGTGGACGATACTCTGGGTTTCCCATGCATGTTTTAACTGGAGGAAGAATGCCTTGAACCTGGAGAGTTGGGACCCATGGAATGGGTTCCATGCAGTATGACTTCAAAGGGTCTGCATTTGCTCACCGAAACTCACCAATGCTATCAGCCTGAAGTGTCCAGCCTTATGTCTCAACCAGCTCTGGGTGTAGATGTGGTCAATCCCGGTTGCATCACATGCCCTGAGTGAATTAGTTAAGAATTGCTCTCGATTTCACTGTCTTTGTGTTTTGTTTTCGAAATTTATTTTGATAATGGGATTTATCGCATTTTCACTGCTGCGTTTCGGCCGCTGTACACACGCTTGATTCTCTTACGGAGACATATAAATCCATGGGTTTTAAGATTCTTCCTAGTCAGGTATATTCCTAGGCGTTGAATATGTGGTGTTGGGTCCATTTCGTTGAGCAAGGAGTAGATCTTTTCTATTACATATTTGGCCTATGGAAAGTTATCTGTGCTAATTTCAGTCTCTGGTTATATGCAGCACCCCAAGGCACCTTTCCCCATAAGCAAGCACTAGTTGGTTTTCTAAATTTGAGACCCTGTTCTGTTTTGTAATTCAGTTCATGTGTAGTCAAGTTTACATTCCGTGTATTAGTGATATCTTAGGATGTTTCTTTTTTTGTGTGACGTAGTTCACGTAGAATCACCGTACCTGCATCCACTCACTATGCCGCTACGGGCCTGATGACACAGATTTCATTGCTGAGTGATATTGAATTGCACGTACGTGCCACAACTTCTTTATCCATTTTTTGCTTTCTGGGATATTTACCTGGTACTGTAGACGAGCTTCTTGGGAATACAGCCGTCCCAAACTTTGGGGTGGCTCTCCGTTTTTGATTTTAATTTCCCTAAGCAATAGGACCATAATTGCAATTGCCATAGGCTGTGTTGCTTTATTTCTTAGGTGTTTCAGGAAACACCATACACTTCTCCAGGGTGGCTGTTCACAATTTACATCCTGCCAATCAGCATAACAAGGCTCCCTGTTCTCCATATCCTGTCCTACCTTTCTGGATTTTACACTTTTTTCAGATGGCCCTCTTGCCAGGGGGGCATTGAGACTTCATTGTAGTGCAGATTTCCTTTACAGGCTTGCTTGGTTGGCCAAAAAGGGCGTATGCGTTTTTTCCTGAATATATTCAGGAAAAAACGCATACGCCCTTTTTGGCCAAGTGCATCATTGTCGACGTTGTGCCCCTTTTCCTATGCTTTCAGTGCAATTCCAGTCTACCCCCTGCAATCGTTTTCCTGAAATTCTGCCCCGCTTTCAAGTCCCCTTCGCAGGCTTACTTCAATATATTTTTGGAGGATAGCTGTCATTTATAACTCTGCAGGTTTGTGAATTACAGTGCCCCTGAGCTCCTTTCTTCAACTCGCTTTCTTGTGAGCTGGGCACAAAACCGCAGGATTGCTTCAGGCCCTAATCTGTTTCCAGCAGGGCACACTGAGCCTTTGGTTAATTCCTCTTCCTGGTGGGCAATGAGCGTTACATTTGCCCGTGCAGACACCTACAGCTAGTCTCTCATTGGTTCTCCCTATTCCTGTTCATCTTGCACAGAAATTGCAAGCTGTGCCAAACAGGAGGTTAAAGGCACTGACTCTCCAAGCAGGGAGAATGTTAGTAAAGCATCGGGAATGGTGAACCCGAGGACTAGGATACGAAAACTGAGATGCATTTTAAATCGTTTCCCAATCACACGGTGGACCATACTGTGGGTTTCCTATGCATGTTTTAGCTGGAGGAAGAATCCCTTGAACCTGAAGAGTTGGGACCCATGGAATAGGTACGATGCAGTATGACTTCAAAGGGTCTGCATTTGCTCACCGAAACTCACCAATGCTATTAGCCTGAAGTGTCCAGCCTTATGTCTCAATCAGCTCTGGGTGTAGATGTGGTCAATCCCGGTTCCATAATATGCCCTGAGTGAATTATTTAAGAATTGCTCTCTATTTCACTGTCTTTGTGTTTTGTTTTCGAAATTTATTTTGATAATGGGATTTATCGGATTTTCACTGCTGCGTATCGGCCGCTGTACACACGCTTGATTCTCTTACGGAGACATATATATCCATGGGTTTTAAGATTCTTCCTAGTCAGGTATATTCCTAGGCGTTGAATATGTGGTGTTGAGTCCATTTGGTTGAGCAAGGAGTAGGTCTTGTCTATTACATATTTGGCTTATGGAATGTTATCTGTGCTAATTTCAGTCTCTGGTTTTATGCAGCATCCCAAGGCACCTTTCCCCATAAGCAAGCACTAGTTGGTTTTCTAAATTTGAGACCCTGTTCTGTTTTGTAATTCAGTTCATGTGTAGTCAAGTTTACATTCCGTGCATTAGTGATATCTTATGATGTTTCTTTTTTTGTGTGACGTAGTTCACGTAGAATCACCGTACCTGCATCCACTCACTATGCCGCTACGGGCCTGATGACACAGATTTCATTGCTGTGTGATACTGCATTGCACGTACGTGCCACAACTTCTTTATCCATTTTTTGCTTTCTGGGATATTTACCTGGTACTGTAGACGAGCTTCTTGGGAACACAGCCGTCCCAAATTTTGCGGTGGCTCTCTGTTTTTGATTTTAATTTCCCTAAGGAATAGGAGCATAAGTGCAATTGCCATAGGCTGTGTTGCTTTATTTCTTACGTGTTTCAGGAAACACCATACACTTCTCCAGGGTGGCTGTTGGCAATTTACATCCAGCCAATCAGCATAACAAGGCTCCCTGTTCTCCATATCCTGTCCTACCTTTCTGGATTTTACACTTTTTTCAGATGGCCCTCTTGCCAGGGGGGCAGTGAGACTTCATTGTAGTGCAGATTTCCTTTACAGGCTTGCTTGGTTGGCCAAAAAGTGCGTATGCGTTTTTTCCTGAATATATTCAGGAAAAAACGCATACGCCCTTTTTGGCCAAGTGCATCATTGTCGACGTTGTGCCTCTTTTCCTATGCTTTCAGGGCAATTCCAGTCTACCCCCTGCAATCGTTTTCCTGAAATTCTGCCCCGCTTTCAAGTCCCCTTCGCAGGCTTACTTCAATATATTTTTGGAGGATAGCTGTCATTTATAACTCTGCAGGTTTGTGAAGTACAGTGCCCCTGAGCTCCTTTCTTCAACTCGCTTTCTTGTGAGCTGGGCACAAAAGCGCAGGATTGCTTCAGGCCCTAATCTGTTTCCAGCAGGGCACACTAAGCCTTTGTTTAATTCCTCTTCCTGGTGGGCAATGAGCTTTACATTTGCCCGTGCAGACACCTACAGCTAGTCTCTCATTGGTTCTCCCTATTCCTGTTCATCTTGCACAGAAATTGCAAGCTGTGCCAAAGAGGAGGTTAAAGGCACTGACTCTCCAAGCGGGGAGAGTGTTAGTAAAGCATCTGGAATGGTGAACCCGAGGACCAGGATACGAAAACTGAGATGCATTTTAAATCGTTTCCCAATCACACGGTGGACGATACTCTGGGTTTCCCATGCATGTTTTAGCTGGAGGAAGAATCCCTTGAACCTGGAGAGTTGGGACCCATGGAATGGGTACCATGCAGTATGATTTCAAAGGGTCTGCATTTGCTCACCGAAACTCACCATTGCTATCAGCCTGAAGTGTCCAGCCTTATGTCTCAACCTGCTCTGGGTGTAGATGTGGTCAATCCCGGTTGCTTCACATGCCCTGAGTGAATTATTTAAGAATTGCTCTCTATTTCACTGTCTTTGTGTTTTGTTTTCGAAATTTATTTTGATAATGGGATTTATCGGATTATCACTGCTGCGTTTATGCCGCTGTACACACGCTTGATTCTCTTACAGAGACATATAAATCCATGGGTTTTAAGATTCTTCCTAGTCAGGTATATTCCTAGGCGTTGAATATGTGGTGTTGAGTCCATTTCGTTAAGCAAGGAGTAGGTCTTGTCTATTACATATTTGGCTTATGGAATGTTATCTGTGCTAATTTCAGTCTCTGGTTTTATGCAGCACCCCAAGGCACCTTTCCACATAAGCAAGCACTAGTTGGTTTTCTAAATTTGAGACCCTGTTCTGTTTTGTAATTCAGTTCATGTGTAGTCAAGTTTACATTCCGTGTATTAGTGATATCTTATGATGTTTCTTTTTCTGTGTGATGTAGTTCACGTAGAATCACCGTACCTGCATCCACTCACTATGCCGCTACGGGCCTGATGACACAGATTTCATTGCTGAGTGATATTGCATTGTACGTACGTGCCACAACTTCTTTATCCATTTTTTGCTTTCTGGGATATTTACCTGATACTGTAGACGAGCTTCTTGTGAACACAGCCGTCCCAAATATTGGGGTGGCTGTCTGTTTTTGATTTTAATTTCCGTAAGCTATAGGACCATAAGTGGAAGTGCCATAGGCTGTGTTGCTTTGTTTCTTACGTGTTTCAGGAAACACCATACACTTCTCCAGGGTGGCTGCTGGCAATTTACATCCTGCCAATCAGCATAACAAGGCTCCCTGTTCTCCATATCCTGTCCTACCTTTCTGGATTTTACACTTTTTTCAGATGGCCCTTTTGCCCGGGGGGCAGTGAGACTTCGTTGTGGTGCAGATTTCCTTTACAGGCTTGCTTGGTTGGCCAAAAAGGGCGTATGCGTGTTTTCCTGAATATATTCAGGAAAAAACGCATACGCCCTTTTTGGCCAAGTGCATCATTGTCGACGTTCTGCCTCTTTTCCTATGCTTTCAGGGCAATTCCAGTCTACCCCCTGCAATCGTTTTCCTGAAATTCTGCCCCGCTTTCAAGTCCCCTTCGCAAGCTTACTTCAATATATTTTTGGAGGATAGCTGTCATTTATAACTCTGCAGGTTTGTGAAGTACAGTGCCCCTGAGCTCCTTTCTTCAACTCGCTTTCTTGTGAGCTGGGCACAAAACCGCAGGATTGCTTCAGGCCCTAATCTGTTTCCAGCAGGGCACACTGAGCCTTTGTTTAATTCCTCTTCCTGGTCGGCAATGAGCGTTACATTTGCCCGTGCAGACACCTACAGCTAGTCTCTCATTGCTTCTCCCTATTCCTGTTCATCTTGCACAGAAATTGCAAGCTGTGCCAAACAGGAGGTTAAAGGCACTGACTCTCCAAGCGGGGAGAGTGTTAGTAAAGCATTTGGAATGGTGAACCTGAGGACCAGGATACGAAAACTGAGATGCATTTTAAATCGTTTCCCAATCACACGGTGGACGATACTCTGGGTTTCCCATGCATGTTTTAGCTGGAGGAAGAATGCCTTGAACCTGGAGAGTTGGGACCCATGGAATGGGTACCATGCAGTATGACTTATAAGTGTCTGCATTTGCTCACCGAAACTCACCAATGCTATCAGCCTGAAGTGTCCAGCCTTATGTCTCAACCAGCTCTGGGTGTAGATGTGGTGAATCCCGGTTGCATCACATGCCCTGAGTGAATTATTTAAGAATTTCTCTCTATTTCACTGTCTTTGTGTTTTGTTTTCGAAATTTATTTTGATAATGGGATTTATCGGATTTTCACTGCTGCATTTCAGCCGCTGTACACACGCTTGATTCTCTTACGGAGACATATATATCCATGGGTTTTAAGATTCTTCCTAGTCATGTATATTCCTAGGCGTTGAATATGTGGTGTTGAGTCCATTTCGTTGAGCAAGGAGTAGGTCTTGTCTATTACATATTTGGCTTATGGAATGTTATCTGTGCTAATTTCAGTCTCTGGTTTTATGCAGCACCCCAAGGCACCTTTCCCCATAAGCAAGCACTAGTTGGTTTTCTAAATTTGAGACCCTGTTCTGTTTTGTAATTCAGTTCATGTGTAGTCAAGTTTACATTCCGTGTATTAGTGATATCTTATGATGTTTCTTTTTCTGTGTGACGTAGTTCACGTAGAATCACCGTACCTGCATCCACTCACTATGCCGCTACGGGCCTGATGACACAGATTTCATTGCTGAGTGATATTGCATTGCACGTACGTGCTACAACTTCTTTATCCATTTTTTGCTTTCTGTGATATTTACCTGGTACTGTAGACGAGCTTCTTGGGAACACAGCCGTCCCAAACTTTGGGGTGGCTCTCTGTTTTTGATTTTAATTTCCCTAAGGAATAGGACCATAAGTGCAATTGCCATAGGCTGTGTGGCTTTATTTCTTACGTGTTTCAGGAAACACCATACACTTCTCCAGGGTGGCTGTTGGCAATTTACATCCTGCCAATCAGCATAACAAGGCTCCCTGTTCTCCATATCCTGTCCTACCTTTCTGGATTTTACACTTTTTTCAGATGGCCCTCTTACCCGCGGGGCAGTGAGACTTCATTGTAGTGCACATTTCCTTTACAGGCTTGCTTGGTTGGCCAAAAAGGGCGTATGCGTTTTATCCTTAATATATTCAGGAAAAAACGCATACGCCCTTTTTGGCCAAGTGCATCATTGTCGACGTTGTGCCTCTTTTCCTATGCTTTCAGGGCAATTCCAGTCTACCCCCTGCAGTCGTTTTCCTGAAATTCTGCCCCGCTTTCAAGTCCCCTTCGCAGGCTTACTTCAATATACTTTTGGAAGATAGCTGTCATTTATAACTCTGCAGGTTTATGAATTACAGTGCCCCTGAGCTCCTTTCTTCAACTCGCTTTCTTGTGAGCTGGGCACAAAACCGCAGGATTGCTTCAGGCCCTAATCTGTTTCCAGCAGGGCACACTGAGCCTATGTTTAATTCCTCTTCCTTGTCGGCAATGAGCGTTACATTTGCCCGTGCAGACACCTACAGCTAGTCTCTCATTGCTTCTCCCTATTCCTGTTCATCTTGCACAGAAATTGCAAACTGTGCCAAAGAGGAGGTTAAAGGCACTGACTATCCAAGCGGGGAGAGTGTTAGTAAAGCATTTGGAATGGTGAACCTGAGGACCAGGATACGAAAACTGAGATGCATTTTAAATCGTTTCCCAATCACACGGTGGACGATACTCTGGGTTTCCCATGCATGTTTTAGCTGGAGGAAGAATGCCTTGAACCTGGAGAGTTGGGACCCATGGAATGGGTACCATGCAGTATGACTTAAAAGGGTCTGCATTTGCTCACCGAAACTCACCAATGCTATCAGCCTGAAGTGTCCAGCCTTATGTCTCAACCAGCTCTGGGTGTAGATGTGGTCAATCCCGGTTGCATCAATTGCCCTGAGTGAATTAGTTAAGAATTGCTCTCTATTTCACTGTCTTTGTGTTTTGTTTTCGAAATTTATTTTGATAATGGGATTTATCGGATTTTCACTGCTGCATTTCAGCCGCTGTACACACGCTTGATTCTCTTACGGAGACATATATATCCATGGGTTTTAAGATTCTTCCTAGTCATGTATATTCCTAGGCGTTGAATATGTGGTGTTGAGTCCATTTCGTTGAGCAAGGAGTAGGTCTTGTCTATTACATATTTGGCTTATGGAATGTTATCTGTGCTAATTTCAGTCTCTGGTTTTATGCAGCACCCCAAGGCACCTTTCCCCATAAGCAAGCACTAGTTGGTTTTCTAAATTTGAGACCCTGTTCTGTTTTGTAATTCAGTTCATGTGTAGTCAAGTTTACATTCCGTGTATTAGTGATATCTTATGATGTTTCTTTTTCTGTGTGACGTAGTTCACGTAGGATCACCGTACCTGCATCCACTCACTATGCCGCTACGGGCCTGATGACACAGATTTCATTGCTGAGTGATATTGCATTGCACGTACGTGCCACAACTTCTTTATCCATTTTTTGCTTTCTGGGATATTTACCTGGTACTGTAGACGAGCTTCTTGGGAACACAGCCGTCCCAAACTTTGGGGTGACTCTCTGTATTTGATTTTAATTTCCCTAAGGAATAGGGCCATAAGTGCAATTGCCATAGGCTGTGTTGCTTTATTTCTTACGTGTTTCAGGAAACACCATACACTTCTCCAGGGTGGCTGTTGGCAATTTACATCCTGCCAATCAGCATAACCAGGCTCCCTGTTCTCCATATCCTGTCCTACCTTTCTGGATTTTACACTTTTTTCAGATGGCCCTCTTGCCCGGGGGGCAGTGAGACTTCATTGTAGTTCAGATTTCCTTTACAGGCTTGCTTGGTTGGCCAAAAAGGGCGTATGCGTTTTTTCCTGAATATATTCAAGAAAAAACGCATACGCACTTTTTGGCCAAGTGCATCATTGTCGACGTTGTGCCTCTTTTCCTATGCTTTCAGGGCAATTCCAGTCTAACCCCTGCAATCGTTTTCCTGAAATTCTGCCCCGCTTTCAAGTCCCCTACGCAGGCTTACTTCAATATACTTTTGGAAGATAGCTGTCATTTATAACTCTGCAGGTTTGTGAATTACAGTGCCCCTGAGCTCCTTTCTTCAACTCGCTTTCTTGTGAGCTGGGCACAAAACCGCAGGATTGCTTCAGGCCCTAATCTTTTTCCAGCAGGGCACACTGGGCCTTTGTTTAATTCCTCTTCCTCGTGGGCAATGAGCGTTACATTTGCCCGTGCAGACACCTACAGCTAGTCTCTCACTGGTTCTCCCTATTCCTGTTCATCTTGCACAGAAATTGCAAGCTGTGCGAAACAGGAGGTTAAAGGCACTGACTCTCCAAGCGGGGAGAGTGTTAGTAAAGCATCTGGAATGGTGAACCCGAGGACCAGGATTCGAAAACTGAGATGCATTTTAAATCATTTCCCAATCACACGGTGGACTATACTCTGGGTTTCCCATGCATGTTTTAGCTGGAGGACGAATCCCTTGAACCTGGAGAGTTGGGACCCATGGAATGGGTACCATGCAGTATGACTTCAAAGGGTCTGCATTTGCTCACCGAAACTCACCAGTGCTATCAGCCTGAAGTGTCCAGCCTTATGTCTCAACCAGCTCTGGGTGTAGATGTGGTCAATCCCGGTTGCATCACATGCCCTGAGTGAATTATTTAAGAATTGCTCTCTATTTCACTGTCTTTGTGTTTTGTTTTCGAAATTTATTTTGATAATGGGATTTATCGGATTTTCACTGCTGCGTTGCGGCCGCTGTACACACGCTTGATTCTCTTACGGAGACATATATATCCATGGGTTTTAAGATTCTTCCTAGTCAGGTATATTCCTAGGCATTGAATATGTGGTGTTGGGTCCATTTCGTTGAGCAAGGAGTAGGTCTTGTCTATTACATATTTGGCTTATGGAAAGTTATCTGTGCTAATTTCAGTCTCTGGTTTTATGCAGCACCCCAAGGCACCTTTCCCCATAAGCAAGCACTAGTTGGTTTTCTAAATTTGAGACCCTGTTCTGTTTTGTAATTCAGTTCATGTGTAGTCAAGTTTACATTCCGTGTATTAGTGATATCTTATGATGTTTCTTTTTCTGTGTGACGTAGTTCACGTAGAATCACCATACCTGCATCCACTCACTATGCCGCTACGGGCCTGATGACACAGATTTCATTGCTGAGTGATATTGCATTGTACGTACGTGCCACAACTTCTTTATCCATTTTTTGCTTTCTGGGATATTTACCTGATACTGTAGACGAGCTTCTTGTGAACACAGCCGTCCCAAATATTGGGGTGGCTGTCTGTTTTTGATTTTAATTTCCGTAAGCTATAGGACCATAAGTGGAAGTGCCATAGGCTGTGTTGCTTTGTTTCTTACGTGTTTCAGGAAACACCATACACTTCTCCAGGTTGGCTGCTGGCAAGTTACATCCTGCCAATCTGCATAACAAGGCTCCCTGTTCTCCATATCCTGTCCTACCTTTCTGGATTTTACACTTTTTTCAGATGGCCCTTTTGCCCGGGGGGGCAGTGAGATTTCATTGTAGTGAGGATTTCCTTTACAGGCTTGCTTGGTTCGCCAAAAAGGGCGTATGCGTTTTTTCCTGAATATATTCAGGAAAAAACGCATACGCCCTTTTTGGCCAAGTGCATCATTGTCGAGGTTGTGCCTCTTTTCCTATGCTTTCAGGGTAATTCCAGTCTACCCCCTGCAATCGTTTTCCTGAAATTCTGCCCCGCTTTCAAGTCCCCTTCGCAGGCTTATTTCAATATATTTTTGGAGGATAGCTGTCATTTATAACTCTGCAGGTTTGTGAAGTACAGTGCCCCTGAGCTCCTTTCTTCAACTCGCTTTCTTGTGAGCTGGGCACAAAACCGCAGGATTGCTTCAGGCCCTAATCTGTTTTCAGCAGGGCACGCTGAGCCTTTGTTTAATTCCTCTTCCTGGTGGGCAATGAGCGTTACATTTGCCCGTGCAGACACCTACAGCTAGTCTCTCATTGGTTCTCCCTATTCCTGTTCATCTTGCACAGAAATGGCAAGCTGTGCCAAACAGGAGGTTAAAGGCAGTGACTCTCCAAGCGGGGAGAGTGTTAGTAAAGCATCTGGAATGGTGAACCCGAGGACCAGGATACGAAACCTGAGATGCATTTTAAATCGTTTCCCAATCACACGGTAGACGATACTCTGGGTTTCCCATGCATGTTTTAGCTGGAGGAAGAATGCCTTGAACCTGGAGAGTTGGGACCCATGGAATGGGTACCATGCAGTATGACTTCAAAGGGTCTGCATTTGCTCACCGAAACTCACCAATGCTATCAGCCTGAAGTGTCCAGCCTTATGTCTCAACCAGCTCTGGGTGTAGATGTGGTCAATCCCGGTTGCATCACATGCCCTGAGTGAATTATTTAAGAATTGCTCTCTATTTCACTGTCTTTGTGTTTTGTTTTCGAAATTTATTTTGATAATGGGATTTATCGGATTTTCACTGCTGCATTTCCGCCGCTGCACACATGCTTGATTCTCTTACAGAGACATATATATCCATGTGTGTTAAGATTCTTCCTAGTCAGGTATATTCCTAAGCGTTGAATATGTGGTGTTGGGTCCATTTCGTTGAGCAAGGAGTAGGTCTTGTCTATTACATATTTGGCTTATGGAATGTTATCGGTGCTAATTTCAGTCTCTGGTTTTATGCAGCACCCAAACACACCTTTCCCCATAAGCAAGCACTAGTTGGTTTTCTAAATTTGAGACCCTGTTCTGTTTTGTAATTCAGTTCATGTGTAGTCAAGTTTACATTCCGTGTATTAGTGATATCTTATGATGTTTCTTTTTCTGTGTGACGTAGTTCACGTAGAATCACCGTACCTGCATCCACTTACTATGCCGCTACGGGCCTGATGACACAGATTTCATTGCTGAGAGATATTGCATTGCACGTACGTGCCACAACTTCTTTATCCATTTTTTGCTTTCTGGGATATTTACCTGATACTGTAGACGAGCTTCTTGTGAACACAGCCGTCCCCAATATTGGGGTGGCTGTCTGTTTTTGATTTTAATTTCCGTAAGCTATAGGACCATAAGTGGAAGTGCCATAGGCTGTGTTGCTTTGTTTCTTACGTGTTTCAGGAAACACCATACACTTCTCCAGGGTGGCTGCTGGCAATTTACATCCTGACAATTAGCATAACAAGGCTCCCTGTTCTCCATATCCTGTCCTACCTTTCTGGATTTTACACTTTTTTCTGATGGCCCTTTTGCCCGAGGGGGCAGTGAGATTTCATTGTAGTGCAGATTTCCTTTACAGGCTTGCTTGGTTGGCCAAAAAGGGCGTATGCGTTTTTTCCTGAATATATTCAGGAAAAAACGCATACGCCCTTTTTGGCCAAGTGCATCATTGTCGACGTTGTGCCTCTTTTCCTATGCTTTCAGGGCAATTCCAGTCTACCCCCTGCAATCGTTTTCCTGAAATTCAGCCCCGCATTCAAGTCCCCTTCGCAGGCTTACTTCAATATATTTTTGGAGGATAGCTGTCATTTATAACTCTGCAGGTTTGTGAAGTACAGTGCCCCTGAGCTCCTTTCTTCAACTCGCTTTCTTGTGAGCTGAGCACAAAACCGCAGGATTGCTTCAGGCCCTAATCTGTTTCCAGCAGGGCACACTGAGCCTTTGTTTAATTCCTCTTCCTGGTGGGCAATGAGCGTTACATTTGCCCGTGCAGACACCTACAGCTAGTCTCTCATTGGTTATCCCTATTCCTGTTCATCTTGCACAGAAATGGCAAGCTGTGCCAAACAGGAGGTTAAAGGCACTGACTCTCCAAGCGGGGAGAGTGTTAGTAAAGCATCTGGAATGGTGAACCCGAGGACCAGGATACGAAAACTGAGATGCATTTTAAATCGTTTCCCAATCACACGGTGGATGATACTCTGCGTTTCCCATGCATGTTTTAGCTGGAGGAAGAATGCCTTGAACCTGGAGAGTTGGGACCCAAGGAATGGGTACCATGCAGTATGACTTCAAAGGGTCTGCATTTACTCACCGAAACTCACCAGTGCTATCAGCCAGAAGTGTCCAGCCTTATGTCTCAACCAGCTCTGGGTGTAGATGTGGTCAATCCCGGTTGCATCACATGCCCTGAGTGAATTATTTAAGAATTGCTCTCTATTTCACTGTCTTTGTGTTTTGTTTTCGAAATTTATTTTGATAATGGGATTTATCAGATTTTCACTGCTGCATTTCCGCCGCTGTACACATGCTTGATTCTCTTACGGAGACATATATATCCATGGGTTTTAAGATTCTTCCTAGTCAGGTATATTCCTAGGCGTTGAATATGTGGTGTTGAGTCCATTTCGTTGAGCAAGGAGTAGGTCTTGTCTATTACATATTTGGCTTATGGAATGTTATCTGTGCTAATTTCAGTCTCTGGTTTTATGCAGCACCCCAACACACCTTACCCCATAAGCAAGCACTAGTTGGTTTTCTAAATTTGAGACCCTGTTCTGTTTTGTAATTCAGTTCATGTGTAGTCAAGTTTACATTCCGTGTATTAGTGATATCTTATGATGTTTCTTTTTCTGTGTGACGTAGTTCACGTAGAATCACCGTACCTTCATCCACTTACTATGCCGCTACGGGCCTGATGACACAGATTTCATTGCTGAGTGATATTGCATTGCACGTACGTGCCACAACTTCTTTATCCATTTTTTGCTTTCTGGGATATTTACCTGATACTGTAGAGGAGCTTCTTGTGAACACAGCCGTCCCAAATATTGGGGTGGCTGTCTGTTTTTGATTTTAATTTCCGTAAGCTATAGGACCATAAGTGGAAGTGCCATATGCTGTGTTGCTTTGTTTCTTACGTGTTTCAGGAAACACCATACACTTCTCCAGGGTGGCTGCTGGCAATTTACATCCTGCCAATCAGCATAACAAGGCTCCCTGTTCTCCATATCCTGTCCTACCTTTCTGGATTTTACACTTTTTTCAGATGGCCCTTTTGCCCTGGGGGGCAGTGAGATTTCATTGTAGTGCAGATTTCCTTTACAGGCTTGCTTGGTTGGCCAAAAAGGGTGTATCCGTTTTTTCCTGAATATATTCAGGAAAAAACGCATACGCCCTTTTTGGCCAAGTGCATCATTGTCGACGTTGTGCCTCTTTTCCTATGCTTTCAGGGCAATTCCAGTCTACCCCCTGCAATCGTTTTCCTGAAATTCAGCCCCGCTTTCAAGTCCCCTTCGCAGGCTTACTTCAATATATTTATGGAGGATAGCTGTCATTTATAACTCTGCAGGTTTGTGAAGTACAGTGCCCCTCAGCTCCTTTCTCCAACTCGCTTTCTTGTGAGCTGGGCACAAAACCGCATGATTGCTTCAGGCCCTAATCTGTTTCCAGCAGGGCACACTGAGCCTTTGTTTAATTCCTCTTCCTGGTGGGCAATGAGCGTTACATTTGCCCGTGCAGACACCTACAGCTAGTCTCTCATTGGTTCTCCCTATTCCTGTTCATCTTGCACAGAAATTGCAAGCTGTGCCAAAGAGGAGGTTAAAGGCACTGACTCTCCAAGCGGGGAGAGTGTTAGTAAAGCATCTGGAATGGTGAACCCGAGGACCAGGATACGAAACCTGAGATGCATTTTAAATCGTTTCCCAATCACACGGTGGACGATACTCTGGGTTTCCCATGCATGTTTTAGCTGGAGGAAGAATCCCTTGAACCTGGAGAGTTGGGACCCATGGAATGGGTACCATGCAGTATGACTTCAAAGGGTCTGCATTTGCTCACCGAAACTCACCAATGCTATCAGCCTGAAGTGTCCAGCCTTATGTCTCAACCAGCTCTGGGTGTAGATGTGGTCAATCCCGGTTGCATCACATGCCCTGAGTGAATTAGTTAAGAAAGGCTCTCTATTTCACTGTCTTTGTGTTTTGTTTTCGAAATTTATTTTGATAATGGGATTTATCGGATTTTCACTGCTGCGTTTCCGCCGCTGTACACACGCTTGATTCTCTTACGGAGACATATATATCCATGGGTTTTAAGATTCTTCCTAGTCAGGTATATTCCTAGGCGTTGAATATGTGGTGTTGGGTCCATTTCGTTGAGCAAGGAGTAGGTCTTGTCTATTACATATTTGGCTTATGGAAAGTTATCTGTGCTAATTTCAGTCTCTGGTTTTATGCAGCACCCCAAGGCACCTTTCCCCATAAGCAAGCACTAGTTGGTTTTCTAAATTTGAGACCCTGTTCTTTTTTGTAATTCAGTTCATGTGTAGTCAAGTTTACATTCCGTGTATTAGTGATATCTTATGATGTTTCTTTATCTGTGTGACGTAGTTCACGTAGAATCACCGTACCTGCATCCACTCACTATGCCGCTACGGGCCTGATGACACAGATTACATTGCTGAGTGATATTGCATTGTACGTACGTGCCACAACATCTTTATCCATTTTTTGCTTTCTGGGATATTTACCTGATACTGTAGACGAGCTTCTTGTGAACACAGCCGTCCCAAATATTGGGGTGGCTGTCTGTTTTTGATTTTAATTTCCGTAAGCTATAGGTCCATAAGTGGAAGTGCCATAGGCTGTGTTGCTTTGTTTCTTACGTGTTTCAGGAAACACCATACACTTCTCCAGTGTGGCTGCTGGCAATTTACATCCTGCCAATCAGCATAACAAGGCTCCCTGTTCTCCATATCCTGTCCTACCTTTCTGGATTTTACACTTTTTTCAGATGGCCCTTTTGCCCGGGGGGGCAGTGAGATTTCATTGTAGTGCAGATTTCCTTTACAGGCTTGCTTGGTTGGCCAAAAAGGGCGTATGCGTTTTTTCCTTAATATATTCAGGAAAAAACGCATACGCCCTTTTTGGCCAAGTGCATCATTGTCGACGTTGTGCCTCTTTTCCTATGCTTTCAGGGCAATTCCAGTCTACCCCCTGCAATCGATTTCTTGAAATTCAGCCCCGCTTTCAAGTCCCCTTCGCAGGCTTACTTCAATATATTTTTGGAGGATAGCTGTCATTTATAACTCTGCAGGTTTGTGAAGTACAGTGCCCCTGAGCTCCTTTCTTCAACTCGCTTTCTTGTGAGCTGGGCACAAAACCGCAGGATTGCTTCAGGCCCTAATATGTTTCCAGCAGGGCACACTGAGCCTTTGTTTAATTCCTCTTCCTGGTGGGCAATGAGCGTTACATTTGCCCGTGCAGACACCTACAGCTAGTCTCTAATTGGTTCTCCCTATTCCTGTTCATCTTGCACAGAAATTGCAAGCTGTGCAAAACAGGAGGTTAAAGGCACTGACTCTCCAAGCGGGGAGAGGGTTAGTAAAGCATCTGGAATGGTGAACCCGAGGACCAGGAAACGAAAACTGAGATGCATTTTAAATCATTCCCCAATCACACGGTGGACGATACTCTGGGTTTCCCATGCATGTTTTAGTTGGAGGAAGAATCCCTTGAACCTGGAGAGTTGGGACCCATGGAATGGGTACCATGCAGTATGACTTCAAAGGGTCTGCATTTGCTCACCGAAACTCACCAATGCTATCAGCCTGAAGTGTCCAGCCTTATGTCTCAACCAGCTCTGGGTGTAGATGTGGTCAATCCCGGTTGCATCATATGCCCTGAGTGAATTATTTAAGAATTGCTCTCTATTTCACTGTCTTTGTGTTTTGTTTTCGAAATTTATTTTGATAATGGGATTTATCGGATTTTCACTGCTGCGTTTCGGCCGCTGTACACACGCTTGATTCTCTTACGGAGACATATATATCCATGGGTTTTAAGATTCTTCCTAGTCAGGTATATTCCTAGGCGTTGAATATGTGGTGTTGGGTCCATTTCGTTGAGCAAGGAGTAGGTCTTGTCTATTACATATTTGGCTTATGGAAAGTTATCTGTGCTAATTTCAGTCTCTGGTTTTATGCAGCACCCCAAGGCACCTTTCCCCATAAGCAAGCACTAGTTGGTTTTCTAAATTTGAGACCCTGTTCTTTTTTGTAATTCAGTTCATGTGTAGTCAAGTTTACATTCCGTGTATTAGTGATATCTTATGATGTTTCTTTTTCTGTGTGAGGTAGTTCACGTAGAATCACCGTACCTGCATCCACTCACTATGCCGCTACGGGCCTGATGACACAGATTTCATTGCTGAGTGATATTGCATTGTACGTACGTGCCACAACATCTTTATCCATTTTTTGCTTTCTGGCATATTTACCTGATACTGTAGACGAGCTTCTTGTGAACACAGCCGTCCCAAATATTGGGTGGCTGTCTGTTTTTGATTTTAATTTCCGTAAGCTATAGGACCATAATTGGAAGTGCCATAGGCTGTGTTGCTTTGTTTCTTACGTGTTTCAGGAAACACCATACACTTCTCCAGGGTGGCTGCTGGCAATTTACATCCTGCCAATCAGCATAACAAGGCTCCCTGTTCTCCATATCCTGTCCTACCTTTCTGGATTTTACACTTTTTTCAGATGGCCCTTTTGCCCGGGGGGGCAGTGAGATTTCATTGTAGTGCAGATTTCATTTACAGGCTTGCTTGGTTGGCCAAAAAGGGCGTATGCGTTTTTTCCTGAATATATTCAAGAAAAAACGCATACGCCCTTTTTGGCCAAGTGCATCATTGTCGATGTTGTGCCTCATTTCCTATGCTTTCAGGGCAATTCCAGTCTACCCCCTGCAATCCTTTTCCTGAAATTCAGCCCCGCTTTCAAGTCCCCTTCGCAGGCTTACTTCAATATATTTTTGGAGGATAGCTGTCATTTATAACTCTGCAGGTTTGTGAAGTACAGTGCCCCTGAGCTCCTTTCTTCAACTCGCTTTCTTGTGAGCTGGGCACAAAACCGCAGGATTGCTTCAGGCCCTAATCTGTTTCCAGCAGGGCACACTGAGCCTTTGTTTAATTCCTCTTCCTGGTGGGCAATGAGCGTTACATTTGCCCGTGCAGACACCTACAGCTAGTCTCTCATTGGTTCTCCCTATTCCTGTTCATCTTGCACAGAAATGGCAAGCTGTGCCAAACAGGAGGTTAAAGGCACTGACTCTCCAAGAGGGGAGAGTGTTAGTAAAGCATCTGGAATGGTGAACCCGAGGACCAGGATACGAAAACTGAGATGCATTTTAAATCGTTTCCCAATCACACGGTGGACGATACTCTGGGTTTCCCATGCATGTTTTAGCTGGAGGAAGAATGCCTTGAACCTGGAGAGTTGGGACCCATGGAATGGGTACCATGCAGTATGACTTCAAAGGGTCTGCATTTGCTCACCGAAACTCACCAGTGCTATCAGCCAGAAGTGTGCAGCCTTATGTCTCAACCAGCTCTGGGTGTAGATGTGGTCAATCCCGGTTGCATCACATGCCCTGAGTGAATTATCTAAGAATTGCTCTCTATTTCACTGTCTTTGTGTTTTGTTTTCGAAATTTATTTTGATAATGGGATTTATCGGATTTTCACTGCTGCATTTCCGCCGCTGTACACACGCTTGATTCTCTTACGGAGACATATATATCCATGGGTTTTAAGATTCTTCCTAGTCAGGTATATTCCTAGGCGTTGAATATGTGGTGTTGGGTCCATTTCGTTGAGCAAGGAGTAGGTCTTGTCTATTACATATTTGGCTTATGGAAAGTTATCTGTGCTAATTTCAGTCTCTGGTTTTATGCAGCACCCCAAGGCACCTTTCCCCATAAGCAAGCACTAGTTGGTTTTCTAAATTTGAGACCCTGTTCTTTTTTGTAATTCAGTTCATGTGTAGTCAAGTTTACATTCCGTGTATTAGTGATATCTTATGATGTTTCTTTTTCTGTGTGACGTAGTTCACGTAGAATCACCGTACCTGCATCCACTCACTATGCCGCTATGGGCCTGATGACACAGATTTCATTGCTGAGTGATATTGCATTGTACGTACGTGCCACAACTTCTTTATCCATTTTTTGCTTTCTGGGATATTTACCTGATACTGTAGACGAGCTTCTTGTGAACACAGCCGTCCCAAATATTGGGGTGGCTGTCTGTGTTTGATTTTAATTTCCGTAAGCTATAGGACCATAAGTGGAAGTGCCATAGGCTGTGTTGCTTTGTTTCTTACGTGTTTCAGGAAACACCATACACTTCTCCAGGGTGGCTGCTGGCAATTTACATCCTGCCAATCAGCATAACAAGGCTCCCTGTTCTCCATATCCTGTCCTACCTTTCTGGATTTTACACTTTTTTCAGATGGCCCTTTTGCCCGGGGGGGCAGTGAGATTTCATTGTAGTGAGGATTTCCTTTACAGGCTTGCTTGGTTCGCCAAAAAGGGCGTATGCGTTTTTTCCTGAATATATTCAGGAAAAAACGCATACGCACTTTTTGGCCAAGTGCATCATTGTCGAGGTTGTGCCTCTTTTCCTATGCTTTCAGGGCAATTCCAGTCTACCCCCTGCAATAGTTTTCCTGAAATTCTGCCCCGCTTTCAAGTCCCCTTCGCAGGCTTATTTCAATATATTTTTGGAGGATAGCTGTCATTTATAACTCTGCAGGTTTGTGAAGTACAGTGCCCCTGAGCTCCTTTCTTCAACTCGCTTTCTTGTGAGCTGGGCACAAAACCGCAGGATTGCTTCAGGCCCTAATCTGTTTTCAGCAGGGCACGCTGAGCCTTTGTTTAATTCCTCTTCCTGGTGGGCAATGAGCGTTACATTTGCCCGTGCAGACACCTACAGCTAGTCTCTCATTGGTTCTCCCTATTCCTGTTCATCTTGCACAGAAATGGCAAGCTGTGCGAAACAAGGTTAAAGGCACTGACTCTCCAAGCGGGGAGAGTGTTAGTAAAGCATCTGGAATGGTGAACCCGAGGACCAGGATACGAAACCTGAGATGCATTTTAAATCGTTTCCCAATCACACGGTAGACGATACTCTGGGTTTCCCATGCATGTTTTAGCTGGAGGAAGAATGCCTTGAACCTGGAGAGTTGGGACCCATGGAATGGGTACCATGCAGTATGACTTCAAAGGGTCTGCATTTGCTCACCGAAACTCACCAATGCTATCAGCCAGAAGTGTCCAGCCTTATGTCTCAACCAGCTCTGGGTGTAGATGTGGTCAATCCCGGTTGCATCACATGCCCTGAGTGAATTATTTAAGAATTGCTCTCTATTTCACTGTCTTTGTGTTTTGTTTTCGAAATTTATTTTGATAATGGGATTTATCGGATTTTCACTGCTGCATTTCCGCCGCTGCACACATGCTTGATTCTCTTACAGAGACATATATATCCATGTGTGTTAAGATTCTTCCTAGTCAGGTATATTCCTAAGCGTTGAATATGTGGTGTTGGGTCCATTTCGTTGAGCAAGGAGTAGGTCTTGTCTATTACATATTTGGCTTATGGAATGTTATCGGTGCTAATTTCAGTCTCTGGTTTTATGCAGCACCCAAACACACCTTTCCCCATAAGCAAGCACTAGTTGGTTTTCTAAATTTGAGACCCTGTTCTGTTTTGTAATTCAGTTCATGTGTAGTCAAGTTTACATTCCGTGTATTAGTGATATCTTATGATGTTTCTTTTTCTGTGTGACGTAGTTCACGTAGAATCACCGTACCTGCATCCACTTACTATGCCGCTACGGGCCTGATGACACAGATTTCATTGCTGAGTGATATTGCATTGCACGTACGTGCCACAACTTCTTTATCCATTTTTTGCTTTCTGGGATATTTACCTGATACTGTAGACGAGCTTCTTGTGAACACAGCCGTCCCCAATATTGGGGTGGCTGTCTGTTTTTGATTTTAATTTCCGTAAGCTATAGGACCATAAGTGGAAGTGCCATAGGCTGTGTTGCTTTGTTTCTTACGTGTTTCAGGAAACACCATACACTTCTCCAGGGTGGCTGCTGGCAATTTACATCCTGCCAATCAGCATAACAAGGCTCCCTGTTCTCCATATCCTGTCCTACCTTTCTGGATTTTACACTTTTTTCAGATGGCCCTTTTGCCCGGGGGGGCAGTGAGATTTCATTGTAGTGCAGATTTCCTTTACAGGCTTGCTTGGTTGGCCAAAAAGGGCGTATGCGTTTTTTCCTGAATATATTCAGGAAAAAACGCATACGCCCTTTTTGGCCAAGTGCATCATTGTTGACGTTGTGACTCTTTTCCTATGCTTTCAGGGCAATTCCAGTCTACCCCCTGCAATCGTTTTCCTGAAATTCAGCCCCGCTTTCAAGTCCCCTTTGCAGACTTACTTCATTATATTTTTGGAGGATAGCTGTCATTTATAACTCTGCAGGTTTGTGAAGTACAGTGCCCCTGAGCTCCTTTCTTCAACTCGCTTTCTTGTGAGCTGGGCACAAAACCGCAGGATTGCTTCAGGCCCTAATCTGTTTCCGGCAGGGCACACTGAGCCTTTGTTTAATTCCTCTTCCTGGTGGGCAATGAGCGTTACATTTGCCCGTGCAGACACCTACAGCTAGTCTCTCATTGGTTCTCCCTATTCCTGTTCATCTTGCACAGAAATTGCAAGCTGTGCGAAACAGGAGGTTAAAGGCACTGACTCTCCAAGCGGGGAGAGTGTTAGTAAAGCATCTGGAATGGTGAACCCGAGAACCAGGAAACGAAAACTGAGATGCATTTTAAATCATTTCCCAATCACACGGTGGACGATACTCTGGGTTTCCCATGTATGTTTTAGCTGGAGGAAGAATGCCTTGAACCTGGAGAGTTGGGACCCATGGAATGTGTACCATGCAGTATGACTTCAAAGGGTCTGCATTTGCTCACCGAAACTCACCAGTGCTATCAGCCTGAAGTGTCCAGCCTTATGTCTCAACCAGCTCTGGGTGTAGATGTGGTCAATCCCGGTTGCATCACATGCCCTGAATGAATTATTTAAGAATTGCTCTCTATTTCACTGTCTTTGTGTTTTGTTTTCGAAATTTATTTTGATAATGGGATTTATCGGATTTTCACTGCTGCATTTCCGCCGCTGTACACACGCTTGATTCTCTTACGGAGACATATATATCCATGGGTTTTAAGATTCTTCCTAGTCAGGTATATTCCTAGGCGTTGAATATGTGGTGTTGAGTCCATTTCGTTGAGCAAGGAGTAGGTCTTGTCTATTACATATTTGGCTTATGGAATGTTATCTGTGCTAATTTCAGTCTCTGGTTTTATGCAGCACCCCAACACACCTTACCCCATAAGCAAGCACTAGTTGGTTTTCTAAATTTGAGACCCTGTTCTGTTTTGTAATTCAGTTCATGTGTAGTCAAGTTTACATTCCGTGTATTAGTGATATCTTATGATGTTTCTTTTTCTGTGTGACGTAGTTCACGTAGAATCACCGTACCTGCATCCACTTACTATGCCGCTACGGGCCTGATGACACAGATTTCATTGCTGAGTGATATTGCATTGCACGTACGTGCCACAACTTCTTTATCCATTTTTTGCTTTCTGGGATATTTACCTGATACTGTAGAGGAGCTTCTTGTGAACACAGCCGTCCCAAATATTGGGGTGGCTGTCTGTTTTTGATTTTAATTTCCGTAAGCTATAGGACCATAAGTGGAAGTGCCATATGCTGTGTTGCTTTGTTTCTTACGTGTTTCAGGAAACACCATACACTTCTCCAGGGTGGCTGCTGGCAATTTACATCCTGCCAATCAGCATAACAAGGCTCCCTGTTCTCCATATCCTGTCTTACCTTTCTGGATTTTACATTTTTTCAGATGGCCCTTTTGCCCGGGGGGGCAGTGAGATTTCATTGTAGTGCAGATTTCCTTTACAGGCTTGCTTGGTTGGCCAAAAAGGGTGTATCCGTTTTTTCCTGAATATATTCAGGAAAAAACGCATACGCCCTTTTTGGCCAAGTGCATCATTGTCGACGTTGTGCCTCTTTTCCTATGCTTTCAGGGCAATTCCAGTCTACCCCCTGCAATCGTTTTCCTGAAATTCAGCCCCGCTTTCAAGTCCCCTTCGCAGGCTTACTTCAATATATTTATGGAGGATAGCTGTCATTTATAACTCTGCAGGTTTGTGAAGTACAGTGCCCCTGAGCTCCTTTCTCCAACTCGCTTTCTTGTGAGCTGGGCACAAAACCGCATGATTGCTTCAGGCCCTAATCTGTTTCCAGCAGGGCACACTGAGCCTTTGTTTAATTCCTCTTCCTGGTGGGCAATGAGCGTTACATATGCCCGTGCAGACACCTACAGCTAGTCTCTCATTGGTTCTCCCTATTCCTGTTCATCTTGCACAGAAATTGCAAGCTGTGCGAAACAGGAGTTTAAAGGCACTGACTCTCCAAGCGGGGAGAGTGATAGTAAAGCATCTGGAATGGTGAACCCGAGGACCAGGATACGAAAACTGAGATGCATTTTAAATCATTTCCCAATCACACGGTGGATGATACTCTGGGTTTCCCATGCATGTTTTAGCTGGAGGAAGAATCCCTTGAACCTGGAGAGTTGGGACCCATGGAATGGGTACCATGCAGTATGACATCAAAGGGTCTGCATTTGCTCACCGAAACTCACCAATGCTATCAGCCTGAAGTGTCCAGCCTTATGTCTCAACCAGCTCTGGTTGTAGATGTGGTCAATCCCGGTTGCATCACATGCCCTGAGTGAATTATTTAAGAATTGCTCTCTATTTCACTGTCTTTGTGTTTTGTTTTCGAAATTTATTTTGATAATGGGATTTATCGGATTTTCACTGCTGCGTTTCGGCCGCTGTACACACGCTTGATTCTCTTACGGAGACATATATATCCATGGGTTTTAAGATTCTTCCTAGTCAGGTATATTCCTAGGCGTTGAATATGTGGTGTTGGGTCCATTTCGTTGAGCAAGGAGTAGGTCTTGTCTATTACATATTTGGCTTATGGAAAGTTATCTGTGCTAATTTCAGTCTCTGGTTTTATGCAGCACCCCAAGGCACCTTTCCCCATAAGCAAGCACTAGTTGGTTTTCTAAATTTGAGACCCTGTTCTTTTTTGTAATTCAGTTCATGTGTAGTCAAGTTTACATTCCGTGTATTAGTGATATCTTATGATGTTTCTTTTTCTGTGTGACGTAGTTCACGTAGAATCACCGTACCTGCATCCACTCACTATGCCGCTACGGGCCTGATGACACAGATTTCATTGCTGAGTGATATTGCATTATACGTACGTGCCACAACTTCTTTATCCTTTTTTTGCTTTCTGGGATATTTACCTGATACTGTAGACGAGCTTCTTGTGAACACAGCCGTCCCAAATATTGGGGTGGCTGTCTGTTTTTGATTTTAATTTCCGTAAGCTATAGGACCATAAGTGGAAGTGCCATAGGCTGTGTTGCTTTGTTTCTTACGTGTTTCAGGAAACACCATACACTTCTCCAGGGTGGCTGCTGGCAATTTACATCCTGACAATTAGCATAACAAGGCTCCCTGTTCTCCATATCCTGTCCTACCTTTCTGGATTTTACACTTTTTTCTGATGGCCCTTTTGCCCGAGGGGGCAGTGAGATTTCATTGTAGTGCAGATTTCCTTTACAGGCTTGCTTGGTTGGCCAAAAAGGGCGTATGCGTTTTTTCCTGAATATATTCAGGAAAAAACGCATACGCCCTTTTTGGCCAAGTGCATAATTGTCGACCTTGTGCCTCTTTTCCTATGCTTTCAGGGCAATTCCAGTCTACCCCCTGCAATCGTTTTCCTGAAATTTAGCCCCGCATTCAAGTTCCCTTCGCAGGCTTACTTCAATATATTTTTGGAGGATAGCTGTCATTTATAACTCTGCAGGTTTGTGAAGTACAGTGCCCCTGAGCTCCTTTCTTCAACTCGCTTTCTTGTGAGCTGAGCACAAAACCGCAGGATTGCTTCAGGCCCTAATCTGTTTCCAGCAGGGCACACTGAGCCTTTGTTTAATTCCTCTTCCTGGTGGGCAATGAGCGTTACATTTGCCCGTGCAGACACCTACAGCTAGTCTCTCATTGGTTCTCCCTATTCCTGTTCATCTTGCACAGAAATGGCAAGCTGTGCCAAACAGGAGGTTAAAGGCACTGACTCTCCAAGCGGGGAGAGTGTTAGTAAAGCATCTGGAATGGTGAACCCGAGGACCAGGATACGAAAACTGAGATGCATTTTAAATCGTTTCCCAATCACACGGTGGATGATACTCTGGGTTTCCCATGCATGTTTTAGCTGGAGGAAGAATCCCTTGAACCTGGAGAGTTGGGACCCAAGGAATGGGTACCATGCAGTATGACTTCAAAGGGTCTGCATTTACTCACCGAAACTCACCAGTGCTATCAGCCAGAAGTGTCCAGCCTTATGTCTCAACCAGCTCTGGGTGTAGATGTGGTCAATCCCGGTTGCATCACATGCCCTGAGTGAATTATTTAAGAATTGCTCTCTATTTCACTGTCTTTGTGTTTTGTTTTCGAAATTTATTTTGATAATGGGATTTATCGGATTTTCACTGCTGCATTTAAGCCGCTGTACACACGCTTGATTCTGTTACGGAGACATATATATCCATGGGTTTTAAGATTCTTCCTAGTCAGGTATATTCCTAGGCATTGAATATGTGGTGTTGAGTCCATTTCGTTGAGCAAGGAGTAGGTCTTGTCTATTACATATTTGGCTTATGGAATGTTATCTGTGCTAATTTCAGTCTCTGGTTTTATGCAGCACCCCAACGCACCTTTCCCCATAAGCAAGCACTAGTTGGTTTTCTAAATTTGAGACCCTGTTCTGTTTTGTAATTCAGTTCATGTGTAGTCAAGTTTACATTCCGTGTATTAGTGATATCTTATGATGTTTCTTTTTCTGTGTGACGTAGTTCACGTAGAAACACCGTACCTGCATCCACTGACTATGCCGCTACGGGCCTGATGACACAGATTTCATTGCTGAGTGATATTGCATTGCACGTACGTGCCACAACTTCTTTATCCATTTTCTGCTGTCTGGGATATTTACCTGATACTGTAGACGAGCTTCTTGTGAACACAGCCGTCCCAAATATTGGGGTGGCTGTCTGTTTTTGATTTTAATTTCCGTAAGCTATAGGACCATAAGTGGAAGTGCCATAGGTTGTGTTGCTTTGTTTTTTACGTGTTTCAGGAAACACCATACACTTCTCCAGGGTGGCTGCTGGCAATTTACATCCTGCCAATCAGCATAACAAGGCTCCCTGTTCTCCATATCCTGTCCTACCTTTCTGGATTTTACACTTTTTTCAGATGGCCCTTTTGCCCGGGGGGGGCAGTGAGATTTCATTGTAGTGCAGATTTCCTTTACAGGCTTGCTTGGTTGGCCAAAAAGGGCGTATGCGTTTTTTCCTGAATATATTCAGGAAAAAACGCATACGCCCTTTTTGGCCAAGTGCATCATTGTCGACGTTGTGCCTCTTTTCCTATGCTTTCAGGGCAATTCCAGTCTACCCCCTGCAATCGTTTTCCTGAAATTCAGCCCCGCTTTCAAGTCCCCTTCGCAGGCTTACTTCAATATATTTTTGGAGGATAGCTGTCATTTATAACTCTGCAGGTTTGTGAATTACAGTGCCCCTGATCTCCTTTCTTCAACTCGCTTTCTTGTGAGCTGGGCACAAAACCGCAGGATTGCTTCAGGCCCTAATCTGTTTCCAGCAGGGCACACTGAGCCTTTGTTTAATTCCTCTTCCTGGTGGGCAATGAGCATTACATTTGCCCGTGCAGACACGTACAGCTAGTCTCTCATTGGTTCTCCCTATTCCTGTTCATCTTGCACAGAAATTGCAAGCTGTGCGAAACAGGAGGTTAAAGGCACTGACTCTCCAAGCGGGGAGAGGGTTAGTAAAGCATCTGGAATGGTGAACCCGAGGACCAGGAAACGAAAACTGAGATGAATTTTAAATCATTTCCCAATCACACGGTGGACGATACTCTGGGTTTCCCATGCATGTTTTAGCTGGAGGAAGAATCCCTTGAACCTGGAGAGTTGGGACCCATGGAATGGGTACCATGCAGTATGACTTCAAAGGGTCTGCATTTGCTCACCGAAACTCACCAATGCTATCAGCCTGAAGTGTCCAGCCTTATGTCTCAACCAGCTCTGGGTGTAGATGTGGTCAATCCCGGTTGCATCACATGCCCTGAGTGAATAAGTTAAGAATTGCTCTCTATTTCACTGTCTTTGTGTTTTGTTTTCGAAATTTATTTTGATAATGGGATTTATCGGATTTTCACTGCTGCGTTTCCGCCGCTGTACACACGCTTGATTCTCTTACGGAGACATATATATCCATGGGTTTTAAGATTCTTCCTAGTCAGGTATATTCCTAGGCGTTGAATATGTGGTGTTGGGTCCATTTCGTTGAGCAAGGAGTAGGTCTTGTCTATTACATATTTGGCTTATGGAAAGTTATCTGTGCTAATTTCAGTCTCTGGTTTTATGCAGCACCCCAAGGCACCTTTCCCCATAAGCAAGCACTAGTTGGTTTTCTAAATTTGAGACCCTGTTCTTTTTTGTAATTCAGTTCATGTGTAGTCAAGTTTACATTCCGTGTATTAGTGATATCTTATGATGTTTCTTTTTCTGTGTGACGTAGTTCACGTAGAATCACCGTACCTGCATCCACTCACTATGCCGCTACGGGCCTGATGACACAGATTTCATTGCTGAGTGATATTGCATTGTACGTACGTGCCACAACTTCTTTATCCATTTTTTGCTTTCTGGGATATTTACCTGATACTGTAGACGAGCTTCTTGTGAACACAGCCGTCCCAAATATTGGGGTGGCTGTCTGTTTTTGATTTTAATTTCCGTAAGCTATAGGACCATAAGTGGAAGTGCCATAGGCTGTGTTGCTTTGTTTCTTACGTGTTTCAGGAAACACCATACACTTCTCCAGGGTGGCTGCTGGCAATTTACTTCCTGCCAATCAGCATAACAAGGCTCCCTGTTCTCCATATCCTGTCCTATCTTTCTGGATTTTACACTTTTTTCAGATGGCACTTTTGCCCGGGGGGGCAGTGAGATTTCATTGTAGTGCAGATTTCCTTTACAGGCTTGCTTGGTTGGCCAAAAAGGGCGTATGCGTTTTTTCCTGAATATATTCAGGAAAAAACGCATACACACTTTTTGGCCAATTGCATCATTGTCGACGTTGTGCCTCTTTTCCTATGCTTTCAGGGCAATTCCAGTCTACCCCCTGCAATCGTTTTCTTGAAATTCAGCCCCGCTTTCAAGTCCCCTTCGCAGGCTTACTTCAATATATTTTTGGAGGATAGCTGTCATTTATAACTCTGCAGGTTTGTGAAGTACAGTGCCCCTGAGCTCCTTTCTTCAACTCGCTTTCTTGTGAGCTGGGCACAAAACCGCAGGATTGCTTCAGGCCCTAATATGTTTCCAGCAGGGCCCACTGAGCCTTTGTTTAATTCCTCTTCCTGGTGGGCAATGAGCGTTACATTTGCCCGTGCAGACACCTACAGCTAGTCTCTCATTGTTTCTCCCTATTCCTGTTCATCTTGCACAGAAATTGCAAGCTGTGCGAAACAGGAGGTTAAAGGCACTGACTCTCCAAGCGGGGAGAGGGTTAGTAAAGCATCTGGAATGGTGAACCCGAGGACCAGGAAACGAAAACTGAGATGAATTTTAAATCATTTCCCAATCACACGGTGGACGATACTCTGGGTTTCCCATGCATGTTTTAGCTGGAGGAAGAATCCCTTGAACCTGGAGAGTTGGGACCCATGGAATGGGTACCATGCAGTATGACTTCAAAGGGTCTGCATTTGCTCACCGAAACTCACCAATGCTATCAGCCTGAAGTGTCCAGCCTTATGTCTCAACCAGCTCTGGGTGTAGATGTGGTCAATCCCGGTTGCATCACATGCCCTGAGTGAATTAGTTAAGAAAGGCTCTCTATTTCACTGTCTTTGTGTTTTGTTTTCGAAATTTATTTTGATAATGGGATTTATCGGATTTTCACTGCTGCGTTTCCGCCGCTGTACACACGCTTGATTCTCTTACGGAGACATATATATCCATGGGTTTTAAGATTCTTCCTAGTCAGGTATATTCCTAGGCGTTGAATATGTGGTGTTGGGTCCATTTCGTTGAGCAAGGAGTAGGTCTTGTCTATTACATATTTGGCTTATGGAAAGTTATCTGTGCTAATTTCAGTCTCTGGTTTTATGCAGCACCCCAAGGCACCTTTCCCCATAAGCAAGCACTAGTTGGTTTTCTAAATTTGAGACCCTGTTCTTTTTTGTAATTCAGTTCATGTGTAGTCAAGTTTACATTCCGTGTATTAGTGATATCTTATGATGTTTCTTTATCTGTGTGACGTAGTTCACGTAGAATCACCGTACCTGCATCCACTCACTATGCCGCTACGGGCCTGATGACACAGATTTCATTGCTGAGTGATATTGCATTGTACGTACGTGCCACAACTTCTTTATCCATTTTTTGCCTTCTGGGATATTTACCTGATACTGTAGACGAGCTTCTTGTGAACACAGCCGTCCCAAATATTGGGGTGGCTGTCTGTTTTTGATTTTAATTTCCGTAAGCTATAGGACCATAAGTGGAAGTGCCATAGGCTGTGTTGCTTTGTTTCTTACGTGTTTCAGGAAACACCATACACTTCTCCAGTGTGGCTGCTGGCAATTTACATCCTGCCAATCAGCATAACAAGGCTCCCTGTTCTCCATATCCTGTCCTACCTTTCTGGATTTTACACTTTTTTCAGATGGCCCTTTTGCCCGGGGGGGCAGTGAGATTTCATTGTAGTGCAGATTTCCTTTACAGGCTTGCTTGGTTGGCCAAAAAGGGCGTATGCGTTTTTTCCTGAATATATTCAGGAAAAAACGCATACGCCCTTTTTGGCCAAGTGCATCATTGTCGACGTTGTGCCTCTTTTCCTATGCTTTCAGGGCAATTCCAGTCTACCCCCTGCAATCGTTTTCTTGAAATTCAGCCCCGCTTTCAAGTCCCCTTCGCAGGCTTACTTCAGTATATTTTTGGAGGATAGCTGTCATTTATAACTCTGCAGGTTTGTGAAGTACAGTGCCCCTGAGCTCCTTTCTTCAACTCGCTTTCTTGTGAGCAGGGCACAAAACCGCAGGATTGCTTCAGGCCCTAATATGTTTCCAGCAGGGCACACTGAGCCTTTGTTTAATTCCTCTTCCTGGTGGGCAATGAGCGTTACATTTGCCCGTGCAGACACCTACAGCTAGTCTCTCATTGGTTCTCCCTATTCCTGTTCATCTTGCACAGAAATTGCAAGCTGTGCGAAACAGGAGGTTAAAGGCACTGACTCTCCAAGCGGGGAGAGGGTTAGTAAAGCATCTGGAATGGTGAACCCGAGGACCAGGAAACGAAAACTGAGATGCATTTTAAATCATACCCCAATCACACGGTGGACGATACTCTGGGTTTCCCATGCATGTTTTAGCTGGAGGAAGAATCCCTTGAACCTGGAGAGTTGGGACCCATGGAATGGGTACCATGCAGTATGACTTCAAAGGGTCTGCATTTGCTCACCGAAACTCACCAATGCTATCAGCCTGAAGTGTCCAGCCTTATGTCTCAACCAGCTCTGGGTGTAGATGTGGTCAATCCCGGTTGCATCACATGCCCTGAGTGAATTAGTTAAGAATTGCTCTCTATTTCACTGTCTTTGTGTTTTGTTTTCGAAATTTATTTTGATAATGGGATTTATCGGATTTTCACTGCTGCGTTTCCGCCGCTGTACACACGCTTGATTCTCTTACGGAGACATATATATCCATGGGTTTTAAGATTCTTCCTAGTCAGGTATATTCCTAGGCGTTGAATATGTGGTTTTGGGTCCATTTCGTTGAGCAAGGAGTAGGTCTTGTCTATTACATATTTGGCTTATGGAAAGTTATCTGTGCTAATTTCAGTCTCTGGTTTTATGCAGCACCCCAAGGCACCTTTCCCCATAAGCAAGCACTAGTTGGTTTTCTAAATTTGAGACCCTGTTCTTTTTTGTAATTCAGTTCATGTGTAGTCAAGTTTACATTCCGTGTATTAGTGATATCTTATGATGTTTCTTTTTCTGTGTGAGGTAGTTCACGTAGAATCACCGTACCTGCATCCACTCACTATGCCGCTACGGGCCTGATGACACAGATTTCATTGCTGAGTGATATTGCATTGTACGTACGTGCCACAACATCTTTATCCATTTTTTGCTTTCTGGGATATTTACCTGATACTGTAGACGAGCTTCTTGTGAACACAGCCGTCCCAAATATTGGGTGGCTGTCTGTTTTTGATTTTAATTTCCGTAAGCTATAGGACCATAATTGGAAGTGCCATAGGCTGTGTTGCTTTGTTTCTTACGTGTTTCAGGAAACACCATACACTTC
This sequence comes from Phocoena phocoena, assembly GCF_963924675.1. Lineage (NCBI taxonomy): Eukaryota > Metazoa > Chordata > Mammalia > Artiodactyla > Phocoenidae > Phocoena > Phocoena phocoena. Next base: position 1,260,844 of record NW_027077598.1, on the reverse strand, counting down.
TCCAGGGTGGCTGCTGGCAATTTACATCCTGCCAATCAGCATAACAAGGCTCCCTGTTCTCCATATCCTGTCCTACCTTTCTGGATTTTACACTTTTTTCAGATGGCCCTTTTGCCCGGGGGGGCAGTGAGATTTCATTGTAGTGCAGATTTCCTTTACAGGCTTGCTTGGTTGGCCAAAAAGGGCGTATGCGTTTTTTCCTGAATATATTCAAGAAAAAACGCATACGACCTTTTTGGCCAAGTGCATCATTGTCGATGTTGTGCCTCATTTCCTATGCTTTCAGGGCAATTCCAGTCTACCCCCTGCAATCGTTTTCCTGAAATTCTGCCCCGCTTTCAAGTCCCCTTCGCAGGCTTACTTCAATATATTTTTGGAGGATAGCTGTCATTTATAACTCTGCAGGTTTGTGAAGTACAGTGCCCCTGAGCTCCTTTCTTCAACTCGCTTTCTTGTGAGCTGGGCACAAAACCGCAGGATTGCTTCAGGCCCTAATCTGTTTCCGGCAGGGCACACTGAGCCTTTGTTTAATTCCTCTTCCTGGTGGGCAATGAGCGTTACATTTGCCCGTGCAGACACCTACAGCTAGTCTCTCATTGGTTCTCCCTATTCCTGTTCATCTTGCACAGAAATTGCAAGCTGTGCGAAACAGGAGGTTAAAGGCACTGACTCTCCAAGCGGGGAGAGTGTTAGTAAAGCATCTGGAATGGTGAACCCGAGGACCAGGATACGAAAACTGAGATGCATTTTAAATCATTTCCCAATCACACGGTGGATGATACTCTGGGTTTCCCATGTATGTTTTAGCTGGAGGAAGAATGCCTTGAACCTGGAGAGTTGGGACCCATGGAATGTGTACCATGCAGTATGACTTCAAAGGGTCTGCATTTGCTCACCGAAACTCACCAGTGCTATCAGCCTGAAGTGTCCAGCCTTATGTCTCAACCAGCTCTGGGTGTAGATGTGGTCAATCCCGGTTGCATCACATGCCCTGAATGAATTATTTAAGAATTGCTCTCTATTTCACTGTCTTTGTGTTTTGTTTTCGAAATTTATTTTGATAATGGGATTTATCGGATTTTCACTGCTGCGTTTCGGCCGCTGTACACATGCTTGATTCTCTTACGGAGACATATATATCCATGGGTTTTAAGATTCTTCCTAGTCAGGTATATTCCTAGGCGTTGAATATGTGGTTTTGGGTCCATTTCGTTGAGCAAGGAGTAGGTCTTGTCTATTACATATTTGGCTTATGGAAAGTTATCTGTGCTAATTTCAGTCTCTGGTTTTATGCAGCACCCCAAGGCACCTTTCCCCATAAGCAAGCACTAGTTGGTTTTCTAAATTTGAGACCCTGTTCTTTTTTGTAATTCAGTTCATGTGTAGTCAAGTTTACATTCCGTGTATTAGTGATATCTTATGATGTTTCTTTTTCTGTGTGAGGTAGTTCACGTAGAATCACCGTACCTGCATCCACTCACTATGCCGCTACGGGCCTGATGACACAGATTTCATTGCTGAGTGATATTGCATTGTACGTACGTGCCACAACATCTTTATCCATTTTTTGCTTTCTGGGATATTTACCTGATACTGTAGACGAGCTTCTTGTGAACACAGCCGTCCCAAATATTGGGTGGCTGTCTGTTTTTGATTTTAATTTCCGTAAGCTATAGGACCATAATTGGAAGTGCCATAGGCTGTGTTGCTTTGTTTCTTACGTGTTTCAGGAAACACCATACACTTCTCCAGGGTGGCTGCTGGCAATTTACATCCTGCCAATCAGCATAACAAGGCTCCCTGTTCTCCATATCCTGTCCTACATTTCTGGATTTTACACTTTTTTCAGATGGCCCTTTTGCCCGGGGGGGCAGTGAGATTTCATTGTAGTGCAGATTTCCTTTACAGGCTTGCTTGGTTGGCCAAAAAGGGCGTATGCGTTTTTTCCTGAATATATTCAAGAAAAAACGCATACGCCCTTTTTGGCCAAGTGCATCATTGTCGATGTTGTGCCTCATTTCCTATGCTTTCAGGGCAATTCTAGTCTACCCCCTGCAATCGTTTTCCTGAAATTCAGCCCCGCTTTCAAGTCCCCTTCGCAGGCTTACTTCAATATATTTTTGGAGGATAGCTGTCATTTATAACTCTGCAGGTTTGTGAAGTACAGTGCCCCTGAGCTCCTTTCTTCAACTCGCTTTCTTGTGAGCTGGGCACAAAACCGCAGGATTGCTTCAGGCCCTAATCTGTTTCCGGCAGGGCACACTGAGCCTTTGTTTAATATCTCTTCCTGGTGGGCAATGAGCGTTACATTTGCCCGTGCAGACACCTACAGCTAGTCTCTCATTGGTTCTCCCTATTCCTGTTCATCTTGCACAGAAATTGCAAGCTGTGCGAAACAGGAGGTTAAAGGCACTGACTCTCCAAGCGGGGAGAGTGTTAGTAAAGCATCTGGAATGGTGAACCCGAGGACCAGGATACGAAAACTGAGATGCATTTTAAATCATTTCCCAATCACACGGTGGACGATACTCTGGGTTTCCCATGTATGTTTTAGCTGGAGGAAGAATGCCTTGAACCTGGAGAGTTGGGACCCATGGAATGTGTACCATGCAGTATGACTTCAAAGGGTCTGCATTTGCTCACCGAAACTCACCAGTGCTATCAGCCTGAAGTGTCCAGCCTTATGTCTCAACCAGCTCTGGGTGTAGATGTGGTCAATCCCGGTTGCATCACATGCCCTGAATGAATTATTTAAGAATTGCTCTCTATTTCACTGTCTTTGTGTTTTGTTTTCGAAATTTATTTTGATAATGGGATTTATCGGATTTTCACTGCTGCATTTCCGCCGCTGTACACATGCTTGATTCTCTTACGGAGACATATATATCCATGGGTTTTAAGATTCTTCCTAGTCAGGTATATTCCTAGGCGTTGAATATGTGGTGTTGAGTCCATTTCGTTGAGCAAGGAGTAGGTCTTGTCTATTACATATTTGGCTTATGGAATGTTATCTGTGCTAATTTCAGTCTCTGGTTTTATGCAGCACCCCAACACACCTTACCCCATAAGCAAGCACTAGTTGGTTTTCTAAATTTGAGACCCTGTTCTGTTTTGTAATTCAGTTCATGTGTAGTCAAGTTTACATTCCGTGTATTAGTGATATCTTATGATGTTTCTTTTTCTGTGTGACGTAGTTCACGTAGAATCACCGTACCTGCATCCACTTACTATGCCGCTACGGGCCTGATGACACAGATTTCATTGCTGAGTGATATTGCATTGCACGTACGTGCCACAACTTCTTTATCCATTTTTTGCTTTCTGGGATATTTACCTGATACTGTAGAGGAGCTTCTTGTGAACACAGCCGTCCCAAATATTGGGGTGGCTGTCTGTTTTTGATTTTAATTTCCGTAAGCTATAGGACCATAAGTGGAAGTGCCATATGCTGTGTTGCTTTGTTTCTTACGTGTTTCAGGAAACAACATACACTTCTCCAGGGTGGCTGCTGGCAATTTACATCCTGCCAATCAGCATAACAAGGCTCCCTGTTCTCCATATCCTGTCCTACCTTTCTGGATTTTACACTTTTTTCAGATGGCCCTTTTGCCCGGGGGGGCAGTGAGATTTCATTGTAGTGCAGATTTCCTTTACAGGCTTGCTTGGTTGGCCAAAAAGGGTGTATCCGTTTTTTCCTGAATATATTCAGGAAAAAACGCATACGCCCTTTTTGGCCAAGTGCATCATTGTCGACGTTGTGCCTCTTTTCCTATGCTTTCAGGGCAATTCCAGTCTACCCCCTGCAATCGTTTTCCTGAAATTCAGCCCCGCTTTCAAGTCCCCTTCGCAGGCTTACTTCAATATATTTATGGAGGATAGCTGTCATTTATAACTCTGCAGGTTTGTGAAGTACAGTGCCCCTGAGCTCCTTTCTCCAACTCGCTTTCTTGTGAGCTGGGCACAAAACCGCATGATTGCTTCAGGCCCTAATCTGTTTCCAGCAGGGCACACTGAGCCTTTGTTTAATTCCTCTTCCTGGTGGGCAATGAGCGTTACATTTGCCCGTGCAGACACCTACAGCTAGTCTCTCATTGGTTCTCCCTATTCCTGTTCATCTTGCACAGAAATTGCAAGCTGTGCGAAACAGGAGTTTAAAGGCACTGACTCTCCAAGCGGGGAGAGTGATAGTAAAGCATCTGGAATGGTGAACCCGAGGACCAGGATACGAAAACTGAGATGCATTTTAAATCATTTCCCAATCACACGGTGGATGATACTCTGGGTTTCCCATGCATGTTTTAGCTGGAGGAAGAATCCCTTGAACCTGGAGAGTTGGGACCCAAGGAATGGGTACCATGCAGTATGACTTCAAAGGGTCTGCATTTACTCACCGAAACTCACCAGTGCTATCAGCCAGAAGTGTCCAGCCTTATGTCTCAACCAGCTCTGGGTGTAGATGTGGTCAATCCCGGTTGCATCACATGCCCTGAGTGAATTATTTAAGAATTGCTCTCTATTTCACTGTCTTTGTGTTTTGTTTTCGAAATTTATTTTGATAATGGGATTTATCGGATTTTCACTGCTGCATTTAAGCCGCTGTACACACGCTTGATTCTGTTACGGAGACATATATATCCATGGGTTTTAAGATTCTTCCTAGTCAGGTATATTCCTAGGCATTGAATATGTGGTGTTGAGTCCATTTCGTTGAGCAAGGAGTAGGTCTTGTCTATTACATATTTGGCTTATGGAATGTTATCTGTGCTAATTTCAGTCTCTGGTTATATGCAGCATCCCAACGCACCTTTCCCCATAAGCAAGCACTAGTTGGTTTTCTAAATTTGAGACCCTGTTCTGTTTTGTAATTCAGTTCATGTGTAGTCAAGTTTACATTCCGTGTATTAGTGATATCTTATGATGTTTCTTTTTCTGTGTGACGTAGTTCATGTAGAAACACCGTACCTGCATCCACTGACTATGCCGCTACGGGCCTGATGACACAGATTTCATTGCTGAGTGATATTGCATTGCACGTACGTGCCACAACTTCTTTATCCATTTTCTGCTGTCTGGGATATTTACCTGATACTGTAGACGAGCTTCTTGTGAACACAACCGTCCCAAATATTGGGGTGGCTGTCTGTTTTTGATTTTAATTTCCGTAAGCTATAGGACCATAAGTGGAAGTGCCATAGGTTGTGTTGCTTTGTTTTTTACGTGTTTCAGGAAACACCATACACTTCTCCAGGGTGGCTGCTGGCAATTTACATCCTGCCAATCAGCATAACAAGGCTCCCTGTTCTCCATATCCTGTCCTACCTTTCTGGATTTTACACTTTTTTCAGATGGCCCTTTTGCCCGGGGGGGGCAGTGAGATTTCATTGTAGTGCAGATTTCCTTTACAGGCTTGCTTGGTTGGCCAAAAAGGGCGTATGCGTTTTTTGCTGAATATATTCAGGAAAAAACGCATACGCCCTTTTTGGCCAAGTGCATCATTGTCGACGTTGTGCCTCTTTTCCTATGCTTTCAGGGCAATTCCAGTCTACCCCCTGCAATCGTTTTCCTGAAATTCAGCCCCGCTTTCAAGTCCCCTTCGCAGGCTTACTTCAATATATTTTTGGAGGATAGCTGTCATTTATAACTCTGCAGGTTTGTGAAGTACAGTGCCCCTGAGCTCCTTTCTTCAACTCGCTTTCTTGTGAGCTGGGCACAAAACCGCAGGATTGCTTCAGGCCCTAATCTGTTTCCAGCAGGGCACACTGAGCCTTTGTTTAATTCCTCTTCCTGGTGGGCAATGAGCATTACATTTGCCCGTGCAGACACCTACAGCTAGTCTCTCATTGGTTCTCCCTATTCCTGTTCATCTTGCACAGAAATTGCAAGCTGTGCGAAACAGGAGGTTAAAGGCACTGACTCTCCAAGCGGGGAGAGGGTTAGTAAAGCATCTGGAATGGTGAACCCGAGGACCAGGAAACGAAAACTGAGATGAATTTTAAATCATTTCCCAATCACACGGTGGACGATACTCTGGGTTTCCCATGCATGTTTTAGCTGGAGGAAGAATCCCTTGAACCTGGAGAGTTGGGACCCATGGAATGGGTACCATGCAGTATGACTTCAAAGGGTCTGCATTTGCTCACCGAAACTCACCAATGCTATCAGCCTGAAGTGTCCAGCCTTATGTCTCAACCAGCTCTGGGTGTAGATGTGGTCAATCCCGGTTGCATCACATGCCCTGAGTGAATTAGTTAAGAATTGCTCTCTATTTCACTGTCTTTGTGTTTTGTTTTCGAAATTTATTTTGATAATGGGATTTATCGGATTTTCACTGCTGCGTTTCCGCCGCTGTACACACGCTTGATTCTCTTACGGAGACATATATATCCATGGGTTTTAAGATTCTTCCTAGTCAGGTATATTCCTAGGCGTTGAATATGTGGTGTTGGGTCCATTTCGTTGAGCAAGGAGTAGGTCTTGTCTATTACATATTTGGCTTATGGAAAGTTATCTGTGCTAATTTCAGTCTCTGGTTTTATGCAGCACCCCAAGGCACCTTTCCCCATATGCAAGCACTAGTTGGTTTTCTAAATTTGAGACCCTGTTCTTTTTTGTAATTCAGTTCATGTGTAGTCAAGTTTACATTCCGTGTATTAGTGATATCTTATGATGTTTCTTTTTCTGTGTGACGTAGTTCACGTAGAATCACCGTACCTGCATCCACTCACTATGCCGCTACGGGCCTGATGACACAGATTTCATTGCTGAGTGATATTGCATTGTACGTACGTGCCACAACTTCTTTATCCATTTTTTGCTTTCTGGGATATTTACCTGATACTGTAGACGAGCTTCTTGTGAACACAGCCGTCCCAAATATTGGGGTGGCTGTCTGTTTTTGATTTTAATTTCCGTAAGCTATAGGACCATAAGTGGAAGTGCCATAGGCTGTGTTGCTTTGTTTCTTACGTGTTTCAGGAAACACCATACACTTCTCCAGGGTGGCTGCTGGCAATTTACTTCCTGCCAATCAGCATAACAAGGCTCCCTGTTCTCCATATCCTGTCCTATCTTTCTGGATTTTACACTTTTTTCAGATGGCCCTTTTGCCCGGGGGGGCAGTGAGATTTCATTGTAGTACAGATTTCCTTTACAGGCTTGCTTGGTTGGCCAAAAAGGGCGTATGCGTTTTTTCCTGAATATATTCAGGAAAAAACGCATACACACTTTTTGGCCAATTGCATCATTGTCGACGTTGTGCCTCTTTTCCTATGCTTTCAGGGCAATTCCAGTCTACCCCCTGCAATCGTTTTCTTGAAATTCAGCCCCGCTTTCAAGTCCCCTTCGCAGGCTTACTTCAATATATTTTTGGAGGATAGCTGTCATTTATAACTCTGCAGGTTTGTGAAGTACAGTGCCCCTGAGCTCCTTTCTTCAACTCGATTTCTTGTGAGCTGGGCACAAAACCGCAGGATTGCTTCAGGCCCTAATATGTTTCCAGCAGGGCCCACTGAGCCTTTGTTTAATTCCTCTTCCTGGTGGGCAATGAGCGTTACATTTGCCCGTGCAGACACCTACAGCTAGTCTCTCATTGTTTCTCCCTATTCCTCTTCATCTTGCACAGAATTTGCAAGCTGTGCGAAACAGGAGGTTAAAGGCACTGACTCTCCAAGCGGGGAGAGGGTTAGTAAAGCATCTGGAATGGTGAACCCGAGGACCAGGAAACGAAAACTGAGATGAATTTTAAATCATTTCCCAATCACACGGTGGACGATACTCTGGGTTTCCCATGCATGTTTTAGCTGGAGGAAGAATCCCTTGAACCTGGAGAGTTGGGACCCATGGAATGGGTACCATGCAGTATGACTTCAAAGGGTCTGCATTTGCTCACCGAAACTCACCAATGCTATCAGCCTGAAGTGTCCAGCCTTATGTCTCAACCAGCTCTGGGTGTAGATGTGGTCAATCCCGGTTGCATCACATGCCCTGAGTGAATTAGTTAAGAAAGGCTCTCTATTTCACTGTCTTTGTGTTTTGTTTTCGAAATTTATTTTGATAATGGGATTTATCGGATTTTCACTGCTGCGTTTCCGCCGCTGTACACACGCTTGATTCTCTTACGGAGACATATATATCCATGGGTTTTAAGATTCTTCCTAGTCAGGTATATTCCTAGGCGTTGAATATGTGGTGTTGGGTCCATTTCGTTGAGCAAGGAGTAGGTCTTGTCTATTACATATTTGGCTTATGGAAAGTTATCTGTGCTAATTTCAGTGTCTGGTTTTATGCAGCACCCCAAGGCACCTTTCCCCATAAGCAAGCACTAGTTGGTTTTCTAAATTTGAGACCCTGTTCTTTTTTGTAATTCAGTTCATGTGTAGTCAAGTTTACATTCCGTGTATTAGTGATATCTTATGATGTTTCTTTATCTGTGTGACGTAGTTCACGTAGAATCACCGTACCTGCATCCACTCACTATGCCGCTACGGGCCTGATGACACAGATTTCATTGCTGAGTGATATTGCATTGTACGTACGTGCCACAACTTCTTTATCCATTTTTTGCTTTCTGGGATATTTACCTGATACTGTAGACGAGCTTCTTGTGAACACAGCCGTCCCAAATATTGGGTGGCTGTCTGTTTTTGATTTTAATTTCCGTAAGCTATAGGACCATAATTGGAAGTGCCATAGGCTGTGTTGCTTTGTTTCTTACGTGTTTCAGGAAACACCATACACTTCTCCAGGGTGGCTGCTGGCAATTTACATCCTGCCAATCAGCATAACAAGGCTCCCTGTTCTCCATATCCTGTCCTACCTTTCTGGATTTTACACTTTTTTCAGATGGCCCTTTTGCCCGGGGGGGCAGTGAGATTTCATTGTAGTGCAGATTTCCTTTACAGGCTTGCTTGGTTGGCCAAAAAGGGCGTATGCGTTTTTTCCTGAATATATTCAGGAAAAAACGCATACGCCCTTTTTGGCCAAGTGCATCATTGTCGACGTTGTGCCTCTTTTCCTATGCTTTCAGGGCAATTCCAGTCTACCCCCTGCAATCGTTTTCCTGAAATTCAGCCCCGCTTTCAAGTCCCCTTCGCAGGCTTACTTCAATATATTTTTGGAGGATAGCTGTCATTTATAACTCTGCATGTTTGTGAAGTACAGTGCCCCTGAGCTCCTTTCTTCAACTCGCTTTCTTGTGAGCTGGGCACAAAACCGCAGGATTGCTTCAGGCCCTAATCTGTTTCCAGCAGGGCACACTGAGCCTTTGTTTAATTCCTCTTCCTGGTGGGCAATGAGCGTTACATTTGCCCGTGCAGACACCTACAGCTAGTCTCTCATTGGTTCTCCCTATTCCTGTTCATCTTGCACAGAAATTGCAAGCTGTGCGAAACAGGAGTTTAAAGGCACTGACTCTCCAAGCGGGGAGAGTGATAGTAAAGCATCTGGAATGGTGAACCCGAGGACAAGGATACGAAAACTGAGATGCATTTTAAATCATTTCCCAATCACACGGTGGACGATACTCTGGGTTTCCCATGCATGTTTTAGCTGGAGGAAGAATGCCTCGAACCTGGAGAGTTGGGACCCATGGAATGGGTACCATGCAGTATGACTTCAAAGGGTCTGCATTTGCTCACCGAAACTCACCAGTGCTATCAGCCAGAAGTGTCCAGCCTTATGTCTCAACCAGCTCTGGGTGTAGATGTGGTCAATCCCGGTTGCATCACATGCCCTGAGTGAATTATTTAAGAATTGCTCTCTATTTCACTGTCTTTGTGTTTTGTTTTCGAAATTTATTTTGATAATGGGATTTATCGGATTTTCACTGCTGCATTTCCGCCCCTGTACACACGCTTGATTCTCTTACGGAGACATATATATCCATGGGTTTTAAGATTCTTCCTAGTCAGGTATATTCCTAGGCGTTGAATATGTGGTGTTGAGTCCATTTCGTTGAGCAAGGAGTAGGTCTTGTCTATTACATATTTGGCTTATGGAATGTTATCTGTGCTAATTTCAGTCTCTGGTTTTATGCAGCACCCCAACGCACCTTTCCCCATAAGCAAGCACTAGTTGGTTTTCTAAATTTGAGACCCTGTTCTTTTTTGTAATTCAGTTCATGTGTAGTCAAGTTTACATTCCGTGTATTAGTGATATCTTATGATGTTTCTTTTTCTGTGTGACGTAGTTCACATAGAATCACCGTACCTGCATCCACTCACTATGCCGCTACGGGCCTGATGACACAGATTTCATTGCTGAGTGATATTGCATTGTACGTACGTGCCACAACTTCTTTATCCATTTTTTGCTTAATGGGATATTTAGCTGATAATGTAGACGAACTTCTTGTGAACACAGCCGTCCCAAATATTGGGGTGGCTGTCTGTTTTTGATTTTAATTTCCGTAAGCTATAGGATCATAAGTGGAAGTGCCATAGGCTGTGTTGCTTTGTTTCTTACGTGTTTCAGGAAACACCATACACTTCTCCAGGGTGGCTGCTGGCAATTTACATCCTGCCAATCAGCATAACAAGGCTCCCTGTTCTCCATATCCTGTCCTACCTTTCTGGATTTTACACTTTTTTCAGATGGCCCTTTTGCCCGGGGGGGCAGTGAGATTTCATTGTAGTGCAGATTTCCTTTACAGGCTTGCTTGGTTGGCCAAAAAGGGCGTATGCGTTTTTTCCTGAATATATTCAGGAAAAAACGCATACGCCCTTTTTGGCCAAGTGCATCATTGTCGACGTTGTGCCTCTTTTCCTATGCTTTCAGGGCAATTCCAGTCTACCCCCTGCAATCGTTTTCCTGAAATTCAGCCCCGCTTTCAAGTCCCCTTCGGAGGCTTACTTCAATATATTTTTGGAGGATAGCTGTCATTTATAACTCTGCAGGTTTGTGAAGTACAGTGCCCCTGAGCTCCTTTCTTCAACTCGCTTTCTTGTGAGCTGGGCACAAAACCGCAGGATTGCTTCAGGCCCTAATATGTTTCCAGCAGGGCACACTGAGCCTTTGTTTAATTCCTCTTCCTGGTGGGCAATGAGCGTTACATTTGCCCGTGCAGACACCTACAGCTAGTCTCTCATTGGTTCTCCCTATTCCTGTTCATCTTGCACAGAAATTGCAAGCTGTGCGAAACAGGAGGTTAAAGGCACTGACTCTCCAAGCGGGGAGAGTGATAGTAAAGCATCTGGAATGGTGAACCCGAGGACCAGGATACGAAAACTGAGATGCATTTTAAATCGTTTCCCAATCACACGGTGGACGATACTCTGGGTTTCCCATGCATGTTTTAGCTGGAGGAAGAATGCCTTGAACCTGGAGAGTTGGGACCCATGGAATGGGTACCATGCAGTATGACTTCAAAGGGTCTGCATTTGCTCACCGAAACTCACCAATGCTATCAGCCTGAAGTGTCCAGCCTTATGTCTCAACCAGCTCTGGGTGTAGATGTGGTCAATCCCGGTTGCATCACATGCCCTGAGTGAATTAGTTAAGAAAGGCTCTCTATTTCACTGTCTTTGTGTTTTGTTTTCGAAATTTATTTTGATAATGGGATTTATCGGATTTTCACTGCTGCGTTTCGGCCGCTGTACACACGCTTGATTCTCTTACGGAGACATATATATCCATGGGTTTTAAGATTCTTCCTAGTCAGGTATATTCCTAGGCGTTGAATATGTGGTGTTGAGTCCATTTCGTTGAGCAAGGAGTAGGTCTTGTCTATTAAATATTTGGCTTATGGAAAGTTATCTGTGCTAATTTCAGTCTCTTGTTTTATGCAGCACCCCAAGGCACCTTTCCCCATAAGCAAGCACTAGTTGGTTTTCTAAATTTGAGACCCTGTTCTTTTTTGTAATTCAGTTCATGTGTAGTCAAGTTTACATTCCGTGTATTAGTGATATCTTATGATGTTTCTTTTTCTGTGTGACGTAGTTCACGTAGAATCACCGTACCTGCATCCACTCACTATGCCGCTACGGGCCTGATGACACAGATTTCATTGCTGAGTGATATTGCATTGTACGTACGTGCCACAACTTCTTTATCCATTTTTTGCTTTCTGGGATATTTACCTGATACTGTAGACGAGCTTCTTGTGAACACATCCGTCCCAAATATTGGGGTGGCTGTCTGTTTTTGATTTTAATTTCCGTAAGCTATAGGACCATAAGTGGAAGTGCCATAGGCTGTGTTGCTTTGTTTCTTACGTGTTTCAGGAAACACCATACACTTCTCCAGAGTGGCTGCTGGCAATTTACATCCTGCCAATCAGCATAACAAGGCTCCCTGTTCTCCATATCCTGTCCTACCTTTCTGGATTTTACACTTTTTTCAGATGGCCCTTTTGCCCGGGGGGGCAGTGAGATTTCATTGTAGTGCAGATTTCCTTTACAGGCTTGCTTGGTTGGCCAAAAAGGGCGTATGCGTTTTTTCCTGAATATATTCAGGAAAAAACGCATACGCACTTTTCGGCCAAGTGCATCATTATCGACGTTCTGCCTCTTTTCCTATGCTTTCAGGGCAATTCCAGTCTACCCCCTGCAATCGTTTTCCTGAAATTCTGCCCCGCTTTCAAGTCTCCTTCGCAGGCTTACTTCAATATATTTTTGGAGGATAGCTGTCATTTATAACTCTGCAGGTTTGTGAATTACAGTGCCCCTGAGCTCCTTTCTTCAACTCGCTTTCTTGTGAGCTGGGCACAAAACCGCAGGATTGCTTCAGGCCCTAATCTGTTTCTGGCAGGGCATGCTGAGCCTTTGGTTAATTCCTCTTCCTGGTGGGAAATGAGCGTTACATTTCCCCGTGCAGACACCTACAGCTAGTCTCTCATTGGTTCTCCCTATTCCTGTTCATCTTGCACAGAAATTGCAAGCTGTGCCAAACAGGAGGTTAAAGGCACTGACTCTCCGAGCAGGGAAGTGTTAGTAAAGCATCTGGAATGGTGAACCCGAGGACCAGGATACGAAAACTGAGATGCATTTTAAATCGTTTCCCAATCACACGGTGGATGATACTCTGGGTTTCCCATGCATGTTTTAGCTGGAGGAAGAATCCCTTGAACCTGGAGAGTTGGGACCCATGGAATGGGTACCATGCAGTATGACTTCAAAGGGTCTGCATTTGCTCACCGAAACTCACCAATGCTATCAGCCTGAAGTGTCCAGCCTTATGTCTCAACCAGCTCTGGGTGTAGATGTGGTAAATCCCGGTTGCATCACATGCCCTGAGTGAATAATTTAAGAATTGCTCTCTATTTCACTGTCTTTGTATTTTGTTTTCGAAATTTATTTTGATAATGGGATTTATCGGATTTTCACTGCTGCGTTTCGGCCGCTGTACACACGCTTGATTCTCTTACGGAGACATATATATCCATGGGTTTTAAGATTCTTCCTAGTCAGGTATATTCCTAGGCGTTGAATATGTGGTGTTGAGTCCATTTCGTTGAGCAAGGAGTAGGTCTTGTCTATTACATATTTGGCTTATGGAATGTTATCTGTGCTAATTTCAGTCTCTGGGTTTATGCAGCACCCCATGGCACATTTGCCCATAAGCAAGCACTAGTTGGTTTTCTAAATTTCAGACCCTGTTCTGTTTTGTAATTCAGTTCATGTGTAGTCAAGTTTACATTCCGTGTATTAGTGATATCTTATGATGCTTCTTTTTCTGTGTGACGTAGTTCACGTAGAATCACCGTACCTGCATCCATTCACTATGCCGCTACGGGCCTGATGACACAGATTTCATTGCTGAGTGATACTGCATTGCCCGTACGTGCCACAACTTCTTTATCCATTTTTGCTTTCTGGGATATTTACGTGGTACTGTAGACGAGCTTCTTGGGAACACAGCCGTCCCAAACTTTGGGGTGGCTCTCTGTTTTTGATTTTAATTTCCCTAAGGAATAGGACCATAAGTGCAATTGCCATAGGCTGTGTTGGTTTGTTTCTTACGTGTTTCAGGAAACACCATACACTTCTCCAGGGTGGCTGCTGGCAATTTACATCCTGCCAATCAGCATAACAAGGCTCCCTGTTCTCCATATCCTGTCCTACATTTCTGGATTTTACACTTTTTTCAGATGGCCCTTTTGCCGGGGGGGCAGTGAGACTTCATTGTAGTGCAGATTTCCTTTACAGGCTTGCTTGGTTGGCCAAAAAGGGCGTATGCGTTTTTTCCTGAATATATTCAGGAAAAAACGCATACGCCCTTTTCGGCCAAGTGCATCATTGTCGACGTTCTGCCTCTTTTCCTATGCTTTCAGGGCAATTCCAGTCTACCCCCTGCAATCGTTTTCCTGAAATTCTGCCCCGCTTTCAAGTCCCCTTCGCAGGCTTACTTCAATATATTTTTGGAGGATAGCTGTCATTTATAACTCTGCAGGTTTGTGAATTACAGTGCCCCTGAGCTCCTTTCTTCAACTCGCTTTCTTGTGAGCTGGGCACAAAACCGCAGGATTGCTTCAGGCCCTAATCTGTTTCCGGCAGGGCACGCTGAGCCTTTGTTTAATTCCTCTTCCTGGTGAGCAATGAGTGTTACATTTGCCCGTGCATACACCTACAGCTAGTCTCTCATTGGTTCTCCCTATTCTTGTTCATCTTGCACAGAAATTGCAAGCTGTGCCAAACAGGAGGTTAAAGACACTGACACTCCAAGCGGGGAGAGTTTTAGTAAAGCATCTGGAATGGTGAACACGAGAACCAGGATACGAAAACTGAGATGCATTTTAAATCGTTTCCCAATCACATGGTGGATGATACTCTGGGTTTCCCATGCATGTTTTAGCTGGAGGAAGAATGCCTTGAACCTGGAGAGTTGGGACCCATGGAATGGGTACCATGCAGTATGACTTCAAAGGGTCTGCATTTGCTCACCGAAACTCACCAATGCTATCAGCCTGAAGTGTCCAGCCTTATGTCTCAACCAGCTCTGGGTGTAGATGTGGTCAATCCCGGTTTCATCACATGCCCTGAGTGAATTATTTAAGAATTGCTCTCTATTTCACTGTCTTTGTGTTTTGTTTTCGAAATTTATTTTGATAATGGGATTTATCGGATTTTCACTGCTGCGTTTCGGCCGCTGTACACACGCTTGATTCTCTTACGGAGACATATATATCCATGGGTTTTAAGATTCTTCCTAGTCAGGTATATTCCTAGGCGTTGAATATGTGGTGTTGGGTCCATTTCGTTGAGCAAGGAGTAGGTCTTGTCTATTACATATTTGGCTTATGGAAAGTTATCTGTGCTAATTTCAGTCTCTGGTTTTATGCAGCACCCCAAGGCACCTTTCCCCATAAGCAAGCACTAGTTGGTTTTCTAAATTTGAGACCCTGTTCTTTTTTGTAATTCAGTTCATGTGTAGTCCAGTTTACATTCCGTGTATTAGTGATATCTTATGATGTTTCTTTTTCTGTGTGACGTAGTTCACGTAGAATCACCGTACCTGCATCCACTCACTATGCCGCTACGGGCCTGATGACACAGATTTCATTGCTGAGTGATATTGCATTGTACGTACGTGCCACAACTTCTTTATCCATTTTTTGCTTTCTGGGATATTTACCTGATACTGTAGACGAGCTTCTTGTGAACACATCCGTCCCAAATATTGGGGTGGCTGTCTGTTTTTGATTTTAATTTCCGTAAGCTATAGGACCATAAGTGGAAGTGCCATAGGCTGTGTTGCTTTGTTTCTGACGTGTTTCAGGAAACACCATACACTTCTCCAGGGTGGCTGCTGGCAATTTACATCCTGCCAATCAGCATAACAAGGCTCCCTGTTCTCCATATCCTGTCCTACCTTTCTGGATTTTACACTTTTTTCAGATGGCCCTTTTGCCCGGGGGGGCTGTGAGATTTCATTGTAGTGCAGATTTCCTTTACAGGCTTGCTTGGTTGGCCAAAAAGGGCGTATGCGTTTTTTCCTGAATGTATTCAGGAAAAAACGCATACGCCCTTTTTGGCCAAGTGCATCATTGTCGACGTTGTGCCTCTTTTCCTATGCTTTCAGGGCAATTCCAGTCTACCCCTGCAATCGTTTTCTTGAAATTCAGCCCCGCTTTCAAGTCCCCTTCGCAGTCTTACTTCAATATATTTTTGGAGGATAGCTGTCATTTATAACTCTGCAGGTTTGTGAATTACAGTGCACCTGAGCTCCTTTCTTCAACTCGCTTTCTTGTGAGCTGGGCACAAAACCGCAGGATTGCTTCAGGCCCTAATCTGTTTCCAGCAGGGCA
Organism: Phocoena phocoena; assembly: GCF_963924675.1. NCBI lineage: Eukaryota > Metazoa > Chordata > Mammalia > Artiodactyla > Phocoenidae > Phocoena > Phocoena phocoena. The sequence continues at coordinate 1,244,604 of NW_027077598.1, read as the reverse complement.
CACTGAGCCTTTGTTTAATTCCTCTTCCTGGTGGGCAATGAGCGTTACATTTGCCCGTGCAGACACCTACAGCTAGTCTCTCATTGGTTCTCCCTATTCCTGTTCATCTTGCACAGAAATGGCAAGCTGTGCCAAACAGGAGGTTAAAGGCACTGACTCTCCAAGCGGGGAGAGTGTTAGTAAAGCATCTGGAATGGTGAACCCGAGGACCAGGATACGAAAACTGAGATGCATTTTAAATCGTTTCCCAATCACACGGTGGACGATACTCTGGGTTTCCCATGCATGTTTTAGCTGGAGGAAGAATGCCTCGAACCTGGAGAGTTGGGACCCATGGAATGGGTACCATGCAGTATGACTTCAAAGGGTCTGCATTTGCTCACCAAAACTCACCAGTGCTATCAGCCAGAAGTGTCCAGCCTTATGTCTCAACCAGCTCTGGGTGTAGATGTGGTCAATCCCGGTTGCATCACATGCCCTGAGTGAATTATTTAAGAATTGCTCTCTATTTCACTGTCTTTGTGTTTTGTTTTCGAAATTTATTTTGATAATGGGATTTATCGGATTTTCACTGCTGCATTTCCGCCCCTGTACACACGCTTGATTCTCTTACGGAGACATATATATCCATGGGTTTTAAGATTCTTCCTAGTCAGGTATATTCCTAGGCGTTGAATATGTGGTGTTGAGTCCATTTCGTTGAGCAAGGAGTAGGTCTTGTCTATTACATATTTGGCTTATGGAATGTTATCTGTGCTAATTTCAGTCTCTGGTTTTATGCAGCACCCCAACGCACCTTTCCCCATAAGCAAGCACTAGTTGGTTTTCTAAATTTGAGACCCTGTTCTGTTTTGTATTTCAGTTCATGTGTAGTCAAGTTTACATTCCGTGTATTAGTGATATCTTATGATGTTTCTTTTTCTGTGTGACGTAGTTCACGTAGAATCACCGTACCTGCATCCACTTACTATGCCGCTACGGGCCTGATGACACAGATTTCATTGCTGAGTGATATTGCATTGCACGTACGTGCCACAACTTCTTTATCCATTTTTTCCTTTCTGGGATATTTACCTGATACTGTAGACGAGCTCCTTGTGAACACAGCCGTCCCAAATATTGGGGTGGCTGTCTGTTTTTGATTTTAATTTCCGTAAGCTATAGGACCATACGTGGAAGTGCCATAGGCTGTGTTGCTTTGTTTCTTACGTGTTTCAGGAAACACCATACACTTCTCTAGGGTGGCTGCTGGCAATTTACATCCTGCCAATCAGCATAACAAGGCTCCCTGTTCTCCATATCCTGTCCTTCCTTTCTGGATTTTACACTTTTTTCAGATGGCCCTTTTGCCCGGGGGGGCAGTGAGATTTCATTGTAGTGCAGATTTCCTTTACAGGCTTGCTTGGTTGGCCAAAAAGGGCGTATGCGTTTTTTCCTGAATATATTCAGGAAAAAACGCATACGCCCTTTTTGGCCAAGTGCATCATTGTCGACCTTGTGCCTCTTTTCCTATGCTTTCAGGGCAATTCCAGTCTACCCCCTGCAATCGTTTTCTTGAAATTCAGCCCCGCTTTCAAGTCCCCTTCGCAGGCTTCCTTCAATATATTTTTGGAGGATAGCTGTCATTTATAACTCTGCAGGTTTGTGAAGTACAGTGCCCCTGAGCTCCTTTCTTCAACTCGCTTTCTTGTGAGCTGGGCACAAAACCGCAGGATTGCTTCAGGCCCTAATCTGTTTCCAGCAGGGCACACTGAGCCTTTGTTTAATTCCTCTTCCTGGTGGGCAATGAGCGTTACATTTGCCCGTGCAGACACCTACAGCTAGTCTCTCATTGGTTCTCCCTATTCCTGTTCATCTTGCACAGAAATGGCAAGCTGTGCCAAACAGGAGGTTAAAGGCACTGACTCTCCAAGCGGGGAGAGTGTTAGTAAAGCATCTGGAATGGTGAACCCGAGGACCAGGATACGAAAACTGAGATGCATTTTAAATCGTTTCCCAATCACACGGTGGATGATACTCTGGGTTTCCCATGCATGTTTTAGCTGGAGGAAGAATGCCTCGAACCTGGAGAGTTGGGACCCATGGAATGGGTACCATGCAGTATGACTTCAAAGGGTCTGCATTTGCTCACCGAAACTCACCAGTGCTATCAGCCAGAAGTGTCCAGCCTTATGTCTCAACCAGCTCTGGGTGTAGATGTGGTCAATCCCGGTTGCATCACATGCCCTGAGTGAATTATTTAAGAATTGCTCTCTATTTCACTGTCTTTGTGTTTTGTTTTCGAAATTTATTTTGATAATGGGATTTATCGGATTTTCACTGCTGCATTTCCGCCCCTGTACACACGCTTGATTCTCTTACGGAGACATATATATCCATGGGTTTTAAGATTCTTCCTAGTCAGGTATATTCCTAGGCGTTGAATATGTGGTGTTGAGTCCATTTCGTTGAGCAAGGAGTAGGTCTTGTCTATTACATATTTGGCTTATGGAATGTTATCTGTGCTAATTTCAGTCTCTGGTTTTATGCAGCACCCCAACGCACCTTTCCCCATAAGCAAGCACTAGTTGGTTTTCTAAATTTGAGACCCTGTTCTGTTTTTTAATTCAGTTCATGTGTAGTCAAGTTTACATTCCGTGTATTAGTGATATCTTATGATGTTTCTTTTTCTGTGTGACGTAGTTCACGTAGAATCACCGTACCTGCATCCACTTACTATGCCGCTACGGGCCTGATGACACAGATTTCATTGCTGAGTGATATTGCATTGCACGTACGTGCCACAACTTCTTTATCCATTTTTTCCTTTCTGGGATATTTACCTGATACTGTAGACGAGCTTCTTGTGAACACAGCCGTCCCAAATATTGGGGTGGCTGTCTGTTTTTGATTTTAATTTCCGTAAACTATAGGACCATAAGTGGAAGTGCCATACGCTGTGTTGCTTTGTTTCTTACGTGTTTCAGGAAACACCATACACTTCTCCAGGTTGGCTGCTGGCAATTTACATCCTGCCAATCAGCATAACAAGGCTCCCTGTTCTCCATATCCTGTCCTACCTTTCTGGATTTTACACTTTTTTCAGATGGCCCTTTTGCCCGGGGGGGCAGTGAGATTTCATTGTAGTGTAGATTTCCTTTACAGGCTTGCTTGGTTGGCCAAAAAGGGCGTATGCGTTTTTTCCTGAATATATTCAGGAAAAAACGCATACGCCCTTTTTGGCCAAGTGCATCATTGTCGACGTTGTGCCTCTTTTCCTATGCTTTCAGGGCAATTCCAGTCTACCCCCTGCAATCGTTTTCTTGAAATTCAGCCCCGCTTTCAAGTCCCCTTCGCAGGCTTACTTCAATATATTTTTGGAGGATAGCTGTCATTTATAACTCTGCAGGTTTGTGAAGTACAGTGCCCCTGAGCTCCTTTCTTCAACTCGCTTTCTTGTGAGCTGGGCACAAAACCGCAGGATTGCTTCAGGCACTAATCTGTTTTCAGCAGGGCACACTGAGCCTTTGTTTAATTCCTCTTCCTGGTGGGCAATGAGCGTTTCCTTTGCCCGTGCAGACACCTACAGCTAGTCTCTCATTGGTTCTCCCTATTCCTGTTCATCTTGCACAGAAATGGCAAGCTGTGCCAAACTGGAGGTTAAAGTCACTGACTCTCCAAGCGGGGAGAGTGTTAGTAAAGCATCTGGAATGGTGAACCCGAGGACCAGGATACGAAAACTGAGATGCATTTTAAATCGTTTCCCAATCACACGGTAGACGATACTCTGGGTTTCCCATGCATGTTTTAGCTGGAGGAAGAATGCCTCGAACCTGGAGAGTTGGGACCCATGGAATGTGTACCATGCAGTATGATTTCAAAGGGTCTGCATTTGCTCACCGAAACTCACCAGTGCTATCAGCCAGAAGTGTCCAGCCTTATGTCTCAACCAGCTCTGGGTGTAGATGTGGTCAATCCCGGTTGCATCACATGCCCTTAGTGAATTATTTAAGAATTGCTCTCTATTTCACTGTCTTTGTGTTTTGTTTTCGAAATTTATTTTGATAATGGGATTTATCGGATTTTCACTGCTGCATTTTCGCCCCTGTACACACGCTTGATTCTCTTACGGAGACATATATATCCATGGGTTTTAAGATTCTTCCTAGTCAGGTATATTCCTAGGCGTTGAATATGTGGTGTTGAGTCCATTTCGTTGAGCAAGGAGTACGTCTTGTCTATTACATATTTGGCTTATGGAAAGTTATCTGTGCTAATTTCAGTCTCTGGTTTTATGCAGCACCCCAACGCACCTTTCCCCATAAGCAAGCACTAGTTGGTTTTCTAAATTTGAGACCCTGTTCTGTTTTGTAATTCAGTTCATGTGTAGTCAAGTTTACATTCCGTGTATTAGTGATATCTTATGATGTTTCTTTTTCTGTGTGACGTAGTTCACGTAGAATCACCGTACCTGCATCCACTTACTATGCTGCTACGGGCCTGATGACACAGATTTCATTGCTGAGTGATATTGCATTGCACGTACGTGCCACAACTTCTTTATCCATTTTTTCCTTTCTGGGATATTTACCTGATACTGTAGACGAGCTTCTTGTGAACACAGCCGTCCCAAATATTGGGGTGGCTCTCTGTTTTTGATTTTAATTTCCGTAATCTATAGGACCATACGTGGAAGTGCCATAGGATGTGTTGCTTTGTTTCTTACGTGTTTCAGGAAACACCATACACTTCTCCAGGGTGGCTGCTGGCAATTTACATCCTGCCAATCAGCATAACAAGGCTCCCTGTTCTCCATATCCTGTCCTTCCTTTCTGGATTTTACACTTTTTTCAGATGGCCCTTTTGCCCGGGGGGGCAGTGAGATTTCATTGTAGTGCAGATTTCCTTTACAGGCTTGCTTGGTTGGCCAAAAAGGGCGTATGCGTTTTTTCCTGAATATATTCAGGAAAAAACGCATACGCCCTTTTTGGCCAAGTGCATCATTGTCGACGTTGTGCCTCTTTTCCTATGCTTTCAGGGCAATTCCAGTCTACCCCCTGCAATCGTTTTCTTGAAATTCAGCCCCGCTTTCAAGTCCCCTTCGCAGGCTTACTTCAATATATTTTTGGAGGATAGCTGTCATTTATAACTCTGCAGGTTTGTGAAGTACAGTGCCCCTGAGCTCCTTTCTTCAACTCGCTTTCTTGTGAGCTGGGCACAAAACCGCAGGATTGCTTCAGGCACTAATCTGTTTTCAGCAGGGCACACTGAGCCTTTGTTTAATTCCTCTTCCTGGTGGGCAATGAGCGTTTCCTTTGCCCGTGCAGACACCTACAGCTAGTCTCTCATTGGTTCTCCCTATTCCTGTTCATCTTGCACAGAAATGGCAAGCTGTGCCAAACTGGAGGTTAAAGTCACTGACTCTCCAAGCGGGGAGAGTGTTAGTAAAGCATCTGGAATGGTGAACCCGAGGACCAGGATACGAAAACTGAGATGCATTTTAAATCGTTTCCCAATCACACGGTAGACGATACTCTGGGTTTCCCATGCATGTTTTAGCTGGAGGAAGAATGCCTCGAACCTGGAGAGTTGGGACCCATGGAATGTGTACCATGCAGTATGATTTCAAAGGGTCTGCCTTTGCTCACCGAAACTCACCAGTGCTATCAGCCAGAAGTGTCCAGCCTTATGTCTCAACCAGCTCTGGGTGTAGATGTGGTCAATCCCGGTTGCATCACATGCCCTTAGTGAATTATTTAAGAATTGCTCTCTATTTCACTGTCTTTGTGTTTTGTTTTCGAAATTTATTTTGATAATGGGATTTATCGGATTTTCACTGCTGCATTTTCGCCCCTGTACACACGCTTGATTCTCTTACGGAGACATATATATCCATGGGTTTTAAGATTCTTCCTAGTCAGGTATATTCCTAGGCGTTGAATATGTGGTGTTGAGTCCATTTCGTTGAGCAAGGAGTAGGTCTTGTCTATTACATATTTGGCTTATGGAAAGTTATCTGTGCTAATTTCAGTCTCTGGTTTTATGCAGCACCCCAACGCACCTTTCCCCATAAGCAAGCACTAGTTGGTTTTCTAAATTTGAGACCCTGTTCTGTTTTGTAATTCAGTTCATGTGTAGTCAAGTTTACATTCCGTGTATTAGTGATATCTTATGATGTTTCTTTTTCTGTGTGACGTAGTTCACGTAGAATCACCGTACCTGCATCCACTTACTATGCCGCTACGGGCCTGATGACACAGATTTCATTGCTGAGTGATATTGCATTGCACGTACGTGCCACAACTTCTTTATCCATTTTTTCCTTTCTGGGATATTTACCTGATACTGTAGACGAGCTTCTTGTGAACACAGCCGTCCCAAATATTGGGGTGGCTGTCTGTTTTTGATTTTAATTTCCGTAATCTATAGGACCATACGTGGAAGTGCCATAGGATGTGTTGCTTTGTTTCTTACGTGTTTCAGGAAACACCATACACTTCTCCAGGGTGGCTGCTGGCAATTTACATCCTGCCAATCAGCATAACAAGGCTCCCTGTTCTCCATATCCTGTCCTTCCTTTCTGGATTTTACACTTTTTTCAGATGGCCCTTTTGCCCGGGGGGGCAGTGAGATTTCATTGTAGTGCAGATTTCCTTTACAGGCTTGCTTGGTTGGCCAAAAAGGGCGTATGCGTTTTTTCCTGAATATATTCAGGAAAAAACGCATACGCCCTTTTTGGCCAAGTGCATCATTGTCGACGTTGTGCCTCTTTTCCTATGCTTTCAGGGCAATTCCAGTCTACCCCCTGCAATCGTTTTCTTGAAATTCAGCCCCGCTTTCAAGTCCCCTTCGCAGGCTTACTTCAATATATTTTTGGAGGATAGCTGTCATTTATAACTCTGCAGGTTTGTGAAGTACAGTGCCCCTGAGCTCCTTTCTTCAACTCGCTTTCTTGTGAGCTGGGTACAAAACCGCAGGATTGCTTCAGGCCCTAATCTGTTTCCAGCAGGGCACACTGAGCCTTTGTTTAATTCCTCTTCCTGGTGGGCAATGAGCGTTACATTTGCCCGTGCAGACACCTACAGCTAGTCTCTCATTGGTTCTCCCTATTCCTGTTCATCTTGCACAGAAATGGCAAGCTGTGCCAAACAGGAGGTTAAAGGCACTGACTCTCCAAGCGGGGAGAGTGTTAGTAAAGCATCTCGAATGGTGAACCCGAGGACCAGGATACGAAAACTGAGATGCATTTTAAATCGTTTCCCAATCACACGGTGGACCATACTCTGGGTTTCCCATGCACGTTTTAGCTGGAGGAAGAATGCCTCGAACCTGGAGAGTTGGGACCCATGGAATGGGTACCATGCAGTATGACTTCAAAGGGTCTGCATTTGCTCACCGAAACTCACCAGTGCTATCAGCCAGAAGTGTCCAGCCTTATGTCTCAACCAGCTCTGGGTGTAGATGTGGTCAATCCCGGTTGCATCACATGCCCTGAGTGAATTATTTAAGAATTGCTCTCTATTTCACTGTCTTTGTGTTTTGTTTTCGAAATTTATTTTGATAATGGGATTTATCGGATTTTCACTGCTGCATTTCCGCCCCTGTACACACGCTTGATTCTCTTACGGAGACATATATATCCATGGGTTTTAAGATTCTTCCTAGTCAGGTATATTCCTAGGCGTTGAATATGTGGTGTTGAGTCCATTTCGTTGAGCAAGGAGTAGGTCTTGTCTATTACATATTTGGCTTATGGAATGTTATCTGTGCTAATTTCAGTCTCTGGTTTTATGCAGCACCCCAAGGCACCTTTCCCCATAAGCAAGCACTAGTTGGTTTTCTTAATTTGAAACCCTCTTCTCTTTTGTAATTCAGTTCATGTGTAGCCATGTTAACATTCCATGTATTAGTGATATCTTATGTCTTTTTCTTTTTGAATTATGTGACTTCGAATGATCACACGTAACTCCTCTTGAGTTGTTATAACTGGCCGTATTTCATTGATTTCCAGGCTGAGTAATATTCCACTCTACATAAGCACCACATCTCTGTCCATTTTTTCTCTGCAGATACTTTAAGTTATATCCTAGTCGAGGATCTTTTAAACAGAGAGGTGGTAAACATTGGGGTGCCTGTGTCCTCTCGATTTTTGTTTTTCCCAAGATATACGTCCATGAGTGCAAGTGCCCTGTGCTCGGTAGCTCATTTTTTAGATGCTTTAGTAAACACAATAGACTTATCCAGAGTGACCGTTGGCAATATACATTTCCACTATAAGACTCACAGGGCTCCCTTTTCTCCTTGCCCTGTCCTGCATTTCTGGTGTTTACACTTTATGAGGACGGCTCTTCTGACTGATGCAAAGTGATATGTTTTGTAGTATTGATTTCCAGTGCCCACCTGTTTGGTTGGCTAAAAAAGTGTATGCCCTTTTCTTGAATATATACAGAAAAAGACGCATACACCCTTTTTGGCCAACTGCAATGTTGGCAATGTTCAGCCCCTTTTCTTGTGCTTAATGGCGAGTCCTTTCTACCTCTTCCAATCCCTTTCCTGCCATTCTCCGTTGCTTACAAGTCCTTTTCTCTGACTTTCCTCAAGACATTTTTCAGTGATAGATATTTTCAATTCTGCAGTTTCGTGAATTTTAGTGCCCCTGAGTTCCATTTTCCAACTTGTGTTTATGGGAACTGGCCACAAAGCATCAGGATTCCTCAAGCCCTATTCTGTTTCCATGGGCAACCCTAGCCTTTGGTCAATTCGTCTTCCTGATTGGAAATTAGAGTGGCATGTGCCTGTCCGAACACCTAGGACTTGTCTCTCATTGTTCCTCCTCCTTCTGCTTCATCCTCTGGACAAATTCCAAACTGTATGCAACAGGATGTTGACAGTGCTGACATCTCCAAGTGGGGAGACTCTTAGTAAAGACGCTGGAGTGGTGAACCCTAGCACCAAGAGATGAGGAGATGAGATGCCTTTTCCAAACTTTTCCCGATCAGACGGTATACCATCCTCTGGGTGTGACAGGCATGTTTTAGGTGTAGGAAGGGTCCCATTCATGTGAGGAGAACACCAGGGGATTTTAAATATCAGTGTCTCTCCGCAACCCAAACTGGGGAATTTTTTAAGCTACGGCTACACATATGTTCATTAAGGGCCTTGGGAAGTAGGCAGAGTCCAAACTTTAGATGATTGAAGTCTTCAGGGTCAGAAGCACTCACCACTGTCTTCCCTTAGATTCCATTTTTACTGTCATTGATGGATGATGTCAATAAAAATATCTATTCTTTTTCAGATCATTTCCCCTTATAGGTTATTGCAAAATATTGAGTATAGTTCCCTGTGCTATACAGTAGTTCCTTGCTGATGATTTCATACATAGCAGTGTGTATGTGTTAATCCCAAACTGTTAATTTATCCCTCCTCCTACCATTTCCCTTTGGTAATAATAAATTATAAGATTTTATGCTTCTCAGAAATGGGGGAGCTGAAAGAGAGGTATCATTTTCAATGCAAAAGCATTTAAAACAAGATTGAAGCTTTAACCAAGATTATTAGATGTACATCCTTGGAAAGAAATCACTTTGTTTCTCTAATATTGACCTGACAAAGAAGACAAACCTTTTCACTGAACTTGCTTATAAGAAAGTGATGGAAATATCAAATGGAAGTGTTAGAAACATCTTATTTTACCCGAGCCTTATACACTGTTCTATGTTAATTACAGTTTGGCTCACACATCTGTTCATTGAAGTTACAATGTTCTCAATTTCTGTTACTGATCCTCCAGAGTGGACGCCAACAAGTGTCCCCCTGCCCAGTGTCATTGGAGCCAATAGATCGAGACTGAGTTTGGTTCAAAAGCAAAGGAAACTTTATATTTTGATCAGAGAATGGAGAGGTGCTACCCTGTGGGCTGTGGGCTGGGCTGCTGTGTAGAGATCCTGTCAGAGTCACTGGGAGGGAGGGGGCTGAGCTCTCGAGGACCTGGTTGGCTGCAGCTCAGGCTCTATGTCACGGAGTCTGAACTGGGCCCCAGGAGCTGAAGTGTCATCGAGCCATTCTGCTCTAGGAAATCTGGTCTGAAGTGCCGGGTGTGGAACCTCTGTATGCGGGACACTAGGAGCACCTGAAATTAGACAAAGCACAAAGGATAAAAATGGTTAGACTTTATTTTATTGCCCAGATTCTATTTTTATCTCCCAGGCATTTTTAAGGGGCTTTGCCTGGGACAAACTTCTCTTCTGCCTTTTGTCCCTTTCCTCATTCTTGGAGTGCTGCGGGTGCAGACCCTTCTTCTGTAACTGCTGAGTTAGGAGGCTTCATACCCGTGGGCGAGGGTCAGAACTTCTCCCCAGCAGCCTCCAGGTGACGTTGATTGTCCCCAGGCCTCCTGCCTCCCTGCTCGTCCACCTGAGCACCAGTATTGGAAGTGTTATAGATTCTAATGACCTTTAAGGGTCCAGAAAGGAGATGTGCAGTGGCGCTGTGAGGTCCAGTTTCACTCCGCCCCACATTTGTTCGGCCACCTTAGGCTGACCGTTTCTGCCAGCCTAGATGCTCTGACTGACCGTTTCTGCCAGCCTAGATGCTCTGACCAACAGTCTGCGCTTTCTTCCATTAGGCCCCTGAATTAACGTAAAAACAGCACCAGGTGTCAGGATCCTGCCCGCTCAGCTCCCAGACAGTCCAGGGTCAGTGGTGATGAAGGATCATGATGGTCACTGAGTCAAGAGCCTTTGGAAGTAAACAGGAGTCCAGCCGGTCTTATTGGCCACCATCATCAGGGTGTCTGTAGGCTTTTCTATGGTGACAGCATGATATACGGTTCCCCCGCCAAGATTATTAGCTCCCCTCTGGGTACAGTAAGTACTGCAAGCAGTAGTCTACTCTTTTGGGACACACTCTTGTTGTTTTATGAGAGAAACTCCAGGTCAAGTGATGGTCACACGGGTCGTCATGGTGCCCCGTTGCCCCCGGTTATCTCTCTGGAGGTTGGAGTTGGAGGGCCTCCTCAATCGAGGTCAGTGTGCCCACGGAGCAAACCCTGCAACTTCAGGGCATGGTTGGGGGTTAGGATCACCACGTGGGGTCCGTTTCCCTTAGAAGGGAGGTGGCCTTTTGGGCTGCTGATTTCCAGGTTTTCAGATACCACCAGTATCTTGGCCAGATGTGGCGGTGGGCCAAGCCCCTTGGTGACCATAGTTTATCCTACCTGGATGGCATTCTTGCATTGTTCCATTTCAAGTGGTCCCAGTTTTTGCACTAATACTCCAATGGCGATTCACCTTTCACCAGGAATGTAAAGGTCAAAGGGTTTAGCTAAATTAGGGAGTTCCAGGGCAAGGGTCTGAATTGACTGCTCTTTCCATTCTTGAAAGGCCACTTCTGGATTCTATTCAAAAGGATCATCATCTTTTCCTTTCAGTGTTTCATATAGAGGCCCAGCTAGTAGACTGTAGTTAGGGATCCAGAGGCAGGAAACCCTGGCTTCCCCAGGAACCCCTAAGCTGTCTTCTAGTTTCAGAAAGGGGTAAGGCTGTAAATTGTTTCTTCCCTTTCCTGGGATGGGCTTCTCCGACCTTCTGTGAGAATGAAGCCCAGGCAGGTCACCGTAGTCTGTGATACTTGAGCTTTTTTGTGGACAACTTCTATCCTTTATTGGCTTGGTAGTTCTGAGGCCTCCTTAGTAGGGCTGGCGATCAGAATGTCGTCTGAATATTGAAGGAGTGTTTCCTTTTCCAGAGGTAGAACTTTTAGGTCTTTAGCTGAGCTTTCCCCAAAGATGGTGTGGGAATTTTTGAACCCTTGGGGCAAGACAGCCTGGAAGTATTGTTTTAGTTGTATGTTGAGTCCTGTCACTCACAAGCCAAAATTTCTTGTGACACTGGGACTAATGGAATACAAAAGAAGGCATCAGTGAAGACTAATACAGAATACCAAGTCCTGGTGGTTGGTAGAATGACCAGCAGGGTGTAGGATTTAGGAACTACTGGAGGTATATCCTCAGTGGCTTCACTGACTGTCCTGACATCCTTTACCAGGACTCCAGCAGCCCATGGGGCTCTCGAGGTCAGGCCAATCCCAGGATATGGAGCTCACCTGGGCAGGTACCCTACCCCCACCCCAGCCCACGGGGCTCTCGTGTTCAGGCCCCTCCCAGGATATGGGATTCCCTGGGCAGGTCCTCTGCAGTCCATGGGGCTCCCGTGGTCAGGCCCCTCCCAGGATACAGAGCTACCCTTGCAGGTACCTTGGCAGGGCTGGGCACACAGGAACCGTGCACATAGCCCTCATTGCAGAGCACTCCCAGCTCACCTGTCGCTCAGATCTGACACAGAGCACCTCAGAGCAGGACTTGAACTAACAAACAGCAGCTCTGACAGGTCTGTGACCCTGGGCATCACTCTGTGCGGCCTCCTCCACCTGGTCTTCCAGAGACTTCCACTGCACCCGGGGCACCAGGCCTCTGTCTCCAACCACCACCCACCCCTCCTCTCCCTGACTCCTGGGTTCCTCTCATTAGGAGAGGGTTTTCTTGAAGTTGTCTCCCACTCATGGGCCAGATAATATAATTAGAAAACAAGCCAGAGCTGCAGCCCCTTGTCTATCCTGACTCTCAGGAGCCCACACCTGTTCCTTGGACCTGGCCAATTCAGCAAGTTCCATTTTCAGCAACTGTGAGCCCCTGAGGGGTGATTATTGGCTGGCTTGGGAAGCCTGACCGTGCCGGCCAGCCCTCCCCAGGTGTGCCTGGGTTGAGATCAATATAAACACCGCTCCAGACAGCAAGAGCCCCTGCAGCTGTGCCTGACGCCATTTTCTCTGCCCTGTCAGCAGTCTCGGGGCTGGGCTGGTGGGAGGGAGTGAGAGGCCACGGCTTTGTGGGTGTCCCAGTGTGAGTGGGGCTCTGCTGGACTTTCTGCAGCAGTTGCCAAGATGCTACCTGCTAAAGAAGAGGATGTGTCACCCACACCTGCCGCTGGAATTTCTCCCTGGGCACAGGTGAGGAAGGAAGAAAGCAGTGGGGGCCGGGACAGCAGGGGTATCTCAGGCAGGGAAATGGAGAGCTTCCAGAAGAGCACCCAGGGCCAGGACCATCCTGGCTGGCCTGCAGGCACCAAGTCGGCTGGCATGCTGTCCCTCATGTGGCTCCATGGCCCTTCCTCTAGGTTTTCAAGTCCTTGTACATATTCAGGTGTTTAGCCTTGGAAGGGTGGGAACATTTCAGCAGCAGCTGGCCTGGGGCTCGGCCCACGTTTACTCACAGATACCTCGGCACGGTCCCCCAGCTTTGCAGTGAGGACGCTTGTTGCGAGGAGCATGCTGGCTGAATGGGAGATGATTCCCCACCACTGACCAACTTCAGAATTGTTTGCAATTGGAGCAAGTGCCCTGAAACGGTTTTCCTCTGTGTAACTGGTGGGTTCTGTTCTTTTTTATCTTTTTTTCGTTTTTGGTTCAAGGTAGATTTTATTCCTCTTTTGTGTATTTACAGATATAAGCATGGAAATAATTTATTCATATAAATACATGTATGTGAAGGGAAGAATATTTTTCTGTTTTACTTTTTTTAATTTTATTTTTTTATTTTGAATTTAATTTTATATTTTTATACAGCAGGTTGTTTTTGGTTATCTACTTTATACATATAAATGTATACATACCAATCCCAATATCTCAACTCCTCCCACCACCATCCCCAACAGCTTTCCCCCCTTGTTGTCCATACGTTTGTTGTATACATGTATTGCTCTATTTCTGCCTTGCAAAACGGTTCATCTGTACAATTTTTCTAGGTTCCACATATATGCATTAATATACAAGATTTGTTTTTCTCTTTCTGACTTACTTCACTCTGTATGACAGTCTCTAGATCCATCAACGTCTCTACAAATGTCCCAATTTCATTCCTTTTTATGGCTTAGTAATATTCCATTTTATATATGTACCACATCTTTATGCATTCGTCTGTCTGTGGGCATTTAGGTTGCTTCCATTTCCTGGATAGTGTAAATAGTGATGCAATGAACATTGTGGTGAATGTCTCTTTTTGATTTATGGTTTTGTCTGGGTATATGCCCAGTAGAGGGATTGCTGTATCATATGGTAATTCTATTCTTAGTTTTATAAGAAACTCCATAATGTTCTCCACAGTGACTGTATCAATTTACGTTCCCAACAATAGTGGAAGAGGATTCCTTATCTCCACACCGTTTCCAGCATTTGTTGTTTGTAGATTTTCTGATGATGCCCATTCTAATAGGTGTGAGGTGATACACCATGGATGAGTCTATTTCGTTGAGCAAAGAGTAGGTCTTGTTTATTACGTATTTGGCTTATGGAATGGTATGTGTGCTAATTTCAATCTGTTTTTATACAGCAGCCCAACTCAACTTTCCCCTTAAGCAAGCATAAGGTTTTTATCTAAATGTGAGACTCTGTTCGGTTTTGTAATTCAGTTTATGTGTAGCCAAGTTTACACTCCCTCTATTAGTGATATCTTATGATAATTATCTTTCTTTGTGTGATATATTTCTCTTAGAATCACCATAATTAAATCCACTCAATTTGCTGCTACAGGCCTGATGACATTGATTTCACTGCTGAGTGATATTCCGTTGTACGTAAGTAGCACAACTTCTTTATCCATTTTTTTCTTTCTGGGATATTTAATTTGTACTGGACTCGAGGTTCTTGTAAACACAGCAGCCCTAAATTTTGTGTTGGCTGTGTCTTGTTGATTTTAATTTTCCTAAGCTATAGGGCCAAAAGTGGAAGTGCCCTAGGCTCTGTAGCTTTGTTTTTTAGATGTTTCAGGATACACCATGAACATCTCCAGAGTGTCTGTTGGCAATTTACATCCCGCCCATCAGCATAACACGGCTCCCTGTTCTCCATGGCCTGTCCTGTGTTTCTGGTTTTTACACTTTATTCAGATGGCCTTTCTGACGAATGGGAAATGTGACTTCATTGTAGTGTGGATTTCCATTGCTGGAGTGCTTGGTTGGCCAAAATGTTCATATGCGTTTTTTCCTGAATATATTCAGGAACAATGTATACGCACTTTTTGTCCATGTGCATCACTGTCAAAGATCTGCCGCTTTTCATATGCTTTAAATGCAATTCCAATCTACCTCTTGAAATATGATTCCTGCAATTCTGCCTCGTTTTCAAGTCCTCTTTGCAGACTTACTTCGATATATTTTTGCCAATAGCTGTCATTTATCTCTGCAGGTTTGTGAATTACAGTGCCCCTGAGCTCCTTTCTTAACTCGCTTCCTTGTAAGCTGGCCACAAAACTGCAGGTTTGCTTCAGGCCATAATCAGGGTCCAGCACGGCACTCTGAGCCTTTGGTTAATTCCTCTTCCTGGTGGGAAATTAGAGTTAAATGTGCCCCTCCAGATACCTGCCTCACTCCCAGCCACATGGTGATGTATGTCCTCAGGTTTGAGGCCATATGTGATGGGTTCCTCATCTTTTGATGATGTGGCCCCACTGGTGTGTGGACACTCCTGCCTGGTTCCCATCCCCTTGGTGATGTGGGCCCTCTGGTGAGACTCTGATCCTGGTTGGGTTCCTCACACATCCGTGAGGTGAGCCCTCTTCTCTGAGGTCACTCCTGCCTGGCTGGCACAACCCGCCTTGTTGACTTCGGCACCCTGGTGGCAGTTGGAGCCTGCTGGGAGCCTCCTTCCCACGGTGATGAGGCCCTCTGGCGTCAGACCCTAATGGCGGGGTTCCCACATTTTCTGATACGTGCTAAGTGGTACGAGGGCACTCCTGCCAGGTTCCCATCCTCATGAGCGTGTGGGCCTTCTGTTCTGAGGTCCTAACGGCTGGGTTGCTCACACTTTCATGATGTGGGCCCTCTGCTGTGAGGTCAATCCTGCCTGGCTGGCACACGTCGCCTTGGCGACGTGGACCCTCTGGTGGCAGTTGGAGTGTGCTGGGGCCTCCTCCCCTCAGTGATGAGGGCCTTCTGGTGTCAGGCCCTAAGTGCTGGGCTCCACACATTTTCTGATGTGTGCCCAGTGGTGCGAGTCACTCCTGCCAGGTTCCCATCCCCATGGGCATGTGGGACTTCTGTTCTGTGGTCCCAACTGCTGGGTTGCTCACAGTTTCATGATGTGGGCCCTTTGCTGTGTGTTCACTCTGGCCTGTATCCCATAGTGTCAGTGCTCTGGGCCTCCAGCTTGGAGTTTCCAACTTCTCGATTCCTCACCTTTTTTATTCTATGGGCCCTCGGTTGTGCGTCTCCTCCTGCATGCCTCACTCCCAGCCCCTTTGTGATGTGTGTCCCCTTGTTTGAGGCCACATGTGCTGTGTTCCTCACCTTTCTATAATGTGGCCACACTGGTGTGAGGACACTCTTGCCTGGTTCCCATTCCCTTGGTGATGTTGGCCCCACTGCTGTTAGGACAGTCTTGCCTGGTTCCCATCACCTTGGTGATGTTGGCCCTCTGGTGAGAGTCTGATCCTGGTTAGGTTCCTCACCCTTCTGTGAGGTGGGCCCTCTGCTCTGAGGTCACTCCTGCCTGGCTGGCACACCCCGCCTTGGCAACGTCGGCCATATGGTGGCAGTTGGAGCCTGCTGGGAGCCTCCTCCCCTCAGTGATGAGGACCCTCTGGCCTCAGGCCCTAACTGCTGGGTTCCCACATTTTCTGATTCGTGCTAAGTGGTGCAAGGACACTCCTGCCAGGTTCCCATCCCCATGGGGATGTGAGCCTTCTGCTCTGAGGTCCCAACGGCTGTGTTGCTCACAGTTTCATGATGAGGGCCCTCTGGTGTGAGTTCACTCCTGCCTAGATCCCATAGCCTCGCTGCTCCTGGCTGCCTGCCGGAGGTTCCAACTGTGGGATTCCTCACCTTTTTAATTCTATGGTCCCTCTGTTTTGAGGATCCTCTGGCCTGCCTCACTCCAGGCCCCTTGGTGATGTGTGTCCTCAGGTTTGAGGCCTCGTGTGCTGGGTCCCTCAAATTATGGTGATGTAGCCCCACTGGTGTGAGGACACTCCTGCCTGGTTCCCATTCCCTTGGTGATGTTGGCCCTCTGGTGACAGTCTGATCCTTGTTGGGTTCCTCACACTTCTGTGAGGTGGGCTTTCTGCTCTGAGGTCACTCCTGCCTGGTTGGCACACCCCGCCTTGGTGACATCGGCCTTATGGTGGCAGTTAGAGCCTGCTGGGAGCCTCCTCCCCTCGGTGATGAGGGTCCTCTTGCCTCAGGTCCTAACTGCTGGGTTCCCACATTTTCTGATTCGTGGAAGTGGGCCGAGGACACTCCTGTCAGGTTCCCATCCCCATAGGGATGTGGGCCTTCTGCTCTGAGGTCCCATCCGCTGGGTTGCTCACAGTTTCATGATGTGGGACCTCTGCTGTGAGTTTGCTGTGGCCTGGATCCCATAGACTCTGTGCTCTGGGCGGCCTACTGGCCGGTTCCAACTGCTGGATTCCTCACAACTTTTATTCTGTGGGCTCTGTTTTGTGAGGATACTCCTGCTTGCCTCACTCCTAGCCCCTTGGAGATGTGGGTCCCCTGTTTTAGGCCACATGTTCTGGGTTCCTCACCTTTCTATAATGTGGCCACACTGGTGTGAGGACCCTCCTGCCTGGTTCCGATCCCCTTGGTGATGTGGGCCCTCTGGTGAGAGTCTTATCCTGGCTGGTTTCCTCACCCTTCTGTGAGGTAGGCCCTCTGCGGTGAGGTCACTCCTGCCTGGCTGGCACACATCACCTTGGTGACGTGGGCCCTCAGTTGGGAGTTGGTGTCTGCTGCGAGTCTCCGTCCCTCGGTAATGAGGGCCCTCTTGCGTCAGACCCTAACTCCTGGGCTCCCCAAATTTGCAGATGTGCGACCTGTGGTGCGAGTACACTCCTGTCAGGTTCCCAACCCCATGGGAATTTGGGCCTTCTGCTCTGAGGTCCCAACGGCTGGGGTGCTCACAGTTTCATGATGAGGGCCCTCTGATGTGCGTTCATTCCGGCCTAGATCCCATAGGCTTGCTGCTCCTGGGCGCCTGCTGGGAGGTTCCAACTGCGGGATTCCTCACCTTTTTTATTCTATGGGCCCTCTGTTTTGAGGCTCCTCCTGCCTGCCTCAATCCCAGCCCCGTTGTGATGTGTGTCCTCTGGTTTGAGGCCACGTGTGCTGGGTCCCTCACCTTTCGATGATGTGGCCCCAATGGTGTGAGGACACTCGTGCCTGTTTCCCAGCCCCTTGGTGATGTGGCCCCTCTGGTGAGAGTCTGATCCTGGCTGGGTTCCTTACCGTTCTGTGAGGTGGGCCCTGTGCTCTGAGGTAACTCCTGCCTGGCTTGCTCCCATTGCCTTGGTGACGTCGGCCCTCTGGTGGCAGTTGGATCCTTTTGGAGACTCCTGTCCTCGGTGATGAGGTCCCTCTGGCGTCAGGCTCTAACTGCTGGGCTCCCCAGGTTTTCTGATGTGAGCCCAGTGATGCCAGGACACTCGTGAAATGTTCCCATCCCCATGGCGATATGGGCCTTCTGCTCTGAGGTTCCAACGACTGGGTTGCTCACAGTTTCCTGATGTTAGCTCTCTGGTGTTAGTTCACTCATTCCTAGATCCCATAGCCTCTGTACTCTGGGCCGCCTGCTGGGAAGTTCCAACTGCTGGGTTCCTCACCTTTTTTATTCTTTGGGCCCTGTGTTGGGAGGCTCCTCCTGCCTGTGTCACTCCCAGCCCCTTGGTGATGTAGGTCCTCTGGTTTGTGGCCACATGTGCCAGTTTCCTCATCTTTTAGTGATGTGGCCCCACTGGTGTGAGGACACTCGTGCCTGGTTCCCGTCCCCTTGGTGATATGGGCCCTCTGGTGAGAGTCTGATCCTGGTTGGGTTCCTCACACTTCTTTGAGGTGGGCCGTCTGCTGTGAGGTCACTCCTGCCTGGCTGGCACACCCCGACTTGGCGACGTGGGCCCTCTTGTGGTAGTTGGAACATGCTGGGAGCCTCCTCCCCTCAGTGATGAGGGCCCTCTGGCGTCAGGCCCTAACTGCTGGGTACCCACATTTTCTGATATGTGCTAAGTGGTGCGAGGACACTCCTGCCATGCTCCCAACACCTTGGGGATGTGGACCTTCTGCTCTGAGGTCCAAATGGCTAGGTTGCTCGCAGTTTCATGATGTGGACCCTCTGCTGTGAGTTTACTGTGGCCTGAATTGCATAGACTTGGTGCTCTTGGCCGCCTGCTGGGAGGTTCCCATTGCTGGATTCCTCAGCTTTTTTATTCTATGGGCCCTGTGTTGTGAGGCTACTCCTGCCTGCCTCATTCCGAGCTCCTTGGAGATGTGGGTCTTCTGGTTTAGGCCACATGTGCTGGGTTCCTCACCTTTCTATGATGTGGCCACACTGGTGTGAAGACTCTCCTGCCTGGTTCTGATCACCTTGGTGATGTGGGCCCTCTGGTGAGAGTCTTATCCTGGCTGTGTTCCTCACCCTTCTCTGAGGTAGGCCCTCTGCGGTGAGGTCACTCCTACCTGGCTGTCACACGTCACCTTGGCGACGTGGGACCTCAGTTGGGTGTTGGTGCCTGATTGGAGTCTCCTCCCCTTGGTAATGAGGGCCCTCTGGCGTCAGGCCCTAACTCCTGGGTTCCCTAAATTCTCTGATGTGTGCCCTGTGGTGCGAGTACACTTCTGACAGGTTCCCAACCCCATGGGAATGTGGGCCTTCTGCTCTGAGATCCCAACGCCTAGGTTGCTCACAGTTTCATGATGACGGCCCTCTGGTGTGAGATCACTCCGGCCTGGATCCCATAGTCTCGCTGCTCCTGGCCGCCTGCTGGGAGGTTCCAACTGCGGGATTCTTCACCTCTTTAATTCTATGGTCCCTCTGTTTTGAGGCTCCTCCTGCCTGCCTCAATCCCAGCTCCCTTGTGATGTGTGTCCTCTGGTTTGAGGCCACGTGTGCTGGGTCCCTCACTTTTCGGTGATGTGGCCCCACTAGTGTGAGGACACTCCTGCCTGGTTCCCATTCCCTTGGTGATGTGGGCCCTCTGGTGAGAATCTGATCCTCTTTGGTTCTTCACACTTCTGTGAGGTTGACCCTCTGCTCTGAGGTCACTCCTGCCTGGTTGTCGCACTCCGCATTGGCGACGTCGCCCCTCTGGTAGCAGTCGGAGCTGGCTGGGAGCCACCGCCCCTCGGTGATGAGGGCCCTCTGGCATCAGGCACTAATTGCTGGGCTCCCCACATTTTTTCATGTGTGCCCACTCTTGCGATGACACTCCTGCTTGTTTCCCTTCCCCATGGGTATGTGGGCCTTCTGCTCTGAGGTCACAACGGCTGGGTTGCTTACAGAATCACAATGAGGGCCCTCTGTTGTGAGTTCATGCCGGCCTGGATCTCATAGCCTCAGTGCTCTGGGCCGCCTGCTAGGAAGATCCAACTGCTGGTTTCCACACCTTTTGTATACAATGGGACATGTGTTGTGAGGTTAATCCTGCCTGCCTCACTCCAAAACCCATGGTGATGTGGGTCCTCTGGTTTGAGGCCACATGTGCTGGGTACCTCAACTTTTGATGATGTGGCCCCACGGGTGTGAGGACACTCCTGCCTGGTTCCCATCACCTTGGTGATGTGGGCCCTCTGGGGAGAGTCTGATCCTGGCTGGGTTCCCCACCATTCTGTGAGGTGGGCCCTCTGATGTCAGGTCACTCCTGCCTGGCTAGCTCACATCGCCTTGGCGACGTGGGCCCTCTGTTGGCCACTGGAGCATGCTGGGAGCCTCCTACTCCCGTGAATGATGGCCCTGGAAAAAATGCATATGCCCTTTTTGGCCAAGTGCTTCATTGACGAGGTTCTGCCACTTCTCTTATGCTTTCAGAGCAATTCACGTCTACCTCCTGAAATCGGATTCCAGCAATTCTGCCCCACTTTCAAGTCCTCTTCGCAGCCTTAATTCAATATATTTTTGTACGATTTCTGTCATTTATAAGTCTGCAGGTATGTGAATGACAGTGCCCCTGAGCTCCTTTCCTCAACTCGCTTTCTTGTGAGCTGGCCACAAAACCGCAGGATTGCTTCAGGCCCTAATCTTGTTCCAGCACGGCATGCTGAGCCTTTGGTTAATTCCTTTTCCTGTTGGGAAATGAGTGTTAAAATTGCCCGTGCATACTGGGCATATACCCTGAGAAAACCAAAATTCAAAAAGAGTCATGTACCAAAATGTTCATTGCAGCTCTATTTACAATAGCCCGGAGATGGAAAGAACCTAAGCGCCCATCATCGGACGAATGGATAAAGAAGATGTGGCACATATACACAATGGAATATTACTCAGCCTTAAAAAGAAATGAAACTGAGTTATTTGTAATGAGATGGATAGACCTAGAGTCTGTCATACAGAGTGAAGTAAGTCAGAAAGAAAAAGACAAATAGCGTATGCTAACACATATATATGGAATTTAAAGGAAAAAAATGTCATGAAGAACCTAGGGATAAGACAGGAATAGAGGCGCAGACCTACTGGAGAACGGAATTGAGGATATGGGGAGGGGGAATGGTGAGTTTTGACAGGGCGAGAGAGAGTCATGGACATATACACACTAACAAATGTAGTAAGGTAGATAGCAAGGGGGAAGCAGCCGCAAGGCACAGGGATATTAGCTCGGGGCGTTGGGACAGCCTGGAGGGGTGGAAGGGGGAGAGAGGGAGGGAGGGAGACACAAGAGGGAAGACACAGGGAGCATATGTATATGTATAGCTGATTCACTTTGTTATAAAGCAAAAACTAACACACCATTGTAAAGCAATTATACCCCAATAAAGATGTTAAAAAAAATATTTGCCCGTGCACACACCTACAGATAGTCTCCCATTGGTTCTCCTTATTCCTGTTCATCTTGCGCAGAAATTGCAAACAGTGCCAAACAGGAGGTTAAAGGCACTGACTCTCCAAATGGGGAGAGTGTAAGAAAAGGGTCTGGAATGGTGAACCTGAGTACCAGGGGACGAAAACAGACATGCATGTAAAAAGGTTTCCCAGTCACACGGTGGAGCATACTCTGGGTTTCCCATGCAAATTTTAGCAGAAGGAAGAATCCCTTGACCCTGGAGAGTTGGGAACCATGGAATGGGTACCAGGCAGTATGACATCAAAGGGTCTGCATTTGCTCACTGAACCTCACCAATGCTATCAGCCCAAAGGGTCAAGCCTTATCTCTCACCCAGCTCTGGGTGTAGATGTGGTAAACCAGGTTGCATCACATGCCCTGTGTGAGTTATTTAAGAATTGCTCTCTATTTCACTGTCATTGTGTTTTGTTTTTGAAATTTTTTTTGACACTGGGATTTATCGGATTTTCACTGCTGCGTTAATGCCGCTGTACACAATCTTGATTCTCTTATGGAGACATAAATATCCACGGGTTTTAAGATTCTTCCTAGTCAGGTATATTCCTAGGCGTTGAATATGTGGTGTTGAGTCCATTTCGTTGAGCAAGGAGTAGGTCTTGTCTATTACATATTTGGCTTATGCCAGGTTATCTGTGCTAATTTCAGTCTCTGGTTTTATGCAGCACTCCAACGCACCTTTCTCCATAAGAAAGCACAAGTTGGTTTTCTAAATTTGAGACTGTTCTGTTTTGTAATTCAGTTTATGTGTAGTCAAGTTTACATACTGTGTATTAGTGATATTTTATGTTTCTTTTTATGTGTGACTTATTTCACGTAGAATCACCATACCTGTATCCACTCACTATGCCACTACAGGCCTGATGACACAGATTTCATTGCTGAGTGATATTCCATTGTACGTACGTACCACAACTTCTTTATCCATTGTTTGCTCTCTGAGATATTTACCTGGTACTGTAAACGAGGTTCTTGTGAACAGAGAGGTCCCAAACTTTGAGGTGGCTGGGTGTTTTTGATTTTAATTTCCCTAAGCTGTAGGACCATAAGTGGAAGTGCCATAGGCTGTGTTGCTTTGTTTCTTACGTGTTTCAGGAAACACATAACACTTCTCCAGAATGGCTGTCGGCAATTTACATCATATGCATCAGCATAATAAGGATCCCTGTTTTCCATTGCCTGTCCTCCGTTTCTGGATTTTACAATTTTTTTAAATGGCCCTTTTGCCCTGGGGGGCAGTGAGATTTCATTGTAGTGCAGGTTTATTTACAAGCTTCTTGCTTGGCCAAAAAGTGTGTATGCGTTTTTTCCTGAATATATTTAGGGAAAAAAGCATCCGCACTTTTCGGACAAGTGCATCATTATCGACGTTCTGCCTCTT
This sequence comes from Phocoena phocoena, assembly GCF_963924675.1. Lineage (NCBI taxonomy): Eukaryota > Metazoa > Chordata > Mammalia > Artiodactyla > Phocoenidae > Phocoena > Phocoena phocoena. The sequence continues at coordinate 1,221,373 of NW_027077598.1, read as the reverse complement.
TTCCTATTCTTTAAGTGCAATTCCAGTTTAAACCTTCAATCGTTTTCCTGAATTTCTGCCCCGCTTTCAAGTCCCCTTTGCAGGCTTACTTCAAAATATTTTTGGAGGATAGCTGTCATTTATAACTCTGCAGGTTTGTGAATTACAGTGCCCCTGAGCTCCTTTCTTCAACTCGCTTTCTTGTGAGCTGGGCACAAAACCGCAGGATTGCTTCAGGCACTAATCTCTTTCCAGCAGGGCACGCTGAGCGTTTGGTTAATTCCTCTTCCTGGTGGGAAATGAGCATTACATTTGCCCGTGCAGACACCTACAGCTAGTCTCTCATTCGTTCTCCCTATTCCTGTTCATCTTGCACAGAAATTGCAAGCTGTGCCAAAGAGGAGGTTAAAGGCACTGACTCTCCAAGCGGGGAGAGTGTTAGTAAAGCATCTGGAATGGTGAACCCAAGGACCAGGATACGAAAACTGAGATGCATTTTAAATCGTTTCCCAATCACACGGTGGACCATACTCTGGGTTTCCCATGCATGTTTTAGCTGGAGGAAGAATCCCTTGAACCTGGAGAGTTGGGACCCATGGAATGGGTACCATGCAGTATGACTTCAAAGGGTCTGCATTTGCTCACCGAAACTCACCAATGCTATCAGCCTGAAGTGTCCAGCCTTATGTCTCAACCAGCTCTGGGTGTAGATGTGGTCAATCCCGGTTGCATCACATGCCCTGAGTGAATTATTTAAGAATTGCTCTCTATTTCACTGTCTTTGTGTTTTGTTTTCGAAATTTATTTTGATAATGGGATTTATCGGATTATCACTGCTGCGTTTCGGCCGCTGTACACATGCTTGATTCTCTTACGGAAACATATATATCCATGGGTTTTAAGATTCTTCTTAGTCATGTATATTCCTAGGCGTTGAACATGTGGTGTTGGGTCTATTTCTTTGAGCAAGTGGTAGGTCTTGTCTATTATATATTTGGCTTATGGAAAGTTAACTGTGCTAATTTCAGTCTCTGGTTTTATGCAGCACCCCAACGCACCTTTCCCCATAAGCAAGCTCTAGTTGGTTTTCTAAATTTGAGACCCTGTTCTGTTTTGTAATTCAGTTCATGTGTAGTCAAGTTTACATTCCGTGTATCAGTGATATCTTATGATGTTTCTATTTCTGTGAGATGTAGTTCACGTAGAATCACCGTACAAGCATCCACTCACTAACCGCTACGGGCCTGATGACACAGATTTCATTGCTGAGTGATACTGCATTGCACGTACGTGTCACAACTTCTTTATCCATTTTTTGCTTTCTGGGATATTTACCTGGTACTGTAGACGAGCTTCCTGTGAACACAGCCGTCCCAAACATTGGGGTGGCTGTCTGTTTTTGATTTTATTTTCCGTAATCTATAGGACCATAAGTGGAAGTGCCATAGGCTGTGTTGCTTTCTTTCTTATGTGTTTCAGGAAACACCATACACTTCTCCAGTGTGGCTGCTGGCAATTTACATCCTGCCAATCAGCATAACAAGGCTCCCTGTTCTCCATATCCTGTCCTACCTTTCTGGATTTTACACTTTTTTTCAGATGGCCCTTTTGACCGGGGGGCAGTGAGACTTCGTTGTGGTGCAGATTTCCTTTACAGGCTTGCTTGGTTGGCCAAAAAGGGCGTATGCGTTTTTTCCTGAATATATTCAGGAAAAAACGCATACGCCCTTTTTGGCCAAGTGCATCATTGTCGACGTTCTGCCTCTTTTCCTATGCTTTCAGGGCAATTCCAGTCTACCCCTGCAATCGTTTTCCTGAAATTCTGCCCCGCTTTCAAGTCCCCTTCGCAGGCTTACTTCAATATATTTTTGGAGGATAGCTGTCATTTATAACTCTGCAGGTTTGTGAATTACAGTGCCCCTGAGCTCCTTTCTTCAACTCGCTTTCTTGTGAGCTGGGCACAAAACCGCAGGATTCCTTCAGGCCCTAATCTGTTTTCAGCAGGGCACGGTGAGCCTTTGTTTAATTCCTCTTCCTGGTGGGCAATGAGTGTTACATTTGCCCGTGCAGACACCTACAGCTAGTCTCTCATTGGTTCTCCCTATTCCTGTTCATCTTGCACAGAATTTGCAAGCTGTGCCAAACAGGATGTTAAAGGCCGTGACTCTCCAAGCGGGGAGAGTGTTAGTAAAGCATCTGGAATGGTGAACCCGAGGACCAGGATACGAAAACTGAGATGCATTTTAAATCGTTTCCCAATCACACGGTGGACCATACTGTGGGGTTCCCATGCATGTTTTAGCTGGAGGAAGAATCCCTTGAACCTGAAGAGTTGGGACCCATGGAATAGGTACCATGCAGTATGACTTCAAAGGGTCTGCATTTGCTCACCGAAACTCACCAATGCTATCAGCCTGAAGTGTCCAGCCTTATGTGTCATCCAGCTCTGGGTGTAGATGTGGTCCATCCCGGTTGCATCACATGCCTTGAGTGAATTATTTAAGAATTGCTCTCTATTTCACTGTCTTTGTGTTTTGTTTTCGAAATTTATTTTGATAATGGGATTTATCGGATTTTCACTGCTGCGTTTCGGCCGCTGTACACACGCTTGATTCTGTTACGGAGACATATATATCCATGGGTTTTAAGATTCTTCCTAGTCAGGTATATTCCTAGGCGTTGAATATGTGGTGTTGAGTCCATTTCGTTGAGCAAGGAGTAGGTCTTGTCTATTACATATTTGGCTTATGGAATGTTATCTGTGCTAATTTCAGTCTCTGGTTTTATGCAGCACCCCATGGCACCTTTCCCCATAAGCAAGCACTAGTTGGTTTTCTAAATTTGAGACCCTGTTCTGTTTTGTAATTCAGTTCATGTGTAGTCAAGTTTACATTCCGTGTATTAGTGATATCTTATGATGTTTCTTTTTCTGTGTGACGTAGTTCACGTAGAATCACCGTACCTGCATCCATTCACTATGCCGCTACGGGCCTGATGACACAGATTTCATTGCTGAGTGATACTGCATTGCACGTACGTGCCACAACTTCTTTATCCATTTTTTGCTTTCTGGGATATTTATCTGGTACTGTAGACGAGCTTCTTGGGAACACAGCCGTCCCAAACTTTGGGGTGGCTCTCTGTTTTTGATTTTAATTTCCCTAAGGAATAGGACCATAAGTGCAATTGCCATAGGCTGTGTTGCTTTGTTTCTTACGTGTTTCAGGAAACACCATACACTTCTCCAGGGTGGCTGCTGGCAATTTACATCCTGCCAATCAGCATAACAAGGCTCCCTGTTCTCCATATCCTGTCCTACCTTTCTGGATTTTACACTTTTTTTCAGATGGCCCTTTTGCCCGGGGGGCAGTGAGACTTGGTTGTGGTGCAGATTTCCTTTACAGGCTTGCTTGGTTGGCCAAAAAGGGCGTATGCGTTTTTTCCTGAATACATTCAGGAAAAAACGCATACGCCCTTTTTGGCCAAGTCCATCATTGTCGACGTTCTGCCTCTTTTCCTATGCTTTCAGGGCAATTCCAGTCTACCCCTGCAATCGTTTTCCTGAAATTCTGCCCCGCTTTCAAGTCCCCTTCGCAGGCTTACTTCAATATATTTTTGGAGGATAGCTGTCATTTATAACTCTGCAGGTTTGTGAATTACAGTGCACCTGAGCTCCTTTCTTCAACTCGCTTTCTTGTGAGCTGGGCACAAAACCGCAGGATTGCTTCAGGCCCTAATCTGTTTTCAGCAGGGCATGCTGAGCCTTTGTTTAATTCCTCTTCCTGGTGGGCAATGAGCATTACATTTGCCCGTGCAGACACCTACGGCTAGTCTCTCATTGGTTCTCCCTATTCCTGTTCATCTTGCACAGAAATTGCAAGCTGTGCCAAACAGGAGGTTAAAGGCACTGACTCTCCAAGCGGGGAGAGTGTTAGTAAAGCATCTGGAATGTTGAACCCGAGGACCAGGATACGAAAACTGAGATGCATTTTAAATCGTTTCCCAATCACACGGTGGACGATACTCTGGTTTTCCCATGCATGTTTTAGCTGGAGGACGAATCCCTTGAACCTGGAGAGTTGGGACCCATGGAATGGGTACCATGCAGTATGACTTCAAAGGGTCTGCATTTGCTCACCGAAACTCACAAATGCTATCAGCCTGAAGTGTCCAGCCTTATGTCTCAACCAGCTCTGGGTGTAGATGTGGTAAATCCCGGTTGCATCACATGCCCTGAGTGAATTATTTAAGAATTGCTCTCTATTTCACTGTCTTTGTGTTTTGTTTTCGAAATTTATTTTGATAATGGGATTTATCGGATTTTCACTGCTGCGTTTCGGCCGCTGTACACACACTTGATTCTCTTACAGAGACATATATATCCATGGGTTTTAAGATTCTTACTAGTCAGGTGTATTCCTAGGCGTTGAATATGTGGTGTTGAGTCCATTTCGTTGAGCAAGGAGTAGGTCTTGTCTATTACATATTTGGCTTATGGAATGTTATCTGTGCTAATTTCAGTCTCTGGTTTTATGCAGCACCGCAAGGCACCTTTCCCCATAAGCAAGCACTAGTTGGTTTTCTAAATTTGAGACCCTGTTCTGTTTTGTAATTCAGTTCATGTGTAGTCAAGTTTACATTCCGTGTATTAGTGATATCTTATGATGTTTCTTTTTCTGTGTGACGTAGTTCACGTAGAAACAACGTACCTGCATCCACTCACTATGCCGCTACGGGCCTGATGACACAGATTTCATTGCTGAGTGATATTGCATTGTACGTACATGCCACAACTTCTTTATCCATTGTTTGCTTTCTGGGATATTTACCTGATACTGTAGACGAGCTTCTTGTGAACACAGTCGTCCCAAATATTGGGGTGGCTGTCTGTTTTTGATTTTAATTTCCGTAAGCTATAGGACCATAAGTGGAAGTGCCATAGGCTGTGTTGCTTTGTTTCTTACGTGTTTCAGGAAACACCATACACTTCTCCAGGGTGGCTGCTGGCAATTTACATCCTGCCAATCAGCATAACAAGGCTCCCTGTTCTCCATATCCTGTCCTACCTTTCTGGATTTTACACTTTTTTTCAGATGGCCCTTTTGCCCGGGGGGCAGTGAGACTTCGTTGTGGTGCAGATTTCCTTTACAGGCTTGCTTGGTTGGCCAAAAAGGGCGTATGCGTTTTTTCCTGAATATATTCAGGAAAAAACGCATATGCCCTTTTTGGCCAAGTGCATCATTGTCGACGTTCTGCCTCTTTTCCTATGCTTTCAGGGCAATTCCAGTCTACCCCTGCAATCGTTTTCCTGAAATTCTGCCCCGCTTTCAAGTCCCCTTCGCAGGCTTACTTCAATATATTTTGGGAGGATAGCTGTCATTTATAACTCTGCAGGTTTGTGAAGTACATTGCCCCTGAGCTCCTTTCTTCAACTCGCTTTCTTGTGAGCTGGGCACAAAACCGCAGGATTGCTTCAGACCCTAATCTGTTTCCAGCAGGGCACACTGAGCCTTTGTTTAATTCCTCTTCCTGGTGGGCAATGAGCGTTACATTTGCCCGTGCAGACACCTACAGCTAGTCTCTCATTGGTTCTCCCTATTCCTGTTCATCTTGCACAGAAATGGCAAGCTGTGCCAAACAGGAGGTTAAAGGCACTGACTCTCCAAGCGGGGAGAGTGTTAGTAAAGCATCTGGAATGGTGAACCCGAGGACCAGGATACGAAAACTGAGATGCATTTTAAATCGTTTCCCAATCACACGGTGGACGATACTCTGAGTTTCCCATGCATGTTTTAGCTGGAGGAAGAATGCCTTGAACCTGGAGAGTTGGGACCCATGGAATGGGTACCATGCAGTATGACTTCAAAGGGTCTGCATTTGCTCACCGAAACTCACCAGTGCTATCAGCCTGAAGTGTCCAGCCTTATGTCTCAACCAGCTCTGGGTGTAGATGTGGTCAATCCCGGTTGCATCACATGCCCTGAGTGAATTATTTAAGAATTGCTCTCTATTTCACTGTCTTTGTGTTTTGTTTTCGAAATTTATTTTGATAATGGGATTTATCGGATTTTCACTGCTGCATTTCCGCTGCTGTACACACGCTTGATTCTCTTATGGAGACATATATATCCATGGGTTTTAAGATTATTCCTAGTCAGGTATATTCCTAGGCGTTGAATATGTGGTGTTGAGTCCAATTCGTTGAGCAAGGAGTAGGTCTTTTCTATTACATATTTGGCTTATGGAATGTTATCTGTGCTAATTTCAGTCTCTGGTTTTATGCAGCACCCCAAGGCACCTTTCCCCATAAGCAAGCACTAGTTGGTTTTCTAAATTTGAGACCCTGTTCTGTTTTGTAATTCAGTTCATGTGTAGTCAAGTTTACATTCCGTGTATTAGTGATATCTTATGATGTTTCTTTTTCTGTGTGACGTAGTTCACGTAGAATCACCGTACCTGCATCCACTTACTATGCCGCTACGGGCCTGATGACACAGATTTCATTGCTGAGTGATATTGCATTGCACGTACGTGCCACAACTTCTTTATCCATTTTTTGCTTTCTGGGATATTTACCTGATACTGTAGACGTGCTTCTTGTGAACACAGCCGTCCCAAATATTGGGGTGGCTGTCTGTTTTTGATTTTAATTTCCATAAGCTTTAGGACCATAAGTGGAAGTGCCATAGGCTGTGTTGCTTTGTTTCTTACGTGTTTCAGGAAACACCATACATTTCTCCAGGGTGGCTGCTGGCAATTTACATCCTGCCAATCAGCATAACAAGGCTCCCTGTTCTCCATATCCTGTCCTACCTTTCTGGATTTTACACTTTTTTCAGATGGCCCTTTTGCCCGGGGGGGCAGTGAGATTTCATTGTAGTGCAGATTTCCTTTACAGGCTTGCTTGGTTGGCCAAAAAGGGCGTATGCGTTTTTTCCTGAATATATTCAGGAAAAAACGCATACGCCCTTTTTGGCCAAGTGCATCATTGTCGACGTTGTGACTCTTTTCCTATGCTTTCAGGGCAATTCCAGTCTACCCCCTGCAATCGTTTTCCTGAAATTCAGCCCCGCTTTCAAGTCCCCTTCGCAGGCTTACTTCAATATATTTTTGGAGGATAGCTGTCATTTATAACTCTGCAGGTTTGTGAAGTACAGTGCCCCTGAGCTCCTTTCTTCAACTCGCTTTCTTGTGAGCTGGGCACAAAACCGCAGGATTGCTACAGGCCCTAATCTGTTTCCAGCAGGGCACACTGAGCCTTTGTTTAATTCCTCTTCCTGGTGGGCAATGAGCGTTACATTTGCCCGTGCAGACACCTACAGCTAGTCTCTCATTGGTTCTCCCTATTCCTGTTCATCTTGCACAGAAATTGCAAGCTGTGCGAAACAGGAGGTTAAAGGCACTGACTCTCCAAGCGGGGAGAGTGTTAGTAAAGCATCTGGAATGGTGAACCCGAGGACCAGGAAACGAAAACTGAGATGCATTTTAAATCATTTCCCAATCACACGGTGGACGATACTCTGGGTTTCCCATGCATGTTATAGCTGGAGGAAGAATCCCTTGAACCTGGAGAGTTGGGACCCATGGAATGGGTACCATGCAGTATGACTTCAAAGGGTCTCCATTTGCTCACCGAAACTCACCAATGCTATCAGCCTGAAGTGTCCAGCCTTATGTCTCAACCAGCTCTGGGTGTAGATGTGGTCAATCCCGGTTGCATCACATGCCCTGAGTGAATTATTTAAGAATTGCTCTCTATTTCACTGTCTTTGTGTTTTGTTTTCGAAATTTATTTTGATAATGGGATTTATCGGATTTTCACTGCTGCGTTTCGGCCGCTGTACACACGCTTGATTCTCTTACGGAGACATATATATCCATGGGTTTTAAGATTCTTCCTAGTCAGGTATATTCCTGGCGTTGAATATGTGGTGTTGGGTCCATTTCGTTGAGCAAGGAGTAGGTCTTGTCTATTACATATTTGGCTTATGGAAAGTTATCTGTGCTAATTTCAGTCTCTGGTTTTATGCAGCACCCCAACGCACCTTTCCCCATAAGCAAGCACTAGTTGGTTTTCTAAATTTGAGACCCTGTTCTTTTTTGTAATTCAGTTCATGTGTAGTCAAGTTTACATTCCGTGTATTAGTGATATCTTATGATGTTTCTTTTTCTGTGTGACGTAGTTCACGTAGAATCACCGTACCTGCATCCACTCACTATTCCGCTACGGGCCTGATGACACAGATTTCATTGCTGAGTGATATTGCATTGCACGTACGTGCCACAACTTCTTTATCCATTTTTTGCTTTCTGGGATATTTACCTGATACTGTAGACGAGCTTCTTGTGAACACAGCCGTCCCAAATATTGGGGTGGCTGTCTGTTTTTGATTTTAATTTCCGTAAGCTATAGGACCATAAGTGGAAGTGCCATAGGCTGTGTTGCTTTGTTTCTTACGTGTTTCAGGAAACACCATACATTTCTCCAGGGTGGCTGCTGGCAATTTACATCCTGCCAATCAGCATAACAAGGCTCCCTGTTCTCCATATCCTGTCCTACCTTTCTGGATTTTACACTTTTTTCAGATGGCCCTTTTGCCCGGGGGGGCAGTGAGATTTCATTGTAGTGCAGATTTCCTTTACAGGCTTGCTTGGTTGGCCAAAAAGGGCGTATGCGTTTTTTCCTGAATATATTCAGGAAAAAACGCATACGCACTTTTTGGCCAAGTGCATCATTGTCGACGTTGTGCCTCTTTTCCTATGCTTTCAGGGGAATTCCAGTCTACCCCCTGCAATCGTTTTCCTGAAATTCAGCCCCGCTTTCAAGTCCCCTTCGCAGGCTTACTTCAATATATTTTTGGAGGATAGCTGTCATTTATAACTCTGCAGGTTTGTGAAGTACAGTGCCCCTGAGCTCCTTTCTTCAACTCGCTTTCTTGTGAGCTGGGCACAAAACCGCAGGATTGCTTCAGGCCCTAATCTGTTTCCAGCAGGGCACACTGAGCCTTTGTTTAATTCCTCTTCCTGGTGGGCAATGAGCGTTACATTTGCCCGTGCAGACACCTACAGCTAGTCTCTCATTGGTTCTCCCTATTCCTGTTCATCTTGCACAGAAATTGCAAGCTGTGCGAAACAGGAGGTTAAAGGCACTGACTCTCCAAGCGGGGAGAGTGTTAGTAAAGCATCTGGAATGGTGAACCCGAGGACCAGGAAACGAAAACTGAGATGCATTTTAAATCATTTCCCAATCACACGGTGGACGATACTCTGGGTTTCCCATGCATGTTTTAGCTGGAGGAAGAATCCCTTGAACCTGGAGAGTTGGGACCCATGGAATGGGTACCATGCAGTATGACTTCAAAGGGTCTGCATTTGCTCACCGAAACTCACCAATGCTATCAGCCTGAAGTGTCCAGCCTTATGTCTCAACCAGCTCTGGGTGTAGATGTGGTCAATCCCGGTTGCATCACATGCCCTGAGTGAATTATTTAAGAATTGCTCTCTATTTCACTGTCTTTGTGTTTTGTTTTCGAAATTTATTTTGATAATGGGATTTATCGGATTTTCACTGCTGCGTTTCGGCCGCTGTACACACGCTTGATTCTCTTACGGAGACATATATATCCGTGGGTTTTAAGATTCTTCCTAGTCAGGTATATTCCTGGCGTTGAATATGTGGTGTTGGGTCCATTTCGTTGAGCAAGGAGTAGGTCTTGTCTATTACATATTTGGCTTTTGGAAAGTTATCTGTGCTAATTTCAGTCTCTGGTTTTATGCAGCACCCCAACGCACCTTTCCCCATAAGCAAGCACTAGTTGGTTTTCTAAATTTGAGACCCTGTTCTTTTTTGTAATTCAGTTCATGTGTAGTCAAGTTTACATTCCGTGTATTAGTGATATCTTATGATGTTTCTTTTTCTGTGTGACGTAGTTCACGTAGAATCACCGTACCTGCATCCACTCACTATGCCGTTACGGTCCTGATGACACAGATTTCATTGCTGAGTGATATTGCATTGTACGTACGTGCCACAACTTATTTATCCATTTTTTGCTTTCTGGGATATTTACCTGATACTGTAGACGAGCTTCTTGTGAACACAGCCGTCCCAAATATTGGGGTGGCTGTCTGTTTTTGATTTTAATTTCCGTAAGCTATAGGACCATAAGTGGAATTGCCATAGGCTGTGTTGCTTTGTTTCTTACGTGTTTCAGGAAACACCATACACTTCTCCAGGGTGGCTGCTGGCAATTTACATCCTGCCAATCAGCATAACAAGGCTCCCTGTTCTCCATATCCTGTCCTACCTTTCTGGATTTTCACTTTTTTCAGATGGCCCTTTTGCCCGGGGGGGCAGTGAGATTTCATTGTAGTGCAGATTTCCTTTACAGGCTTGCTTGTTTGGCCAAAAAGGGCGTATGCGTCTTTTCCTGAATATATTCAGGAAAAGACGCATACGCCCTTTTTGGCCAAGTGCATCATTGTCGACGTTGTGCCTCTTTTCCTATGCTTTCAGGGCAATTCCTGTCTACCCCCTGCAATCGTTTTCCTGAAATTCAGCCCCGCTTTCAAGTCCCCTTCGCAGGCTTACTTCAATATATTTTTGGAGGATAGCTGTCATTTATAACTCTGCAGGTTTGTGAAGTACAGTGCCCCTGAGCTCCTTTCTTCAACTCGCTTTCTTGTGAGCTGGGCACAAAACCGCAGGATTGCTTCAGGCCCTAATCTGTTTCCAGCAGGGCACACTGAGCCTTTGTTTAATTCCTCTTCCTGGTGGGCAATGAGCGTTACATTTGCCCGTGCAGACACCTACAGCTAGTCTCTCATTGGTTCTCCCTATTCCTGTTCATCTTGCACAGAAATGGCAACCTGTGCCAAACAGGAGGTTAAAGGCACTGACTCTCCAAGCGGGGAGAGTGTTAGTAAAGCATCTGGAATGGTGAACCCGAGGACCAGGATACGAAAACTGAGATGCATTTTAAATCGTTTCCCAATCACACGGTGGACGATACTCTGGGTTTCCCATGCATGTTTTAGCTGGAGGAAGAATGCCTTGAACCTGGAGAGTTGGGACCCATGGAATGGGTACCATGCGGTATGACTTCAAAGGGTCTGCATTTGCTCACCGAAACTCACCAGTGCTATCAGCCTGAAGTGTCCAGCCTTATGTCTCAACCAGCTCTGGGTGTAGATGTGGTCAATCCCGGTTGCATCACATGCCCTGAGTGAATTATTTAAGAATTGCTCTCTATTTCACTGTCTTTGTGTTTTGTTTTCGAAATTTATTTTGATAATGGGATTTATCGGATTTTCACTGCTGCGTTTCGGCCGCTGTACACACGCTTGATTCTCTTACGGAGACATATATATCCATGGGTTTTAAGATTCTTCCTAGTCAGGTATATTCCTGGCGTTGAATATGTGGTGTTGGGTCCATTTCGTTGAGCAAGGAGTAGGTCTTGTCTATTACATATTTGGCTTATGGAAAGTTATCTGTGCTAATTTCAGTCTCTGGTTTTATGCAGCACCCCAAGGCACCTTTCCCCATAAGCAAGCACTAGTTGGTTTTCTAAATTTGAGACCCTGTTCTTTTTTGTAATTCAGTTCATGTGTAGTCAAGTTTACATTCCGTGTATTAGTGATATCTTATGATGTTTCTTTTTCTGTGTGACGTAGTTCACGTAGAATCACCGTACCTGCATCCACTCACTATGCCGCTACGGGCCTGATGACACAGATTTCATTGCTGAGTGATATTGCATTGTACGTACGTGCCACAACTTCTTTATCCATTTTTTGCTTTCTGGGATATTTACCTGATACTGTAGACGAGCTTCTTGTGAACACAGCCGTCCCAAATATTGGGGTGGCTGTCTGTTTTTGATTTTAATTTCCGTAAGCTATAGGACCATAAGTGGAAGTGCCATAGGCTGTGTTGCTTTGTTTCTTACGTGTTTCAGGAAACACCATACACTTCTCCAGGGTGGCTGCTGGCAATTTACATCCTGCCAATCAGCATAACAAGGCTCCCTGTTCTCCATATCCTGTCCTACCTTTCTGGATTTTCACTTTTTTCAGATGGCCCTTTTGCCCGGGGGGGCAGTGAGATTTCATTGTAGTGCAGATTTCCTTTACAGGCTTGCTTGGTTGGCCAAAAAGGGCGTATGCGTCTTTTCCTGAATATATTCAGGAAAAAACGCATACGCCCTTTTTGGCCAAGTGCATCATTGTCGACGTTGTGCCTCTTTTCCTATGCTTTCAGGGCAATTCCAGTCTACCCCCTGCAATCGTTTTCCTGAAATTCAGCCCCGCTTTCAAGTCCCCTTTGCAGGCTTACTTCAATATATTTTTGGAGGATAGCTGTCATTTATAACTCTGCAGGTTTGTGAAGTACAGTGCCCCTGAGCTCCTTTCTTCAACTCGCTTTCTTGTGAGCTGGGCACAAAACCGCAGGATTGCTTCAGGCCCTAATCTGTTTCCAGCAGGGCACACTGAGCCTTTGTTTAATTCCTCTTCCTGGTGGGCAATGAGCGTTACATTTGCCCGTGCAGACACCTACAGCTAGTCTCTCATTGGTTCTCCCTATTCCTGTTCATCTTGCACAGAAATGGCAACCTGTGCCAAACAGGAGGTTAAAGGCACTGACTCTCCAAGCGGGGAGAGTGTTAGTAAAGCATCTGGAATGGTGAACCCGAGGACCAGGATACGAAAACTGAGATGCATTTTAAATCGTTTCCCAATCACACGGTGGACGATACTCTGGGTTTCCCATGCATGTTTTAGCTGGAGGAAGAATGCCTTGAACCTGGAGAGTTGGGACCCATGGAATGGGTACCATGCAGTATGACTTCAAAGGGTCTGCATTTGCTCACCGAAACTCACCAATGCTATCAGCCTGAAGTGTCCAGCCTTATGTCTCAACCAGCTCTGGGTGTAGATGTGGTCAATCCCGGTTGCATCACATGCCCTGAGTGAATTATTTAAGAATTGCTCTCTATTTCACTGTCTTTGTGTTTTGTTTTCGAAATTTATTTTGATAATGGGATTTATCGGATTTTCACTGCTGCGTTTCGGCCGCTGTACACACGCTTGATTCTCTTACGGAGACATATATATCCATGGGTTTTAAGATTCTTCCTAGTCAGGTATATTCCTGGCGTTGAATATGTGGTGTTGGGTCCATTTCGTTGAGCAAGGAGTAGGTCTTGTCTATTACATATTTGGCTTTTGGAAAGTTATCTGTGCTAATTTCAGTCTCTGGTTTTATGCAGCACCCCAACGCACCTTTCCCCATAAGCAAGCACTAGTTGGTTTTCTAAATTTGAGACCCTGTTCTTTTTTGTAATTCAGTTCATGTGTAGTCAAGTTTACATTCCGTGTATTAGTGATATCTTATGATGTTTCTTTTTCTGTGTGACGTAGTTCACGTAGAATCACCGTACCTGCATCCACTCACTATGCCGTTACGGGCCTGATGACACAGATTTCATTGCTGAGTGATATTGCATTGTACGTACGTGCCACAACTTCTTTATCCATTTTTTGCTTTCTGGGATATTTACCTGATACTGTAGACGAGCTTATTGTGAACACAGCCGTCCCAAATATTGGGGTGGCTGTCTGTTTTTGATTTTAATTTCCGTAAGCTATAGGACCATAAGTGGAAGTGCCATAGGCTGTGTTGCTTTGTTTCTTACGTGTTTCAGGAAACACCATACACTTCTCCAGGGTGGCTGCTGGCAATTTACATCCTGCCAATCAGCATAACAAGGCTCCCTGTTCTCCATATCCTGTCCTACCTTTCTGGATTTTCACTTTTTTCAGATGGCCCTTTTGCCCGGGGGGGCAGTGAGATTTCATTGTAGTGCAGATTTCCTTTACAGGCTTGCTTGGTTGGCCAAAAAGGGCGTATGCGTCTTTTCCTGAATATATTCAGGAAAAGACGCATACGCCCTTTTTGGCCAAGTGCATCATTGTCGACGTTGTGCCTCTTTTCCTATGCTTTCAGGGCAATTCCAGTCTACCCCCTGCAATCGTTTTCCTGAAATTCAGCCCCGCTTTCAAGTCCCCTTCGCAGGCTTACTTCAATATATTTTTGGAGGATAGCTGTCATTTATAACTCTGCAGGTTTGTGAAGTACAGTGCCCCTGAGCTCCTTTCTTCAACTCGCTTTCTTGTGAGCTGGGCACAAAACCGCAGGATTGCTTCAGGCCCTAATCTGTTTCCAGCAGGGCACACTGAGCCTTTGTTTAATTCCTCTTCCTGGTGGGCAATGAGCGTTACATTTGCCCGTGCAGACACCTACAGCTAGTCTCTCATTGGTTCTCCCTATTCCTGTTCATCTTGCACAGAAATGGCAACCTGTGCCAAACAGGAGGTTAAAGGCACTGACTCTCCAAGCGGGGAGAGTGTTAGTAAAGCATCTGGAATGGTGAACCCGAGGACCAGGATACGAAAACTGAGATGCATTTTAAATCGTTTCCCAATCACACGGTGGACGATACTCTGGGTTTCCCATGCATGTTTTAGCTGGAAGAAGAATGCCTTGAACCTGGAGAGTTGGGACCCATGGAATGGGTACCATGCGGTATGACTTCAAAGGGTCTGCATTTGCTCACCGAAACTCACCAGTGCTATCAGCCTGAAGTGTCCAGCCTTATGTCTCAACCAGCTCTGGGTGTAGATGTGGTCAATCCCGGTTGCATCACATGCCCTGAGTGAATTATTTAAGAATTGCTCTCTATTTCACTGTCTTTGTGTTTTGTTTTCGAAATTTATTTTGATAATGGGATTTATCGGATTTTCACTGCTGCGTTTCGGCCGCTGTACACACGCTTGATTCTCTTACGGAGACATATATATCCATGGGTTTTAAGATTCTTCCTAGTCAGGTATATTCCTAGGCGTTGAATATGTGGTGTTGGGTCCATTTCGTTGAGCAAGGAGTAGGTCTTGTCTATTACATATTTGGCTTATGGAAAGTTATCTGTGCTAATTTCAGTCTCTGGTTTTATGCAGCACCCCAAGGCACCTTTCCCCATAAGCAAGCACTAGTTGGTTTTCTAAATTTGAGACCCTGTTCTGTTTTGTAATTCAGTTCATGTGTAGTCAAGTTTACATTCCGTGTATTAGTGATATCTTATGATGTTTCTTTTTCTGTGTGACGTAGTTCACGTAGAATCACCGTACCTGCATCCACTCACTATGCCGCTACGGGCCTGATGACACAGATTTCATTGCTGAGTGATATTGCATTGTACGTACGTGCCACAACTTCTTTATCCATTTTTTGCTTTCTGGGATATTTACCTGATACTGTAGACGAGCTTCTTGTGAACACAGCCGTCCCAAATATTGGGGTGGCTGTCTGTTTTTGATTTTAATTTCCGTAAGCTATAGGACCATAAGTGGAAGTGCCATAGGCTGTGTTGCTTTGTTTCTTACGTGTTTCAGGAAACACCATACACTTCTCCAGGGTGGCTGCTGGCAATTTACATCCTGCCAATCAGCATAACAAGGCTCCCTGTTCTCCATATCCTGTCCTACCTTTCTGGATTTTCACTTTTTTCAGATGGCCCTTTTGCCCGGGGGGGCAGTGAGATTTCATTGTAGTGCAGATTTCCTTTACAGGCTTGCTTGGTTGGCCAAAAAGGGCGTATGCGTCTTTTCCTGAATATATTCAGGAAAAAACGCATACGCCCTTTTTGGCCAAGTGCATCATTGTCGACGTTGTGCCTCTTTTCCTATGCTTTCAGGGCAATTCCAGTCTACCCCCTGCAATCGTTTTCCTGAAATTCAGCCCCGCTTTCAAGTCCCCTTCGCAGGCTTACTTCAATATATTTTTGGAGGATAGCTGTCATTTATAACTCTGCAGGTTTGTGAAGTACAGTGCCCCTGAGCTCCTTTTTTCAACTCGCTTTCTTGTGAGCTGGGCACAAAACCGCAGGATTGCTTCAGGCCCTAATCTGTTTCCAGCAGGGCACACTGAGCCTTTGTTTAATTCCTCTTCCTGGTGGGCAATGAGCGTTACATTTGCCCGTGCAGACACCTACAGCTAGTCTCTCATTGGTTCTCCCTATTCCTGTTCATCTTGCACAGAAATGGCAACCTGTGCCAAACAGGAGGTTAAAGGCACTGACTCTCCAAGCGGGGAGAGTGTTAGTAAAGCATCTGGAATGGTGAACCCGAGGACCAGGATACGAAAACTGAGATGCATTTTAAATCGTTTCCCAATCACACGGTGGACGATACTCTGGGTTTCCCATGCATGTTTTAGCTGGAGGAAGAATGCCTTGAACCTGGAGAGTTGGGACCCATGGAATGGGTACCATGCAGTATGACTTCAAAGGGTCTGCATTTGCTCACTGAAACTCACCAATGCTATCAGCCTGAAGTGTCCAGCCTTATGTCTCAACCAGCTCTGGGTGTAGATGTGGTCAATCCCGGTTGCATCACATGCCCTGAGTGAATTATTTAAGAATTGCTCTCTATTTCACTGTCTTTGTGTTTTGTTTTCGAAATTTATTTTGATAATGGGATTTATCGGATTTTCACTGCTGCGTTTCGGCCGCTGTACACACGCTTGATTCTCTTACGGAGACATATATATCCATGGGTTTTAAGATTCTTCCTAGTCTGGTATATTCCTAGGTGTTGAATATGTGGTGTTGAGTCCATTTCGTTGAGCAAGGAGTAGGTCTTGTCTATTACATATTTGGCTTATGGAATGTTATCTGTGCTAATTTCAGTCTCTGGTTTTATGCAGCACCCCAAGGCACCTTTCCCCATAAGCAAGCACTAGTTGGTTTTCTAAATTTGAGACCCTGTTCTGTTTTGTAATTCAGTTCATGTGTAGTCAAGTTTACATTCAGTGTATTAGTGATATCTTATGATGTTTCTTTTTCTGTGTGACGTAGTTCACGTAGAATCACCGTACCTGCATCCACTCACTATGCCGCTACGGGCCTGATGACACAGATTTCATTGCTGAGTGATATTGCATTGCACGTACGTCCCACAACTTCTGTATCCATTTTTTGCTTTCTGGGCTATTTACCTGATACTGTAGACGAGCTTCTTGAGAACACAGCCGTCCCAAATATTGGGGTGGCTGTCTGTTTTTGATTTTAATTTCCGTAAGCTATAGGACCATAAGTGGAAGTGCCATAGGCTGTGTTGCTTTGTTTCTTACGTGTTTCAGGAAACACCATACACTTCTCCAGGGTGGCTGCTGGCAATTTACATCCTGCCAATCAGCATAACAAGGCTCCCTGTTCTCCATATCCTGTCCTACCTTTCTGGATTTTACATTTTTTTCAGATGGCCCTTTTGCCCGGGGGGCAGTGAGACTTCATTGTAGTGCAGATTTCCTTTACAGGCTTGCTTGGTTGGCCAAAAAGGGCGTATGCGTTTTTTCCTGAATATATTCAGGCAAAAACGCATACGCCCTTTTTGGCCAAGTGCATCATTGTCGATGTTCTGCCTCTTTTCCTATGCTTTCAGGGCAATTCCAGTCTACCCCCTGCAATCGTTTTCCTGAAATTCTGCCCCGCTTTCAAGTCCCCTTCGCAGGCTTACTTCAATATATTTTGGGAGGAGAGCTGTCATTTATAACTCTGGAGGTTTGTGAATTACAGTGCCCCTGAGCTCCTTTCTTCAACTCACTTTCTTGTCAGCTGGACACAAAACCAAAGGATTGCTTCAGGCCCTAATCTGTTTTCAGCAGGGCACGCTGAGCCTTTGTTTAATTCCTCTTCCTGGTGGGCAATGAGCGTTACATTTGCCCGTGCAGACACCTACAGCTAGTCTCTCATTGGTTCTCCCTATTCCTGTTCATCTTGCACAGAAATTGCAAGCTGTGCCAAACAGGAGGTTAAAGGCACTGACTCTCCAAGGAAGGAGAGTGTTAGTAAAGCATCTGGAATGGTGAACCCAAGGACCAGGATACGAAAACTGAGATGCATTTTAAATCATTTCCCAATCACACGTTGGACGATACTCTGGGGTTCCCATGCATGTTTTAGCTGGAGGAAGAATGCCTTAAACCTGGAGAGTTGGGACCCATGGAATGGGTACCATGCAGTATGACTTCAAAGGGTCTGCATTTGCTCACCGAAACTCACCAATGCTATCAGCCTGAAGTGTCCAGCCTTATGTCTCAACCAGCTCTGGGTGTAGATGTGGTCAATCCCGGTTGCATCACATGCCCTGAGTGAATTATTTAAGAATTGCTCTCTATTTCACTGTCTTTGTGTTTTGTTTTCGAAATTTATTTTGATAATGGGATTTATCGGATTTTCACTGCTGCGTTTCGGCCACTGTACACACGCTTGATTCTCTTACGGAGACATATATATCCATGGGTTTTAAGATTCTTCCTAGTCTGGTATATTCCTAGGTGTTGAATATGTGGTGTTGAGTCCATTTCGTTGAGCAAGGAGTAGGTCTTGTCTATTACATATTTGGCTTATGGAATGTTATCTGTGCTAATTTCAGTCTCTGGTTTTATGCAGCACCCCAAGGCACCTTTCCCCATAAGCAAGCACTAGTTGGTTTTCTAAATTTGAGACCCTGTTCTGTTTTGTAATTCAGTTCATGTGTAGTCAAGTTTACATTCAGTGTATTAGTGATATCTTATGATGTTTCTTTTTCTGTGTGACGTAGTTCACGTAGAATCACCGTACCTGCATCCACTCACTATGCCGCTACGGGCCTGATGACACAGATTTCATTGCTGAGTGATATTGCATTGCACGTACGTCCCACAACTTCTGTATCCATTTTTTGCTTTCTGGGATATTTACCTGATACTGTAGACGAGCTTCTTGAGAACACAGCCGTCCCAAATATTGGGGTGGCTGTCTGTTTTTGATTTTAATTTCCGTAAGCTATAGGACCATAAGTGGAAGTGCCATAGGCTGTGTTGCTTTGTTTCTTACGTGTTTCAGGAAACACCATACACTTCTCCAGGGTGGCTGCTGGCAATTTACATCCTGCCAATCAGCATAACAAAGCTCCCTGTTCTCCATATCCTGTCCTACCTTTCTGGATTTTACACTTTTTTCAGATGGCCCTTTTGCCCGGGGGGCAGTGAGACTTCATTGTAGTGCAGATTTCCTTTACAGGCTTGCTTGGTTGGCCAAAAAGTGCGTATGCTTTTTTTCCTGAATATATTCAGGAAAAAACGCATACGCACTTTTTGGCCTGGTGCATCATTGCCGACGTTCTTCCTCTTTTCCTATGCTTTCAGGGCAATTCCAGTCTACCCCCTGCAATCGTTTTCCTGAAATTCTGCCCCGCTTTCAAGTCCCCTTCGCAGGCTTACTTCAATATAGTTTTGCAGGATAGCTGTCATTTATAACTCTGCAGGTTTGTGAATTACAGTGCCCCTGAGCTCCTTTCTTCAACTCGCTTTCTTGTGAGCTGGGCACAAAACCGCAGGATTGCTTCAGGCCCTAATCTGTTTCCGGCAGGGCACACTGAACCTTTGGTTAATTCCTCTTCCTGGTGGGAAATGAGCGTTACATTTGCCCGTGCAGACACCTACAGCTAGTCTCTCATTGGTTCTCCCTATTCCTGTTCATCTTGCACAGAAATTGCAAGCTGTGCCAAACAGGAGGTTAAAGGCACTGACTCTCCAAGCGGGGAGTGTGTTAGTAAAGCATCTGGAATGGTGAACCCGAGGACCAGGATACGAAAACTGAGATGCATTTTAAATCGTTTCCCAATCACACGGTGGACCATACTGTGTGTTTCCCATGCATGTTTTAGCTGGAGGAAGAATCCCTTGAACCTGGAGAGTTGGGACCCATGGAATGGGTACCATGCAGTATGACTTCAAAGGGTCTGCATTTTCTCACTGAAACTCACCAATGCTATCAGCCTGAAGTGTCCAGCCTTATGTCTCAACCAGCTCTGGGTGTAGTTGTGGTCAATCCCGGTTGCATCACATGCCCTGAGTGAATTATTTAAGAATTGCTCTCTATTTCACTGTCTTTGTGTTTTGTTTTCGAAATTTATTTTGATAATGGGATTTATCGGATTTTCACTGCTGCGTTTATGCTGCTGTACACACGCTTGATTCTCTTATGGAGACATATAAATCCATGGGTTTTAAGATTCTTCCTAGTGAGGTATATTCCTAGGCGTTGAATATGTGGTGTTGAGTCCATTTCGTTGAGCAAGGAGTAGGTCTTGTCTATTACATATTTGGCTTATGGAATGTTATCTGTGCTAATTTCAGTCTCTGGTTTTATGCAGCACCCCAACGCACCTTTCCCCATAAGCAAGCACTAGTTGGTTTTCTAAATTTGAGACCCTGTTCTGTTTTGTAATTCAGTTCATGTGTAGTCAAGTTTACATTCCGTGTATTAGTGATATCTTATGATGTTTCTTTTTCTGTGTGACGTAGTTCACGTAGAATCACCGTACCTGCATCCACTCACTATGCCGCTACGGGCCTGATGACACAGATTTCATTGCTGAGTGATATTGCATTGCACGTACGTGCCACAACTTCTTTATCCATTTTTTGCTTTCTGGGATATTTACCTGGCACTGTAGACGAGCTTCTTGTGAACACAGCCGTCCCAAACATTGGGGTGGCTGTCTGTTTTTGATTTTAATTTCCGTAATCTTTGGGACCATAAGTGGAAGTGCCATAGGCTGTGTTGCTTTGTTTCTTATGGGTTTCAGGAAACACCATACACTTCTCCAGGGTGGCTGTTGGCAGTTTACATCCTGCCAATCAGCATAACAAGGCTCCCTGTTCTCCATAACCTGTCCTACCTTTCTGGATTTTACACTTTTTTCAGATGGCCCTTTTGCCCAGGGGGCAGTTAGACTTCATTGTACTGCAGATTTCCTTTACAGGCTTGCTTGGTTTGCGAAAAAGGGCGTATGCGTTTTTTCCTGAATATATTCAGGAAAAAATGCATACGCACTTTTTGGCCAAGTGCACCATTGTCGACGTTCTGCCTCTTTTCCTATGCTTTCTGGGCAATTCCAGTCTACCCCCTGCAATCGTTTTCCTGAAACTCTGCCCCGCTTTCAAGTCCCCTTCGCAGGCTTACTTCAATATATTTTTGGAGGATAGCTGTCATTTATAACTCTGCAGGTCTGTGAATTACAGTGCCCCTGAGCTCCTTTCTTCAACTCGCTTTCTTGTGATCTGGGCACAAAACCGCAGGATTGCTAATCTGTTTCCGGCAGGGCACGCTGAGCCTTTGGTTAATTCCTCTTCCTGGTGGGAAATGAGCCTTACATTTGCCCGTGCAGACACCTATAGCTAGTCTCTCATTGGTTCTCCCTATTCCTGTTCATCTTGCGCAGAAATTGCAAGCTGTGCCAAACAGGAGGTTAAAGGCACTGACTCTCCAAGCGGGGAGAGTGTTAGTAAACCGTCTGGAATGGTGAACCCGAGGACCAGGATACGAAAACTGAGATGCATTTTAAATCGTTTCCTAATCACACGGTGGACCATACTCGGCGTTTCCCACGCATGTTTTAGCTGAAGAAAGAATCCCTTGAACCTGGAGAGTTGGGACCCTTGGAATGGGTACCATGCAGTATGACTTCAAAGGATCTGCATTTGTTCACCGAAACTCACCAATGCTATCAGCCTGAAGTGTCCAGCCTTATGTGTCAACCAGCTCTGGGTGTAGATGTGGTAAATCCAGGTTGCATCACATGCCCTGAGTGAATTATTTAAGAATTGCTACCTATTTCACTGTCATTGTGTTTTATTTTTGAAATTTATTTTAATAATGGGATTTATCGGATTTTCACTGCTTCGTTTTTGCCGCTGTACACGCGCTTGATTCTCTTACGTAGACATATAAGTCCATGGGTTTTAAGATTCTTACTAATCCGTTATATTCTTAGGCCTTGAATATGGCGTGTTGAGTCCATTTCGTTGAGCAAGGAGTAGGTCTTGACTATTACATATTTGGCTTATGGAATGGTATCTGTGCTAATTTCAATCTCTGGTTTTATGCAGCACCCCAACTCACCTTTCCCCTTAAGGAAGCATAAGTTGGTTTTCTTAATTTGAAACCCTCTTTTCTTTTGTAATTCAGTTCATGTGTAGCCATGTTAACATTCCATGTATTAGTGATATCTTATGTCTTTTTCTTTTTGAATTATGTGACTTCGAATGATCACACGTAACTCCTCTTGAGTTGTTATAACTGGCCGTATTTCATTGATTTCCAGGCTGAGTAATATTCCACTCTACATAAGCACCACATCTCTGTCCGTTTTTTCTCTGCAGATACATTTAAGTTATATCCTAGTCGAAGGTCTTTTAAACAGAGAGGTGGTAAACATTGGGGTGCCTGTGTCCTCTCGATTTTTGTTTTTCCCAAGATATACGTCCATGAGTGCAAGTGCCCTGTGCTCGGTAGCTCATTTTTTAGATGCTTTAGTAAACACAATAGACTTATCCAGAGTGACCGTTGGCAATATACATTTCCACTATAAGACTCACAGGGCTCCCTTTTCTCCTTGCCCTGTCCTGCATTTCTGGTGTTTACACTTTATGAGGACGGCTCTTCTGACTGATGCAAAGTGATATGTTTTGTAGTATTGATTTCCAGTGCCCACCTGTTTGGTTGGCTAAAAAAGTGTATGCCCTTTTCTTGAATATATACAGAAAAAGACGCATACACCCTTTTGGGCCAACTGCAATGTTGGCAATGTTCAGCCCCTTTTCTTGTGCTTAATGGCGAGTCCTTTCTACCTCTTCCAATCCCTTTCCTGCCATTCTCCGTTGCTTACAAGTCCTTTTCTCTGACTTTCCTCAAGACATTTTTCAGTGATAGATATTTTCAATTCTGCAGTTTCGTGAATTTTAGTGCCCCTGAGTTCCATTTTCCAACTTGTGTTTATGGGAACTGGCCACAAAGCATCAGGATTCCTCAAGCCCTATTCTGTTTCCATGGGCAACCCTAGCCTTTGGTCAATTCGTCTTCCTGATTGGAAATTAGAGTGGCATGTGCCTGTCCGAACACCTAGGACTTGTCTCTCATTGTTCCTCCTCCTTCTGCTTCATCCTCTGGACAAATTCCAAACTGTATGCAACAGGATGTTGACAGTGCTGACATCTCCAAGTGGGGAGACTGTTAGTAAAGACGCTGGAGTGGTGAACCCTAGCACCAAGAGATGAGGAGATGAGATGCCTTTTCCAAACTTTTCCCGATCAGACGGTATACCATCCTCTGGGTGTGACAGGCATGTTTTAGGTGTAGGAAGGGTCCCATTCATGTGAGGAGAACACCAGGGGATTTTAAATATCAGTGTCTCTCCGCAACCCAAACTGGGGAATTTTTTAAGCTACGGCTACACATATGTTCATTAAGGGCCTTGGGAAGTAGGCAGAGTCCAAACTTTAGATGATTGAAGTCTTCAGGGTCAGAAGCACTCACCACTGTCTTCCCTTAGATTCCATTTTTACTGTCATTGATGGATGATGTCAATAAAAATATCTATTCTTTTTCAGATCATTTCCCCTTATAGGTTATTGCAAAATATTGAGTGTAGTTCCCTGTGCTATACAGTAGTTCCTTGCTGATGATTTCATACATAGCAGTGTGTATGTGTTAATCCCAAACTGTTAATTTATCCCTCCTCCTACCATTTCCCTTTGGTAATAATAAATTATAAGATTTTATGCTTCTCAGAAATGGGGGAGCTGAAAGAGAGGTATCATTTTCAATGCAAAAGCATTTAAAACAAGATTGAAGCTTTAACCAAGATTATTAGATGTACATCCTTGGAAAGAAATCACTTTGTTTCTCTAATATTGACCTGACAAAGAAGACAAACCTTTTCACTGAACTTGCTTATAAGAAAGTGATGGAAATATCAAATGGAAGTGTTAGAAACATCTTATTTTACCCGAGCCTTATACACTGTTCTATGTTAATTACAGTTTGGCTCACACATCTGTTCATTGAAGTTACAATGTTCTCAATTTCTGTTACTGATCCTCCAGAGTGGACGCCAACAAGTGTCCCCCTGCCCAGTGTCATTGGAGCCAATAGATCGAGACTGAGTTTGGTTCAAAAGCAAAGGAAACTTTATATTTTGATCAGAGAATGGAGAGGTGCTACCCTGTGGGCTGTGGGCTGGGCTGCTGTGTAGAGATCCTGTCAGAGTCACTGGGAGGGAGGGGGCTGAGCTCTCGAGGACCTGGTTGGCTGCAGCTCAGGCTCTATGTCACGGAGTCTGAACTGGGCCCCAGGAGCTGAAGTGTCATCGAGCCATTCTGCTCTAGGAAATCTGGTCTGAAGTGCCGGGTGTGGAACCTCTGTATGCGGGACACTAGGAGCACCTGAAATTAGACAAAGCACAAAGGATAAAAATGGTTAGACTTTATTTTATTGCCCAGATTCTATTTTTATCTCCCAGGCATTTTTAAGGGGCTTTGCCTGGGACAAACTTCTCTTCTGCCTTTTGTCCCTTTCCTCATTCTTGGAGTGCTGCGGGTGCAGACCCTTCTTCTGTAACTGCTGAGTGCTGAGTTAGGAGGCTTCATACCCGTGGGCGAGGGTCAGAACTTCTCCCCAGCAGCCTCCAGGTGACGTTGATTGTCCTCAGGCCTCCTGCCTCCCTGCTCGTCCATCTGAGCACCAGTATTGGAAGTGTTATAGATTCTAATGACCTTTAAGGGTCCAGAAAGGAGATGTGCAGTGGCGCTGTGAGGTCCAGTTTCACTCCACCCCACATTTGTTCGGCCACCTTAGGCTGACCGTTTCTGCCAGCCTAGATGCTCTGACCAACAGTCTGCGCTTTCTTCCATTAGGCCCCTGAATTAACGTAAAAACAGCACCAGGTGTCAGGATCCTGCCCGCTCAGCTCCCAGACAGTCCAGGGTCAGTGGTGATGAAGGATCATGATGGTCACTGAGTCAAGAGCCTTTGGAAGTAAACAGGAGTCCAGCCGGTCTTATTGGCCACCATCATCAGGGTGTCTGTAGGCTTTTCTATGGTGACAGCATGATATACGGTTCCCCCGCCAAGATTATTAGCTCCTCTCTGGGTACAGTAAGTACTGCAAGCAGTAGTCTACTCTTTTGGGACACACTCTTGTTGTTTTATGAGAGAAACTCCAGGTCAAGTGATGGTCACACGGGTCGTCATGGTGCCCCGTTGCCCCCGGTTATCTCTCTGGAGGTTGGAGTTGGAGGGCCTCCTCAATCGAGGTCAGTGTGCCCACGGAGCAAACCCTGCAACTTCAGGGCATGGTTGGGGATTAGGATCACCACGTGGGGTCCGTTTCCCTTAGAAGGGAGGTGGCCTTTTGGGCTGCTGATTTCCAGGTTTTCAGATACCACCAGTATCTTGGCCAGATGTGGCAGTGGGCCAAGCCCCTTGGTGACCATAGTTTATCCTACCTGGATGGCATTCTTGCATTGTTCCATTTCAAGTGGTCCCAGTTTTTGCACTAATACTCCAATGGCGATTCACCTTTCACCAGGAATGTAAAGGTCAAAGGGTTTAGCTAAATTAGGGAGTTCCAGGGCAAGGGTCTGAATTGACTGCTCTTTCCATTCTTGAAAGGCCACTTCTGGATTCTATTCAAAAGGATCATCATCTTTTCCTTTCAGTGTTTCATATAGAGGCCCAGCTAGTAGACTGTAGTTAGGGATCCAGAGGCAGGAAACCCTGGCTTCCCCAGGAACCCCTAAGCTGTCTTCTAGTTTCAGAAAGGGGTAAGGCTGTAAATTGTTTCTTCCCTTTCCTGGGATGGGCTTCTCCGACCTTCTGTGAGAATGAAGCCCAGGCAGGTCACCGTAGTCTGTGATACTTGAGCTTTTTCGTGGACAACTTCTATCCTTTATTGGCTTGGTAGTTCTGAGGCCTCCTTAGTAGGGCTGGCGATCAGAATGTCGTCTGAATATTGAAGGAGTGTTTCCTTTTCCAGAGGTAGAACTTTTAGGTCTTTAGCTGAGCTTTCCCCAAAGATGGTGTGGGAATTTTTGAACCCTTGGGGCAAGACAGCCTGGAAGTATTGTTTTAGTTGTATGTTGAGTCCTGTCACTCACAAGCCAAAATTTCTTGTGACTCTGGGACTAGTGGAATACAAAAGAAGGCATCAGTGAAGACTAATACAGAATACCAAGTCCTGGTGGTTGGTAGAATGACCAGCAGGGTGTAGGATTTAGGAACTACTGGAGGTATATCCTCAGTGGCTTCACTGACTGTCCTGACATCCTTTACCAGGACTCCAGCAGCCCATGGGGCTCTCGAGGTCAGGCCAATCCCAGGATATGGAGCTCACCTGGGCAGGTACCCTACCCCCACCCCAGCCCACGGGGCTCTCGTGTTCAGGCCCCTCCCAGGATATGGGATTCCCTGGGCAGGTCCTCTGCAGTCCATGGGGCTCCCGTGGTCAGGCCCCTCCCAGGATACAGAGCTACCCTTGCAGGTACCTTGGCAGGGCTGGGCACACAGGAACCGTGCACATAGCCCTCATTGCAGAGCACTCCCAGCTCACCTGTCGCTCAGATCTGACACAGAGCACCTCAGAGCAGGACTTGAACTAACAAACAGCAGCTCTGACAGGTCTGTGACCCTGGGCATCACTCTGTGCGGCCTCCTCCACCTGGTCTTCCAGAGACTTCCACTGCACCCGGGGCACCAGGCCTCTGTCTCCAACCACCACCCACCCCTCCTCTCCCTGACTCCTGGGTTCCTCTCATTAGGAGAGGGTTTTCTTGAAGTTGTCTCCCACTCATGGGCCAGATAATATAATTAGAAAACAAGCCAGAGCTGCAGCCCCTTGTCTATCCTGACTCTCAGGAGCCCACACCTGTTCCTTGGACCTGGCCAATTCAGCAAGTTCCATTTTCAGCAACTGTGAGCCCCTGAGGGGTGATTATTGGCTGGCTTGGGAAGCCTGACCGTGCCGGCCAGCCCTCCCCAGGTGTGCCTGGGTTGAGATCAATATAAACACCGCTCCAGGCAGCAAGAGCCCCTGCAGCTGTGCCTGACGCCATTTTCTCTGCCCTGTCAGCAGTCTCGGGGCTGGGCTGGTGGGAGGGAGTGAGAGGCCACGGCTTTGTGGGTGTCCCAGTGTGAGTGGGGCTCTGCTGGACTTTCTGCAGCAGTTGCCAAGATGCTACCTGCTAAAGAAGAGGATGTGTCACCCACACCTGCCGCTGGAATTTCTCCCTGGGCACAGGTGAGGAAGGAAGAAAGCAGTGGGGGCCGGGACAGCAGGGGTATCTCAGGCAGGGAAATGGAGAGCTTCCAGAAGAGCACCCAGGGCCAGGACCATCCTGACTGGCCTGCAGGCACCAAGTCGGCTGGCATGCTGTCCCTCATGTGGCTCCATGGCCCTTCCTCTAGGTTTTCAAGTCCTTGTACATATTCAGGTGTTTAGCCTTGGAAGGGTGGGAACATTTCAGCAGCAGCTGGCCTGGGGCTCGGCCCACGTTTACTCACAGATACCTCGGCACGGTCCCCCAGCTTTGCAGTGAGGACGCTTGTTGCGAGGAGCATGCTGGCTGAATGGGAGATGATTCCCCACCACTGACCAACTTCAGAATTGTTTGCAATTGGAGCAAGTGCCCTGAAACGGTTTTCCTCTGTGTAACTGGTGGGTTCTGTTCTTTTTTATCTTTTTTTCGTTTTTGGTTCAAGGTAGATTTTATTCCTCTTTTGTGTATTTACAGATATAAGCATGGAAATAATTTATTCATATAAATACATGTATGTGAAGGGAAGAATATTTTTTCTGTTTTACTTTTTTTAATTTTATTTTTTTATTTTGAATTTAATTTTATATTTTTATACAGTAGGTTGTTTTTGGTTATCTACTTTATACATATAAATGTATACATACCAATCCCAATATCTCAACTCCTCCCACCACCATCCCCAACAGCTTTCCCCCCTTGTTGTCCATACGTTTGTTGTATACATGTATTGCTCTATTTCTGCCTTGCAAAACGGTTCATCTGTACAATTTTTCTAGGTTCCACATATATGCATTAATATACAAGATTTGTTTTTCTCTTTCTGACTTACTTCACTCTGTATGACAGTCTCTAGATCCATCAACGTCTCTACAAATGTCCCAATTTCATTCCTTTTTATGGCTTAGTAATATTCCATTTTATATATGTACCACATCTTTATGCATTCGTCTGTCTGTGGGCATTTAGGTTGCTTCCATTTCCTGGATAGTGTAAATAGTGATGCAATGAACATTGTGGTGAATGTCTCTTTTTGATTTATGGTTTTGTCTGGGTATATGCCCAGTAGAGGGATTGCTGTATCATATGGTAATTCTATTCTTAGTTTTATAAGAAACTCCATAATGTTCTCCACAGTGACTGTATCAATTTACGTTCCCAACAATAGTGGAAGAGGATTCCTTATCTCCACACCGTTTCCAGCATTTGTTGTTTGTAGATTTTCTGATGATGCCCATTCTAATAGGTGTGAGGTGATACACCATGGATGAGTCTATTTCGTTGAGCAAAGAGTAGGTCTTGTTTATTACGTATTTGGCTTATGGAATGGTATGTGTGCTAATTTCAATCTGTTTTTATACAGCAGCCCAACTCAACTTTCCCCTTAAGCAAGCATAAGGTTTTTATCTAAATGTGAGACTCTGTTCGGTTTTGTAATTCAGTTTATGTGTAGCCAAGTTTACACTCCCTCTATTAGTGATATCTTATGATAATTATCTTTCTTTGTGTGACATATTTCTCTTAGAATCATCATAATTAAATCCACTCAATTTGCTGCTACAGGCCTGATGACATTGATTTCACTGCTGAGTGATATTCCGTTGTACGTAAGTAGCACTTCTTTATCCATTTTTTTCTTTCTGGGATACTTAATTTGTACTGGACTCGAGGTTCTTGTAAACACAGCAGCCCTAAATTTTGTGTTGGCTGTGTCTTGTTGATTTTAATTTTCCTAAGCTATAGGGTCAAAAGTGGAAGTGCCCTAGGCTCTGTAGCTTTGTTTTTTAGATGTTTCAGGATACACCATGAACATCTCCAGAGTGTCTGTTGGCAATTTACATCCCGCCCATCAGCATAACACGGCTCCCTGTTCTCCATGGCCTGTCCTGTGTTTCTGGTTTTTACACTTTATTCAGATGGCCTTTTTGACGAATGGGAAATGTGACTTCATTGTAGTGTGGATTTCCATTGCTGGAGTGCTTGGTTGGCCAAAATGTTCATATGCGTTTTTTCCTGAATATATTCAGGAAAAATGTATACGCACTTTTTGTCCATGTGCATCACTGTCAAAGATCTGCCGCTTTTCATATGCTTTAAATGCAATTCCAATCTACCTCTTGAAATATGATTCCTGCAATTCTGCCTCGTTTTCAAGTCCTCTTTGCAGACTTACTTCGATATATTTTTGCCAATAGCTGTCATTTATCTCTGCAGCTTTGTGAATTACAGTGCCCCTGAGCTCCTTTCTTAACTCGCTTCCTTGTAAGCTGGCCACAAAACTGCAGGTTTGCTTCAGGCCATAATCAGGGTCCGGCACGGCACTCTGAGCCTTTGGTTAATTCCTCTTCCTGGTGGGAAATTAGAGTTAAATGTGCCCCTCCAGATACCTGCCTCACTCCCAGCCACATGGTGATGTATGTCCTCAGGTTTGAGGCCATATGTGATGGGTTCCTCATCTTTTGATGATGTGGCCACACTGGTGTGTGGACACTCCTGCTTGGTTCGCATCCCCTTGGTGATGTGGGCCCTCTGGTGAGACTCTGATCCTGGTTGGGTTCCTCACACATCCGTGAGGTGAGCCCTCTTCTCTGAGGTCACTCCTGCCTGGCTGGCACAACCCGCCTTGTTGACTTCGGCACCCTGGTGGCAGTTGGAGCCTGCTGGGAGCCTCCTTCCCACGGTGAGGAGGCCCTCTGGCGTCAGACCCTAATGGCGGTGTTCCCACATTTTCTGATACGTGCTAAGTGGTACGAGGGCACTCCTGCCAGGTTCCCATCCTCATGAGCGTGTGGGCCTTCTGTTCTGAGGTCCTAACAGCTGGGTTGCTCACACTTTCATGATGTGGGCCCTCTGCTGTGAGGTCAATCCTGCCTGGCTGGCGCACGTCGCCTTGGCGATGTGGACCCTCTGGTGGCAGTTGGAGCGTGCTGGGGCCTCCTCCCCTCAGTGATGAGGGCCTTCTGGTGTCAGGCCCTAAGTGCTGGGCTCCACACATTTTCTGATGTGTGCCCAGTGGTGCGAGTCACTCCTGCCAGGTTCCCATCCCCATGGGCATGTGGGACTTCTGTTCTGTGGTCCCAACTGCTGGGTTGCTCACAGTTTCATGATGTGGGCCCTTTGCTGTGTGTTCACTCTGGCCTGTATCCCATAGTGTCAGTGCTCTGGGCCTCCAGCTTGGAGTTTCCAACTTCTCGATTCCTCACCTTTTTTATTCTATGGGTCCTCGGTTGTGCGTCTCCTCCTGCATGCCTCACTCCCAGCCCCTTCGTGATGTGTGTCCCCTTGTTTGAGGCCACATGTGCTGTGTTCCTCACCTTTCTATAATGTGGCCACACTGGTGTGAGGACACTCTTGCCTGGTTCCCATTCCCTTGGTGATGTTGGCCCCACTGCTGTTAGGACAGTCTTGCCTGGTTCCCATCACCTTGGTGATGTTGGCCCTCTGGTGAGAGTCTGATCCTGGTTAGGTTCCTCACCCTTCTGTGAGGTGGGCCCTCTGCTCTGAGGTCACTCCTGCCTGGCTGGCACACCCCGCCTTGGCAACGTCGGCCATATGGTGGCAGTTGGAGCCTGCTGGGAGCCTCCTCCCCTCGGTGATGAGGGCCCTCTGGCCTCAGGCCCTAACTGCTGGGTTCCCACATTTTCTGATTCGTGCTAAGTGGTGCAAGGACACTCCTGCCAGGTTCCCATCCCCATGGGGATGTGAGCCTTCTGCTCTGAGGTCCCAACGGCTGTGTTGCTCACAGTTTCATGATGAGGGCCCTCTGGTGTGAGTTCACTCCTGCCTAGATCCCATAGCCTCGCTGCTCCTGGCTGCCTGCCGGAGGTTCCAACTGTGGGATTCCTCACCTTTTTTATTCTATGGTCCCTCTGTTTTGAGGATCCTCTGGCCTGCCTCACTCCCAGCCCCTTGGTGATGTGTGTCCTCAGGTTTGAGGCCACGTGTGCTGGGTCCCTCAAATTATGGTGAGGTAGCCCCACTGGTGTGAGGACACTCCAGCCTGGTTCCCATTCCCTTGGTGATGTTGGCCCTCTGGTGACAGTCTGATCCTTGTTGGGTTCCTCACACTTCTGTGAGGTGGGCTTTCTGCTCTAAGGTCACTCCTGCCTGGTTGGCACACCCCGCCTTGGTGACATCGGCCTTATGGTGGCAGTTGGAGCCTGCTGGGAGCCTCCTCCCCTCGGTGATGAGGGTCCTCTGGCCTCAGGTCCTAACTGCTGGGTTCCCACATTTTCTGATTCGTGGAAGTGGGCCGAGGACACTCCTGTCAGGTTCCCATCCCCATAGGGATGTGGGCCTTCTGCTCTGAGGTCCCATCCGCTGGGTTGCTCACAGTTTCATGATGTGGGACCTCTGCTGTGAGTTTGCTGTGGCCTGGATCCCATAGACTCTGTGCTCTGGGCGGCCTACTGGCCGGTTCCAACTGCTGGATTCCTCACAACTTTTATTCTGTGGGCTCTGTTTTGTGAGGATACTCCTGCTTGCCTCACTCCTAGCCCCTTGGAGATGTGGGTCCCCTGTTTTAGGCCACATGTTCTGGGTTCCTCACCTTTCTATAATGTGGCCACACTGGTGTGAGGACCCTCCTGCCTGGTTCCGATCCCCTTGGTGATGTGGGCCCTCTGGTGAGAGTCTTATCCTGGCTGGTTTCCTCACCCTTCTGTGAGGTAGGCCCTCTGCGGTGAGGTCACTCCTGCCTGGCTGGCACACATCACCTTGGTGACGTGGGCCCTCAGTTGGGAGTTGGTGTCTGCTGCGAGTCTCCGTCCCTCGGTAATGAGGGCCCTCTTGCGTCAGACCCTAACTCCTGGGCTCCCCAAATTTGCAGATGTGCGACCTGTGGTGCGAGTACACTCCTGTCAGGTTCCCAACCCCATGGGAATTTGGGCCTTCTGCTCTGAGGTCCCAACGGCTGGGGTGCTCACAGTTTCATGATGAGGGCCCTCTGATGTGCGTTCATTCCGGCCTAGATCCCATAGGCTTGCTGCTCCTGGGCGCCTGCTGGGAGGTTCCAACTGCGGGATTCCTCACCTTTTTTATTCTATGGGCCCTCTGTTTTGAGGCTCCTCCTGCCTGCCTCAATCCCAGCCCCGTTGTGATGTGTGTCCTCTGGTGTGAGGCCACGTGTGCTGGGTCCCTCACCTTTCGATGATGTGGCCCCAATGGTGTGAGGACACTCGTGCCTGTTTCCCAGCCCCTTGGTGATGTGGCCCCTCTGGTGAGAGTCTGATCCTGGCTGGGTTCCTTACTGTTCTGTGAGGTGGGCCCTGTGCTCTGAGGTAACTCCTGCCTGGCTTGCTCCCATTGCCTTGGTGACGTCGGCCCTCTGGTGGCAGTTGGATCCTTTTGGAGACTCCTGTCCTCGGTGATGAGGTCCCTCTGGCGTCAGGCTCTAACTGCTGGGCTCCCCAGGTTTTCTGATGTGAGCCCTGTGATGCCAGGACACTCGTGAAATGTTCCCATCCCCATGGCGATATGGGCCTTCTGCTCTGAGGTTCCAACGACTGGGTTGCTCACAGTTTCCTGATGTTAGCTCTCTGGTGTTAGTTCACTCATTCCTAGATCCCATAGCCTCTGTACTTTGGGCCGCCTGCTGGGAAGTTCCAACTGCTGGGTTCCTCACCTTTTTTATTCTTTGGGCCCTGTGTTGGGAGGCTCCTCCTGCCTGTGTCACTCCCAGCCCCTTGGTGATGTAGGTCCTCTGGTTTGTGGCCACATGTGCCAGTTTCCTCATCTTTTAGTGATGTGGCCCCACTGGTGTGAGGACACTCGTGCCTGGTTCCCGTCCCCTTGGTGATATGGGCCCTCTGGTGAGAGTCTGATCCTGGTTGGGTTCCTCACACTTCTTTGAGGTGGGCCGTCTGCTGTGAGGTCACTCCTGCCTGGCTGGCACACCCCGCCTTGGCGACGTGGGCCCTCTTGTGGTAGTTGGAACATGCTGGGAGCCTCCTCCCCTCAGTGATGAGGGCCCTCTGGCGTCAGGCCCTAACTGCTGGGTACCCACATTTTCTGATATGTGCTAAGTGGTGCGAGGACACTCCTGCTATGCTCCCAACACCTTGGGGATGTGGACCTTCTGCTCTGAGGTCCAAATGGCTGGGTTGCTCGCAGTTTCATGATGTGGACCCTCTGCTGTGAGTTTACTGCGGCCTGAATCGCATAGACTTGGTGCTCTTGGCCGCCTGCTGGGAGGTTCCCATTGCTGGATTCCTCAGCTTTTTTATTCTATGGGCCCTGTGTTGTGAGGCTACTCCTGCCTGCCTCATTCCGAGCCCCTTGGAGATGTGGGTCTTCTGGTTTAGGCCACATGTGCTGGGTTCCTCACCTTTCTATGATGTGGCCACACTGGTGTGAAGACTCTCCTGCCTGGTCTGATCACCTTGGTGATGTGGGCCCTCTGGTGAGAGTCTTATCCTGGCTGTGTTCCTCACCCTTCTGTGAGGTAGGCCCTCTGCGGTGAGGTCACTCCTACCTGGCTGTCACACGTCACCTTGGTGACGTGGGACCTCAGTTGGGTGTTGGTGCCTGATTGGAGTCTCCTCCCCTTGGTAATGAGAACCCTCTGGCGTCAGGCCCTAACTCCTGGGTTCCCTAAATTCTCTGATGTGTGCCCTGTGGTGCGAGTACACTTCTGACAGGTTCCCAACCCCATGGGAATGTGGGCCTTCTGCTCTGAGATCCCAACGCCTAGGTTGCTCACAGTTTCATGATGACGGCCCTCTGGTGTGAGATCACTCCGGCCTGGATCCCATAGTCTCGCTGCTCCTGGCCGCCTGCTGGGAGGTTCCAACTGCGGGATTCTTCACCTCTTTAATTCTATGGTCCCTCTGTTTTGAGGCTCCTCCTGCCTGCCTCAATCCCAGCTCCCTTGTGATGTGTGTCCTCTGGTTTGAGGCCACGTGTGCTGGGTCCCTCACTTTTTGGTGATGTGGCCCCACTAGTGTGAGGACACTCCTGCCTGGTTCCCATTCCCTTGGTGATGTGGGCCCTCTGGTGAGAATCTGATCCTCTTTGGTTCTTCACACTTCTGTGAGGTTGACCCTCTGCTCTGAGGTCACTCCTGCCTGGTTGTCGCACTCCGCATTGGCGACGTCGCCCCTCTGGTAGCAGTCGGAGCTGGCTGGGAGCCACCGCCCCTCGGTGATGAGGGCCCTCTGGCATCAGGCACTAATTGCTGGGCTCCCCACATTTTTTCATGTGTGCCCACTCTTGCGATGACACTCCTGCTTGTTTCCCTTCCCCATGGGGATGTGGGCCTTCTGCTCTGAGGTCACAACGGCTGGGTTGCTTACAGAATCACAATGAGGGCCCTCTGTTGTGAGTTCATGCCGGCCTGGATCTCATAGCCTCAGTGCTCTGGGCCGCCTGCTAGGAAGATCCAACTGCTGGTTTCCACACCTTTTGTATACAATGGGACATGTGTTGTGAGGTTAATCCTGCCTGCCTCACTCCGAAACCCATGGTGATGTGGGTCCTCTGGTTTGAGGCCACATGTGCTGGGTACCTCAACTTTTGATGATGTGGCCCCACGGGTGTGAGGACACTCCTGCCTGGTTCCCATCACCTTGGTGATGTGGGCCCTCTGGGGAGAGTCTGATCCTGGCTGGGTTCCCTACCATTCTGTGAGGTGGGCCCTCTGATGTCAGGTCACTCCTGCCTGGCTAGCTCACATCGCCTTGGCGACGTGGGCCCTCTGTTGGCCACTGGAGCATGCTGGGAGCCTCCTACTCCCGTGAATGATGGCCCTGGAAAAAATGCATATGCCCTTTTTGGCCAAGTGCTTCATTGACGAGGTTCTGCCACTTCTCTTATGCTTTCAGAGCAATTCACGTCTACCTCCTGAAATCGGATTCCAGCAATTCTGCCCCACTTTCAAGTCCTCTTCGCAGCCTTAATTCAATATATTTTTGTACGATTTCTGTCATTTATAAGTCTGCAGGTATGTGAATGACAGTGCCCCTGAGCTCCTTTCCTCAACTCGCTTTCTTGTGAGCTGGCCACAAAACCGCAGGATTGCTTCAGGCCCTAATCTTGTTCCAGCACGGCATGCTGAGCCTTTGGTTAATTCCTTTTCCTGTTGGGAAATGAGTGTTAAAATTGCCCGTGCATACTGGGCATATACCCTGAGAAAACCAAAATTCAAAAAGAGTCATGTACCAAAATGTTCATTGCAGCTCTATTTACAATAGCCCGGAGATGGAAAGAACCTAAGCGCCCATCATCAGACGAATGGATAAAGAAGATGTGGCACATATACACAATGGAATATTACTCAGCCTTAAAAAGAAATGAAACTGAGTTATTTGTAATGAGATGGATAGACCTAGAGTCTGTCATACAGAGTGAAGTAAGTCAGAAAGAAAAAGACAAATAGCGTATGCTAACACATATATATGGAATTTAAAGGAAAAAAATGTCATGAAGAACCTAGGGATAAGACAGGAATAGAGGCGCAGACCTACTGGAGAACGGAATTGAGGATATGGGGATGGGGAATGGTGAGTTTTGACAGGGCGAGAGAGAGTCATGGACATATACACACTAACAAATGTAGTAAGGTAGATAGCAAGGGGGAAGCAGCCGCAAGGCACAGGGATATTAGCTCGGGGCGTTGGGACAGCCTGGAGGGGTGGAAGGGGGAGAGAGGGAGGGAGGGAGACACAAGAGGGAAGACACAGGGAGCATATGTATATGTATAGCTGATTCACTTTGTTATAAAGCAAAAACTAACACACCATTGTAAAGCAATTATACCCCAATAAAGATGTTAAAAAAAATATTTGCCCGTGCACACACCTACAGATAGCCTCCCATTGGTTCTCCGTATTCCTGTTCATCTTGCGCAGAAATTGCAAACAGTGCCAAACAGGAGGTTAAAGGCACTGACTCTCCAAATGGGGAGAGTGTAAGAAAAGGGTCTGGAATGGTGAACCTGAGTACCAGGGGACGAAAACAGACATGCATGTAAAAAGGTTTCCCAGTCACACGGTGGAGCATACTCTGGGTTTCCCATGCAAATTTTAGCAGAAGGAAGAATCCCTTGAACCTGGAGAGTTGGGAACCATGGAATGGGTACCAGGCAGTATGACATCAAAGGGTCTGCATTTGCTCACTGAACCTCACCAAGGCTATCAGCCCAAAGGATCCAGCCTTATCTCTCACCCAGCTCTGGGTGTAGATGTGGTAAACCAGGTTGCATTACATGCCCTGTGTGAGTTATTTAAGAATTGCTCTCTATTTCACTGTCATTGTGTTTTGTTTTTGAAATTTTTTTTTGACACAGGGATTTATCGGATTTTCACTGCTGCGTTAATGCCGCTGTACACACTCTTGATTCTCTTACGGAGACATAAATATCCACGGGTTTTAAGATTCTTCCTAGTCAGGTATATTCCTAGGCGTTGAATATGTGGTGTTGAGTCCATTTCGTTGAGCAAGGAGTAGGTCTTGTCTATTACATATTTGGCTTATGGACCGGTATCTGTGCTAATTTCAG
Source organism: Phocoena phocoena (assembly GCF_963924675.1). Classification (NCBI taxonomy): domain Eukaryota; kingdom Metazoa; phylum Chordata; class Mammalia; order Artiodactyla; family Phocoenidae; genus Phocoena; species Phocoena phocoena. Next base: position 1,184,699 of record NW_027077598.1, on the reverse strand, counting down.
TCTCTGGTTTTATGCAGCACTCCAACGCACCTTTCTACATAAGAAAGCACAAGTTGGTTTTCTAAATTTGAGACTGTTCTGTTTTGTAATTCAGTTCATGTGTAGTCAAGTTTACATACTGTGTATTAGTGATATTTTATGATGTTTCTTTTTATGTGTGACTTATTTCACGTAGAATCACCATACCTGAATCCACTCACTATGCCGCTACGGGCCTGATGACACAGATTTCATTGCCGAGTGATATTCCATTATACGTACGTACCACAACTTCTTTATCCATTGTTTGCTCTCTGAGATATTTACCTGGTACTGTAAACGAGGTTCTTGTGAACAGAGAGGTCCCAAACTTTGAGGTGGATGGGTGTTTTTGATTTTAATTTCCCTAAGCTGTAGGACCATAAGTGGAAGTGCCATAGGCGGTGTTGCTTTGTTTCTTACGTGTTTCAGGAAACACATAACACTTCTCCAGAACGGCTGTCGGCAATTTACATCATATACATCAGCATAATAAGGATCCCTGTTTTCCATTGCCTGTCCTCCGTTTCTGGATTTTACAATTTTTTTAAATGGCCCTTTTGCCCTGGGGGGCACTGAGACTTCATTGTAGTGCAGGTTTATTTACAAGCTTGCTTGGTAGGCCAAAAGTGCGTATGCGTTTTTTCCTGAATATATTTAGGGAAAAAAGCATCCGCACTTTTTGGACAAGCGCATCATTATCGACGTTCTGCCTCTTTTCCTATTCTTTAAGTGCAATTCCAGTTTAACACTTCAATCATTTTCCTGAATTTCTGCCCCGAATTCAAGTCCCCTTTGCAGGCTTACTTCAATATATTTTTGGAGGATAGCTGTCATTTATAACTATGCAGGTCTGTGAATTACAGTGCCCCTGAGCTCCTTTCTTCAACTCGCGTTCTTGTGAGCTGGGCACAAAACCGCAGGATTGCTTCAGGCACTAATCTCTTTCCAGCAGGGCATGCTGAGCCTTTGGTTAATTCCTCTTCCTGGTGGGAAATGAGCATTACATTTGCCCGTGCAGACAACTACAGCTAGTCTCTCATTGGTTCTCCCTATTCCTGTTCATCTTGCACAGAAATTGCAAGCTGTGCCAAAGAGGAGGTTAAAGGCACTGACTCTCCAAGCGGGGAGAATGATAGTAAAGCATCTGGAATGGTGAACCCGAGGACCAGGATACGAAAACTGAGATGCATTTTAAATCGTTTCCCAAGCACACGGTGGATGATACTCTGGGTTTCCCATGCATGTTTTAGCTGGAGGAAGAATCCCTTGAACCTGGAGAGTTGGGACCCATGGAATGGGTACCATGCAGTATGACTTCAAAGGGTCTGCATTTGCTCACCGAAACTCACCAGTGCTATCAGCCTGAAGTGTCCAGCCTTATGTCTCAACCAGCTGTGGGTGTAGATGTGGTCAATCCCGGTTGAATCACATGCCCTGAGTGAATTGTTTAAGAATTGCTCTCTATTTCACTGTCTTTGTGTTTTGTTTTCGAAATTTATTTTGATAATGGGATTTATCGGATTTTCACTGCTGCGTTTATGCTGCTGTACACACGCTTGATTCTCTTACGGAGACATATAAATCCATGGGTTTTAAGATTCTTCCTAGTCAGGTATATTCCTAGGCGTTGAATATGTGGTGTTGAGTCCATTTCGTTGAGCAAGGAGTAGGTCTTGTCTATTACATATATGGCTTATGGAAAGTTATCTGTGCTAATTTCAGTCTCTGGTTTTATGCAACATCCCAACGCACATTTCCCCATAAGCAAGCACTAGTTGGTTTTCAAAATTTGAGACCCTGTTCTGTTTTGTAATTCAGTTCATGTGTAGTTAAATTTACATTCCGTGTATTAGTGATATCTTATGATGTTTCTTTTTCTGTGTGATGTAGTTCACGTAGAATCACCGTACCTGCATCCACTCACTATGCCGCTACAGGCCTGATGACACAGATTTCATTGCTGAGTGATATTGCATTGCACGTACGTGCCACAACTTCTTTATCCATTTTTTGCTTTCTGGGATATTTACCTGGTACTGTAGACGAGCTTCTTGTGAACACAGCCGTCCCAAATATTGGGGTGGCTCTCTGTTTTTGATTTTAATTTCCGTAAGCTATAGGACCATAAGTGGAAGTGCCATAGGCTGTGTTGCTTTGTTTCTTACCTGTTTCAGGGAACACCATACACTTCTCCAGGGTGGCTGCTGGCAATTTACATCCTGCCAATCAGCATAACAAGGCTCCCTGTTCTCCATATCCTGTCCTACCTTTCTGGATTTTACACTTTTTTCAGATGGCCCTTTTGCCCGGGGGGCAGTGAGAGTTCATTGTAGTGCAGATTTCCTTTACAGGCTTGCTTGGTTGGCCAAAAAGGGCGTATGCGTTTTATCCTGAATATATTCAGGAAAAAACGCATACGCCATTTTTGGCCAAGTGCATCATTGTCGACGTTGTGCCTCTTTTCCTATGCTTTCAGGGAAATTCCAGTCTACCCCCTGCAATCGTTTTCCTGAAATTCTGCCCCGCTTTCAAGTCCCCTTCACAGGCTTACTTCAATATATTTTTGGAGGATAGCTGTCATTTATAACTCTGCAGGTTTGTGAATTACAGTGCCCCTGAGCTCCTTTCTTCAACTCGCTTTCTTGTGAGCTGGTCACAAAACCGCAGGATTGCTTAAGGCCCTAATCTGTTTCCGGCAGGGCACACTGAGCCTTTGTTTAATTCCTCTTCCTGGTGGGCAATGAGCGTTACATTTGCCCGTGCAGACACCTACAGCTAGTCTCTCATTGGTTCTCCCTATTCCTGTTCATTTTGCACAGAAATTGCAAGCTGTGCCAAACAGGAGGTTAAAGGCACTGACTCTCCAAGCAGGGAGAGTGATAGTAAAGCATCTGGAATTGTGAACCCGAGGACCAGGATACGAAAACTGAGATGCATTTTAAATCATTTCCCAATCACACGGTGGACGATACTCTGGGGTTCCCATGCATGTTTTAGCTGGAGGAAGAATGCCTTAAACCTGGAGAGTTGGGACCCATGGAATGGGTACCATGCAGTATGACTTCAAAGGGTCTGCATTTGCTCACCGAAACTCACCAATGCTATCAGCCTGAAGTGTCCAGCCTTATGTCTCAACCAGCTCTGGGTGTAGATGTGGTCAATCCCGGTTGCATCACATGCCCTGAGTGAATTATTTAAGAATTGCTCTCTATTTCACTGTCTTTGTGTTTTGTTTTCGAAATTTATTTTGATAATGGGATTTATCGGATTTTCACTGATGCGTTTCGGCCGCTGTACACACGCTTGTTTCTCTTACGGAGACATATATATCCATGGGTTTTAAGATGCTTCCTAGTCAGGTATATTCCTATGCGTTAAATATGTGGTGTTGAGTCCATTTCGTTGAGCAAGGAGTAGGTCTTGTCTATTACATATTTGGCTTATGGAATGTTATCTGTGCTAATTTCAGTCTCTGGTTTTATGCAGCACCCCAAGGCACCTTTCCCCATAAGCAAGCACTAGTTGGTTTTCTAAATTTGAGACCCTGTTCTGTTTTGTAATTCAGTTCTTGTGTAGTCAAGTTTACATTCCGTGTATTAGTGATATCTTATGATGTTTCTTTTTCTGTGTGACGTAGTTCACGTAGAATCACCGTACCTGCATCCACTCACTATGCCGCTACGGGCCTGATGACACAGATTTCATTGCTGAGTGATATTGCATTGCACGTACGTGCCACAACTTCTGTATCCATTTTTTGCTTTCTGGGATATTTACCTGATACTGTAGACGAGCTTCTTGAGAACACAGCTGTCCCAAATATTGGGGTGGCTGTCTGTTTTTGATTTTAATTTCCGTAAGCTATAGGACCATAAGTGGAAGTGCCATAGGCTGTGTTGCTTTGTTTCTTACGTGTTTCAGGAAACACCATACACTTCTCCAGGGTGGCTGCTGGCAATTTACATCCTGCCAATCAGCATAACAAAGCCCCCTGTTCTCCATATCCTGTCCTAACTTTCTGGATTTTACACTTTTTTCAGATGGCCCTTTTGCCCAGGGGGCAGTGAGACTTCATTGTAGTGCAGATTTCCTTTACAGGCTTGCTTGGTTGGCCAAAAAGGGCGTATGCGTTTTTTCCTGAATATATTCAGGAAAAAACGCATACGCACTTTTTGGCCTGGTGCATCATTGCCGACGTTCTGCCTCTTTTCCTATGCTTTCAGGGCAATTCCAGTCTACCCCCTGCAATCGTTTTCCTGAAATTCTGCCCCGCTTTCAAGTCCCCTTCGCAGGCTTACTTCAATATATTTTTGGAGGATAGCTGTCATTTATAACTCTGCAGGTTTGTGAATTACAGTGCCCCTGAGCTCCTTTCTTCAACTCGCTTTCTTGTGAGCTGGGCACAAAACCGCAGGATTGCTTCAGGCCCTAATCTGTTTCCGGCAGGGCACGCTGAACCTTTGGTTAATTCCTCTTCCTGGTGGGAAATGAGCGTTACATTTGCCCGTGCAGACACCTACAGCTAGTCTCTCATTGGTTCTCCCTATTCCTGTTCATCTTGCACAGAAATTGCAAGCTGTGCCAAAGAGGAGGTTAAAGGCACTGACTCTCCAAGCGGGGAGTGTGTTAGTAAAGCATCTGGAATGGTGAACCCGAGGACCAGGATACGAAAACTGAGATGCATTTTAAATCGTTTCCCAATCACACGGTGGACCATACTGTGTGTTTCCCATGCATGTTTTAGCTGGAGGACGAATCCCTTGAACCTGGAGAGTTGGGACCCATGGAATGGGTACTATGCAGTATGACTTCAAAGGGTCTCCATTTTCTCACTGAAACTCACCAATGCTATCAGCCTGAAGTGTCCAGCCTTATGTCTCAACCAGCTCTGGGTGTAGTTGTGGTAAATCCCGGTTGCATCACATGCCCTGAGTGAATTATTTAAGAATTGCTCTCTATTTCAGTCTTTGTGTTTTGTTTTTGAAATTTATTTTGATAATGGGATTTATCGGATTTTGACTGCTGCGTTTATGCTGCTGTACACACGCTTGATTCTCTTATGGAGACATATAAATCCATGGGTTTTAAGATTCTTCCTAGTCAGGTATATTCCTAGGCGTTGAATATGTGGTGTTGAGTCCATTTCGTTGAGCAAGGTGTAGGTCTTGTCTATTACATATTTGGCTTATGGAATGTTATCTGTGCTAATTTCAGTCTCTGGTTTTATGCAGCACCCCAACGCACCTTTCCCCATAAGCAAGCACTAGTTGGTTTTCTAAATTTGAGACCCTGTTCTGTTTTGTAATTCAGTTCATGTGTAGTCAAGTTTACATTCCGTGTATTAGTGATATCTTATGATGTTTCTTTTTCTGTGTGACGTAGTTCACGTAGAATCACCGTACCTGCATTCACTCACTATGCCGCTACGGACCTGATGACACAGATTTCATTGCTGAGTGATATTGCATTGCACGTACGTGCCACAACTTCTTTATCCATTTTTTGCTTTCTGGGATATTTACCTGGTACTGTAGACGAGCTTCTTGTGAACACAGCCGTCCCAAACATTGGGGTGGCTGTCTGTTTTTGATTTTAATTTCCGTAATCTTTGGGACCACAAGTGGAAGTGCCATAGGCTGTGTTGCTTTGTTTCTTATGGGTTTCAGGAAACACCATACACTTCTACAGTGTGGCTGTTGGCAGTTTACATCCTGCCAATCAGCATAACAAGGCTCCCTGTTCTCCATATCCTGTCCTACCTTTCTGGATTTTACACTTTTTTCAGATGGCCCTTTTGCCCAGGGGGCAGTTAGACTTCATTGTAGTGCAGATTTCCTTTACAGGCTTGCTTGGTTTGCGAAAAAGGGCGTATGCGTTTTTTCCTGAATATATTCAGGAAAAAATGCATACGCACTTTTTGGCCAAGTGCACCATTGTCGACGTTCTGCCTCTTTTCCTATGCTTTCTGGGCAATTCCAGTCTACCCCCTGCAATCGTTTTCCTGAAATTCTGCCCCGCTTTCAAGTCCCCTTCGCAGGCTTACTTCAATATATTTTTGGAGGATAGCTGTCATTTATAACTCTGCAGGTTTGTGAATTACAGTGCCCCTGAGCTCCTTTCTTCAACTCGCTTTCTTGTGAGCTGGGCACAAAACCGCAGGATTGCTTCGGGCCCTAATCTGTTTCCGGCAGGGCACGCTGAGCCTTTGGTTAATTCCTCTTCCTGGTGGGAAATGAGCCTTACATTTGCCCGTGCAGACACCTATAGCTAGTCTCTCATTGGTTCTCCCTATTCCTGTTCATCTTGCACAGAAATTGCAAGCTGTGCCAAACAGGAGGTTAAAGGCACTGACTCTCCAAGCGGGGAGAGTGTTAGTAAACCGTCTGGAATGGTGAACCCGAGGACCAGGATACGAAAACTGAGATGCATTTTAAATCGTTTCCTAATCACACGGTGGACCATACTCGGCGTTTCCCACGCATGTTTTAGCTGAAGAAAGAATCCCTTGAACCTGGAGAGTTGGGACCCTTGGAATGGGTACCATGCAGTATGACTTCAAAGGATCTGCATTTGTTCACCGAAACTCACCAATGCTATCAGCCTGAAGAGTCCAGCCTTATGTGTCAACCAGCTCTGGGTGTAGATGTGGTAAATCCAGGTTGCATCACATGCCCTGAGTGAATTATTTAAGAATTGCTACCTATTTCACTGTCATTGTGTTTTGTTTTGGAAATTTATTTTAATAATGGGATTTATCGGATTTTCACTGCTTCGTTTATGCCGCTGTACACGCGCTTGATTCTCTTACGGAGACATATAAGTCCATGGGTTTTAAGATTCTTACTAATCCGTTATATTCTTAGGCATTGAATATGGCGTGTTGAGTCCATTTCGTTGAGCAAGGAGTAGGTCTTGACTATTACATATTTGGCTTATGGAATGGTATCTGTGCTAATTTCAATCTCTGGTTTTATGCAGCACCCCAACTCACCTTTCCCCTTAAGGAAGCATAAGTTGGTTTTCTTAATTTGAAACCCTCTTTTCTTTTGTAATTCAGTTCATGTGTAGCCTTGTTAACATTCCATGTATTAGTGATATCTTATGTCTTTTTCTTTTTGAATTATGTGACTTCGAATGATCACACGTGACTCCTCTGGAGTTGTTATAACTGGCCGTATTTCATTGATTTCCAGGCTGAGTAATATTCCACTCTACATAAGCACCACATCTCTGTCCGTTTTTTCTCTGCAGATACATTTAAGTTATATCCTAGTCGAAGGTCTTTTAAACAGAGAGGTGGTAAACGTTGGGGTGCCTGTGTCCTCTCGATTTTTGTTTTTCCCAAGATATACGTCCATGAGTGCAAGTGCCCTGTGCTCGGTAGCTCATTTTTTAGATGCTTTAGTAAACACAATAGACTTATCCAGAGTGACCGTTGGCAATATACATTTCCACTATAAGACTCACAGGGCTCCCTTTTCTCCTTGCCCTGTCCTGCATTTCTGGTGTTTACACTTTATGAGGACGGCTCTTCTGACTGATGCAAAGTGATATGTTTTGTAGTATTGATTTCCAGTGCCCACCTGTTTGGTTGGCTAAAAAAGTGTATGCCCTTTTCTTGAATATATACAGAAAAAGACGCATACACCCTTTTTGGCCAACTGCAATGTTGGCAATGTTCAGCCCCTTTTCTTGTGCTTAATGGCGAGTCCTTTCTACCTCTTCCAATCCCTTTCCTGCCATTCTCCGTTGCTTACAAGTCCTTTTCTCTGACTTTCCTCAAGACATTTTTCAGTGATAGATATTTTCAATTCTGCAGTTTCGTGAATTTTAGTGCCCCTGAGTTCCATTTTCCAACTTGTGTTTATGGGAACTGGCCACAAAGCATCAGGATTCCTCAAGCCCTATTCTGTTTCCATGGGCAACCCTAGCCTTTGGTCAATTCGTCTTCCTGATTGGAAATTAGAGTGGCATGTGCCTGTCCGAACACCTAGGACTTGTCTCTCATTGTTCCTCCTCCTTCTGCTCCATCCTCTGGACAAATTCCAAACTGTATGCAACAGGATGTTGACAGTGCTGACATCTCCAAGTGGGGAGACTGTTAGTAAAGACGCTGGAGTGGTGAACCCTAGCACCAAGAGATGAGGAGATGAGATGCCTTTTCCAAACTTTTCCCGATCAGACGGTATACCATCCTCTGGGTGTGACAGGCATGTTTTAGGTGTAGGAAGGGTCCCATTCATGTGAGGAGAACACCAGGGGATTTTCAATATCAGTGTCTCTCCGCAACCCAAACTGGGGAATTTTTTAAGCTACGGCTACACATATGTTCATTAAGGGCCTTGGGAAGTAGGCAGAGTCCAAACTTTAGATGATTGAAGTCTTCAGGGTCAGAAGTACTCACCACTGTCTTCCCTTAGATTCCATTTTTACTGTCATTGATGGATGATGTCAATAAAATTATCTATTCTTTTTCAGATCATTTCCCCTTATAGGTTATTGCAAAATATTGAGTGTAGTTCCCTGTGCTATACAGTAGTTCCTTGCTGATGATTTCATACATAGCAGTGTGTATGTGTTAATCCCAAACTGTTAATTTATCCCTCCTCCTACCATTTCCCTTTGGTAATAATAAATTATAAGATTTTATGCTTCTCAGAAATGGGGGAGCTGAAAGAGAGGTATCATTTTCAATGCAAAAGCATTTAAAACAAGATTGAAGCTTTAACCAAGATTATTAGATGTACATCCTTGGAAAGAAATCACTTTGTTTCTCTAATATTGACCTGACAAAGAAGACAAACCTTTTCACTGAACTTGCTTATAAGAAAGTGATGGAAATATCAAATGGAAGTGTTAGAAACATCTTATTTTACCCGAGCCTTATACACTGTTCTATGTTAATTACAGTTTGGCTCACACATCTGTTCATTGAAGTTACAATGTTCTCAATTTCTGTTACTGATCCTCCAGAGTGGACGCCAACAAGTGTCCCCCTGCCCAGTGTCATTGGAGCCAATAGATCGAGACTGAGTTTGGTTCAAAAGCAAAGGAAACTTTATATTTTGATCAGAGAATGGAGAGGTGCTACCCTGTGGGCTGTGGGCTGGGCTGCTGTGTAGAGATCCTGTCAGAGTCACTGGGAGGGAGGGGGCTGAGCTCTCGAGGACCTGGTTGGCTGCAGCTCAGGCTCTATGTCACGGAGTCTGAACTGGGCCCCAGGAGCTGAAGTGTCATCGAGCCATTCTGCTCTAGGAAATCTGGTCTGAAGTGCCGGGTGTGGAACCTCTGTATGCGGGACACTAGGAGCACCTGAAATTAGACAAAGCACAAAGGATAAAAGTGGTTAGACTTTATTTTATTGCCCAGATTCTATTTTTATCTCCCAGGCATTTTTAAGGGGCTTTGCCTGGGACAAACTTCTCTTCTGCCTTTTGTCCCTTTCCTCATTCTTGGAGTGCTGCGGGTGCAGACCCTTCTTCTGTAACTGCTGAGTGCTGAGTTAGGAGGCTTCATACCCGTGGGCGAGGGTCAGAACTTCTCCCCAGCAGCCTCCAGGTGACGTTGATTGTCCTCAGGCCTCCTGCCTCCCTGCTCGTCCACCTGAGCACCAGTATTGGAAGTGTTATAGATTCTAATGACCTTTAAGGGTCCAGAAAGGAGATGTGCAGTGGCGCTGTGAGGTCCAGTTTCACTCCGCCCCACATTTGTTCGGCCACCTTAGGCTGACCGTTTCTGCCAGCCTAGATGCTCTGACCAACAGTCTGTGCTTTCTTCCATTAGGCCCCTGAATTAACGTAAAAACAGCACCAGGTGTCAGGATCCTGCCCGCTCAGCTCCCAGACAGTCCAGGGTCAGTGGTGATGAAGGATCATGATGGTCACTGAGTCAAGAGCCTTTGGAAGTAAACAGGAGTCCAGCCGGTCTTATTGGCCACCATCATCAGGGTGTCTGTAGGCTTTTCTATGGTGACAGCATGATATACGGTTCCCCCGCCAAGATTATTAGCTCCCCTCTGGGTACAGTAAGTACTGCAAGCAGTAGTCTACTCTTTTGGGACACACTCTTGTTGTTTTATGAGAGAAACTCCAGGTCAAGTGATGGTCACATGGGTCGTCATGGTGCCCCGTTGCCCCCGGTTATCTCTCTGGAGGTTGGAGTTGGAGGGCCTCCTCAATCGAGGTCAGTGTGCCCACGGAGCAAACCCTGCAACTTCAGGGCATGGTTGGGGGTTAGGATCACCACGTGGGGTCCGTTTCCCTTAGAAGGGAGGTGGCCTTTTGGGCTGCTGATTTCCAGGTTTTCAGATACCACCAGTATCTTGGCCAGATGTGGCGGTGGGCCAAGCCCCTTGGTGACCATAGCTTATCCTACCTGGATGGCATTCTTGCATTGTTCCATTTCAAGTGGTCCCAGTTTTTGCACTAATACTCCAATGGCGATTCACCTTTCACCAGGAATGTAAAGGTCAAAGGGTTTAGCTAAATTAGGGAGTTCCAGGGCAAGGGTCTGAATTGACTGCTCTTTCCATTCTTGAAAGGCCACTTCTGGATTCTATTCAAAAGGATCATCATCTTTTCCTTTCAGTGTTTCATATAGAGGCCCAGCTAGTAGACTGTAGTTAGGGATCCAGAGGCAGGAAACCCTGGCTTCCCCAGGAACCCCTAAGCTGTCTTCTAGTTTCAGAAAGGGGTAAGGCTGTAAATTGTTTCTTCCCTTTCCTGGGATGGGCTTCTCCGACCTTCTGTGAGAATGAAGCCCAGGCAGGTCACCGTAGTCTGTGATACTTGAGCTTTTTCGTGGACAACTTCTATCCTTTATTGGCTTGGTAGTTCTGAGGCCTCCTTAGTAGGGCTGGCGATCAGAATGTCGTCTGAATATTGAAGGAGTGTTTCCTTTTCCAGAGGTAGAACTTTTAGGTCTTTAGCTGAGCTTTCCCCAAAGATGGTGTGGGAATTTTTGAACCCTTGGGGCAAGACAGCCTGGAAGTATTGTTTTAGTTGTATGTTGAGTCCTGTCACTCACAAGCCAAAATTTCTTGTGACTCTGGGACTAGTGGAATACAAAAGAAGGCATCAGTGAAGACTAATACAGAATACCAAGTCCTGGTGGTTGGTAGAATGACCAGCAGGGTGTAGGATTTAGGAACTACTGGAGGTATATCCTCAGTGGCTTCACTGACTGTCCTGACATCCTTTACCAGGACTCCAGCAGCCCATGGGGCTCTCGAGGTCAGGCCAATCCCAGGATATGGAGCTCACCTGGGCAGGTACCCTACCCCCACCCCAGCCCACGGGGCTCTCGTGTTCAGGCCCCTCCCAGGATATGGGATTCCCTGGGCAGGTCCTCTGCAGTCCATGGGGCTCCCGTGGTCAGGCCCCTCCCAGGATACAGAGCTACCCTTGCAGGTACCTTGGCAGGGCTGGGCACACAGGAACCGTGCACATAGCCCTCATTGCAGAGCACTCCCAGCTCACCTGTCGCTCAGATCTGACACAGAGCACCTCAGAGCAGGACTTGAACTAACAAACAGCAGCTCTGACAGGTCTGTGACCCTGGGCATCACTCTGTGCGGCCTCCTCCACCTGGTCTTCCAGAGACTTCCACTGCACCCGGGGCACCAGGCCTCTGTCTCCAACCACCACCCACCCCTCCTCTCCCTGACTCCTGGGTTCCTCTCATTAGGAGAGGGTTTTCTTGAAGTTGTCTCCCACTCATGGGCCAGATAATATAATTAGAAAACAAGCCAGAGCTGCAGCCCCTTGTCTATCCTGACTCTCAGGAGCCCACACCTGTTCCTTGGACCTGGCCAATTCAGCAAGTTCCATTTTCAGCAACTGTGAGCCCCTGAGGGGTGATTATTGGCTGGCTTGGGAAGCCTGACCGTGCCGGCCAGCCCTCCCCAGGTGTGCCTGGGTTGAGATCAATATAAACACCGCTCCAGGCAGCAAGAGCCCCTGCAGCTGTGCCTGACGCCATTTTCTCTGCCCTGTCAGCAGTCTCGGGGCTGGGCTGGTGGGAGGGAGTGAGAGGTCACGGCTTTGTGGGTGTCCCAGTGTGAGTGGGGCTCTGCTGGACTTTCTGCAGCAGTTGCCAAGATGCTACCTGCTAAAGAAGAGGATGTGTCACCCACACCTGCCGCTGGAATTTCTCCCTGGGCACAGTGAGGAAGGAAGAAAGCAGTGGGGGCCGGGACAGCAGGGGTATCTCAGGCAGGGAAATGGAGAGCTTCCAGAAGAGCACCCAGGGCCAGGACCATCCTGGCTGGCCTGCAGGCACCAAGTCGGCTGGCATGCTGTCCCTCATGTGGCTCCATGGCCCTTCCTCTAGGTTTTCAAGTCCTTGTACATATTCAGGTGTTTAGCCTTGGAAGGGTGGGAACATTTCAGCAGCAGCTGGCCTGGGGCTCGGCCCACGTTTACTCACAGATACCTCGGCACGGTCCCCCAGCTTTGCAGTGAGGACGCTTGTTGCGAGGAGCATGCTGGCTGAATGGGAGATGATTCCCCACCACTGACCAACTTCAGAATTGTTTGCAATTGGAGCAAGTGCCCTGAAACGGTTTTCCTCTGTGTAACTGGTGGGTTCTGTTCTTTTTTATCTTTTTTTCGTTTTTGGTTCAAGGTAGATTTATTCCTCTTTTGTGTATTTACAGATATAAGCATGGAAATAATTTATTCATATAAATACATGTATGTGAAGGGAAGAATATTTTTTCTGTTTTACTTTTTTTAATTTTATTTTTTTATTTTGAATTTAATTTTATATTTTTATACAGTAGGTTGTTTTTGGTTATCTACTTTATACATATAAATGTATACATACCAATCCCAATATCTCAACTCCTCCCACCACCATCCCCAACAGCTTTCCCCCCTTGTTGTCCATACGTTTGTTGTATACATGTATTGCTCTATTTCTGCCTTGCAAAACGGTTCATCTGTACAATTTTTCTAGGTTCCACATATATGCATTAATATACAAGATTTGTTTTTCTCTTTCTGACTTACTTCACTCTGTATGACAGTCTCTAGATCCATCAACGTCTCTACAAATGTCCCAATTTCATTCCTTTTTATGGCTTAGTAATATTCCATTTTATATATGTACCACATCTTTATGCATTCGTCTGTCTGTGGGCATTTAGGTTGCTTCCATTTCCTGGATAGTGTAAATAGTGATGCAATGAACATTGTGGTGAATGTCTCTTTTTGATTTATGGTTTTGTCTGGGTATATGCCCAGTAGAGGGATTGCTGTATCATATGGTAATTCTATTCTTAGTTTTATAAGAAACTCCATAATGTTCTCCACAGTGACTGTATCAATTTACGTTCCCAACAATAGTGGAAGAGGATTCCTTATCTCCACACCGTTTCCAGCATTTGTTGTTTGTAGATTTTCTGATGATGCCCATTCTAATAGGTGTGAGGTGATACACCATGGATGAGTCTATTTCGTTGAGCAAAGAGTAGGTCTTGTTTATTACGTATTTGGCTTATGGAATGGTATGTGTGCTAATTTCAATCTGTTTTTATACAGCAGCCCAACTCAACTTTCCCCTTAAGCAAGCATAAGGTTTTTATCTAAATGTGAGACTCTGTTCGGTTTTGTAATTCAGTTTATGTGTAGCCAAGTTTACACTCCCTCTATTAGTGATATCTTATGATAATTATCTTTCTTTGTGTGACATATTTCTCTTAGAATCATCATAATTAAATCCACTCAATTTGCTGCTACAGGCCTGATGACATTGATTTCACTGCTGAGTGATATTCCGTTGTACGTAAGTAGCACTTCTTTATCCATTTTTTTCTTTCTGGGATACTTAATTTGTACTGGACTCGAGGTTCTTGTAAACACAGCAGCCCTAAATTTTGTGTTGGCTGTGTCTTGTTGATTTTAATTTTCCTAAGCTATAGGGTCAAAAGTGGAAGTGCCCTAGGCTCTGTAGCTTTGTTTTTTAGATGTTTCAGGATACACCATGAACATCTCCAGAGTGTCTGTTGGCAATTTACATCCCGCCCATCAGCATAACACGGCTCCCTGTTCTCCATGGCCTGTCCTGTGTTTCTGGTTTTTACACTTTATTCAGATGGCCTTTTTGACGAATGGGAAATGTGACTTCATTGTAGTGTGGATTTCCATTGCTGGAGTGCTTGGTTGGCCAAAATGTTCATATGCGTTTTTTCCTGAATATATTCAGGAAAAATGTATACGCACTTTTTGTCCATGTGCATCACTGTCAAAGATCTGCCGCTTTTCATATGCTTTAAATGCAATTCCAATCTACCTCTTGAAATATGATTCCTGCAATTCTGCCTCGTTTTCAAGTCCTCTTTGCAGACTTACTTCGATATATTTTTGCCAATAGCTGTCATTTATCTCTGCAGCTTTGTGAATTACAGTGCCCCTGAGCTCCTTTCTTAACTCGCTTCCTTGTAAGCTGGCCACAAAACTGCAGGTTTGCTTCAGGCCATAATCAGGGTCCGGCACGGCACTCTGAGCCTTTGGTTAATTCCTCTTCCTGGTGGGAAATTAGAGTTAAATGTGCCCCTCCAGATACCTGCCTCACTCCCAGCCACATGGTGATGTATGTCCTCAGGTTTGAGGCCATATGTGATGGGTTCCTCATCTTTTGATGATGTGGCCACACTGGTGTGTGGACACTCCTGCCTGGTTCCCATCCCCTTGGTGATGTGGGCCCTCTGGTGAGACTCTGATCCTGGTTGGGTTCCTCACACATCCGTGAGGTGAGCCCTCTTCTCTGAGGTCACTCCTGCCTGGCTGGCACAACCCGCCTTGTTGACTTCGGCACCCTGGTGGCAGTTGGAGCCTGCTGGGAGCCTCCTTCCCACGGTGAGGAGGCCCTCTGGCGTCAGACCCTAATGGCGGGGTTCCCACATTTTCTGATATGTGCTAAGTGGTACGAGGGCACTCCTGCCAGGTTCCCATCCTCATGAGCGTGTGGGCCTTGTGTTCTGAGGTCCTAACGGCTGGGTTGCTCACACTTTCATGATGTGGGCCCTCTGCTGTGAGGTCAATCCTGCCTGGCTGGCGCACGTCGCCTTGGCGACGTGGACCCTCTGGTGGCAGTTGGAGCGTGCTGGGGCCTCCTCCCCTCAGTGATGAGGGCCTTCTGGTGTCAGGCCCTAAGTGCTGGGCTCCACACATTTTCTGATGTGTGCCCAGTGGTGCGAGTCACTCCTGCCAGGTTCCCATCCCCATGGGCATGTGGGACTTCTGTTCTCTGGTCCCAACTGCTGGGTTGCTCACAGTTTCATGATGTGGGCCCTTTGCTGTGTGTTCACTCTGGCCTGTATCCCATAGTGTCAGTGCTCTGGGCCTCCAGCTTGGAGTTTCCAACTTCTCGATTCCTCA
The DNA here is from genome assembly GCF_963924675.1 of Phocoena phocoena. Taxonomy (NCBI): domain Eukaryota; kingdom Metazoa; phylum Chordata; class Mammalia; order Artiodactyla; family Phocoenidae; genus Phocoena; species Phocoena phocoena. Next base: position 1,169,298 of record NW_027077598.1, on the reverse strand, counting down.
CCTTTTTTATTCTATGGGCCCTCGGTTGTGCGTCTCCTCCTGCATGCCTCACTCCCAGCCCCTTCGTGATGTGTGTCCCCTTGTTTGAGGCCACATGTGCTGTGTTCCTCACCTTTCTATAATGTGGCCACACTGGTGTGAGGACACTCTTGCCTGGTTCCCATTCCCTTGGTGATGTTGGCCCCACTGCTGTTAGGACAGTCTTGCCTGGTTCCCATCACCTTGGTGATGTTGGCCCTCTGGTGAGAGTCTGATCCTGGTTAGGTTCCTCACCCTTCTGTGAGGTGGGCCCTCTGCTCTGAGGTCACTCCTGCCTGGCTGGCACACCCCGCCTTGGCAACGTCGGCCATATGGTGGCAGTTGGAGCCTGCTGGGAGCCTCCTCCCCTCGGTGATGAGGGCCCTCTGGCCTCAGGCCCTAACTGCTGGGTTCCCACATTTTCTGATTCGTGCTAAGTGGTGCAAGGACACTCCTGCCAGGTTCCCATCCCCATGGGGATGTGAGCCTTCTGCTCTGAGGTCCCAACGGCTGTGTTGCTCACAGTTTCATGATGAGGGCCCTCTGGTGTGAGTTCACTCCTGCCTAGATCCCATAGCCTCGCTGCTCCTGGCTGCCTGCCGGAGGTTCCAACTGTGGGATTCCTCACCTTTTTTATTCTATGGTCCCTCTGTTTTGAGGATCCTCTGGCCTGCCTCACTCCCAGCCCCTTGGTGATGTGTGTCCTCAGGTTTGAGGCCACGTGTGCTGGGTCCCTCAAATTATGGTGATGTAGCCCCACTGGTGTGAGGACACTCCTGCCTGGTTCCCATTCCCTTGGTGATGTTGGCCCTCTGGTGACAGTCTGATCCTTGTTGGGTTCCTCACACTTCTTTGAGGTGGGCTTTCTGCTCTAAGGTCACTCCTGCCTGGTTGGCACACCCCGCCTTGGTGACATCGGCCTTATGGTGGCAGTTGGAGCCTGCTGGGAGCCTCCTCCCCTCGGTGATGAGGGTCCTCTGGCCTCAGGTCCTAACTGCTGGGTTCCCACATTTTCTGATTCGTGGAAGTGGGCCGAGGACACTCCTGTCAGGTTCCCATCCCCATAGGGATGTGGGCCTTCTGCTCTGAGGTCCCATCCGCTGGGTTGCTCACAGTTTCATGATGTGGGACCTCTGCTGTGAGTTTGCTGTGGCCTGGATCCCATAGACTCTGTGCTCTGGGCGGCCTACTGGCCGGTTCCAACTGCTGGATTCCTCACAACTTTTATTCTGTGGGCTCTGTTTTGTGAGGATACTCCTGCTTGCCTCACTCCTAGCCCCTTGGAGATGTGGGTCCCCTGTTTTAGGCCACATGTTCTGGGTTCCTCACCTTTCTATAATGTGGCCACACTGGTGTGAGGACCCTCCTGCCTGGTTCCGATCCCCTTGGTGATGTGGGCCCTCTGGTGAGAGTCTTATCCTGGCTGGTTTCCTCACCCTTCTGTGAGGTAGGCCCTCTGCGGTGAGGTCACTCCTGCCTGGCTGGCACACATCACCTTGGTGACGTGGGCCCTCAGTTGGGAGTTGGTGTCTGCTGCGAGTCTCCGTCCCTCGGTAATGAGGGCCCTCTTGCGTCAGACCCTAACTCCTGGGCTCCCCAAATTTGCAGATGTGCGACCTGTGGTGCGAGTACACTCCTGTCAGGTTCCCAACCCCATGGGAATTTGGGCCTTCTGCTCTGAGGTCCCAACGGCTGGGGTGCTCACAGTTTCATGATGAGGGCCCTCTGATGTGCGTTCATTCCGGCCTAGATCCCATAGGCTTGCTGCTCCTGGGCGCCTGCTGGGAGGTTCCAACTGCGGGATTCCTCACCTTTTTTATTCTATGGGCCCTCTGTTTTGAGGCTCCTCCTGCCTGCCTCAATCCCAGCCCCGTTGTGATGTGTGTCCTCTGGTGTGAGGCCACGTGTGCTGGGTCCCTCACCTTTCGATGATGTGGCCCCAATGGTGTGAGGACACTCGTGCCTGTTTCCCAGCCCCTTGGTGATGTGGCCCCTCTGGTGAGAGTCTGATCCTGGCTGGGTTCCTTACCGTTCTGTGAGGTGGGCCCTGTGCTCTGAGGTAACTCCTGCCTGGCTTGCTCCCATTGCCTTGGTGACGTCGGCCCTCTGGTGGCAGTTGGATCCTTTTGGAGACTCCTGTCCTCGGTGATGAGGTCCCTCTGGCGTCAGGCTCTAACTGCTGGGCTCCCCAGGTTTTCTGATGTGAGCCCAGTGATGCCAGGACACTCGTGAAATGTTCCCATCCCCATGGCGATATGGGCCTTCTGCTCTGAGGTTCCAACGACTGGGTTGCTCAGAGTTTCCTGATGTTAGCTCTCTGGTGTTAGTTCACTCATTCCTAGATCCCATAGCCTCTGTACTCTGGGCCGCCTGCTGGGAAGTTCCAACTGCTGGGTTCCTCACCTTTTTTATTCTTTGGGCCCTGTGTTGGGAGGCTCCTCCTGCCTGTGTCACTCCCAGCCCCTTGGTGATGTAGGTCCTCTGGTTTGTGGCCACATGTGCCAGTTTCCTCATCTTTTAGTGATGTGGCCCCACTGGTGTGAGGACACTCGTGCCTGGTTCCCGTCCCCTTGGTGATATGGGCCCTCTGGTGAGAGTCTGATCCTGGTTGGGTTCCTCACACTTCTTTGAGGTGGGCCGTCTGCTGTGAGGTCACTCCTGCCTGGCTGGCACACCCCGCCTTGGCGACGTGGACCCTCTTGTGGTAGTTGGAACATGCTGGGAGCCTCCTCCCCTCAGTGATGAGGGCCCTCTGGCGTCAGGCCCTAACTGCTGGGTACCCACATTTTCTGATATGTGCTAAGTGGTGCGAGGACACTCCTGCCATGCTCCCAACACCTTGGGGATGTGGACCTTCTGCTCTGAGGTCCAAATGGCTGGGTTGCTCGCAGTTTCATGATGTGGACCCTCTGCTGTGAGTTTACTGCGGCCTGAATCGCATAGACTTGGTGCTCTTGGCCGCCTGCTGGGAGGTTCCCATTGCTGGATTCCTCAGCTTTTTTATTCTATGGGCCCTGTGTTGTGAGGCTACTCCTGCCTGCCTCATTCCGAGCCCCTTGGAGATGTGGGTCTTCTGGTTTAGGCCACATGTGCTGGGTTCCTCACCTTTCTATGATGTGGCCACACTGGTGTGAAGACTCTCCTGCCTGGTTCTGATCACCTTGGTGATGTGGGCCCTCTGGTGAGAGTCTTATCCTGGCTGTGTTCCTCACCCTTCTGTGAGGTAGGCCCTCTGCGGTGAGGTCACTCCTACCTGGCTGTCACACGTCACCTTGGCGACGTGGGACCTCAGTTGGGTGTTGGTGCCTGATTGGAGTCTCCTCCCCTTGGTAATGAGAACCCTCTGGCGTCAGGCCCTAACTCCTGGGTTCCCTAAATTCTCTGATGTGTGCCCTGTGGTGCGAGTACACTTCTGACAGGTTCCCAACCCCATGGGAATGTGGGCCTTCTGCTCTGAGATCCCAACGCCTAGGTTGCTCACAGTTTCATGATGACGGCCCTCTGGTGTGAGATCACTCCGGCCTGGATCCCATAGTCTCGCTGCTCCTGGCCGCCTGCTGGGAGGTTCCAACTGCGGGATTCTTCACCTCTTTAATTCTATGGTCCCTCTGTTTTGAGGCTCCTCCTGCCTGCCTCAATCCCAGCTCCCTTGTGATGTGTGTCCTCTGGTTTGAGGCCACGTGTGCTGGGTCCCTCACTTTTTGGTGATGTGGCCCCACTAGTGTGAGGACACTCCTGCCTGGTTCCCATTCCCTTGGTGATGTGGGCCCTCTGGTGAGAATCTGATCCTCTTTGGTTCTTCACACTTCTGTGAGGTTGACCCTCTGCTCTGAGGTCACTCCTGCCTGGTTGTCGCACTCCGCATTGGCGACGTCGCCCCTCTGGTAGCAGTCGGAGCTGGCTGGGAGCCACCGCCCCTCGGTGATGAGGGCCCTCTGGCATCAGGCACTAATTGCTGGGCTCCCCCCTTTTTTTCATGTGTGCCCACTCTTGCGATGACACTCCTGCTTGTTTCCCTTCCCCATGGGGATGTGGGCCTTCTGCTCTGAGGTCACAACGGCTGGGTTGCTTACAGAATCACAATGAGGGCCCTCTGTTGTGAGTTCATGCCGGCCTGGATCTCATAGCCTCAGTGCTCTGGGCCGCCTGCTAGGAAGATCCAACTGCTGGTTTCCACACCTTTTGTATACAATGGGACATGTGTTGTGAGGTTAATCCTGCCTGCCTCACTCCGAAACCCATGGTGATGTGGGTCCTCTGGTTTGAGGCCACATGTGCTGGGTACCTCAACTTTTGATGATGTGGCCCCACGGGTGTGAGGACACTCCTGCCTGGTTCCCATCACCTTGGTGATGTGGGCCCTCTGGGGAGAGTCTGATCCTGGCTGGGTTCCCTACCATTCTGTGAGGTGGGCCCTCTGATGTCAGGTCACTCCTGCCTGGCTAGCTCACATCGCCTTGGCGACGTGGGCCCTCTGTTGGCCACTGGAGCATGCTGGGAGCTCCAGCGAAAACTGAGATGCATTTTAAATCATTTCCCAATCACCCGGTGGACGATACTCTGGGTTTCCCATGCATGTTTTAGCTGGAGGACGAATCCCTTGAACCTGGAGAGTTGGGACCCATGGAATGGGTACCATGCAGTATGACTTCAAAGGGTCTGCATTTGCTCACCGAAACTCACCAATGCTATCAGCCTGAAGTGTCCAGCCTTATGTCTCAACCAGCTCTGGGTGTAGATGTGGTCAATCCCGGTTGCATCACATGCCCTGAGTGAATTATTTAAGAATTGCTCTCTATTTCACTGTCTTTGTGTTTTGTTTTCGAAATTTATTTTGATAATGGGATTTATCGGATTTTCACTGCTGCGTTTCGGCCGCTGTACACACGCTTGATTCTCTTACGGAGACATATATATCCATGGGTTTTAAGATTATTCCTAGTCAGGTATATTCCTAGGCGTTGAATATGTGGTGTTGGGTCCATTTCGTTGAGCAAGGAGTAGGTCTTGTCTATTACATATTTGGCTTATGGAAAGTTATCTGTGCTAATTTCAGTCTCTGGTTTTATGCAGCACCCCAAGGCACCTTTCCCCATAAGCAAGCACTAGTTGGTTTTCTAAATTTGAGACCCTGTTCTGTTTTGTAATTCAGTTCATGTGTAGTCAAGTTTACATTCCGTGTATTAGTGATATCTTATGATGTTTCTTTTTCTGTGTGACGTAGTTCACGTAGAATCACCGTACCTGCATCCACTCACTATGCCGCTACGGGCCTGATGACACAGATTTCATTGCTGAGTGATATTGCATTGTACGTACGTGCCACAACTTCTTTATCCATTTTTTGCTTTCTGGGATATTTACCTGATACTGTAGACGAGCTTCTTGTGAACACAGCCGTCCCAAATATTGGGGTGGCTGTCTGTTTTTGATTTTAATTTCCGTAAGCTATAGGACCATAAGTGGAAGTGCCATAGGCTGTGTTGCTTTGTTTCTTACGTGTTTCAGGAAACACCATACACTTCTCCAGGGTGGCTGCTGGAAATTTACATCCTGCCAATCAGCATAACAAGGCTCCCTGTTCTCCATATCCTGTCCTACCTTTCTGGATTTTACACTTTTTTCAGATGGCCCTTTTGCCCGGGGGGGCAGTGAGATTTCATTGTAGTGCAGATTTCCTTTACAGGCTTGCTTGGTTGGCCAAAAAGGGCGTATGCGTTTTTTCCTGAATATATTCTCTGAATATATTCAGGAAAAAACGCATACGCCCTTTTTGGCCAAGTGCATCATTGTCGACGTTGTGCCACTTTTCCTATGCTTTCAGGGCAATTCCAGTCTACCCCCTGCAATCGTTTTCCTGAAATTCTTCCCCGCTATCAAGTCCCCTTCGCAGAATTACTTCAATATATTTTTGGAGGATAGCTGTCATTTATAACTCTGCAGGTTTGTGAAGTACAGTGCCCCTGAGCTCCTTTTTTCAACTCGCTTTCTTGTGAACTGGGCACAATACCGCGGGATTGCTTCAGGCCCTAATCTGTTTTCAGCAAGGCACGCTGAGCCTTTTTTTAATTCATCTTCCGGGTCGGCAATGAGCGTTACATTTGCCCGTGCAGACACCTACAGCTAGTCTCTCATTGGTTCTCCCTATTCCTGTTCATCTTGCGCAGAAATTGCAAGCTGTGCCAAACAGGAGGTTAAAGGCACTGACTCTCCAAGCGGGGAGAGTGTTAGTAAAGCATCTGGAATGGTGAACCCGAGGACCAGGATACGAAAACTGAGATGCATTTTAAATCGTTTTCCAATCACACGGTAGACGATACTCTGTGTTTCCCATGCATGTTTTAGCTGGAGGAAGAATGCCTTGAACCTGGAGAGTTGGGACCCATGGAATGGGTACCATGCAGTATGACTTCAAAGGGTCTGCATTTGCTCAACGAAACTCACCAGTGCTATCAGCCTGAAGTGTCCAGCCTTATGTCTCAACCAGCTCTGGGTGTAGATGTGGTCAATCCCGGTTGCATCACATGCCCTGAGTGAATTATTTAAGAATTGCTCTCTATTTCACTGTCTTTGTGTTTTGTTTTCGAAATTTATTTTAATAATGGTATTTATCGGATTTTCACTGCTGCGTTTCGGCCGCTGTATACACGCTTGATTCTCTTGCGGAGACATATATATCCATGGGTTTTAAGATTCTTCCTAGTCAGGTATATTCCTAGGCGTTGAATATGTGGTGTTGGGTCCATTTCGTTGAGCAAGGAGTAGGTCTTGTCTATTACATATTTGGCTTATGGAAAGTTATCTGTGCTAATTTCAGTCTCTGGTTTTATGCAGCACCCCAAGGCACCTTTCCCCATAAGCAAGCACTAGTTGGTTTTCTAAATTTGAGACCCTGTTCTGTTTTGTAATTCAGTTTATGTGTAGTCAAGTTTACATTCCGTGTATTAGTGATATCTTATGATGTTTCTTTTTCTGTGTGACGTAGTTCACCTAGAATCACCGTACCTGCATCCACTCACTATGCCGCTACGGGCCTGATGACACAGATTTCATTGCTGAGTGATATTGCATTGTACGTACGTGCCACAACTTCTTTATCCATTTTTTGCTTTCTGGGATATTTACCTGATACTGTAGACGAGATTCTTGTGAACACAGCCGTCCCAAATATTGGGGTGGATGTCTGTTTTTGATTTTAATTTCCGTAAGCTATAGGACCATAAGTGGAAGTGCCATAGGCTGTGTTGCTTTGTTTCTTACGTGTTTCAGGAAACACCATACACTTCTCCAGGGTGGCTGCTGGCAATTTACATCCTGCCAATCAGCATAACAAGGCTCCCTGTTCTCCATATCCTGTCCTACCTTTCTAGATTTTACACATTTTTCAGATGGCCCTTATGCCCGGGGGGCAGTGAGACTTCATTGTAGTGCAGATTTCCTTTACAGGCTTGCTTGGTTGGCCAAAAAGGGCGTATGCGTTTTTTCCTGAATATATTGAGGAAAAAACGCATACGCCCTTTTTGGCCAAGTGCATCATTGTCGACGTTGTGACTCTTTTCCTATGCTTTCAGGGCAATTCCAGTCTACCCCATGCAATCGTTTTCCTGAAATTCAGCCCCGCTTTCAAGTCCCCTTCGCAGGCTTACTTCAATATATTTTTGGAGGATAGCTGTCATTTATAACTCTGCAAGTTTGTGAAGTACAGTGCCCCTGAGCTCCTTTCTTCAACTCGCTTTCTTGTGAGCTCGGCACAAAACCGCAGGATTGCTTCAGGCCCTAATCTGTTTCCAGCAGGGCACACTGAGCCTTTGTTTAATTCCTCTTCCTGGTGGGCAATGAGCGTTACATTTGCCCGTGCAGACACCTACAGCTAGTCTCTCATTGGTTCTCCCTATTCCTGTTCATCTTGCACAGAAATGGCAAGCTGTGCCAAAGAGGAGGTTAAAGGCACTGACTCTCCAAGCGGGGAGAGTGTTAGTAAAGCATCTGGAATGGTGAACCCGAGGACCAGGATACGAAAACTGAGATGCATTTTAAATCGTTTCCCAATCACACGGTGGACGATACTCTGGGTTTCCCATGCATGTTTTAGCTGGAGGAAGAATGCCTTGAACCTGGAGAGTTGGGACCCATGGAATGGGTACCATGCAGTATGACTTCAAAGGGTCTGCATTTGCTCACCGAAACTCACCAATGCTATCAGCCTGAAGTGTCCAGCCTTATGTCTCAACCAGCTCTGGGTGTAGATGTGGTCAATCCCGGTTGCATCACATGCCCTGAGTGAATTATTTAAGAATTGCTCTCTATTTCACTGTCTTTGTGTTTTGTTTTCGAAATTTATTTTGATAATGGGATTTATCAGATTTTCACTGCTGCGTTTCGGCCGCTGTACACACGCTTGATTCTCTTACGGAGACATATATATCCACGGGTTTTAAGATTCTTCCTAGTCAGGTATATTCCTAGGCGTTGAATATGTGGTGTTGGGTCCATTTCGTTGAGCAAGGAGTAGGTCTTGTCTATTACATATTTGGCTTATGGAAAGTTATCTGTGCTAATTTCAGTCTCTGGTTTTATGCAGCACCCCAAGGCACCTTTCCCCATAAGCAAGCACTAGTTGGTTTTCTAAATTTGAGACCCTGTTCTGTTTTGTAATTCAGTTCATGTGTAGTCAAGTTTACATTCCGTGTATTAGTGATATCTTATGATGTTTCTTTTTCTGTGTGACGTAGTTCACGTAGAATCACCGTACCTGCATCCACTTACTATGCCGCTACGGGCCTGATGACACAGATTTCATTGCTGAGTGATATTGCATTGTACGTACGTGCCAAAACTTCTTTATCCATTTTTTGCTTTCTGGGATATTTACCTGATACTGTAGACGAGCTTCTTGTGAACACAGCCGTCCCAAATATTGGGGTGGCTGTCTGTTTTTGATTTTAATTTCCGTAAGCTATAGGACCATAAGTGGAAGTGCCATAGGCTGTGTTGCTTTGTTTCTTACGTGTTTCAGGAAACACCATACACTTCTCCAGGGTGGCTGCTGGCAATTTACATCCTGCCAATCAGCATAACAAGGCTCCCTGTTCTCCATATCCTGTCCTACCTTTCTGGATTTTACACTTTGTTCAGATGGCCCTTTTGCCCGGGGGAGCAGTGAGATTTCATTGTAGTGCAGATTTCCTTTACAGGCTTGCTTGGTTGGCCAAAAAGGGCGTATGCGTTTTTTCCTGAATATATTCAGGAAAAAACGCATACGCCCTTTTTGGCCAAGTGCATCATTGTCGACATTGTGCCTCTTTTCCTATGCTTTCAGGGCAATTGCAGTCTACCCCCTGCAATCGTTTTCCTGAAATTCAGCCCCGCTTTCAAGTCCCCTTCGCAGGCTTACTTCAATATATTTTTGGAGGATAGCTGTCATTTATAACTCTGCAGGTTTGTGAAGTACAGTGCCCCTGAGCTCCTTTCTTCAACTCGCTTTCTTGTGAGCTGGGCACAAAACCGCAGGATTGCTTCAGGCCCTAATCTGTTTCCAGCAGGGCACACTGAGCCTTTGTTTAATTCCTCTTCCTGGTGGGCAATGAGCGTTACATTTGCCCGTGCAGACACCTACAGCTAGTCTCTCATTGGTTCTCCCTATTCCTGTTCATCTTGCACAGAAATGGCAAGCTGTGCCAAACAGGAGGTTAAAGGCAGTGACTCTCCAAGCGGGGAGAGTGTTAGTAAAGCATCTGGAATGGTGAACCCGAGGACCAGGATACGAAAACTGAGATGCATTTTAAATCGTTTCCCAATCACACGGTGGACGATACTCTGGGTTTCCCATGCATGTTTTAGCTGGAGGAAGAATCCCTTGAACCTGGAGAGTTGGGACCCATGGAATGGGTACCATGCAGTATGACTTCAAAGGGTCTGCATTTGCTCACCGAAACTCACCAATGCTATCAGCCTGAAGTGTCCAGCCTTATGTCTCAACCAGCTGTGGGTGTAGATGTGGTCAATCCCGGTTGCATCACATGCCCTGAGTGAATTATTTAAGAATTGCTCTCTATTTCACTGTCTTTGTGTTTTGTTTTCGAAATTTGTTTTGATAATGGGATTTATCGGATTTTCACTGCTGCGTTTCGGCCGCTGTACACACGCTTGATTCTCTTACGGAGACATATATATCCATGGGTTTTAAGATTCTTCCTAGTCAGGTATATTCCTAGGCGTTGAATATGTGGTGTTGGGTCCATTTCGTTGAGCAAGGAGTAGGTCTTGTCTATTACATATTTGGCTTATGGAAAGTTATCTGTGCTAATTTCAGTCTCTGGTTTTATGCAGCACCCCAAGGCACCTTTCCCCATAAGCAAGCACTAGTTGGTTTTCTAAATTTTAGACCCTGTTCTGTTTTGTAATTCAGTTCATGTGTAGTCAAGTTTACATTCCGTGTATTAGTGATATCTTATGATGTTTCTTTTTCTGTGTGTGGTAGTTCACGTAGATTCACCGTACCTGCATCCACTCACTATGCCGCTACGGGCCTGATGACACAGATTTCATTGCTGAGTGATATTGCATTGTACGTACGTGCCACAACTTCTTTATCAATTTTTTGCTTTCTGGGATATTTACCTGATACTGTAGACGAGTTTCTTGTGAACACAGCCGTCCCAAATATTGGGGTGGCTGTCTGTTTTTGATTTTAATTTCCGTAAGCTATAGGACCATAAGTGGAAGTGCCATAGGCTGTGTTGCTTTGTTTCTTACGTGTTTCAGGAAACACCATACACTTCTCCAGGGTGGCTGCTGGCAATTTACATCCTGCCATTCAGCATAACAAGGCTCCCTGTTCTCCATATCCTGTCCTACATTTCTGGATTTTACACTTTTTTCAGATGGCCCTTTTGCCCGGGGGGCAGTGAGACCTCATTGTACTGCAGATTTCCTTTAGAGGCTTGCTTGGTTGGCCAAAAATGGCGTATGCGTTTTTTCCTGAATATATTCAGGAAAAAACGCATACGCCCTATTTGGCCAAGTGCATCATTGTTGACGTTCTGCCTCTTTTCCTATGCTTTCAGGGCAATTCCAGTCTACCCCCTGCAATCGTTTTCCTGAAATTCTGCCCCGCTTTCAATCCCCTTCGCAGGCTTACTTCAATATATTTTTGGAGGATAGCTGTCATTTATAACTCTGCAGGTTTGTGAATTACAGTGCCCCTGAGCTCCTTTCTTCAACTCGCTTTCTTGTGAGCTGGGCACAAAACCGCAGGATTGCTTCAGGCCCTAATCTGTTTTCAGCAGGGCACGCTGAGCCTTTGTTTAATTCCTCTTCCTGGTCGGCAATGAGCATTACATTTGCCCGTGCAGACACCTACAGCTAGTCTCTCACTGGTTCTCCCTATTCCTGTTCATCTTGCACAGAAATGGCAAGCTGTGCCAAACAGGAGGTTAAAGGCACTGACTCTCCAAGCGGGGAGAGTGTTAGTAAAGCATCTGGAATGGTGAACCCGAGGACCAGGATACGAAAACTGAGATGCATTTTAAATCGTTTCCCAATCACACGGTGGACGATACTCTGGGTTTCCCATGCATGTTTTAGCTGGAGGAAGAATCCCTTGAACCTGGAGAGTTGGGACCCATGGAATGGGTACCATGCAGTATGACTTCAAAGGGTCTGCATTTGCTCACCGAAACTCACCAATGCTATCAGCCTGAAGTGTCCAGCCTTATGTCTCAACCAGCTGTGGGTGTAGATGTGGTCAATCCCGGTTGCATCACATGCCCTGAGTGAATTATTTAAGAATTGCTCTCTATTTCACTGTCTTTGTGTTTTGTTTTCGAAATTTGTTTTGATAATGGGATTTATCGGATTTTCACTGCTGCGTTTCGGCCGCTGTACACACGCTTGATTCTCTTACGGAGACATATATATCCATGGGTTTTAAGATTCTTCCTAGTCAGGTATATTCCTAGGCGTTGAATATGTGGTGTTGGGTCCATTTCGTTGAGCAAGGAGTAGGTCTTGTCTATTACATATTTGGCTTATGGAAAGTTATCTGTGCTAATTTCAGTCTCTGGTTTTATGCAGCACCCCAAGGCACCTTTCCCCATAAGCAAGCACTAGTTGGTTTTCTAAATTTGAGACCCTGTTCTGTTTTGTAATTCAGTTCTTGTGTAGTCAAGTTTACATTCCGTGCATTAGTGATATCTTATGATGTTTCTTTTTCTGTGTGACGTAGTTCACGTAGAATCACCGTACCTGCATCCACTCACTATGCCGCTACGGGCCTGATGACACAGATTTCATTGCTGAGTGATACTGCATTGCACGTACGTGCCACAACTTCTTTATCCATTTTTTGCTTTCTGGGATATTTACCTGGTACTGTAGACGAGCTTCTTGGGAACACAGCCGTCCCAAATATTGGGGTGGCTCTCTGTTTTTGATTTTAATTTCCCTAAGGAATAGTACCATAAGTGCAATTGCCATAGGCTGTGTTGCTTTATTTCTTACGTGTTTCAGGAAACGCCATACACTTCTCCAGCGTGGCTGTTGGCAATTTACATCCTGCCAATCAGCATAACAAGGCTCCCTTTTCTCCATATCCTGTCCTACCTTTCTGGATTTTACACTTTTTTCAGATGGCCCTTTTGCCCGGGGGGCAGTGAGACTTCATTGTAGTGCAGATTTCCTTTACAGGCTTGCTTGGTTGGCCAAAAAGGGCATATGCGTTTTTTCCTGAATACATTCAGGAAAAAACGCATACGCCCTTTTTGGCCAAGTGCATCATTGTCGACGTTCTTCCTCTTTTCCTATGCTTTCAGGGCAATTCCAGTCTACCCCCTGCAATCGTTTTCCTGAAATTCTGCCCCGCTTTCAAGTCCCCTTCGCAGTCTTACTTCAATATATTTTTGGAGGATAGCTGTCATTTATAACTCTGCAGGTTTGTGAATTACAGTGCCCCTGAGCTCCTTTCTTCAACTCGCTTTCTTGTGAGCTGGGCACAAAACCGCAGGATTGCTTCAGGCCCTAATCTGTTTCCGGCAGGGCATGCTGAGCCTTTGGTTAATTCCTCTTCCTGGTGGGAAATAAGTGTTACATTTGCCCGTGCAGACACCTACAGCTAGTCTCTCATTGGTTCTCCCTATTCCTGTTCATCTTGCACAGAAATTGCAAGCTGTGCCAAACAGGAGGTTAAAGGCACTGACTCTCCAAGCAGGGAGAGTGTTAGTAAAGCATCTGGAATGGTGAACCCGAGGACCAGGATACGAAAACTGAGATGCATTGTAAATCGTTTCCCAATCACACGGTGGACCATACTGTGGGTTTCCCATGCATGTTTTAGCTGGAGGAAGAATCCCTTGAACCTGAAGAGTTGGGACCCATGGAATAGGTACCATGCAGTATGACTTCAAAGGGTCTGCATTTGCTCACCGAAACTCACCAATGCTATCAGCCTGAAGTGTCCAGCCTTATGTGTCAACCAGCTCTGGGTGTAGATGTGGTCAATCCCGGTTGCATCACATTCCCTGAGTGAATTATTTAAGAATTGCTCTCTATTTCACTGTCTTTGTGTTTTGTTTCGAAATTTATTTTGATAATGGGATTTATCGGCTTTTCACTGCTGCGTTTCGGCCGCTGTACACACGCTTGATTCTCTTACGGAGACATATATATCCATGGGTTTTAAGATTCTTCCTAGTCAGGTATATTCCTAGGCGTTGAATATGTGGTGTTGAGTCCATTTCGTTGAGCAAGGAGTAGGTCTTGTCTATTACATATTTGGCTTATGGAATGTTATCTGTGCTAATTTCAGTCTCTGGTTTTATGCAGCACCCCAACGCACCTCTCCCCATAAGAAAGCACTAGTTGGTTTTCTAAATTTGAGACCCTGTTCTGTTTTGTAATTCAGTTCATGTGTAGTCAAGTTTACATTCCGTGTATTAGTGATATCTTATGATGTTTCTTTTTCTGTGTGACGTAGTTCACGTAGAATCACCGTACCTGCATCCACTCACTATGCCACTACAGGCCTGATGGCACAGATTTCATTGCAGAGTGATACTGCATTGCACGTACGTGCCACAACTTCTTTATCCATTTTTTGCTTTCTGGGATATTTACCTGATACTGTAGACGAGCTTCTTGTGAACACAGCCGTCCCAAATATTGGGGTGGCTGTCTGTTTTTGATTTTAATTTCCGTAAGCTATAGGACCATAAGTGGAAGTGCCATAGGCTGTGTTGCTTTGTTTCTTACGTGTTTCAGGAAACACCATACACTTCTCCAGGGTGGCTGCCGGCAATTTACATCATGCCAATCAGCAGAACAAGGCTCCCTGTTCCCCATATCCTGTCCTACATTTCTGGATTTTACACTATTTTCAGATGGCCCTTTTGCCCGGGGGGCAGTGAGACTTCATTGTAGTGCAGATTTCCTTTAGAGGCTTGCTTGGTTGGCCAAAAATGGCGTATGCGTTTTTTCCTGAATATATTCAGGAAAAAACGCATACGCCCTTTTTGGCCAAGTGCATCATTGTCGACGTTCTGCCTCTTTTCCTATGTTTTCAGGGCAATTCCTGTCTACCCCCTGCAATCGTTTTCCTGAAATTCTGCCCCGCTTTCAATCCCCTTCGCAGGCTTACTTCAATATATTTTTGGAGGATAGCTGTCATTTATAACTCTGCAGGTTTGTGAATTACAGTGCCCCTGAGCTCCTTTCTTCAACTCGCTTTCTTGTGAGCTGGGCACAAAACCGCAGGATTGCTTCAGGCCCTAATCTGTTTTCAGCAGGGCACGCTGAGCCTTTGTTTAATTCCTCTTCCTGGTGGGCAATGAGCGTTACATTTGCCCGTGCAGACACCTACAGCTAGTCTCTCACTGGTTCTCCCTATTCCTGTTCATCTTGCACAGAAATTGCAAGGTGTGCCCAACAGGAGGTTAAAGGCACTGACTCTCCAAGCGGGGAGAGTGATAGTAAAGCATCTGGAATGGTGAACCCGAGAACCAGGATACGAAAACTGAGATGCATTTTAAATCGTTTCCCAATCACACGGTGGACGATACTCTGGGTTTCCCATGCATGTTTTAGCTGGAGGAAGAATCCCTTGAACCTGGAGAGTTGGGATCCATGGAATGGGTACCATGCAGTATGACTTCAAAGGGTCTGCATTTGCTCACCGAAACTCACGAATGCTATCAGCCTGAAGAGTCCAGCCTTATGTCTCAACCAGCTCTGGGTGTAGATGTGGTCAATCCCGGTTGCATCACATGCACTGAGTGAATTATTTAAGAATTGCTCTCTATTTCACTGTCTTTGTGTTTTGTTTTCGAAATTTATTTTGATAATGGGATTTATCGGATTTTCACTGCTGCGTTTCGGCCGCTGTACACACGCTTGATTCTCTTACGGAGACATATATATCCATGGGTTTTAAAATTCTTACTAGTCAGTTATATTCCTAGGCGTTGAATATGTGGTGTTGAGTCCATTTCGTTGAGCAAGGAGTAGGTCTTGTCTATTACATATTTGGCTTATGGAATGTTATCTGTGCTAATTTCAGTCTCTGGTTTTATGCAGCACCCCAAGGCACCTTTCCCCATAAGCAAGCACTAGTTGGTTTTCTAAATTTGAGACCCTGTTCTGTTTTGTAATTCAGTTCTTGTGTAGTCAAGTTTACATTCCGTGCATTAGTGATATCTTATGATGTTTCTTTTTCTGTGTGACGTAGTTCACGTAGAATCACCGTACCTGCATCCACTCACTATGCCGCTACGGGCCTGATGACACAGATTTCATTGCTGAGTGATACTGCATTGCACGTACGTGCCACAACTTCTTTATCCATTTTTTGCTTTCTGGGATATTTACCTGGTACTGTAGACGAGCTTCTTGGGAACACAGCCGTCCCAAATATTGGGGTGGCTCTCTGTTTTTGATTTTAATTTCCCTAAGGAATAGTACCATAAGTGCAATTGCCATAGGCTGTGTTGCTTTATTTCTTACGTGTTTCAGGAAACGCCATACACTTCTCCAGCGTGGCTGTTGGCAATTTACATCCTGCCAATCAGCATAACAAGGCTCCCTTTTCTCCATATCCTGTCCTACCTTTCTGGATTTTACACTTTTTTCAGATGGCCCTTTTGCCCGGGGGGCAGTGAGACTTCATTGTAGTGCAGATTTCCTTTACAGGCTTGCTTGGTTGGCCAAAAAGGGCATATGCGTTTTTTCCTGAATACATTCAGGAAAAAACGCATACGCCCTTTTTGGCCAAGTGCATCATTGTCGACGTTCTGCCTCTTTTCCTATGCTTTCAGGGCAATTCCAGTCTACCCCCTGCAATCATTTTCCTGAAATTCTGCCCCGCTTTCAAGTCCCCTTCGCAGTCTTACTTCAATATATTTTTGGAGGATAGCTGTCATTTATAACTCTGCAGGTTTGTGAATTACAGTGCCCCTGAGCTCCTTTCTTCAACTCGCTTTCTTGTGAGCTGGGCACAAAACCGCAGGATTGCTTCAGGCCCTAATCTGTTTCCGGCAGGGCATGCTGAGCCTTCGGTTAATTCCTCTTCCTGGTGGGAAATGAGTGTTACATTTGCCCGTGCAGACACCTACAGCTAGTCTCTCATTGGTTCTCCCTATTCCTGTTCATCTTGCACAGAAATTGCAAGCTGTGCCAAACAGGAGGTTAAAGGCACTGACTCTCCAAGCAGGGAGAGTGTTAGTAAAGCATCTGGAATGGTGAACCCGAGGACCAGGATACGAAAACTGAGATGCATTGTAAATCATTTCCCAATCACACGGTGGACCATACTGTGGGTTTCCCATGCATGTTTTAGCTGGAGGAAGAATCCCTTGAACCTGAAGAGTTGGGACCCATGGAATAGGTACCATGCAGTATGACTTCAAAGGGTCTGCATTTGCTCACCGAAACTCACCAATGCTATCAGCCTGAAGTGTCCAGCCTTATGTGTCAACCAGCTCTGGGTGTAGATGTGGTCAATCCCGGTTGCATCACATTCCCTGAGTGAATTATTTAAGAATTGCTCTCTATTTCACTGTCTTTGTGTTTTGTTTCGAAATTTATTTTGATAATGGGATTTATCGGATTTTCACTGCTGCGTTTCGGCCGCTGTACACACGCTTGATTCTCTTACGGAGACATATATATCCATGGGTTTTAAGATTCTTCCTAGTCAGGTATATTCCTAGGCGTTGAATATGTGGTGTTGAGTCCATTTCGTTGAGCAAGGAGTAGGTCTTGTCTATTACATATTTGGCTTATGGAATGTTATCTGTGCTAATTTCAGTCTCTGGTTTTATGCAGCACCCCAACGCACCTTTCCCCGTAAGCAAGCACTAGTTGGTTTTCTAAATTTGAGACCCTGTTCTGTTTTGTAATTCAGTTCATGTGTAGTCAAGTTTACATTCCGTGTATTAGTGATATCTTATGATGTTTCTTTTTCTGTGTGACGTAGTTCACGTAGAATCACCGTACCTGCATCCACTCACTATGCCGCTACGGGCCTGATGGCACAGATTTCATTGCAGAGTGATACTGCATTGCACGTACGTGCCACAACTTCTTTATCCATTTTTTGCTTTCTGGGATATTTACCTGATACTGTAGACGAGCTTCTTGTGAACACAGCCGTCCCAAATATTGGGGTGGCTGTCTGTTTTTGATTTTAATTTCCGTAAGCTATAGGACCATAAGTGGAAGTGCCATAGGCTGTGTTGCTTTGTTTCTTACGTGTTTCAGGAAACACCATACACTTCTCCAGGGTGGCTGCCGGCAATTTACATCATGCCAATCAGCAGAACAAGGCTCCCTGTTCTCCATATCCTGTCCTACATTTCTGGATTTTACACTATTTTCAGATGGCCCTTTTGCCCGGGGGGCAGTGAGACTTCATTGTAGTGCAGATTTCCTTTAGAGGCTTGCTTGGTTGGCCAAAAATGGCGTATGCGTTTTTTCCTGAATATATTCAGGAAAAAACGCATACGCCATTTTTGGCCAAGTGCATCATTGTCGACGTTCTGCCTCTTTTCCTATGTTTTCAGGGCAATTCCAGTCTACCCCCTGCAATCGTTTTCCTGAAATTCTGCCCCGCTTTCAATCCCCTTCGCAGGCTTACTTCAATATATTTTTGGAGGATAGCTGTCATTTATAACTCTGCAGGTTTGTGAATTACAGTGCCCCTGAGCTCCTTTCTTCAACTCGCTTTCTTGTGAGCTGGGCACAAAACCGCAGGATTGCTTCAGGCCCTAATCTGTTTTCAGCAGGGCACGCTGAGCCTTTGTTTAATTCCTCTTCCTGGTGGGCAATGAGCGTTACATTTGCCCGTGCATACACCTACGGCTAGTCTCTCATTGGTTCTCCGTATTCCTGTTCATCTTGCACAGAAATTGCAAGCTGTGCCAAAGAGGAGGTTAAAGGCACTGACTCTCCAAGCGGGGAGAGTGTTAGTAAAGCATCTGGAATGTTGAACCCGAGAACCAGGATACGAAATCTGAGATGCATTTTAAATCGTTTCCCAATCACACGGTGGACGATACTCTGGGTTTCCCATGCATGTTTTAGCTGGAGGAAAAATCCCTTGAACCTGGAGAGTTGGGACCCATGGAATGGGTACCATGCAGTATGACTTCAAAGGGTCTGCATTGGCTCACCGAAACTCACCAATGCTATCAGCCTGAAGTGTCCAGCCTTATGTCTCAACCAGCTCTGGGTGTAGATGTGGTAAATCCCGGTTGCATCACATGCCCTGAGTGAATTATTTAAGAATTGCTCTCTATTTCACTGTCTTTGTGTTTTGTTTTCGAAATTTATTTTGATAATGGGATTTATCGGATTTTCACTGCTGCGTTTCGGCCGCTGTACACACGCTTGATTCTCTTACGGAGACATATATATCCATGGGTTTTTAGATTCTTCCTAGTCAGGTATATTCCTAGGCATTGAATATGTGCTGTTGGGTCCATTTCGTTGAGCAAGGAGTAGGTCTTGTCTATTACATATTTGGCTTATGGAAAGTTATCTGTGCTAATTTCAGTCTCTGGTTTTATGCAACACCCCAAGGCTCCTTTCCCCATAAGCAAGCACTAGTTGGTTTTCTAAATTTGAGACCCTGTTCTGTTTTGTAATTCAGTTCATGTGTAGTCAAGTTTACATTCCGTGTATTAGTGATGTCTTATGATGTTTCTTTTTCTGTGTGACGTAGTTCACGTAGAATCACCGTACCTGCATCCACTCACTATGCCGCTACGGGCCTGATGACACAGATTTCATTGCCGAGTGATATTGCATTGTACGTACGTGCCACAACTTCTTTATCCATTTTTTGCTTTCTGGGATATTTACCTGATACTGTAGACGAACTTCTTGTGAACACAGCCGTCCCAAATATTGGGGTGGCTGTCTGTTTTTGATTTTAATTTCCGTAAGCTATAGGACCATAAGTGGAAGTGCAATAGGCTGTGTTGCTTTGTTCCTTACGTGTTTCAGGAAACACCATACACTTCTCCAGGGAGGCTGCCGGCAATTTACATCCTGCCAATCAGCATAACAAGGCTCCCTGTTCTCCATATCCTGTCCTACATTTCTGGATTTTACACTTTTTTCAGATGGCCCTTTTGCCCGGGGGGCAGTGAGACTTCATTGTAGTGCAGATTTCATTTAGAGGCTTGCTTGGTTGGCCGAAAAGTGCGTATGCGTTTTTTCCTGTATATATTCAGGAAAAAACGCATACGCCCTTTTTGGCCAAGTGCATCATTGTCGACGTTGTGCCTCTTTTCCTATGCTTTCAGGGCAATTCCAGTCTACCCCCTGCAATCGTTTTCCTGAAATTCTGCCCCGCTTTCAAGTCCCCTTCGCAGGCTTACTTCAATATATTTTTGGAGGATAACTGTCATTTATAACTCTGCAGGTTTGTGAATTACAGTGCCCCTGAGCTCCTTTCTTCAACTCGCTTTCTTGTGAGCTTGGCACAAAACCGCAGGATTGCTTCAGGCCCTAATCTGTTTTCAGCAGGGCACGCTGAGCCTTTGTTTAATTCCTCTTCCTGGTCGGCAATGAGCGTTACATTTGCCCGTGCAGAGACTTACAGCTAGTCTCTCATTGGTTTTCCCTATTCCTGTTCATCTTGCACAGAAATTGCAAGCTGTGCCAAACAGGAGGTTAAAGGCACTGACTCTCCAAGCGGGGAGAGTGTTAGTAAAGCATCTGGAATGGTGAACCCGAGGACCAGGATACGAAAACTGAGATGCATTTTAAATCGTTTCCCAATCACACGGTGGACGATACTCTGGGTTTCCCATGCATGTTTTAGCTGGAGGAAGAATCACTTGAACCTGGAGAGTTGGGACCCTTGGAATGGGTACCATGCAGTATGACTTCAAAGGGTCTGCATTTGCTCACCGAAACTCACCAATGCTATCAGCCTGAAGTGTCCAGCCTTATGTCTCAACCAGCTGTGGGTGTAGATGTGGTCAATCCCGGTTGCATCACATGCCCTGAGTGAATTATTTAAGAATTGCTCTCTATTTCACTGTCTTTGTGTTTTGATTTCGAAATTTATTTTGATAATGGGATTTATCGGATTTTCACTGCTGCGTTTCGGCCGCTGTACACACGCTTGATTCTCTTACGGAGACATATATATCCATGGGTTTTAAGATTCTTCCTAGTCAGGTATATTCCTAGGCATTGAATACGTGTTGTTGGGTCCATTTCGTTGAGCAAGGAGTAGGTCTTGTCTATTACATATTTGGCTTATGGAAAGTTATCTGTGCTAATTTCAGTCTCTGGTTTTATGCAGCACCCCAACGCACCTTTCCCCATAAGCAAGCACTAGTTGGTTTTCTAAATTTGAGACCCTGTTCTGTTTTGTAATTCAGTTCATGTGTAGTCAAGTTTACATTCCGTGTACTAGTGATATCTTATGATGTTTCTTTTTCTGTGTGACGTAGTTCACGTAGAATCACCGTACCTGCATCCACTCACTATGCCGCTACGGGCCTGATGACACAGATTTCATTGCTGAGTGATATTGCATTGTACGTACGTGCCACAACTTCTTTATCCATTTTTTGCTTTCTGGGATATTTACCTGATACTGTAGACGAGCTTCTTGTGAACACAGG
This sequence comes from Phocoena phocoena, assembly GCF_963924675.1. Taxonomy (NCBI): domain Eukaryota; kingdom Metazoa; phylum Chordata; class Mammalia; order Artiodactyla; family Phocoenidae; genus Phocoena; species Phocoena phocoena. Next base: position 1,148,149 of record NW_027077598.1, on the reverse strand, counting down.
CATCCCAAATATTGGGGTGGCTGTCTGTTTTTGATTTTAATTTCCGTAAGCTATAGGACCATAAGTGCAATTGCTATAGGCTGTGTTGTTTTGTTTCTTACGTGTTTCAGGAAACACCATACACTTCTCCAGTGTGGCGGTTCACAATTTACATCCTGCCAATCAGCATAACAAGGCTCCCTGTTCTCCATATCCTGTCCTACCTTTCTGGATTTTACACTTTTTTCAGATGGCCCTTTTGCCCGGGGGGGCAGTGAGATTTCATTGTAGTGCAGATTTCCTTTACAGGCTTGCTTGGTTGGCCAAAAAGGGCGTATGCGTTTTTTCCTGAATATATTCAGGAAAAAACGCATACGCCCTTTTTGGCCAAGTGCATCATTGTCGACATTGGGCCTCTTTTCCTATGCTTTCAGGGCAATTCCAGTCTACCCCCTGCAATCGTTTTCCTGAAATTCTGTCCCGCTTTAAAGTCCCCTTCGCAGGCTTACTTCAATATATTTTTGGAGGATAGCTGTCATTTATAACTCTGCAGGTTTGTGAATTACAGTGCCCCTGAGCTCCTTTCTTCAACTCGCTTTCTTGTGAGCTGGGCACAAAACCGCAGGATTGCTTCAGGCCCTAATCTGTTTCCAGCAGGGCACACTGAGCCTTTGTTTAATTCCTCTTCCTGGTGGGCAATGAGCGTTACATTTGCCAGTGCAGACACCTACAGCTAGTCTCTCATTGGTTCTCCCTATTCTTGTTCATCTTGTACAGAAATTGCAAGCAGTGCCAAAGAGGAGTTTAAAGGCACTGACTCTCCAAGCGGGGAGAGTGTTAGTAAAGCATCTGGAATGGTGAACCCGAGGACCAGGATACGAAAACTGAGATGCATTTTAAATCGTTTCCCAATCACACGGGGGAAGATACTCTGGGTTTCCCATGCATGTTTTAGCTGGAGGAAGAATCCCTTGAACCTGGAGAGTTGGGAACCATGGAATGGGTACCATGCAGTATGACTTCAAAGGGTCTGCATTTGCTCACCGAAACTCACCAATGCTATCAGCCTGAAGTGTCCAGCCTTATGTCTCAAACAGCTGTGGGTGTAGATGTGGTCAATCCCGGTTGCATCACATGCCCTGAGTGAATTGTTTAAGAATTGCTCTCTATTTCACTGTGTTTGTGTTTTGGTTTTGAAATTTATTTTGATAATGGGATTTATCGGATTTTCACTGCTCTGTTTATGCCGCTGTACACACGCTTGATTCTCTTACGGAGACATATAAATCCATGGGTTTTAAGATTCTTCCTAGTCCGGTATATTCCTAGGCCTTGAATATGTGGTGTTGAGTCCATTTCGTTGAGCAAGGAGTAGGTCTTGTCTATTACATATTTGGCTGATGGAAAGGTATCTGTGCTAATTTCAGTCTCTGGTTTTATGCAGCATCCCAATGCACATTTCCCCATAAGCAAGCACTAGTTGGTTTTAAAAATTTGAGACCCTGTTCTGTTTTGTAATTCAGTTCATGTGTAGTTAAATTTACATTCCGTTTATTAGTGATATCTTATGATGTTTCTTTTTCTGTGTGACGTAGTTCACGTAGAATCACCGTACCTGCATCCACTCACTATGCCGCTATGGGCCTGATGACACAGATTTAATTGCTGAGTGATATTGTATTGCACGTACGTGCCACAACTTCTTTATCCATTTTTTGATTTCTGGGATATTTACCTGGTACTGTAGACGAGCTTCTTGGGAACACAGCTGTCTCAAACTTTGGGGTGGATCTCTGTTTTTGATTTTAATTTCTCTAAGCAAGAGGACCATAAGTGCAATTGCTATAGGCTCTGTTCCTTTATTTCTTATGTGTTTCAGGAAACACCATACACTTCTCCAGGGTGGCTGTTGGCAATTTACATCCTCCCAATCAGCATAACAAGGCTCCCTGTTCTGCATATCCTGTCCTACATTTCTGGAGTTTACACTTTTTTCAGATGGCCCTTTTGCCCCGGCGGAGAGGGGCAGTGAGATTTCATTGTAGTGCAGATTTCCTTTAAAGGCTTGCTTGGTTGGCCAAAAAGGGCGTATGCGTTTTTTCCTGAATATATTCAGGAAAAAACGCATACGCCCTTTTTGGCCAAGTGCATCATTGTCGACGTTCTGGCTCTTTTCCTATGCTTTCAGGGCAATTCCAGTCTACCCCCTGCAATCGTTTTCCTGAAATTCTGCCCCGCTTTCAAGTCCCCTTCGCAGGCTTACTTCAATATATTTTTGGAGGATAGCTGTCATTTATAACTCTGCAGGTTTGTGAATTACAGTGCCCCTGAGCTCCTTTCTTCAACTCACTTTCTTGTGAGCTGGGCACAAAACCGCAGGATTGCTTCAGGCCCTAATCTGTTTTCAGCAGGGCATGCTGAGCCTTTGTTTAATTCCTCTTCCTGGTGGGAAATGAGCGTTACATTTGCCCGTGCAGACACCTACAGCTAGTCTCTCATTGGTTCTCCCTATTCCTGTTCATCTTGAACAGAAATTGCAAGCTGTGCCAAACAGGAGGTTACAGGCACTGACTCTCCAAGCGGGGAGAGTGTTAGTAAAGCATCTGGAATGGTGAACCCGAGGACCAGGATACGAAAACTGAGATGCATTTTAAATCGTTTCCCAATCACACGGTTGATGATACTCTGGATTTCCCATGCATCTTTTAGCTGGAGGAAGAATGCCTTGAACCTAGAGAGTTGGGACCCATGGAATGGGTACCATGCAGTATGACTTCAAAGGGTCTGCATTTGCTCACCGAAACTCACCAATGCTATCAGCCTGAAGTGTCCAGCCTTATGTCTCAACCAGCTCTGGGTGTAGATGTGGTCAATCCCGGTTGCATCACATGCCCTGAGTGAATTATTTAAGAATTGCTCTCTATTTCACTGTCTTTGTGTTTTGTTTTCGAAATTTATTTTGATAATGGGATTTATCGGATTTTCACTGCTGCGTTTCGGCCGCTGTACACACACTTGATTCTCTTACGGAGACATATATATCCATGGTTTTTAAGATTCTTCCTAGTCAGGTATATTCCTAGGCGTTGAATATGTGGTGTTGGGTCCATTTCGTTGAGCAAGGAGTAGGTCTTGTCTATTACATATTTGGCTTATGGAAAGTTATCTGTGCTAATTTCAGTCTCTGGTTTTATGCAGCACCCCAAGGCACCTTTCCCCATAAGCAAGCACTAGTTGGTTTTCTAAATTTGAGACCCTGTTCTGTTTTGTAATTCAGTTCATGTGTAGTCAAGTTTACATTCCGTGTATTAGTGATATCTTATGATGTTTCTTTTTCTGTGTGACGTAGTTCACGTAGAATCACCGTACCTGCATCCACTCACTATGCCTCTACGGGCCTGATGACACAGATTTCATTGCTGAGTGATATTGCATTGCAGGTACGTGCCACAACTTCTTTATCCATTTTTTGCTTTCTGGGATATTTACCTGATATTGTAGACGAGCTTCTTGTGAACATAGCCGTCCCAAATATTGGGGGGGCTGTCTGTTTTTGATTTTAATTTCCGTAAGCTATAGGACCATAAGTGGAAGTGCCATAGGCTATGCTGCTTTGTTTCTTACGTGTTTCAGGAAACACCATACACTTCTCCAGGGTGGCTGCTGGCAATTTACATCCTGGCAATCAGCATAACAAGGCTCCCTGTTCTCCATATCCTGTCCTAACTTTCTGGATTTTACACTTTTTTCAGATGTCCCTTTTGCCCAGGGGGCAGTGAGACTTCATTGTAGTGCAGATTTCCTTTACAGGCTTGCTTGGTTGGCCAAAAAGGGCGTATGCGTTTTTTTCCTGAATATATTCAGGAAAAAACGCATACGCCCTTTTTGGCCAAGTGCATCATTGTCGACGTTCTGCCTCTTTTCCTATGCTTTCAGGGCAATTCCAGTCTACCCCCTGCAATCGTTTTCCTGAAATTCTGCCCCGCTTTCAATTCCCCTTCGCAGGCTTACTTCAATATATTTTTGGAGGATAGCTGTCATTTTTAACTCTGCAGGTTTGTGAATTACAGTGCCCCTGAGCTCCTTTCTTCAACTCGCTTTCTTGTGAGCTGGGCACAAAACCGCAGGATTGCTTCAGGCCCTAATCTGTTTCCAGCAGGGCATGCTGAGCCTTTGTTTAATTCCTCTTCCTGGTGGGCAATGAGTGTTACATTTGCCCGTGCAGACACCTACAGCTAGTCTTTCATTGGTTCTCCCTATTCCTGTTCATCTTGCACAGAAATTGCAAGCTGTGCCAAAGAGGAGGTTAAAGGCACTGACTCTCCAAGCGGGGAGAGTGTTAGTAAAGCATCTGGAATGGTGAACCCGAGGACCAGGATACGAAAACTGAGATGCATTTTAAATCGTTTCCCAATCACACGGTGGACAATACTCTGGATTTCCCATGCTTGTTTTAGCTGGAAGAAGAATGCCTTGAACCTGGAGAGTTGGGACCCATGGAATGGGTACCATGCAGTATGACTTCAAAGGGTCTGCATTTGCTCACCGAAACTCACCAATGTTATCAGCCTGAAGTGTCCAGCCTTATGTCTCAACCAGCTCTGGTTGTAGATGTGGTCAATCCCGGTTGCATCACATGTCCTGAGTGAATTATTTAAGAATTGCTCTCTATTTCACTGTCTTTGTGTTTTGTTTTTGATAGTTATTTTGATAATGGGATTTATCGGATTTTCACTGCTGCGTTTCGGCCGCTGTACACACGCTTGATTCTCTTACGGAGACATATATATCCATGGGTTTTAAGATTCTTCCTAGTCAGGTATATTCCTAGGCGTTGAATATGTGGTGTTGGGTCCATTTCGTTGAGCAAGGAGTAGGTCTTGTCTATTACATATTTGGCTTATGGAAAGTTATCTGTGCTAATTTCAGTCTCTGGTTTTATGCAACAGCCCAAGGCACCTTTCCCCATAAGCAAGCACTAGTTGGTTTTCTAAATTTGAGACCCTGTTCTGTTTTGTAATTCAGTTCATGTGTAGTCAAGTTTCCATTCCGTGTATTAGTGATATCTTATGATGTTTCTTTTTCTGTGTGACGTAGTTCACGTAGAATCACCGTACCTGCATCCACTCACTATGCCGCTACGGGCCTGATGACACAGATTTCATTGCTGAGTTATACTGCATTGCACGTACGTGCCACAACTTCTTTATCCATTTTTTGCTTTCTGGATTATTTACCTGGTACTGTAGACGAGCTTCTTGGGAACACAACCGTCCCAAACTTTGGGGTGGCTCTCTGTTTTTGATTTTAATTTCCCTAAGGAATAGGACCATAAGTGCAATTGCCATAGGCTGTGTTGCTTTATTTCTTACGTGTTTCAGGAAACACCATACACTTCTCCAGGGTGGCTGTTCACAATTTACATCCTGCCAATCAGCATAACAAGGCTCCCTGTTCTCCATATCCTGTCCTACCTTTCTGGATTTTAAACTTTTTTCAGATGGCCCTTTTGCCGGGGGGCAGTGAGATTTCATTGTAGTGCAGATTTCCTTTACAGGCTTACTTGGTTGGCCAAAAAGGGCGTATGCGTTTTTTCCTGAATATATTCAGGAAAAAACGCATACGCCCTTTTTGGCCAAGTGTATCATTGCTGACGTTGTGCCTCTTTTCCTATGCTTTCAGGGCAATTCCAGTCTACCCCCTGCAATCGTTTTCCTGAAATTCTGCCCTGCTTTCAAGTCCCCTTCGCAGGCTTACTTCAATATACTTTTGGAGGATAGCTGTCATTTATAACTCTGCAGGATTGTGAATTACAGTGCCCCTGAGCTCCTTTCTTCAACTCGCTTTCTTGTGAGCTGGGCACAAAACCACAGGATTGCTTAAGGCCCTAATCTGTTTCCAGCAGGGCACACTGAGCCTTTGTTTAATTGTTCTTCCTGGTGGGCAATGAGCATTACATTTGCCCGTGCAGACACCTACAGCTAGTCTCTCATTGGTTCTCCCTATTCCTGTTCATCTTGCACAGAAATTGCAAGCTGTGCCAAAGAGGAGGTTAAAGGAACTGACTCTCCCAGCGGGGAGAGTGTTAGTAAAGCATCTGGAATGGTGAACCCGAGGACCAGGATACGAAAACTGAGATGCATTTTAAATCGTTTCCCAATCACACGGTGGACGATACTCTGGGTTTCCCATGCATGTTTTAGCTGGAGGAGGAATCCCTTGAACCTGAAGAGTTGGGACCCATGGAATAGGTACCATGCAGTATGACTTCAAAGGGTCTGCATTTGCTCACCGAAATTCACCAATGCTATCAGCCTGAAGTGTCCAGCCTTATGTCTCAACCAGCTCTGGGTGTAGATGTGGTCAATCCCGGTTGCATCACATGCCCTGAGTGAATTATTTAAGAATTGCTCTCTATTTCACTGTCTTTGTGTTTTTTTTCCGAAATTTATTTTGATAATGGGATTTATCGGATTTTAACTGCTACATTTCCACCGCTGTACACACGCTTGATTCTCTTACGGAGACATATATATCCATGGGTTTTAAGATTCTTCCTAGTCAGGTATATTCCTACGCCTTGAATATGTGGTGTTGAGTCCATTTCGTTGAGCAAGGAGTAGGTCTTGTCTATTACATATTTGGCTTATGGAAAGTTATCTGTGCTAATTTCAGTCTCTGGTTTTATGCAACAGCCCAAGGCACCTTTCCCCATAAGCAAGCACTAGTTGGTTTTCTAAATTTGAGGCCCTGTTCTGTTTTGTAATTCAGTTCATGTGGAGTCAAGTTTACATTCCGTGTATTAGTGATATCTTATGATGTTTCTTTTTCTGTGTGACGTAGTTCACGTAGAATCACCGTACCTGCCTCCACTCACTATGCCGCTACGGGTCTGGTGACAGAGATTTCATTGCTAAGTGATATTGCATTGTACGTACGTGCCACAATTTCTTTATGCATTTTTTGCTTTCTGGGATATTTACCTGATACTGTAGAAGAGCTTCTTGTGAACACAGCCGTCCCAAATATTGGGGTGGCTGTCTGTTTTTGATTTTAATTTCCGTAATCTATAGGACCATAAGTGGAAGTGCCATAGGCTGTGTTGGTTTGTTTCTTACGTGTTTCAGGAAACACCATACACTTCTCCAGGGTGGCTGCTGGCAATTTACATCCTGCCAATCAGCATAACAAGGCTCCCTGTTCTCCATATCCTGTCCTACCTTTCTGGATTTTACACTTTTTTCAGATGGCCCTTTTGCCCGGGGGGCAGTGAGACTTTATTGTAGTGGAGATTTCCTTTACAGGCTTGCTTGGTTGGCCAAAAAGTGCGTACGCGTTTTTTCCTGAATATATTCAGGAAAAAACGCATACGCCCTTTTTGGCCAAGTGCATCATTGTCGACGTTGTGCCTCTTTTCCTATGATTTCAGGGCAATTCCAGTCTACCCCCTGCAATCGTTTTCCTGAAATTCTGCCCCGATTTCAAGTCCCCTTCGCAGGCTTACTTCAATATATTTTTGGAGGATAGCTGTCATTTATAACTCTGCAGGTTTGTGAATTACAGTGCCCCTGAGCTCCTTTCTTCAACTCGCTTTCTTGTGAGCTGGACACAAAACCGCAGGATTGCTTCAGGCCCTAATCTGTTTCTGGCAGGGCACACTGAGCCTTTGGTTAATTCCTCTTCCTGGTGGGAAATGAGCGTTACATTTGCCCGTGCAGACACCTACAGCTAGTCTCTCATTGGTTCTCCCTATTCCTGTTCATCTTGCACAGAAATTGCAAGCTGTGCCAAAGAGGAGGTTAAAGGCACTGACTCTCCAAGCGGGGAGAGTGTTAGTAAAGCATCTGGAATGGTGAACCCGAGGACCAGGAATCGAAAACTGAGATTCATTTTAAATCGTCTCCCAATCACACGGTGGACGATACTCTGTGTTTCCCATGCATGTTTTAGCTGGAAGAAGAATCCCTTGAACCTGGAGAGTTGGGACCCATGGAATGGGTACCATGCAGTATGACTTCAAAGGGTCTGCATTTGCTCACCGAAACTCACCAATGCTATCAGCCTGAAGTGTCCAGCCTTATGTCTCAACCAGCTCTGGGTGTAGATGTGTTAAATCCCGGTTGCATCACATGCCCTGAGTGAATTATTTAAGAATTGCTCTCTATTTTACTGTCTTTGTGTTTTGTTTTTGAAATTTATTTTGATAATGGGATTTATCAGATTTTCACTGCTGCGTTTATGCCACTGTACACACGCTTGATTCTCTTACGGAGACATATAAATCCATGGGTTTTAAGATTCTTCCTAGTCAGGTATATTCCTAGGCGTTGAATATGTGGTGTTGAGTCCATTTCGTTGAGCAAGGTGTAGGTCTTGTCTATTACATATTTGGCTTATGGAATGTTATCTGTGCTAATTTCAGTCTCTGGTTTTATGCAGCACCCCAAGGCACCTTTCCCCATAAGCAAGCACTAGTTGGTTTTCAAAATTTGAGACCGTGTTCTGTTTTGTAATTCAGTTCATGTGTAGTCAAGTTTACATTCCGTGTATTAGTGATATCTTATGATGTTTCTTTTTCTGTGTGAGGTAGTTCACGTAGAATCACCGTACCTGCATCCACTCACTATGCCGCTACGGGCCTGATGACACAGATTTCATTGCTGAGTGATATTGCATTGCACGTACGTGCCACAAAATATTTATCCATTTTTTGCTTTCAGGGATATTTACCTGGTACTGTAGACGAGCTTCTTGGGAACACAGCCGTCCCAAACTTTGGGGTGGCTCTCTGTTTTTGATTTTAATTTCCGTAAGCTATAGGACCATAAGTGGAAGTGCCATAGGCTGTGTTGCTTAGTTTCTTATGTGTTTCAAGAAACACCATACACTTCTCCAGGGTGGCTGCTGGCAATGTACATCCTGCCAATCTGCATAACAAGGCTCCCTGTTCTCCATATCCTGTCCTACCTTTCTGGATTTTACACTTTTTTCAGATGGCCCTTTTGCCCGGGGGGCAGTGAGACTTCATTGTAGTGCAGATTTCCTTTATAGGGTTGCTTGGTTGGCCAAAAACGGCGTATGCATTTTTTCCTGAATATATTCAGGAAAAAATGCATACGCCCTTTTTGGCCAAGTGCATCATTGTCCACGTTCTGCCTCTTTTCCTATGCTTTCAGGGCAATTCCAGTCTACCCCCTGCAATGGTTTTCCTGAAACTCTGTCCCGCTTTCAAGTCCCCTTCGCAGGCTTACTTCAATATATTTTTGGAGGATAGCTGTCATTTATAACTCTGCAGGTTTGTGAATTACAGTGCCCCTGAGCTCCTTTCTTCAACTCGCTTTCTTGTGAGCTGGGCACAAAACTGCAGGATTGCTTCAGGCCCTAATCTGTTTCCGGCAGGGCACCCTGAGCCTTTGGTTAATTCCTCTTCCTGGTGGGAAATGAGCCTTACATTTGTCCGTGCAGACACCTATAGCTAGTCTCTCATTGGTTCTCCCTATTCCTGTTCATCTTGCGCAGAAATTGCAAGCTGTGCCAAACAGGAGGTTAAAGGCACTGACTCTCCAAGCGGGGAGAATGTTAGTAAACCGTCTGGAATGGTGAACCCGAGGACCAGGATACGAAAACTGAGATGCATTTTAAATCGTTTCCTAATCACACGGTGGACCATACTCGCCGTTTCCCACGCATGTTTTAGCTGAAGAAAGAATCCCTTGAACCTGGAGAGTTGGGACCCTTGGATTGGGTACCATGCAGTATGACTTCAAAGGATCTGCATTTGTTCACCGAAACTCACCAATGCTATCAGCCTGAAGTGTCCAGCCTTATGTCTCAACCAGCTCTGTGTGTATATGTGGTAAATCCAGGTTGCATCACATGCCCTGAGTGAATTATTTAAGAATTGCTTCCTATTTCACTGTCATTGTGTTTTGTTTTTGAAATTTATTTTAATAATGGGATTTATCGGATTTTCACTACTTCGTTTATGCCGCTGTACACGCGCTTGATTCTGTTATGGAGACATATAAGTCCATGGGTTTTAAGATTCTTACTAATCCGGTATATTCTTAGGCATTGAATATGGCGTGTGGAGTCCATTTCGTTGAGCAAGGAGTAGGTCTTGACTATTACATATTTGGCTTATGGAATGGTATCTGTGCTAATTGCAATCTCTGGTTTTATGCAGCACCCCAACTCACCTTTCCCTTAAGGAAGCATAAGTTGGTTTTCTTAATTTGAAACCCTCTTCTCTTTTGTAATTCAGTTCATGTGTAGCCATGTTAACATTCCATGTATTAGTGATATCTTATGTCTTTTTCTTTTTGAATTATGTGACTTCGAATGATCACACGTAACTCCTCTTGAGTTGTTATAACTGGCCGTATTTCATTGATTTCCAGGCTGAGTAATATTCCACTCTACATAAGCACCACATCTCTGTCCGTTTTTTCTCTGCAGATACTTTAAGTTATATCCTAGTCGAGGATCTTTTAAACAGAGAGGTGGTAAACATTGGGGTGCCTGTGTCCTCTCGATTTTTGTTTTTCCCAAGATATACGTCCATGAGTGCAAGTGCCCTGTGCTCGGTAGCTCATTTTTTAGATGCTTTAGTAAACACAATAGACTTATCCAGAGTGACCGTTGGCAATATACATTTCCACTATAAGACTCACAGGGCTCCCTTTTCTCCTTGCCCTGTCCTGCATTTCTGGTGTTTACACTTTATGAGGACGGCTCTTCTGACTGATGCAAAGTGATATGTTTTGTAGTATTGATTTCCAGTGCCCACCTGTTTGGTTGGCTAAAAAAGTGTATGCCCTTTTCTTGAATATATACAGAAAAAGACGCATACACCCTTTTTGGCCAACTGCAATGTTGGCAATGTTCAGCCCCTTTTCTTGTGCTTAATGGCGAGTCCTTTCTACCTCTTCCAATCCCTTTCCTGCCATTCTCCGTTGCTTACAAGTCCTTTTCTCTGACTTTCCTCAAGACATTTTTCAGTGATAGATATTTTCAATTCTGCAGTTTCGTGAATTTTAGTGCCCCTGAGTTCCATTTTCCAACTTGTGTTTATGGGAACTGGCCACAAAGCATCAGGATTCCTCAAGCCCTATTCTGTTTCCATGGGCAACCCTAGCCTTTGGTCAATTCGTCTTCCTGATTGGAAATTAGAGTGGCATGTGCCTGTCCGAACACCTAGGACTTGTCTCTCATTGTTCCTCCTCCTTCTGCTTCATCCTCTGGACAAATTCCAAACTGTATGCAACAGGATGTTGACAGTGCTGACATCTCCAAGTGGGGAGACTCTTAGTAAAGACGCTGGAGTGGTGAACCTTAGCACCAAGAGATGAGGAGATGAGATGCCTTTTCCAAACTTTTCCCGATCAGACGGTATACCATCCTCTGGGTGTGACAGGCATGTTTTAGGTGTAGGAAGGGTCCCATTCATGTGAGGAGAACACCAGGGGATTTTAAATATCAGTGTCTCTCCGCAACCCAAACTGGGGAATTTTTTAAGCTACGGCTACACATATGTTCATTAAGGGCCTTGGGAAGTAGGCAGAGTCCAAACTTTAGATGATTGAAGTCTTCAGGGTCAGAAGCACTCACCACTGTCTTCCCTTAGATTCCATTTTTACTGTCATTGATGGATGATGTCAATAAAAATATCTATTCTTTTTCAGATCATTTCCCCTTATAGGTTATTGCAAAATATTGAGTGTAGTTCCCTGTGCTATACAGTAGTTCCTTGCTGATGATTTCATACATAGCAGTGTGTATGTGTTAATCCCAAACTGTTAATTTATCCCTCCTCCTACCATTTCCCTTTGGTAATAATAAATTATAAGATTTTATGCTTCTCAGAAATGGGGGAGCTGAAAGAGAGGTATCATTTTCAATGCAAAAGCATTTAAAACAAGATTGAAGCTTTAACCAAGATTATTAGATGTACATCCTTGGAAAGAAATCACTTTGTTTCTCTAATATTGACCTGACAAAGAAGACAAACCTTTTCACTGAACTTGCTTATAAGAAAGTGATGGAAATATCAAATGGAAGTGTTAGAAACATCTTATTTTACCCGAGCCTTATACACTGTTCTATGTTAATTACAGTTTGGCTCACACATCTGTTCATTGAAGTTACAATGTTCTCAATTTCTGTTACTGATCCTCCAGAGTGGACGCCAACAAGTGTCCCCCTGCCCAGTGTCATTGGAGCCAATAGATCGAGACTGAGTTTGGTTCAAAAGCAAAGGAAACTTTATATTTTGATCAGAGAATGGAGAGGTGCTACCCTGTGGGCTGTGGGCTGGGCTGCTGTGTAGAGATCCTGTCAGAGTCACTGGGAGGGAGGGGGCTGAGCTCTCGAGGACCTGGTTGGCTGCAGCTCAGGCTCTATGTCACGGAGTCTGAACTGGGCCCCAGGAGCTGAAGTGTCGTCGAGCCATTCTGCTCTAGGAAATCTGGTCTGAAGTGCCGGGTGTGGAACCTCTGTATGCGGGACACTAGGAGCACCTGAAATTAGACAAAGCACAAAGGATAAAAATGGTTAGACTTTATTTTATTGCCCAGATTCTATTTTTATCTCCCAGGCATTTTTAAGGGGCTTTGCCTGGGACAAACTTCTCTTCTGCCTTTTGTCCCTTTCCTCATTCTTGGAGTGCTGCGGGTGCAGACCCTTCTTCTGTAACTGCTGAGTGCTGAGTTAGGAGGCTTCATACCCGTGGGCGAGGGTCAGAACTTCTCCCCAGCAGCCTCCAGGTGACGTTGATTGTCCTCAGGCCTCCTGCCTCCCTGCTCGTCCACCTGAGCACCAGTATTGGAAGTGTTATAGATTCTAATGACCTTTAAGGGTCCAGAAAGGAGATGTGCAGTGGCGCTGTGAGGTCCAGTTTCACTCCGCCCCACATTTGTTCGGCCACCTTAGGCTGACCGTTTCTGCCAGCCTAGATGCTCTGACCAACAGTCTGCGCTTTCTTCCATTAGGCCCCTGAATTAACGTAAAAACAGCACCAGGTGTCAGGATCCTGCCCGCTCAGCTCCCAGACAGTCCAGGGTCAGTGGTGATGAAGGATCATGATGGTCACTGAGTCAAGAGCCTTTGGAAGTAAACAGGAGTCCAGCCGGTCTTATTGGCCACCATCATCAGGGTGTCTGTAGGCTTTTCTATGGTGACAGCATGATATACGGTTCCCCCGCCAAGATTATTAGCTCCCCTCTGGGTACAGTAAGTACTGCAAGCAGTAGTCTACTCTTTTGGGACACACTCTTGTTGTTTTATGAGAGAAACTCCAGGTCAAGTGATGGTCACACGGGTCGTCATGGTGCCCCGTTGCCCCCGGTTATCTCTCTGGAGGTTGGAGTTGGAGGGCCTCCTCAATCGAGGTCAGTGTGCCCACGGAGCAAACCCTGCAACTTCAGGGCATGGTTGGGGGTTAGGATCACCACGTGGGGTCCGTTTCCCTTAGAAGGGAGGTGGCCTTTTGGGCTGCTGATTTCCAGGTTTTCAGATACCACCAGTATCTTGGCCAGATGTGGCGGTGGGCCAAGCCCCTTGGTGACCATAGCTTATCCTACCTGGATGGCATTCTTGCATTGTTCCATTTCAAGTGGTCCCAGTTTTTGCACTAATACTCCAATGGCGATTCACCTTTCACCAGGAATGTAAAGGTCAAAGGGTTTAGCTAAATTAGGGAGTTCCAGGGCAAGGGTCTGAATTGACTGCTCTTTCCATTCTTGAAAGGCCACTTCTGGATTCTATTCAAAAGGATCATCATCTTTTCCTTTCAGTGTTTCATATAGAGGCCCAGCTAGTAGACTGTAGTTAGGGATCCAGAGGCAGGAAACCCTGGCTTCCCCAGGAACCCCTAAGCTGTCTTCTAGTTTCAGAAAGGGGTAAGGCTGTAAATTGTTTCTTCCCTTTCCTGGGATGGGCTTCTCCGACCTTCTGTGAGAATGAAGCCCAGGCAGGTCACCGTAGTCTGTGATACTTGAGCTTTTTCGTGGACAACTTCTATCCTTTATTGGCTTGGTAGTTCTGAGGCCTCCTTAGTAGGGCTGGCGATCAGAATGTCGTCTGAATATTGAAGGAGTGTTTCCTTTTCCAGAGGTAGAACTTTTAGGTCTTTAGCTGAGCTTTCCCCAAAGATGGTGTGGGAATTTTTGAACCCTTGGGGCAAGACAGCCTGGAAGTATTGTTTTAGTTGTATGTTGAGTCCTGTCACTCACAAGCCAAAATTTCTTGTGACTCTGGGACTAATGGAATACAAAAGAAGGCATCAGTGAAGACTAATACAGAATACCAAGTCCTGGTGGTTGGTAGAATGACCAGCAGGGTGTAGGATTTAGGAACTACTGGAGGTATATCCTCAGTGGCTTCACTGACTGTCCTGACATCCTTTACCAGGACTCCAGCAGCCCATGGGGCTCTCGAGGTCAGGCCAATCCCAGGATATGGAGCTCACCTGGGCAGGTACCCTACCCCCACCCCAGCCCACGGGGCTCTCGTGTTCAGGCCCCTCCCAGGATATGGGATTCCCTGGGCAGGTCCTCTGCAGTCCATGGGGCTCCCGTGGTCAGGCCCCTCCCAGGATACAGAGCTACCCTTGCAGGTACCTTGGCAGGGCTGGGCACACAGGAACCGTGCACATAGCCCTCATTGCAGAGCACTCCCAGCTCACCTGTCGCTCAGATCTGACACAGAGCACCTCAGAGCAGGACTTGAACTAACAAACAGCAGCTCTGACAGGTCTGTGACCCTGGGCATCACTCTGTGCGGCCTCCTCCACCTGGTCTTCCAGAGACTTCCACTGCACCCGGGGCACCAGGCCTCTGTCTCCAACCACCACCCACCCCTCCTCTCCCTGACTCCTGGGTTCCTCTCATTAGGAGAGGGTTTTCTTGAAGTTGTCTCCCACTCATGGGCTAGATAATATAATTAGAAAACAAGCCAGAGCTGCAGCCCCTTGTCTATCCTGACTCTCAGGAGCCCACACCTGTTCCTTGGACCTGGCCAATTCAGCAAGTTCCATTTTCAGCAACTGTGAGCCCCTGAGGGGTGATTATTGGCTGGCTTGGGAAGCCTGACCGTGCCGGCCAGCCCTCCCCAGGTGTGCCTGGGTTGAGATCAATATAAACACCGCTCCAGGCAGCAAGAGCCCCTGCAGCTGTGCCTGACGCCATTTTCTCTGCCCTGTCAGCAGTCTCGGGGCTGGGCTGGTGGGAGGGAGTGAGAGGCCACGGCTTTGTGGGTGTCCCAGTGTTAGTGGGGCTCTGCTGGACTTTCTGCAGCAGTTGCCAAGATGCTACCTGCTAAAGAAGAGGATGTGTCACCCACACCTGCCGCTGGAATTTCTCCCTGGGCACAGGTGAGGAAGGAAGAAAGCAGTGGGGGCCGGGACAGCAGGGGTATCTCAGGCAGGGAAATGGAGAGCTTCCAGAAGAGCACCCAGGGCCAGGACCATCCTGGCTGGCCTGCAGGCACCAAGTCGGCTGGCATGCTGTCCCTCATGTGGCTCCATGGCCCTTCCTCTAGGTTTTCAAGTCCTTGTACATATTCAGGTGTTTAGCCTTGGAAGGGTGGGAACATTTCAGCAGCAGCTGGCCTGGGGCTCGGCCCACGTTTACTCACAGATACCTCGGCACGGTCCACCAGCTTTGCAGTGAGGACGCTTGTTGCGAGGAGCATGCTGGCTGAATGGGAGATGATTCCCCACCACTGACCAACTTCAGAATTGTTTGCAATTGGAGCAAGTGCCCTGAAACGGTTTTCCTCTGTGTAACTGGTGGGTTCTGTTCTTTTTTATCTTTTTTTCGTTTTTGGTTCAAGGTAGATTTTATTCCTCTTTTGTGTATTTACAGATATAAGCATGGAAATAATTTATTCATATAAATACATGTATGTGAAGGGAAGAATATTTTTCTGTTTTACTTTTTTTAATTTTATTTTTTTATTTTGAATTTAATTTTATATTTTTATACAGCAGGTTGTTTTTGGTTATCTACTTTATACATATAAATGTATACATACCAATCCCAATATCTCAACTCCTCCCACCACCATCCCCAACAGCTTTCCCCCCTTGTTGTCCATACGTTTGTTGTATACATGTATTGCTCTATTTCTGCCTTGCAAAACGGTTCATCTGTACAATTTTTCTAGGTTCCACATATATGCATTAATATACAAGATTTGTTTTTCTCTTTCTGACTTACTTCACTCTGTATGACAGTCTCTAGATCCATCAACGTCTCTACAAATGTCCCAATTTCATTCCTTTTTATGGCTTAGTAATATTCCATTTTATATATGTACCACATCTTTATGCATTCGTCTGTCTGTGGGCATTTAGGTTGCTTCCATTTCCTGGATAGTGTAAATAGTGATGCAATGAACATTGTGGTGAATGTCTCTTTTTGATTTATGGTTTTGTCTGGGTATATGCCCAGTAGAGGGATTGCTGTATCATATGGTAATTCTATTCTTAGTTTTATAAGAAACTCCATAATGTTCTCCACAGTGACTGTATCAATTTACGTTCCCAACAATAGTGGAAGAGGATTCCTTATCTCCACACCGTTTCCAGCATTTGTTGTTTGTAGATTTTCTGATGATGCCCATTCTAATAGGTGTGAGGTGATACACCATGGATGAGTCTATTTCGTTGAGCAAAGAGTAGGTCTTGTTTATTACGTATTTGGCTTATGGAATGGTGTGTGTGCTAATTTCAATCTGTTTTTATACAGCAGCCCAACTCAACTTTCCCCTTAAGCAAGCATAAGGTTTTTATCTAAATGTGAGACTCTGTTCGGTTTTGTAATTCAGTTTATGTGTAGCCAAGTTTACACTCCCTCTATTAGTGATATCTTATGATAATTATCTTTCTTTGTGTGATATATTTCTCTTAGAATCATCATAATTAAATCCACTCAATTTGCTGCTACAGGCCTGATGACATTGATTTCACTGCTGAGTGATATTCCGTTGTACGTAAGTAGCACAACTTCTTTATCCATTTTTTTCTTTCTGGGATATTTAATTTGTACTGGACTCGAGGTTCTTGTAAACACAGCAGCCCTAAATTTTGTGTTGGCTGTGTCTTGTTGATTTTAATTTTCCTAAGCTATAGGGCCAAAAGTGGAAGTGCCCTAGGCTCTGTAGCTTTGTTTTTTAGATGTTTCAGGATACACCATGAACATCTCCAGAGTGTCTGTTGGCAATTTACATCCCGCCCATCAGCATAACACGGCTCCCTGTTCTCCATGGCCTGTCCTGTGTTTCTGGTTTTTACACTTTATTCAGATGGCCTTTTTGACGAATGGGAAATGTGACTTCATTGTAGTGTGGATTTCCATTGCTGGAGTGCTTGGTTGGCCAAAATGTTCATATGCGTTTTTTCCTGAATATATTCAGGAAAAATGTATACGCACTTTTTGTCCATGTGCATCACTGTCAAAGATCTGCCGCTTTTCATATGCTTTAAATGCAATTCCAATCTACCTCTTGAAATATGATTCCTGCAATTCTGCCTCGTTTTCAAGTCCTCTTTGCAGACTTACTTCGATATATTTTTGCCAATAGCTGTCATTTATCTCTGCAGGTTTGTGAATTACAGTGCCCCTGAGCTCCTTTCTTAACTCGCTTCCTTGTAAGCTGGCCACAAAACTGCAGGTTTGCTTCAGGCCATAATCAGGGTCCAGCACGGCACTCTGAGCCTTTGGTTAATTCCTCTTCCTGGTGGGAAATTAGAGTTAAATGTGCCCCTCCAGATACCTGCCTCACTCCCAGCCACATGGTGATGTATGTCCTCAGGTTTGAGGCCATATGTGATGGGTTCCTCATCTTTTGATGATGTGGCCCCACTGGTGTGTGGACACTCCTGCCTGGTTCCCATCCCCTTGGTGATGTGGGCCCTCTGGTGAGACTCTGATCCTGGTTGGGTTCCTCACACATCCGTGAGGTGAGCCCTCTTCTCTGAGGTCACTCCTGCCTGGCTGGCACACCCGCCTTGTTGACTTCGGCACCCTGGTGGCAGTTGGAGCCTGCTGGGAGCCTCCTTCCCGCGGTGATGAGGCCCTCTGGCGTCAGACCCTAATGGCGGGGTTCCCACATTTTCTGATACGTGCTAAGTGGTACGAGGGCACTCCTGCCAGGTTCCCATCCTCATGAGCGTGTGGGCCTTGTGTTCTGAGGTCCTAACGGCTGGGTTGCTCACACTTTCATGATGTGGGCCCTCTGCTGTGAGGTCAATCCTGCCTGGCTGGCGCACGTCGCCTTGGCGACGTGGACCCTCTGGTGGCAGTTGGAGTGTGCTGGGGCCTCCTCCCCTCAGTGATGAGGGCCTTCTGGTGTCAGGCCCTAAGTGCTGGGCTCCGCACATTTTCTGATGTGTGCCCAGTGGTGCGAGTCACTCCTGCCAGGTTCCCATCCCCATGGGCATGTGGGACTTCTGTTCTGTGGTCCCGACTGCTGGGTTGCTCACAGTTTCATGATGTGGGCCCTTTGCTGTGTGTTCACTCTGGCCTGTATCCCATAGTGTCAGTGCTCTGGGCCTCCAGCTTGGAGTTTCCAACTTCTCGATTCCTCACCATTTTTATTCTATGGGCCCTCGGTTGTGCGTCTCCTCCTGCATGCCTCACTCCCAGCCCCTTCGTGATGTGTGTCCCCTTGTTTGAGGCCACATGTGCTGTGTTCCTCACCTTTCTATAATGTGGCCACACTGGTGTGAGGACACTCTTGCCTGGTTCCCATTCCCTTGGTGATGTTGGCCCCACTGCTGTTAGGACAGTCTTGCCTGGTTCCCATCACCTTGGTGATGTTGGCCCTCTGGTGAGAGTCTGATCCTGGTTAGGTTCCTCACCCTTCTGTGAGGTGGGCCCTCTGCTCTGAGGTCACTCCTGCCTGGCTGGCACACCCCGCCTTGGCAACGTCGGCCATATGGTGGCAGTTGGAGCCTGCTGGGAGCCTCCTCCCCTCAGTGATGAGGGCCCTCTGGCCTCAGGCCCTAACTGCTGGGTTCCCACATTTTCTGATTCGTGCTAAGTGGTGCAAGGACACTCCTGCCAGGTTCCCATCCCCATGGGGATGTGAGCCTTCTGCTCTGAGGTCCCAACGGCTGTGTTGCTCACAGTTTCATGATGAGGGCCCTCTGGTGTGAGTTCACTCCTGCCTAGATCCCATAGCCTCGCTGCTCCTGGCTGCCTGCCGGAGGTTCCAACTGTGGGATTCCTCACCTTTTTTATTCTATGGTCCCTCTGTTTTGAGGATCCTCTGGCCTGCCTCACTCCAGGCCCCTTGGTGATGTGTGTCCTCAGGTTTGAGGCCACGTGTGCTGGGTCCCTCAAATTATGGTGATGTAGCCCCACTGGTGTGAGGACACTCCTGCCTGGTTCCCATTCCCTTGGTGATGTTGGCCCTCTGGTGACAGTCTGATCCTTGTTGGGTTCCTCACACTTCTGTGAGGTGGGCTTTCTGCTCTGAGGTCACTCCTGCCTGGTTGGCACACCCCGCCTTGGTGACATCGGCCTTATGGTGGCAGTTAGAGCCTGCTGGGAGCCTCCTCCCCTCGGTGATGAGGGTCCTCTGGCCTCAGGTCCTAACTGCTGGGTTCCCACATTTTCTGATTCGTGGAAGTGGGCCGAGGACACTCCTGTCAGGTTCCCATCCCCATAGGGATGTGGGCCTTCTGCTCTGAGGTCCCATCCGCTGGGTTGCTCACAGTTTCATGATGTGGGACCTCTGCTGTGAGTTTGCTGTGGCCTGGATCCCATAAACTCTGTGCTCTGGGCGGCCTACTGGTCGGTTCCAACTGCTGGATTCCTCACAACTTTTATTCTGTGGGCTCTGTTTTGTGAGGATACTCCTGCTTGCCTCACTCCTAGCCCCTTGGAGATGTGGGTCCCCTGTTTTAGGCCACATGTTCTGGGTTCCTCACCTTTCTATAATGTGGCCACACTGGTGTGAGGACCCTCCTGCCTGGTTCCGATCCCCTTGGTGATGTGGGCCCTCTGGTGAGAGTCTTATCCTGGCTGGTTTCCTCACCCTTCTGTGAGGTAGGCCCTCTGCGGTGAGGTCACTCCTGCCTGGCTGGCACACATCACCTTGGTGACGTGGGCCCTCAGTTGGGAGTTGGTGTCTGCTGCGAGTCTCCGTCCCTCGGTAATGAGGGCCCTTTTGCGTCAGACCCTAACTCCTGGGCTCCCCAAATTTGCAGATGTGCGACCTGTGGTGCGAGTACACTCCTGTCAGGTTCCCAACCCCATGGGAATTTGGGCCTTCTGCTCTGAGGTCCCAACGGCTGGGGTGCTCACAGTTTCATGATGAGGGCCCTCTGATGTGCGTTCATTCCGGCCTAGATCCCATAGGCTTGCTGCTCCTGGGCGCCTGCTGGGAGGTTCCAACTGCGGGATTCCTCACCTTTTTTATTCTATGGGCCCTCTGTTTTGAGGCTCCTCCTGCCTGCCTCAATCCCAGCCCCGTTGTGATGTGTGTCCTCTGGTGTGAGGCCACGTGTGCTGGGTCCCTCACCTTTCGATGATGTGGCCCCAATGGTGTGAGGACACTCGTGCCTGTTTCCCAGCCCCTTGGTGATGTGGCCCCTCTGGTGAGAGTCTGATCCTGGCTGGGTTCCTTACCGTTCTGTTTGGTGGGCCCTGTGCTCTGAGGTAACTCCTGCCTGGCTTGCTCCCATTGCCTTGGTGACGTCGGCCCTCTGGTGGCAGTTGGATCCTTTTGGAGACTCCTGTCCTCGGTGATGAGGTCCCTCTGGCGTCAGGCTCTAACTGCTGGGCTCCCCAGGTTTTCTGATGTGAGCCCAGTGATGCCAGGACACTCGTGAAATGTTCCCATCCCCATGGCGATATGGGCCTTCTGCTCTGAGGTTCCAACGACTGGGTTGCTCACAGTTTCCTGATGTTAGCTCTCTGGTGTTAGTTCACTCATTCCTAGATCCCATAGCCTCTGTACTCTGGGCCGCCTGCTGGGAAGTTCCAACTGCTGGGTTCCTCACCTTTTTTATTCTTTGGGCCCTGTGTTGGGAGGCTCCTCCTGCCTGTGTCACTCCCAGCCCCTTGGTGATGTAGGTCCTCTGGTTTGTGGCCACATGTGCCAGTTTCCTCATCTTTTAGTGATGTGGCCCCACTGGTGTGAGGACACTCGTGCCTGGTTCCCGTCCCCTTGGTGATATGGGCCCTCTGGTGAGAGTCTGATCCTGGTTGGGTTCCTCACACTTCTTTGAGGTGGGCCGTCTGCTGTGAGGTCACTCCTGCCTGGCTGGCACACCCCGCCTTGGCGACGTGGGCCCTCTTGTGGTAGTTGGAACATGCTGGGAGCCTCCTCCCCTCAGTGATGAGGGCCCTCTGGCGTCAGGCCCTAACTGCTGGGTACCCACATTTTCTGATATGTGCTAAGTGGTGCGAGGACACTCCTGCCATGCTCCCAACACCTTGGGGATGTGGACCTTCTGCTCTGAGGTCCAAATGGCTGGGTTGCTCGCAGTTTCATGATGTGGACCCTCTGCTGTGAGTTTACTGTGGCCTGAATCGCATAGACTTGGTGCTCTTGGCCGCCTGCTGGGAGGTTCCCATTGCTGGATTCCTCAGCTTTTTTATTCTATGGGCCCTGTGTTGTGAGGCTACTCCTGCCTGCCTCATTCCGAGCCCCTTGGAGATGTGGGTCTTCTGGTTTAGGCCACATGTGCTGGGTTCCTCACCTTTCTATGATGTGGCCACACTGGTGTGAAGACTCTCCTGCCTGGTTCTGATCACCTTGGTGATGTGGGCCCTCTGGTGAGAGTCTTATCCTGGCTGTGTTCCTCACCCTTCTGTGAGGTAGGCCCTCTGCGGTGAGGTCACTCCTACCTGGCTGTCACACGTCACCTTGGCAACGTGGGACCTCAGTTGGGTGTTGGTGCCTGATTGGAGTCTCCTCCCCTTGGTAATGAGGGCCCTCTGGCGTCAGGCCCTAACTCCTGGGTTCCCTAAATTCTCTGATGTGTGCCCTGTGGTGCGAGTACACTTCTGACAGGTTCCCAACCCCATGGGAATGTGGGCCTTCTGCTCTGAGATCCCAACGCCTAGGTTGCTCACAGTTTCATGATGACGGCCCTCTGGTGTGAGATCACTCCGGCCTGGATCCCATAGTCTCGCTGCTCCTGGCCGCCTGCTGGGAGGTTCCAACTGCGGGATTCTTCACCTCTTTAATTCTATGGTCCCTCTGTTTTGAGGCTCCTCCTGCCTGCCTCAATCCCAGCTCCCTTGTGATGTGTGTCCTCTGGTTTGAGGCCACGTGTGCTGGGTCCCTCACTTTTCGGTGATGTGGCCCCACTAGTGTGAGGACACTCCTGCCTGGTTCCCATTCCCTTGGTGATGTGGGCCCTCTGGTGAGAATCTGATCCTCTTTGGTTCTTCACACTTCTGTGAGGTTGACCCTCTGCTCTGAGGTCACTCCTGCCTGGTTGTCGCACTCCGCATTGGCGACGTCGCCCCTCTGGTAGCAGTCGGAGCTGGCTGGGAGCCACCGCCCCTCGGTGATGAGGGCCCTCTGGCATCAGGCACTAATTGCTGGGCTCCCCACATTTTTTCATGTGTGCCCACTCTTGCGATGACACTCCTGCTTGTTTCCCTTCCCCATGGGGATGTGGGCCTTCTGCTCTGAGGTCACAACGGCTGGGTTGCTTACAGAATCACAATGAGGGCCCTCTGTTGTGAGTTCATGCCGGCCTGGATCTCATAGCCTCAGTGCTCTGGGCCGCCTGCTAGGAAGATCCAACTGCTGGTTTCCACACATTTTGTATACAATGGGACATGTGTTGTGAGGTTAATCCTGCCTGCCTCACCCCGAAACCCATGGTGATGTGGGTCCTCTGGTTTGAGGCCACATGTGCTGGGTACCTCAACTTTTGATGATGTGGCCCCACGGGTGTGAGGACACTCCTGCCTGGTTCCCATCACCTTGGTGATGTGGGCCCTCTGGGGAGAGTCTGATCCTGGCTGGGTTCCCTACCATTCTGTGAAGTGGGCCCTCTGATGTCAGGTCACTCCTGCCTGGCTAGCTCACATCGCCTTGGCGACATGGGCCCTCTGTTGGCCACTGGAGCATGCTGGGAGCCTCCTACTCCCGTGAATGATGGCCCTGGAAAAAATGCATATGCCCTTTTTGGCCAAGTGCTTCATTGACGAGGTTCTGCCACTTCTCTTATGCTTTCAGAGCAATTCACGTCTACCTCCTGAAATCGGATTCCAGCAATTCTGCCCCACTTTCAAGTCCTCTTCGCAGCCTTAATTCAATATATTTTTGTACGATTTCTGTCATTTATAAGTCTGCAGGTATGTGAATGACAGTGTCCCTGAGCTCCTTTCCTCAACTCGCTTTCTTGTGAGCTGGCCACAAAACCGCAGGATTGCTTCAGGCCCTAATCTTGTTCCAGCACGGCATGCTGAGCCTTTGGTTAATTCCTTTTCCTGTTGGGAAATGAGTGTTAAAATTGCCCGTGCATACTGGGCATATACCCTGAGAAAACCAAAATTCAAAAAGAGTCATGTACCAAAATGTTCATTGCAGCTCTATTTACAATAGCCCGGAGATGGAAAGAACCTAAGCGCCCATCATCGGACGAATGGATAAAGAAGATGTGGCACATATACACAATGGAATATTACTCAGCCTTAAAAAGAAATGAAACTGAGTTATTTGTAATGAGATGGATAGACCTAGAGTCTGTCATACAGAGTGAAGTAAGTCAGAAAGAAAAAGACAAATAGCGTATGCTAACACATATATATGGAATTTAAAGGAAAAAAATGTCATGAAGAACCTAGGGATAAGACAGGAATAGAGGCGCAGACCTACTGGAGAACGGAATTGAGGATATGGGGAGGGGGAATGGTGAGTTTTGACAGGGCGAGAGAGAGTCATGGACATATACACACTAACAAATGTAGTAAGGTAGATAGCAAGGGGGAAGCAGCCGCAAGGCACAGGGATATTAGCTCGGGGCGTTGGGACAGCCTGGAGGGGTGGAAGGGGGAGAGAGGGAGGGAGGGAGACACAAGAGGGAAGACACAGGGAGCATATGTATATGTATAGCTGATTCACTTTGTTATAAAGCAAAAACTAACACACCATTGTAAAGCAATTATACCCCAATAAAGATGTTAAAAAAAATATTTGCCCGTGCACACACCTACAGATAGTCTCCCATTGGTTCTCCTTATTCCTGTTCATCTTGCGCAGAAATTGCAAACAGTGCCAAACAGGAGGTTAAAGGCACTGACTCTCCAAATGGGGAGAGTGTAAGAAAAGGGTCTGGAATGGTGAACCTGAGTACCAGGGGACGAAAACAGACATGCATGTAAAAAGGTTTCCCAGTAACACGGTGGAGCATACTCTGGGTTTCCCATGCAAATTTTAGCAGAAGGAAGAATCCCTTGAACCTGGAGAGTTGGGAACCATGGAATGGGTACCAGGCAGTATGACATCAAAGGGTCTGCATTTGCTCACTGAACCTCACCAATGCTATCAGCCCAAAGGGTCAAGCCTTATCTCTCACCCAGCTCTGGGTGTAGATGTGGTAAACCAGGTTGCATCACATGCCCTGTGTGAGTTATTTAAGAATTGCTCTCTATTTCACTGTCATTGTGTTTTGTTTTTGAAATTTTTTTTGACACTGGGATTTATCGGATTTTCACTGCTGCGTTAATGCCGCTGTACACACTCTTGATTCTCTTACGGAGACATAAATATCCACGGGTTTTAAGATTCTTCCTAGTCAGGTATATTCCTAGGCGTTGAATATGTGGTGTTGAGTCCATTTCGTTGAGCAAGGAGTAGGTCTTGTCTATTACATATTTGGCTTATGGAACGGTATCTGTGCTAATTTCAGTCTCTGGTTTTATGCAGCACTCCAACGCACCTTTCTCCATAAGAAAGCACAAGTTGATTTTCTAAATTTGAGACTGTTCTGTTTTGTAATTCAGTTCATGTGTAGTCAAGTTTACATACTGTGTATTAGTGATATTTTATGATGTTTCTTTTTATGTGTGACTTATTTCACGTAGAATCACCATACCTGTAACCACTCACTATGCCACTACGGGCCTGATGACACAGATTTCATTGCTGAGTGATATTCCATTGTACGTACGTACCACAACTTCTTTATCCATTGTTTGCTCTCTGAGATATTTACCTGGTAATGTAAACGAGGTTCTTGTGAACAGAGAGGTCCCAAACTTTGAGGTGGCTGGGTGTTTTTGATTTTAATTTCCCTAAGCTGTAGGACCATAAGTGGAAGTGCCATAGGCTGTGTTGCTTTGTTTCTTACGTGTTTCAGGAAACACATAACACTTCTCCAGAATGGCTGTCGGCAATTTACATCATATGCATCAGCATAATAAGGATCCCTGTTCTCCATTGCCTGTCCTCCGTTTCTGGATTTTACAATTTTTTTAAATGGCCCTTTTGCCCTGGGGGGCACTGAGATTTCATTGTAGTGCAGGTTTATTTACAAGCTTCTTGCTTGGCCAAAAAGTGTGTATGCGTTTTTTCCTGAATATATTTAGGGAAAAAAGCATCCGCACTTTTTGGACAAGTGCATCATTATCGACGTTCTGCCTCTTTTCCTATTCTTTAAGTGCAATTCCAGTTTAACCCTTCAATCGTTTTCCTGAATTTCTGCCCCGCTTTCAAGTCCCCTTTGCAGGCTTACTTCAATATATTTTTGGAGGATAGCTGTCATTTATAACTCTGCAGGTTTGTGAATTACAGTGCCCCTGAGCTCCTTTCTTCAACTCGCTTTCTTGTGAGCTGGGCACAAAACCGCAGGATTGCTTCAGGCACGAATCTCTTTCCAGCAGGGCACGCTGAGCGTTTGGTTAATTCCTCTTCCTGGTGGGAAATGAGCATTACATTTGCCCGTGCAGACACCTACAGCTAGTCTCTCATTGGTTCTCCCTATTCCTGTTCATCTTGCACAGAAATTGCAAGCTGTGCCAAAGAGGAGGTTAACGGCACTGACTCTCCAAGCGGGGAGAGTGTTTGTAAAGCATCTGGAATGGTGAACCCGAGGACCAGGATACGAAAACTGAGATGCATTTTAAATCATTTCCCAATCACACGGTGGACGATACTCTGGGTTTCCCATGCATGTTTTAGCTGGAGGAAGAATCCCTTGAACCTGGAGAGTTGGGACCCATGGAATGGGTACCATGCAGTATGACTTCAAAGGGTCTGCATTTGATCACCAAAACTCACCAATGCTTTCAGCCTGAAGTGTCCAGCCTTATGTCTCAACCAGCTGTGGGTGTAGATGTGGTCAATCCCGGTTGCATCACATGCCCTGAGTGAATTGTTTAAGAATTGCTCTCTATTTCACTGTCTTTGTGTTTTGTTTTTGAAATTTATTTTGATAATGGGATTTATCGGATTTTCACTGCTGCGTTTATGCCGCTGTACACACGCTTGATTGTCTTACGGAGACATATAAATCCATGGGTTTTAAGATTCTTCCTAGTCAGGTATATTCCTAGGCGTTGAATATGTGGTGTTGAGTCCATTTCGTTGAGCAAGGAGTAGGTCTTGTCTATTACATATTTGGCTTATGGAAAGTTATCTGTGCTAATTTCAGTCTCTGGTTTTATGCAGCATCCCAACGCACATTTCCCCATAAGCAAGCACTAGTTGGTTTTCAAAATTTGAGACCCTGTTCTGTTTTGTAATTCAGTTCATGTGTAGTTAAATTTACATTCCGTGTATTAGTGATGTCTTATGATGTTTCTTTTTCTGTGAGATATAGTTCACGTAGAATCACCGTACCTGCATCCACTCACTATGCCGCTACGGGCCTGATGACACACATTTCATTGCTGAGTGATATTGAATTGCACGTACGTGCCACAACTTCTTTATCCATTTTTTGCTTTCTGGGTTATTTACCTGGTACTGTAGACGAGCTTCTTGTGAACACAGCCGTCCAAAACATTGGTGTGGCTGTCTGTTTTTGATTTTAATTTCCCTAAGCTATAGGACCATAAGTGCAAGTGCCATAGGCTGTGTTGCTTTGTTTCTTACGTGTTTCAGGAAACACCATACACTTCTCCAGGGTGGCTGTTGGCAATTTACATCCTGCAAATCAGCATAAAAAGGCTCCCTCTTCTCCATATCCTGTCCTACCTTTCTAGATTTTACACTTTTTCAGATGGCCCTTTTGCCCGGGGGGCAGTGAGACTTCATTGTAGTGCAGATTTCCTTTACAGGCTTGCTTGGTTGGCCAAAAGGGCATATGCGTTTTTTCCTGAATATATTCAGGAAAAAACGCATACGCCATTTTTGGCCAAGTGCATCATTGTCGACGTTGTGCCTCGTTTCCTATGCTTTCAGGGCAATTCCAGTCTACCCCCTGCAATCGTTTTCCTGAAATTCAGCCCCGCTTTCAAGCCTCCTTCGCAGTCTTACTTCAATATATTTTTGGAGGATAGCTGTCATTTATAACTCTGCAGGTTTGAGAATTACAGTGCCCCTGAGCTCCTTTCTTCAACTCGCTTTCTTGTGAGCTGGGCACAAAACCGCAGGATTGCTTCAGGCCCTAATCTGTTTCCAGCAGGGCACACTGACCCTTTGTTTAATTCCTCTTCCTGGTGGGCAATGAGCGTTACATTTGCCCGTGCAGACACCTACAGCTAGTCTCTCATTGGTTCTCCCTATTCCTGTTCATCTTGCACAGAAATTGCAAGCTGTGCCAAACAGGAGGTTAAAGGCACTGACTCTCCAAGCGGGGAGAGTGTTAGTAAAGCATCTGGAATGGTGAACCCGAGGACCAGGATACGAAAACTGAGATGCATTTTAAATCGTTTCCCAATCCCACGGTGGACGATACTCTGGGTTTCCCATGCATGTTTTAGCTGGAGGACGAATCCCTTGAACCTGGAGAGTTGGGAACCATGGAATGGGTACCATGCAGTATGACTTCAAAGGGTCTGCATTTGCTCACCGAAACTCACCAGTGCTATCAGCCTGAAGTGTCCAGCCTTATGTCTCAACCAGCTCTGGGTGTAGATGTGGTCAATCCCGGTTGCATCACATGCCCTGAGTGAATTATTTAAGAATTGCTCTCTATTTCACTGTCTTTGTGTTTTGTTTTCGAAATTTATTTTGATAATGGGATTTATCGGATTTTCACTGCTGTGTTTCGGCCACCGTACACACGCTTGATTCTCTTACGGAGACATATATATCCATGGGTTTTAAGATTCTTCCAAGTCAGGTATATTCCTAGGCGTTGAATATGTGGTGTTGGGTCCATTTCGTTGAGCAAGGAGTAGGTCTTGTCTATTACATATTTGGCTTATGGAAAGTTACTGTGCTAATTTCAGTCTCTGGTTTTATGCAGCACCCCAACGCACCTTTCCCCATAAGCAAGCACTAGTTGGTTTTCTAAATTTGAGACCCTGTTCTTTTTTGTAATTAAGTTCATGTGTAGTCAAGTTTACATTCCGTGTATTAGTGATATCTTATGATGTTTCTTTTTCTGTGTGACGTAGTTCACGTAGAATCACCGTACCTGCATCCACTCACTATGCCGCTACGGGCCTGATGACACAGATTTCATTGCTGATTGATATTGCATTGTACGTACGTGCCACAACTTCTTTATCCATTTTTTGCTTTCTGGGATATTTACCTGATACTGTAGACGAGCTTCTTGTGAACACAGCCGTCCCAAATATTGGGGTGGCTGTCTGTTTTTGATTTTAATTTCCGTAAGCTATAGGACCATATGTGGAAGTGCCATAGGCTGTGTTGCTTTGTTTCTTACGTGTTTCAGGAAACACCATACACTTCTCCAGTGTGGCTGCTGGCAATTTACATCCTGCCAATTAGCATAACAAGGCTCCCTGTTCTCCATATCCTGTCCTACATTTCTGGATTTTACACTTTTTTCAGATGACCCTTTTGCCCGGGGGGGCAGTGAGATTTCATTGTAGTGCAGATTTCCTTTACAGGCTTGCTTGGTTGGCCAAAAAGGGCATATGCGTTTTTTCCTGAATATATTCAGGAAAAAACGCATACGCCCTTTTTGGCCAAGTGCATCATTGTCGACGTTGTGCCTCTTTTCCTATGCTTTCAGGGCAATTCCAGTCTACCCCCTGCAATCGTTTTCCTGAAATTCAGCCCCGCTTTCAAGTCCCCTTCGCAGGCTTACTTCAATATATTTTTGGAGGATAGCTGTCATTTATAACTCTGCAGGTTTGTGAAGTACAGAGCCCCTGAGCTCCTTTCTTCAACTCGCTTTCTTGTGAGCTGGGCACAAAACCGCAGGATTGCTTCAGGCCCTAATCTGTTTCCAGCAGGGCACACTGAGCCTTTGTTTAATTCCTCTTCCTGGTGGGCAATGAGCGTTACATTTGCCCGTGCAGACACCTACAGCTAGTCTCTCATTGGTTCTCCCTATTCCTGTTCATCTTGCACAGAAATGGCAAGCTGTGCCAAACAGGAGGTTAAAGGCACTGACTCTCCCAGCGGGGAGAGTGTTAGTAAAGCATCTGGAATGGTGAACCCGAGGACCAGGATACGAAAACTGAGATGCATTTTAAATCGTTTCCCAATCACACGGTGGACGATACTCTGGGTTTCCCATGCATGTTTTAGCTGGAGGAAGAATGCCTTGACCCTGGAGATTTGGGACCCATGGAATGGGTACCATGCAGTATGACTTCAAAGGGTCTGCATTTGCTCACCGAAACTCACCAGTGCTATCAGCCAGAAGTGTCCAGCCTTATGTCTCAACCAGCTCTGGGTATAGATGTGGTCAATCCCGGTTGCATCACATGCCCTGAGTGAATTATTTAAGAATTGCTCTCTATTTCACTGTCTTTGTGTTTTGTTTTCGAAATTTATTTTGATAATGGGATTTATCGGATTTTCACTGCTGCATTTCCACCGCTGTACACACGCTTGATTCTCTTACGGAGACATATATATCCATGGGTTTTAAGATTCTTCCTAGTCAGGTATATTCCTAGGCTTTGAATATGTGGTGTTGAGTCCATTTCTTTGAGCAAGGAGTAGGTCTTGTCTATTACATATTTGGCTTATGGAATGTTATCTGTGCTAATTTCAGTCTCTGGTTTTATGCAGCACCCCATGGCACCTTTCCCCATAAGCAAGCACTAGTTGGTTTTCTAAATTTGAGACCCTGTTCTGTTTTGTAATTCAGTTCATGTGTA
Organism: Phocoena phocoena; assembly: GCF_963924675.1. Lineage (NCBI taxonomy): Eukaryota > Metazoa > Chordata > Mammalia > Artiodactyla > Phocoenidae > Phocoena > Phocoena phocoena. Next base: position 1,117,946 of record NW_027077598.1, on the reverse strand, counting down.
GTCAAGTTTACATTCCGTGTATTAGTGATATCTTATGATGTTTCTTTTTCTGTGTGACGTAGTTCACGTAGAATCACCGTACCTTCATCCACTCACTATGCCGCTACGGGCCTGATGACACAGATTTCATTGCTGAGTGATATTTCATTGTACGTACGTGCCACAACTTCTTTATCCATTTTTTGCTTTCTGGGATATTTACCTGATACTGTAGACGAGCTTCTTGTGAACACAGCCGTCCCAAATATTGGGGTGGCTGTCTGTTTTTGATTTTAATTTCCGTAAGCTATAGGACCATAAGTGGAAGTGCCATAGGCTGTGTTGCTTTGTTTCTTACGTGTTTCAGGAAACACCATACACGTCTCCAGGGTGGCTGCTGGCAATTTACATCCTGCCAATCAGCATAACAAGGCTCCCTGTTCTCCATATCCTGTCCTACCTTTCTGGATTTTACACTTTTTTCAGATGGCCCTTTTGCCCGGGGGGGCAGTGAGATTTCATTGTAGTGCAGATTTCCTTTACAGGCTTGCTTGGTTGGCCAAAAAGGGCGTATGCGTTTTTTCCTGAATATATTCAGGAAAAAACGCATACGCCCTTTTTGGCCAAGTGCATCATTGTCGACGTTCTGCCTCTTTTCCTATGCTTTCAGGGCAATTCCAGTCTACCCCCTGCAATCGTTTTCCTGAAATTCTGCCCCGCTTTCAAGTCCCCTTCGCAGGCTTACTTCAATATATTTTTGGAGGATAGCTGTCATTTATAACTCTGCAGGTTTGTGAAGTACAGTGCCCCTGAGCTCCTTTCTTCAACTCGCTTTCTTGTGAGCTGGGCACAAAACCGCAGGATTGCTTCAGGCCCTAATCTGTTTCCAGCAGGGCACACTGAGCCTTTGTTTAATTCCTCTTCCTGGTGGGCAATGAGCGTTACATTTGACCGTGCAGACACCTACAGCTAGTCTCTCATTGGTTCTCCCTATTCCTGTTCATCTTGCACAGAAATTGCAAGCTGTGCGAAACAGGAGGTTAAAGGCACTGACTCTCCAAGCGGGGAGAGTGTTAGTAAAGCATCTGGAATGGTGAAACCGAGGACCAGGAAACGAAAACTGAGATGCATTTTTAATCATTTCCCAATCACACGGTGGACGATACTCTGGGTTTCCCATGCATGTTTTAGATGGAGGACGAATCCCTTGAACCTGGAGAGTTGGGACCCATGGAATGGGTACCATGCAGTATGACTTCAAAGGGTCTGCATTTGCTCACCGAAACTCACCAATGCTATCAGCCTGAAGTGTCCAGCCTTATGTATCAACCCGCTCTGGGTGTAGATGTGGTCAATCCCGGTTGCATCACATGCCCTGAGTGAATTATTTAAGAATTGCTCTCTATTTCACTGTCTTTGTGTTTTGTTTTCGAAATTTATTTTGATAATGGGATTTATCGGATTTTCACTGCTGCATTTCTGCCGCTGTACACACGCTTGATTCTCTTACGGAGACATATATATCCATGGGTTTTAAGATTCTTCCTAGTCAGGTATATTCCTAGGCGTTGAATATGTGGTGTTGGGTCCATTTCGTTGAGCAAGGAGTAGGTCTTGTCTATTACATATTTGGCTTATGGAAAGTTACTGTGCTAATTTCAGTCTCTGGTTTTATGCAGCACCCCAACGCACCTTTCCCCATAAGCAAGCACTAGTTGGTTTTCTAAATTTGAGACCCTGTTCTTTTTTGTAATTCAGTTCATGTGTAGTCAAGTTTACATTCCGTGTATTAGTGATATCTTATGATGTTTCTTTTTCTGTGTGACGTAGTTCACGTAGAATCACCGTACCTGCATCCACTCACTATTCCGCTACGGGCCTGATGACACAGATTTCATTGCTGAGTGATATTGCATTGTACGTACGTGCCACAACTTCTTTATCCATTTTTTGCTTTCTGGGATATTTACCTGATACTGTAGACGAGCTTCTTGTGAACACAGGCGTCCCAAATATTGGGGGGCTGTCTGTTTTTGATTTTAATTTCCGTAAGCTATAGGACAATAAGTGGAAGTGCCATAGGCTGTGTTGCTTTGTTTCTTACGTGTTTCAGGAAACACCATACACTTCTCCAGTGTGGCTCCTGGCAATTTACATCCTGCCAATCAGGATAACAAGGCTCCCTGTTCTCCATATCCTGTCCTAACTTTCTGGATTTTACACTTTTTTCAGATGGCCCTTTTGCCCAGTGGGTCAGTGAGATTTCATTGTAGTGCAGATTTCCTTTACAGGCTTGCTTGGTTGGCCAAAAAGGGCGTATGCGTTTTTTCCTAAATATATTCAGGAAAAAACGCATACGCCCTTTTTGGCCAAGTGCATCATTGTCGACGTTGTGCCTCTTTTCCTATGCTTTCAGGGCAATTCCAGTCTACCCCCTGCAATCGTTTTCCTGAAATTCAGCCCCGCTTTCAAGTCCCCTTCGCAGGCTTACTTCAATATATTTTTGGAGGATAGCTGTCATTTATAACACTGCAGGTTTGTGAAGTACAGTACCCCTGAGCTCCTTTCTTCAACTCGCTTTCTTGTGAGCTGGGCACAAAACCGCAGGATTGCTTCAGGCCCTAATCTGTTTCCAGCAGGGCACACTGAGCCTTTGTTTAATTCCTCTTCCTGGTGGGCAATGAGCGTTACATTTGCCCGTGCAGACACCTACAGCTAGTCTCTCATTGGTTCTCCCTATTCCTGTTCATCTTGCACAGAAATGGCAAGCTGTGCCAAACAGGAGGTTAAAGGCACTGACTCTCCAAGCGGGGAGAGTGTTAGTAAAGCATCTGGAATGGTGAACCCGAGGACCAGGATACGAAAACTGAGATGTATTTTAAATCGTTTCCCAATCACACGGTGGACGATACTCTGGGTTTCCCATGCATGTTTTAGCTGGAGGAAGAATGCCTTGAACCTGGAGAGTTGGGACCCATGGAATGGGTACCATGCAGTATGACTTCAAAGGGTCTGCATTTGCTCACCGAAACTCACCAGTGCTATCAGCCTGAAGTGTCCAGCCTTATGTCTCAACCAGCTCTGGGTGTAGATGTGGTCAATCCCGGTTGCATCACATGCCCTGAGTGAATTATTTAAGAATTGCTCTCTATTTCACTGTCTTTGTGTTTTGTTTTCGAAACTTATTTTGATAATGGGATTTATCGGATTTTCACTGCTGCATTTCCGCCGCTGTACACACGCTTGATTCTCTTACGGAGACATATATATCCATGGGTTTTAAGATTCTTCCTAGTCAGGTATATTCCTAGGCGTTGAATATGTGGTGTTGAGTCCACTTCGTTGAGCAAGGAGTAGGTCTTGTCTATTACATATTTGGCTTATGGAAAGTTATCTGTGCTAATTTCAGTCTCTGGTTTTATGCAGCACCCCAACGCACCTTTCCCCATAAGCAAGCACTAGTTGGTTTTCTAAATTTGAGACCCTGTTCTTTTTTGTAATTCAGTTCATGTGTAGTCAAGTTTACATTCCGTGTATTAGTGATATCTTATGATGTTTCTTTTTCTGTGTGACGTAGTTCACGTAGAATCACCGTATCTGCATCCACTCATTATGCCGCTACGGGCCTGATGACACAGATTTCATTGCTGAGTGATATTGCATTGTACGTACATGCCACAACTTCTTTATCCATTTTTTGCTTTCTGGGATATTTACCTGATACTGTATACGAGCTTCTTGTGAACACAGCCGTCCCAAATATTGGGGTGGCTGTCTGTTTTTGATTTTAATTTCCGTAAGCTATAGGACCATAAGTGGAAGTGCCATAGGCTGTGTTGCTTTGTTTCTTACGTGTTTCAGGAAACACCATACACTTCTCCAGGGTGGCTGCTGGCAATTTACATCCTGCCAATCAGCATAACAAGGCTCCCTGTTCTCCATATCCTGTCCTACCTTTCTGGATTTTACACTTTTTTCAGATGGCCCTTTTGCCCGAGGGGGCAGTGAGATTTCATTGTAGTGCAGATTTCCTTTACAGGCTTGCTTGGTTGGCCAAAAAGGGCGTATGCGTTTTTTCCTGAATATATTCAGGAAAAAACGCATACGCCCTTTTTGGCCAAGTGCATCATTGTCGACGTTGTGCCTCTTTTCCTATGCTTTCAGGGCAATTCCAGTCTACCCCCTGCAATCGTTTTCCTGAAATTCAGCCGCGCTTTCAAGTCCCCATCGCAGGCTTACTTCAATATATTTTTGGAGGATAGCTGTCATTTATAACTCTGCAGGTTTGTGAAGTACAGTGCCCCTGAGCTCCTTTCTTCAACTCGCTTTCTTGTGAGCTGGGCACAAAACCGCAGGATTGCTTCAGGCCCTAATCTGTTTCCAGCAGGGCACACTGAGCCTTTGTTTAATTCCTCTTCCTGGTGGGCAGTGAGCATTACATTTGCCCGTGCAGACACCTACAGCTAGTCTCTCATTGGTTCTCCCTATTCCTGTTCATCTTGCACAGAAATGGCAAGCTGTGCCAAACAGGAGGTTAAAGGCACTGACTCTCCAAGCGGGGAGAGTGTTAGTAAAGCATCTGGAATGGTGAACCCGAGGACCAGGATACGAAAACTGAGATGCATTTTAAATCGTTTCCCAATCACACGGTGGACGATATTCTGGGTTTCCCATGCATGTTTTAGCTGGAGGAAGAATCCCTTGAACCTGGAGAGTTGGGACCCATGGAATGGGTACCATGCAGTATGACTTCAAAGGGTCTGCATTTGCTCACCGAAACTCACCAGTGCTATCAGCCTGAAGTGTCCAGCCTTATGTCTCAACCAGCTCTGGGTGTAGATGTGGTCAATCCCGGTTGCATCACATGCCCTGAGTGAATTATTTAAGAATTGCTCTCTATTTCACTGTCTTTGTGTTTTGTTTTCGAAATTTATTTTGATAATGGGATTTATCGGATTTTCACTGCTGCATTTCCGCCGCTGTACACACGCTTGATTCTCTTACGGAGACATATATATCCATGGGTTTTAAGATTCTTCCTAGTCAGGTATATTCCTAGGCGTTGAATATGTGGTGTTGAGTCCAATTCGTTGAGCAAGGACTAGGTCTTGTCTATTACATATTTGGCTTATGGAATGTTATCTGTGCTAATTTCAGTCTCTGGTTTTATGCAGCACCCCAACGCACCTTTCCCCATAAGCAAGCACTAGTTGGTTTTCTAAATTTGAGACCCTGTTCTTTTTTGTAATTCAGTTCATGTGTAGTCAAGTTTACATTCCGTGTATTACTGATATCTTATGATGTTTCTTTTTCTGTGTGACGTAGTTCCCGTAGAATCACCGTACCTGCATCCACTCACTATGCCGCTACGGGCCTGATGACACAGATTTCAATGCTGAGTGATATTGCATTGTACGTACGTGCCACAACTTCTTTATCCATTTTTTGCTTTCTGGGATATTTACCTGATACTGTAGACGAGCTTCTTGTGAACACTGCCGTCCCAAATATTGGGGTGGCTGTCTGTTTTTGATTTTAATTTCCGTAAGCTATAGGACCATAAGTGGAAGTGCCATAGGCTGTGTTGCTTTGTTTCTTACGTGTTTCAGGAAACACCATACACTTCTCCAGGGTGGCTACTGGCAATTTACAACCTGCCAATCAGCATAACAAGGCTCCCTGTTCTCCATATCCTGTCCTACCTTTCTGGATTTTACACTTTTTTCAGATGGCCCTTTTGCCCGGGGGGGCAGTGAGATTTCATTGTAGTGCAGATTTCCTTTACAGGCTTGCTTGGTTGGCCAAAAAGGGCGTATGCGTCTTTTCCTGAATATATTCAGGAAAAAACTCATACGCCCTTTTTGGCCAAGTGCATCATTGTCGACGTTCTGCCTCTTTTCCTATGCTTTCAGGGCAATTCCAGTCTACCCCCTGCAATCGTTTTCCTGAAATTCTGCCCCGCTTTCAAGTCCCCTTCGCAGGCTTACTTCAATATATTTTTGGAGGATAGCTGTCATTTATAACTCTGCAGGTTTGTGAATTACAGTGCCCCTGAGCTCCTTTCTTCAACTCGCTTTCTTGTGAGCTGGGCACAAAACCGCAGCATTGCTTCAGGCCCTAATCTGTTTCCGGCAGGGCACGTTGAGCCTTTGTTTAATTCCTCTTGCTGGTGGGCAATGAGCGTTACATTTGCCCGTGCAGACACCTACAGCTAGTCTCTCATTGGTTCTCCCTATTCCTGTTCATCTTGCACAGAAATTGCAAGCTGTGCCAAACAGGAGGTTAAAGGCACTGACTCTCCAAGCGGGGAGAGTGTTAGTAAAGCATCTGGAATGGTGAACCCGAGGACCAGGATACGAAAGCTGAGATGCATTTTAAATCGTTTCCCAATCACACGGTGGACGATACTCTGGTTTTCCCAAGCATGTTTTAGCTGGAGGAAGAATGCCTTGAACCTGGAGAGTTGGGACCCATGGAATGGGTACCATGCAGTATGACTTCAAATGGTCTGCATTTGCTCACCGAGACTCACCAATGCTATCAGCCTGAAGTGTCCAGCCTTATGTCTCAACCAGCTCTGGGTGTAGATGTGGTCAATCCTGGTTGCATCACATGCCCTGAGTGAATTATTTAAGAATTGCTCTCTATTTCACTGTCTTTGTGTTTTGTTTTCGAAATTTATTTTGATAATGGGATTTATCAGATTTTCACTGCTGCGTTTCGGCCGCTGTACACACGCTTGATTCTCTTACGGAGACATATATATCCATGGGTTTTAAGATTCTTCCTAGTCAGGTATATTCCTAGGCGTTGAATTTGTGGTGTTGGGTCCATTTCGTTGAGCAAGGAGTAGGTCTTGTCTATTACATATTTGGCTTATGGAAAGTTATCTGTGCTAATTTCAGCCTCTGGTTTTATGCAGCACCACAAGCCACCTTTCCCCATAAGCAAGCACTAGTTGGTTTTCTAAATTTGACACCCTGTTCTGTTTTGTAATTCAGTTCATGTGTAGTCAAGTTTACATTCCGTGTATTAGTGATATCTTATGATGTTTCTTTTTCTGTGTGACGTAGTTCACGTAGAATCACCGTACCTGCATCCACTCACTATGCCGCTACGGGCCTGATGACACAGATTTCATTGCTGAGTGATATTGCATTGTACGTACGTGCCACAACTTCTTTATCCATTTATTGCTTTCTGGGATATTTACCTGATATTGTAGACGAGCTTCTTGTGAACACAGCCGTCCCAAATATTGGGGTGGCTGTCTGTTTTTGATTTTAATTTCCGTAAGCTATAGGACCATAAGTGGAAGTGCCATAGGCTGTGTTGCTTTGTTTCCTACGTGTTTCAGGAAACACCATACACTTCTCCAGGGTGGCTGCTGGCAATTTACATCCTGCCAATCAGCATAACAAGGCTCCCTGTTCTCCATATCCTGTCCTACCTTTCTGGATTTTACACTTTTTTCAGATGGCCCTTTTGCCCGGGGGGCAGTGAGACTTCATTGTAGTGCAGATTTCCTTTAGAGGCTTGCTTGGTTGGCCAAAAACGGCGTATGCGTTTTTTCCTGAATATATTCAGGAAAAAACACATACGCCCTTTTTGGCCAAGTGCATCATTGTCGATGTTCTGCCTCTTTTCCTATGCTTTCAGGGCAATTCCAGTCTACCCCCTGGAATCGTTTTCCTGAAATTCTGACCCGCTTTCAAGTCCCCTTCGCAGGCTTACTTCAATATATTTTTGGAGGATAGCTGTCATTTATAACTCTGCAGGTTTGTGAAGTACAGTGCCCCTGAGCTCCTTTCTTCAGCTCGCTTTCTTGTGACATGGGCAAAAAACCGCATGATTGCTTCAGGCCCTAAACTTTTTCCAGCAGGGCACACAGAGCCTTTGTTTAATTCCTCTTCCTGGTGGGCAATGAGCGTTACATTTGCCCGTGCAGACACCTACAGCTAGTCTCTCATTGGTTCTCCCTATTCCTGTTCATCTTGCACAGAAATTGCAAGCTGTGCCAAACAGGAGGTTAAAGGCACTGACTCTCCAAGCGGGGAGAGTGTTAGTAAAGCATCTGGAATGGTGAACCCGAGGACCAGGATACGAAAGCTGAGATGCATTTTAAATCGTTTCCCAATCACACGGTGGACGATACTCTGGGTTTCCCAAGCATGTTTTAGCTGGAGGAAGAATGCCTTGAACCTGGAGAGTTGGGACCCATGGAATGGGTACCATGCAGTATGACTTCAAATGGTCTGCATTTGCTCACCGAGACTCACCAATGCTATCAGCCTGAAGTGTCCAGCCTTATGTCTCAACCAGCTCTGGGTGTAGATGTGGTCAATCCTGGTTGCATCACATGCCCTGAGTGAATTATTTAAGAATTGCTCTCTATTTCACTGTCTTTGTGTTTTGTTTTCGAAATTTATTTTGATAATGGGATTTATCAGATTTTCACTGCTGCGTTTCGGCCGCTGTACACACGCTTGATTCTCTTACGGAGACATATATATCCATGGGTTTTAAGATTCTTCCTAGTCAGGTATATTCCTAGGCGTTGAATATGTGGTGTTGGGTCCATTTCGTTGAGCAAGGAGTAGGTCTTGTCTATTACATATTTGGCTTATGGAAAGTTATCTGTGCTAATTTCAGCCTCTGGTTTTATGCAGCACCCCAAGCCACCTTTCCCCATAAGCAAGCACTAGTTGGTTTTCTAAATTTGACAGCCTGTTCTGTTTTGTAATTCAGTTCATGTGTAGTCAAGTGTACATTCCGTGTATTAGTGATATCTTATGATGTTTCTTTTTCTGTGTGACGTAGTTCACGTAGAATCACCGTACCTGCATCCACTCACTATGCCGCTACGGGCCTGATGACACAGATTTCATTGCTGAGTGATATTGCATTGTACGTACGTGCCACAACTTCTTTATCCATTTATTGCTTTCTGGGATATTTACCTGATACTGTATACGAGCTTCTTGTGAACACAGCCGTCCCAAATATTGGGGTGGCTGTCTGTTTTTGATTTTAATTTCCGTAAGCTATAGGACCATAAGTGGAAGTGCCATAGGCTGTGTTGCTTTGTTTCTTACGTGTTTCAGGAAACACCATACACTTCTCCAGGGTGGCTGCTGGCAATTTACATCCTGCCAATCAGCATAACAAGGCTCCCTGTTCTCCATATCCTGTCCTACCTTTCTGGATTTTACACTTTTTTCAGATGGCCCTTTTGCCCGGGCGGCAGTGAGACTTCATTGTAGTGCAGATTTCCTTTACAGGCTTGCTTGGTTGGCCAAAAAGGGCGTATGCGTTTTTTCCTGAATATATTCAGGAAAAAACGCATACGCCCTTTTTGGCCAAGTGCATCATTGTCGATGTTCTGCCTCTTTTCCTATGCTTTCAGGGCAATTCCAGTCTACCCCCTGCAATCGTTTTCCTGAAATTCTGCCCCGCTTTCAAGTCCCCTTCGCAGGCTTACTTCAATATATTTTTGGAGGATAGCTGTCATTTATAACTCTGCAGGTTTGTGAAATACAGTGCCCCTGAGCTCCTTTCTTCAACTCGCTTTCTTGTGAGCTGGGCACAAAACAGCATGATTGCTTCAGGCCCTAATCTGTTTCCAGCAGGGCACACTGAGCCTTTGTTTAATTCCTCTTCCTGGTGGGCAATGAGCATTACATTTGCCCGTGGAAACACCTACAGCTAGTCTCTCATTGGTTCTCCCTATTCCTGTTCATCTTGCACAGAAATTGCAAGCTGTGCCAAACAGGAGGTTAAAGGCACTGACTCTCCAAGCAGGGAGAGTGATAGTAAAGCATCTGGAATGGTGAACCCGAGGACCAGGATACGAAAACTGAGATGCATTTTAAATCATTTCCCAATCACACGGTGGACGATACTCTGGGGTTCCCATGCATGTTTTAGCTGGAGGAAGAATGCCTTAAACCTGGAGAGTTGGGACCCATGGAATGGGTACCATGCAGTATGACTTCAAAGGGTCTGCATTTGCTCACTGAAACTCACCAATGCTATCAGCCTGAAGTGTCCAGCCTTATGTCTCAACCAGCTCTGGGTGTAGATGTGGTCAATCCCGGTTGCATCACATGCCCTGAGTGAATTATTTAAGAATTGCTCTCTATTTCACTGTCTTTGTGTTTTGTTTTCGAAATTTATTTTGATAATGGGATTTATCGGATTTTCACTGCTGCGTTTCGGCCGCTGTACACACGCTTGATTCTCTTACGGAGACATATATATCCATGGGTTTTAAGATTCTTCCTAGTCAGGTATATTCCTGGCGTTGAATATGTGGTGTTGAGTCCATTTCGTTGAGCAAGGAGTAGGTCTTGTCTATTACATATTTGGCTTATGGAATGTTGTCTGTGATAATTTCAGTCTCTGGTTTTATGCAGCACCCCAAGGCACCTTTCCCCATAAGCAAGCACTAGTTGGTTTTCTAAATTTGAGACCCTGTTCTGTTTTGTAATTCAGTTCATGTGTAGTCAAGTTTACATTCCGTGTATTAGTGATATCTTATGATGTTTCTTTTTCTGTGTGACGTAGTTCACGTAGAATCACCGTACCTGCATCCACTCACTATGCCGCTACGGGCCTGATGACACAGATTTCATTGCTGAGTGATATTGCATTGCACGTACGTGCCACAACTTCTGTATCCATTTTTTGCTTTCTGGGATATTTACCTGATACTGTAGACGAGCTTCTTGAGAACACAGCCGTCCGAAATATTGGGGTGGCTGTCTGTTTTTGATTTTAATTTCCGTAAGCTATAGGACCATAAGTGGAAGTGCCATAGGCTGTGTTGCTTTGTTTCTTACGTGTTTCAGGAAACACCATACACTTCTCCAGGGTGGCTGCTGGCAATTTACATCCTGCCAATCAGCATAACAAAGCTCCCTGTTCTCCATATCCTGTCCTACCTTTCTGGATTTTACACTTTTTTCAGATGGCCCTTTTGCCCGGGGGGCAGTGAGACTTCATTGTAGTGCAGATTTCCTTTACAGGCTTGCTTGGTTGGCCAAAAAGGGCGTATGCGTTTTTTCCTGAATATATTCAGGAAAAAACTCATACGCGCTTTTTGGCCTGGTGCATCATTGCCGACGTTCTTCCTCTTTTCCTATGCTTTCAGGGCAATTCCAGTCTACCCCATGCAATCGTTTTTCTGAAATTCTGCCCCGCTTTCAAGTCCCCTTCGCAGGCTTACTTCAATATATTTTTGGAGGATAGCTGTCATTTATAACTCTGCAGGTTTGTGAATTACAGTGCCCCTGAGCTCCTTTCTTCAACTCGCTTTCTTGTGAGCTGGGCACAAAACCGCAGGATTGCTTCAGGCCCTAATCTGTTTCCGGCAGGACACGCTGAACCTTTGGTTAATTCCTCTTCCTGGTGGGAAATGAGCGTTACATTTGCCCGTGCAGACACCTACAGCTAGTCTCTCATTGGTTCTCCCTATTCCTGTTCATCTTGCACAGAAATTGCAAGCTGTGCCAAACAGGAGGTTAAAGGCACTGACTCTCCAAGCGGGGAGTGTGTTAGTAAAGCATCTGGAATGGTGAACCCGAGGACCAGGATACGAAAACTGAGATGCATTTTAAATCGTTTCCCAATCACACGGTGGACCATACTGTGTGTTTCCCATGCATGTTTTAGCTGGAGGAAGAATCCCTTGAACCTGGAGAGTTGGGACCCATGGAATGGGTACCATGCAGTATGACTTCAAAGGGTCTGCATTTTCTCACTGAAACTCACCAATGCTATCAGCCTGAAGTGTCCAGCCTTATGTTTCAACCAGCTCTGGGTGTAGATGTGGTAAATCCCGGTTGCATCACATGCCCTGAGTGAATTATTTAAGAATTGCTCTCTATTTCACTGTCTTTGTGTTTTGTTTTTGAAATTTATTTTGATAATGGGATTTATCGGATTTTCACTGCTGCGTTTATGCTACTGTACACACGCTTGATTCTCTTATGGAGACATATAAATCCATGGGTTTTAAGATTCTTCCTAGTCAGGTATATTCCTAGGCGTTGAATATGTGGTGTTGAGTCCATTTCGTTGAGCAAGGAGTAGGTCTTGTCTATTACATATTTGGCTTATGGAATGTTATCTGTGCTAATTTCAGTCTCTGGTTTTATGCAGCACCCCAAGGCACCTTTCCCCATAAGCAAGCACTAGTTGGTTTTCTAAATTTGAGACCCTGTTCTGTTTTGTAATTCAGTTCATGTGTAGTCAAGTTTACATTCCGTGTATTAGTGATATCTTATGATGTTTCTTTTTCTGTGTGACGTAGTTCACGTAGAATCACCGTACCTGCATCCACTCACTATGCCGCTACGGGCCTGATGACACAGATTTCATTGCTGAGTGATATTGGATTGCACGTACGTGCCACAACTTCTTTATCCATTTTTTGCTTTCTGGGATATTTACCTGGCACTGTTGACGAGCTTCTTGTGAACACAGCCGTCCCAAACATTGGGGTGGCTGTCTGTTTTTGATTTTAATTTCCGTAATCTTTGGGACCATAAGTGGAAGTGCCATAGGCTGTGTTGCTTTGTTTCTTATGGGTTTCAGGAAACACCATTCACTTCTCCAGGGTGGCTGTTGGCAGTTTACATCCTGCCAATCAGCATAACAAGGCTCCCTGTTCTCCATATCCTGTCCTACCTTTCTGGATTTTACACTTTTTTCAGATGGCCCTTTTGCCCCGGGGGCAGTTAGACTTCATTGTAGTGTAGATTTCCTTTACAGGCTTGCTTGGTTTGCGAAAAAGGGCGTATGCGTTTTTTCCTGAATATATTCAGGAAAAAATGCATACGCACTTTTTGGCCAAGTGCACCATTGTCGACGGTCTGCCTCTTTTCCTATGCTTTCTGGGCAATTCCAGTCTACCCCCTGCAATCGTTTTCCTGAAATTCTGCCCCGCTTTCAAGTCCCCTTCGCAGGCTTACTTCAATATATTTTTGGAGGATAGCTGTCATTTATAACTCTGCAGGTTTGTGAATTACAGTGCCCCTGAGCTCCTTTCTTCAACTCGCTTTCTTGTGAGCTGGGCACAAAACCGCAGGATTGCTTCAGGCCCTAATCTGTTTCCGGCAGGGCACGCTGAGCCTTTGGTTAATTCCTCTTCCTGGTGGGAAATGAGCCTTACATTTGCCCGTGCAGACACCTATAGCTAGTCTCTCATTGGTTCTCCCTATTCCTGTTCATCTTGCGCAGAAATTGCAAGCTGTGCCAAACAGGAGGTTAAAGGCCCTGACTCTCCAAGCGGGGAGAGTGTTAGTAAACCGTCTGGAATGGTGAACCCTAGGACCAGGATACGAAAACTGAGATGCATTTTAAATCGTTTCCTAATCACACGGTGGACCATACTCGGCGTTTCCCACGCATGTTTTAGCTGAAGAAAGAATCCCTTGAACCTGGAGAGTTGGGACCCTTGGAATGGGTACCATGCAGTATGACTTCAAAGGATCTGCATTTGTTCACCGAAACTCACCAATGCTATCAGCCTGAAGTGTCCAGCCTTATGTGTCAACCAGCTCTGGGTGTTGATGTGGTAAATCCAGGTTGCATCACATGCCCTGAGTAAATTATTTAAGAATTTCTACCTATTTCACTGTCATTGTGTTTTGTTTTTGAAATTTATTTTAATAATGGGATTTATCGGATTTTCACTGCTTCGTTTATGCCGCTGTACACGCGCTTGATTCTCTTACGGAGACATATAAGTCCATGGGTTTTAAGATTCGTACTAATCCGTTATATTCTTAGGCATTGAATATGGCGTGTTGAGTCCATTTCGTTGAGCAAGGAGTAGGTCTTGACTATTACATATTTGGCTTATGGAATGGTATCTGTGCTAATTGCAATCTCTGGTTTTATGCAGCACCCCAACTCACCTTTCCCCTTAAGGAAGCATAAGTTGGTTTTCTTAATTTGAAACCCTCTTTTCTTTTGTAATTCAGTTCATGTGTAGCCATGTTAACATTCCATGTATTAGTGATATCTTATGTCTTTTTCTTTTTGAATTATGTGACTTCGAATGATCACACGTAACTCCTCTGGAGTTGTTATAACTGGCCGTATTTCATTGATTTCCAGGCTGAGTAATATTCCACTCTACATAAGCACCACATCTCTGTCCGTTTTTTCTCTGCAGATACATTTAAGTTATATCCTAGTCGAAGGTCTTTTAAACAGAGAGGTGGTAAACATTGGGGTGCCTGTGTCCTCTCGATTTTTGTTTTTCCCAAGATATACGTCCATGAGTGCAAGTGCCCTGTGCTCGGTAGCTCATTTTTTAGATGCTTTAGTAAACACAATAGACTTATCCAGAGTGACCGTTGGCAATATACATTTCCACTATAAGACTCACAGGGCTCCCTTTTCTCCTTGCCCTGTCCTGCATTTCTGGTGTTTACACTTTATGAGGACGGCTCTTCTGACTGATGCAAAGTGATATGTTTTGTAGTATTGATTTCCAGTGCCCACCTGTTTGGTTGGCTAAAAAAGTGTATGCCCTTTTCTTGAATATATACAGAAAAAGACGCATACACCCTTTTTGGCCAACTGCAATGTTGGCAATGTTCAGCCCCTTTTCTTGTGCTTAATGGCGAGTCCTTTCTACCTCTTCCAATCCCTTTCCTGCCATTCTCCGTTGCTTACAAGTCCTTTTCTCTGACTTTCCTCAAGACATTTTTCAGTGATAGATATTTTCAATTCTGCAGTTTCGTGAATTTTAGTGCCCCTGAGTTCCATTTTCCAACTTGTGTTTATGGGAACTGGCCACAAAGCATCAGGATTCCTCAAGCCCTATTCTGTTTCCATGGGCAACCCTAGCCTTTGGTCAATTCGTCTTCCTGATTGGAAATTAGAGTGGCATGTGCCTGTCCGAACACCTAGGACTTGTCTCTCATTGTTCCTCCTCCTTCTGCTTCATCCTCTGGACAAATTCCAAACTGTATGCAACAGGATGTTGACAGTGCTGACATCTCCAAGTGGGGAGACTCTTAGTAAAGACGCTGGAGTGGTGAACCCTAGCACCAAGAGATGAGGAGATGAGATGCCTTTTCCTCTGGGTGTGACAGGCATGTTTTAGGTGTAGGAAGGGTCCCATTCATGTGAGGAGAACACCAGGGGATTTTCAATATCAGTGTCTCTCCGCAACCCAAACTGGGGAATTTTTTAAGCTACGGCTACACATATGTTCATTAAGGGCCTTGGGAAGTAGGCAGAGTCCAAACTTTAGATGATTGAAGTCTTCAGGGTCAGAAGCACTCACCACTGTCTTCCCTTAGATTCCATTTTTACTGTCATTGATGGATGATGTCAATAAAAATATCTATTCTTTTTCAGATCATTTCCCCTTATAGGTTATTGCAAAATATTGAGTGTAGTTCCCTGTGCTATACAGTAGTTCCTTGCTGATGATTTCATACATAGCAGTGTGTATGTGTTAATCCCAAACTGTTAATTTATCCCTCCTCCTACCATTTCCCTTTGGTAATAATAAATTATAAGATTTTATGCTTCTCAGAAATGGGGGAGCTGAAAGAGAGGTATCATTTTCAATGCAAAAGCATTTAAAACAAGATTGAAGCTTTAACCAAGATTATTAGATGTACATCCTTGGAAAGAAATCACTTTGTTTCTCTAATATTGACCTGACAAAGAAGACAAACCTTTTCACTGAACTTGCTTATAAGAAAGTGATGGAAATATCAAATGGAAGTGTTAGAAACATCTTATTTTACCCGAGCCTTATACACTGTTCTATGTTAATTACAGTTTGGCTCACACATCTGTTCATTGAAGTTACAATGTTCTCAATTTCTGTTACTGATCCTCCAGAGTGGACGCCAACAAGTGTCCCCCTGCCCAGTGTCATTGGAGCCAATAGATCGAGACTGAGTTTGGTTCAAAAGCAAAGGAAACTTTATATTTTGATCAGAGAATGGAGAGGTGCTACCCTGTGGGCTGTGGGCTGGGCTGCTGTGTAGAGATCCTGTCAGAGTCACTGGGAGGGAGGGGGCTGAGCTCTCGAGGACCTGGTTGGCTGCAGCTCAGGCTCTATGTCACGGAGTCTGAACTGGGCCCCAGGAGCTGAAGTGTCATCGAGCCATTCTGCTCTAGGAAATCTGGTCTGAAGTGCCGGGTGTGGAACCTCTGTATGCGGGACACTAGGAGCACCTGAAATTAGACAAAGCACAAAGGATAAAAATGGTTAGACTTTATTTTATTGCCCAGATTCTATTTTTATCTCCCAGGCATTTTTAAGGGGCTTTGCCTGGGACAAACTTCTCTTCTGCCTTTTGTCCCTTTCCTCATTCTTGGAGTGCTGCGGGTGCAGACCCTTCTTCTGTAACTGCTGAGTGCTGAGTTAGGAGGCTTCATACCCGTGGGCGAGGGTCAGAACTTCTCCCCAGCAGCCTCCAGGTGACGTTGATTGTCCCCAGGCCTCCTGCCTCCCTGCTCGTCCACCTGAGCACCAGTATTGGAAGTGTTATAGATTCTAATGACCTTTAAGGGTCCAGAAAGGAGATGTGCAGTGGCGCTGTGAGGTCCAGTTTCACTCCGCCCCACATTTGTTCGGCCACCTTAGGCTGACCGTTTCTGCCAGCCTAGATGCTCTGACTGACCGTTTCTGCCAGCCTAGATGCTCTGACCAACAGTCTGCGCTTTCTTCCATTAGGCCCCTGAATTAACGTAAAAACAGCACCAGGTGTCAGGATCCTGCCCGCTCAGCTCCCAGACAGTCCAGGGTCAGTGGTGATGAAGGATCATGATGGTCACTGAGTCAAGAGCCTTTGGAAGTAAACAGGAGTCCAGCCGGTCTTATTGGCCACCATCATCAGGGTGTCTGTAGGCTTTTCTATGGTGACAGCATGATATACGGTTCCCCCGCCAAGATTATTAGCTCCCCTCTGGGTACAGTAAGTACTGCAAGCAGTAGTCTACTCTTTTGGGACACACTCTTGTTGTTTTATGAGAGAAACTCCAGGTCAAGTGATGGTCACACGGGTCGTCATGGTGCCCCGTTGCCCCCGGTTATCTCTCTGGAGGTTGGAGTTGGAGGGCCTCCTCAATCGAGGTCAGTGTGCCCACGGAGCAAACCCTGCAACTTCAGGGCATGGTTGGGGATTAGGATCACCACGTGGGGTCCGTTTCCCTTAGAAGGGAGGTGGCCTTTTGGGCTGCTGATTTCCAGGTTTTCAGATACCACCAGTATCTTGGCCAGATGTGGCGGTGGGCCAAGCCCCTTGGTGACCATAGTTTATCCTACCTGGATGGCATTCTTGCATTGTTCCATTTCAAGTGGTCCCAGTTTTTGCACTAATACTCCAATGGCGATTCACCTTTCACCAGGAATGTAAAGGTCAAAGGGTTTAGCTAAATTAGGGAGTTCCAGGGCAAGGGTCTGAATTGACTGCTCTTTCCATTCTTGAAAGGCCACTTCTGGATTCTATTCAAAAGGATCATCATCTTTTCCTTTCAGTGTTTCATATAGAGGCCCAGCTAGTAGACTGTAGTTAGGGATCCAGAGGCAGGAAACCCTGGCTTCCCCAGGAACCCCTAAGCTGTCTTCTAGTTTCAGAAAGGGGTAAGGCTGTAAATTGTTTCTTCCCTTTCCTGGGATGGGCTTCTCCGACCTTCTGTGAGAATGAAGCCCAGGCAGGTCACCGTAGTCTGTGATACTTGAGCTTTTTCGTGGACAACTTCTATCCTTTATTGGCTTGGTAGTTCTGAGGCCTCCTTAGTAGGGCTGGCGATCAGAATGTCGTCTGAATATTGAAGGAGTGTTTCCTTTTCCAGAGGTAGAACTTTTAGGTCTTTAGCTGAGCTTTCCCCAAAGATGGTGTGGGAATTTTTGAACCCTTGGGGCAAGACAGCCTGGAAGTATTGTTTTAGTTGTATGTTGAGTCCTGTCACTCACAAGCCAAAATTTCTTGTGACTCTGGGACTAATGGAATACAAAAGAAGGCATCAGTGAAGACTAATACAGAATACCAAGTCCTGGTGGTTGGTAGAATGACCAGCAGGGTGTAGGATTTAGGAACTACTGGAGGTATATCCTCAGTGGCTTCACTGACTGTCCTGACATCTTTTACCAGGACTCCAGCAGCCCATGGGGCTCTCGAGGTCAGGCCAATCCCAGGATATGGAGCTCACCTGGGCAGGTACCCTACCCCCACCCCAGCCCACGGGGCTCTCGTGTTCAGGCCCCTCCCAGGATATGGGATTCCCTGGGCAGGTCCTCTGCAGTCCATGGGGCTCCCGTGGTCAGGCCCCTCCCAGGATACAGAGCTACCCTTGCAGGTACCTTGGCAGGGCTGGGCACACAGGAACCGTGCACATAGCCCTCATTGCAGAGCACTCCCAGCTCACCTGTCGCTCAGATCTGACACAGAGCACCTCAGAGCAGGACTTGAACTAACAAACAGCAGCTCTGACAGGTCTGTGACCCTGGGCATCACTCTGTGCGGCCTCCTCCACCTGGTCTTCCAGAGACTTCCACTGCACCCGGGGCACCAGGCCTCTGTCTCCAACCACCACCCACCCCTCCTCTCCCTGACTCCTGGGTTCCTCTCATTAGGAGAGGGTTTTCTTGAAGTTGTCTCCCACTCATGGGCCAGATAATATAATTAGAAAACAAGCCAGAGCTGCAGCCCCTTGTCTATCCTGACTCTCAGGAGCCCACACCTGTTCCTTGGACCTGGCCAATTCAGCAAGTTCCATTTTCAGCAACTGTGAGCCCCTGAGGGGTGATTATTGGCTGGCTTGGGAAGCCTGACCGTGCCGGCCAGCCCTCCCCAGGTGTGCCTGGGTTGAGATCAATATAAACACCGCTCCAGGCAGCAAGAGCCCCTGCAGCTGTGCCTGACGCCATTTTCTCTGCCCTGTCAGCAGTCTCGGGGCTGGGCTGGTGGGAGGGAGTGAGAGGCCACGGCTTTGTGGGTGTCCCAGTGTGAGTGGGGCTCTGCTGGACTTTCTGCAGCAGTTGCCAAGATGCTACCTGCTAAAGAAGAGGATGTGTCACCCACACCTGCCGCTGGAATTTCTCCCTGGGCACAGGTGAGGAAGGAAGAAAGCAGTGGGGGCCGGGACAGCAGGGGTATCTCAGGCAGGGAAATGGAGAGCTTCCAGAAGAGCACCCAGGGCCAGGACCATCCTGGCTGGCCTGCAGGCACCAAGTCGGCTGGCATGCTGTCCCTCATGTGGCTCCATGGCCCTTCCTCTAGGTTTTCAAGTCCTTGTACATATTCAGGTGTTTAGCCTTGGAAGGGTGGGAACATTTCAGCAGCAGCTGGCCTGGGGCTCGGCCCACGTTTACTCACAGATACCTCGGCACGGTCCACCAGCTTTGCAGTGAGGACGCTTGTTGCGAGGAGCATGCTGGCTGAATGGGAGATGATTCCCCACCACTGACCAACTTCAGAATTGTTTGCAATTGGAGCAAGTGCCCTGAAACGGTTTTCCTCTGTGTAACTGGTGGGTTCTGTTCTTTTTTATCTTTTTTTCGTTTTTGGTTCAAGGTAGATTTTATTCCTCTTTTGTGTATTTACAGATATAAGCATGGAAATAATTTATTCATATAAATACATGTATGTGAAGGGAAGAATATTTTTCTGTTTTACTTTTTTTAATTTTATTTTTTTATTTTGAATTTAATTTTATATTTTTATACAGCAGGTTGTTTTTGGTTATCTACTTTATACATATAAATGTATACATACTAATCCCAATATCTCAACTCCTCCCACCACCATCCCCAACAGCTTTCCCCCCTTGTTGTCCATACGTTTGTTGTATACATGTATTGCTCTATTTCTGCCTTGCAAAACGGTTCATCTGTACAATTTTTCTAGGTTCCACATATATGCATTAATATACAAGATTTGTTTTTCTCTTTCTGACTTACTTCACTCTGTATGACAGTCTCTAGATCCATCAACGTCTCTACAAATGTCCCAATTTCATTCCTTTTTATGGCTTAGTAATATTCCATTTTATATATGTACCACATCTTTATGCATTCGTCTGTCTGTGGGCATTTAGGTTGCTTCCATTTCCTGGATAGTGTAAATAGTGATGCAATGAACATTGTGGTGAATGTCTCTTTTTGATTTATGGTTTTGTCTGGGTATATGCCCAGTAGAGGGATTGCTGTATCATATGGTAATTCTATTCTTAGTTTTATAAGAAACTCCATAATGTTCTCCACAGTGACTGTATCAATTTACGTTCCCAACAATAGTGGAAGAGGATTCCTTATCTCCACACCGTTTCCAGCATTTGTTGTTTGTAGATTTTCTGATGATGCCCATTCTAATAGGTGTGAGGTGATACACCATGGATGAGTCTATTTCGTTGAGCAAAGAGTAGGTCTTGTTTATTACGTATTTGGCTTATGGAATGGTGTGTGTGCTAATTTCAATCTGTTTTTATACAGCAGCCCAACTCAACTTTCCCCTTAAGCAAGCATAAGGTTTTTATCTAAATGTGAGACTCTGTTCGGTTTTGTAATTCAGTTTATGTGTAGCCAAGTTTACACTCCCTCTATTAGTGATATCTTATGATAATTATCTTTCTTTGTGTGATATATTTCTCTTAGAATCATCATAATTAAATCCACTCAATTTGCTGCTACAGGCCTGATGACATTGATTTCACTGCTGAGTGATATTCCGTTGTACGTAAGTAGCACAACTTCTTTATCCATTTTTTTCTTTCTGGGATATTTAATTTGTACTGGACTCGAGGTTCTTGTAAACACAGCAGCCCTAAATTTTGTGTTGGCTGTGTCTTGTTGATTTTAATTTTCCTAAGCTATAGGGCCAAAAGTGGAAGTGCCCTAGGCTCTGTAGCTTTGTTTTTTAGATGTTTCAGGATACACCATGAACATCTCCAGAGTGTCTGTTGGCAATTTACATCCCGCCCATCAGCATAACACGGCTCCCTGTTCTCCATGGCCTGTCCTGTGTTTCTGGTTTTTACACTTTATTCAGATGGCCTTTTTGACGAATGGGAAATGTGACTTCATTGTAGTGTGGATTTCCATTGCTGGAGTGCTTGGTTGGCCAAAATGTTCATATGCGTTTTTTCCTGAATATATTCAGGAAAAATGTATACGCACTTTTTGTCCATGTGCATCACTGTCAAAGATCTGCCGCTTTTCATATGCTTTAAATGCAATTCCAATCTACCTCTTGAAATATGATTCCTGCAATTCTGCCTCGTTTTCAATCCTCTTTGCAGACTTACTTCGATATATTTTTGCCAATAGCTGTCATTTATCTCTGCAGGTTTGTGAATTACAGTGCCCCTGAACTCCTTTCTTAACTCGCTTCCTTGTAAGCTGGCCACAAAACTGCAGGTTTGCTTCAGGCCATAATCAGGGTCCGGCACGGCACTCTGAGCCTTTGGTTAATTCCTCTTCCTGGTGGGAAATTAGAGTTAAATGTGCCCCTCCAGATACCTGCCTCACTCCCAGCCACATGGTGATGTATGTCCTCAGGTTTGAGGCCATATGTGATGGGTTCCTCATCTTTTGATGATGTGGCCCCACTGGTGTGTGGACACTCCTGCCTGGTTCCCATCCCCTTGGTGATGTGGGCCCTCTGGTGAGACTCTGATCCTGGTTGGGTTCCTCACACATCCGTGAGGTGAGCCCTCTTCTCTGAGGTCACTCCTGCCTGGCTGGCACAACCCGCCTTGTTGACTTCGGCACCCTGGTGGCAGTTGGAGCCTGCTGGGAGCCTCCTTACCGCGGTGATGAGGCCCTCTGGCGTCAGACCCTAATGGCGGGGTTCCCACATTTTCTGATACGTGCTAAGTGGTACGAGGGCACTCCTGCCAGGTTCCCATCCTCATGAGCGTGTGGGCCTTCTGTTCTGAGGTCATAACGGCTGAGTTGCTCACACTTTCATGATGTGGGCCCTCTGCTGTGAGGTCAATCCTGCCTGGCTGGCGCACGTCGCCTTGGCGATGTGGACCCTCTGGTGGCAGTTGGAGTGTGCTGGGGCCTCCTCCCCTCAGTGATGAGGGCCTTCTGGTGTCAGGCCCTAAGTGCTGGGCTCCACACATTTTCTGATGTGTGCCCAGTGGTGCGAGTCACTCCTGCCAGGTTCCCATCCCCATGGGCATGTGGGACTTCTGTTCTGTGGTCCCAACTGCTGGGTTGCTCACAGTTTCATGATGTGGGCCCTTTGCTGTGTGTTCACTCTGGCCTGTATCCCATAGTGTCAGTGCTCTGGGCCTCCAGCTTGGAGTTTCCAACTTCTCGATTCCTCACCTTTTTTATTCTATGGGCCCTCGGTTGTGCGTCTCCTCCTGCATGCCTCACTCCCAGCCCCTTCGTGATGTGTGTCCCCTTGTTTGAGGCCACATGTGCTGTGTTCCTCACCTTTCTATAATGTGGCCACACTGGTGTGAGGACACTCTTGCCTGGTTCCCATTCCCTTGGTGATGTTGGCCCCACTGCTGTTAGGACAGTCTTGCCTGGTTCCCATCACCTTGGTGATGTTGGCCCTCTGGTGAGAGTCTGATCCTGGTTAGGTTCCTCACCCTTCTGTGAGGTGGGCCCTCTGCTCTGAGGTCACTCCTGCCTGGCTGGCACACCCCGCCTTGGCAACGTCGGCCATATGGTGGCAGTTGGAGCCTGCTGGGAGCCTCCTCCCCTCAGTGATGAGGGCCCTCTGGCCTCAGGCCCTAACTGCTGGGTTCCCACATTTTCTGATTCGTGCTAAGTGGTGCAAGGACACTCCTGCCAGGTTCCCATCCCCATGGGGATGTGAGCCTTCTGCTCTGAGGTCCCAACGGCTGTGTTGCTCACAGTTTCATGATGAGGGCCCTCTGGTGTGAGTTCACTCCTGCCTAGATCCCATAGCCTCGCTGCTCCTGGCTGCCTGCCAGAGGTTCCAACAGTGGGATTCCTCACCTTTTTTATTCTATGGTCCCTCTGTTTTGAGGATCCTCTGGCCTGCCTCACTCCCAGCCCCTTGGTGATGTGTGTCCTCAGGTTTGAGGCCACGTGTGCTGGGTCCCTCAAATTATGGTGATGTAGCCCCACTGGTGTGAGGACACTCCTGCCTGGTTCCCATTCCCTTGGTGATGTTGGCCCTCTGGTGACAGTCTGATCCTTGTTGGGTTCCTCACACTTCTGTGAGGTGGGCTTTCTGCTCTGAGGTCACTCCTGCCTGGTTGGCACACCCCGCCTTGGTGACATCGGCCTTATGGTGGCAGTTAGAGCCTGCTGGGAGCCTCCTCCCCTCGGTGATGAGGGTCCTCTGGCCTCAGGTCCTAACTGCTGGGTTCCCACATTTTCTGATTCGTGGAAGTGGGCCGAGGACACTCCTGTCAGGTTCCCATCCCCATAGGGATGTGGGCCTTCTGCTCTGAGGTCCCATCCGCTGGGTTGCTCACAGTTTCATGATGTGGGACCTCTGCTGTGAGTTTGCTGTGGCCTGGATCCCATAGACTCTGTGCTCTGGGCGGCCTACTGGCCGGTTCCAACTGCTGGATTCCTCACAACTTTTATTCTGTGGGCTCTGTTTTGTGAGGATACTCCTGCTTGCCTCACTCCTAGCCCCTTGGAGATGTGGGTCCCCTGTTTTAGGCCACATGTTCTGGGTTCCTCACCTTTCTATAATGTGGCCACACTGGTGTGAGGACCCTCCTGCCTGGTTCCGATCCCCTTGGTGATGTGGGCCCTCTGGTGAGAGTCTTATCCTGGCTGGTTTCCTCACCCTTATGTGAGGTAGGCCCTCTGTGGTGAGGTCACACCTGCCTGGTTGGCACACATCACCTTGGTGACGTGGGCCCTCAGTTGGGAGTTGGTGTCTGCTGCGAGTCTCCGTCCCTCGGTAATGAGGGCCCTCTTGCGTCAGACCCTAACTCCTGGGCTCCCAAAATTTGCAGATGTGCGACCTGTGGTGCGAGTACACTCCTGTCAGGTTCCCAACCCCATGGGAATTTGGGCCTTCTGCTCTGAGGTCCCAACGGCTGGGGTGCTCACAGTTTCATGATGAGGGCCCTCTGATGTGCGTTCATTCCGGCCTAGATCCCATAGGCTTGCTGCTCCTGGGCGCCTGCTGGGAGGTTCCAACTGCGGGATTCCTCACCTTTTTTATTCTATGGGCCCTCTGTTTTGAGGCTCCTCCTGCCTCCTCAATCCCAGCCCCGTTGTGATGTGTGTCCTCTGGTGTGAGGCCACGTGTGCTGGGTCCCTCACCTTTCGATGATGTGGCCCCAATGGTGTGAGGACACTCGTGCCTGTTTCCCAGCCCCTTGGTGATGTGGCCCCTCTGGTGAGAGTCTGATCCTGGCTGGGTTCCTTACCGTTCTGTGAGGTGGGCCCTGTGCTCTGAGGTAACTCCTGCCTGGCTTGCTCCCATTGCCTTGGTGACGTCGGCCCTCTGGTGGCAGTTGGATCCTTTTGGAGACTCCTGTCCTCGGTGATGAGGTCCCTCTGGCGTCAGGCTCTAACTGCTGGGCTCCCCAGGTTTTCTGATGTGAGCCCAGTGATGCCAGGACACTCGTGAAATGTTCCCATCCCCATGGCGATATGGGCCTTCTGCTCTGAGGTTCCAACGACTGGGTTGCTCACAGTTTCCTGATGTTAGCTCTCTGGTGTTAGTTCACTCATTCCTAGATCCCATAGCCTCTGTACTCTGGGCCGCCTGCTGGGAAGTTCCAACTGCTGGGTTCCTCACCTTTTTTATTCTTTGGGCCCTGTGTTGGGAGGCTCCTCCTGCCTGTGTCACTCCCAGCCCCTTGGTGATGTAGGTCCTCTGGTTTGTGGCCACATGTGCCAGTTTCCTCATCTTTTAGTGATGTGGCCCCACTGGTGTGAGGACACTCGTGCCTGGTTCCCGTCCCCTTGGTGATATGGGCCCTCTGGTGAGAGTCTGATCCTGGTTGGGTTCCTCACACTTCTTTGAGGTGGGCCGTCTGCTGTGAGGTCACTCCTGCCTGGCTGGCACACCCCGCCTTGGCGACGTGGGCCCTCTTGTGGTAGTTGGAACATGCTGGGAGCCTCCTCCCCTCAGTGATGAGGGCCCTCTGGCGTCAGGCCCTAACTGCTGGGTACCCACATTTTCTGATATGTGCTAAGTGGTGCGAGGACACTCCTGCCATGCTCCCAACACCTTGGGGATGTGGACCTTCTGCTCTGAGGTCCAAATGGCTGGGTTGCTCGCAGTTTCATGATGTGGACCCTCTGCTGTGAGTTTACTGTGGCCTGAATCGCATAGACTTGGTGCTCTTGGCCGCCTGCTGGGAGGTTCCCATTGCTGGATTCCTCAGCTTTTTTATTCTATGGGCCCTGTGTTGTGAGGCTACTCCTGCCTGCCTCATTCCGAGCCCCTTGGAGATGTGGGTCTTCTGGTTTAGGCCACATGTGCTGGGTTCCTCACCTTTCTATGATGTGGCCACACTGGTGTGAAGACTCTCCTGCCTGGTTCTGATCACCTTGGTGATGTGGGCCCTCTGGTGAGAGTCTTATCCTGGCTGTGTTCCTCACCCTTCTGTGAGGTAGGCCCTCTGCGGTGAGGTCACTCCTACCTGGCTGTCACACGTCACCTTGGCGACGTGGGACCTCAGTTGGGTGTTGGTGCCTGATTGGAGTCTCCTCCCCTTGGTAATGAGGGCCCTCTGGCGTCAGGCCCTAACTCCTGGGTTCCCTAAATTCTCTGATGTGTGCCCTGTGGTGCGAGTACACTTCTGACAGGTTCCCAACCCCATGGGAATGTGGGCCTTCTGCTCTGAGATCCCAACACCTAGGTTGCTCACAGTTTCATGATGACGGCCCTCTGGTGTGAGATCACTCCGGCCTGGATCCCATAGTCTCGCTGCTCCTGGCCGCCTGCTGGGAGGTTCCAACTGCGGGATTCTTCACCTCTTTAATTCTATGGTCCCTCTGTTTTGAGGCTCCTCCTGCCTGCCTCAATCCCAGCTCCCTTGTGATGTGTGTCCTCTGGTTTGAGGCCACGTGTGCTGGGTCCCTCACTTTTCGGTGATGTGGCCCCACTAGTGTGAGGACACTCCTGCCTGGTTCCCATTCCCTTGGTGATGTGGGCCCTCTGGTGAGAATCTGATCCTCTTTGGTTCTTCACACTTCTGTGAGGTTGACCCTCTGCTCTGAGGTCACTCCTGCCTGGTTGTTGCACTCCGCATTGGCGACGTCGCCCCTCTGGTAGCAGTCGGAGCTGGCTGGGAGCCACCGCCCCTCGGTGATGAGGGCCCTCTGGCATCAGGCACTAATTGCTGGGCTCCCCACATTTTTTCATGTGTGCCCACTCTTGCGATGACACTCCTGCTTGTTTCCCTTCCCCATGGGGATGTGGGCCTTCTGCTCTGAGGTCACAACGGCTGGGTTGCTTACAGAATCACAATGAGGGCCCTCTGTTGTGAGTTCATGCCGGCCTGGATCTCATAGCCTCAGTGCTCTGGGCCGCCTGCTAGGAAGATCCAACTGCTGGTTTCCACACATTTTGTATACAATGGGACATGTGTTGTGAGGTTAATCCTGCCTGCCTCACTCCGAAACCCATGGTGATGTGGGTCCTCTGGTTTGAGGCCACAACTTTTGATGATGTGGCCCCACGGGTGTGAGGACACTCCTGCCTGGTTCCCATCACCTTGGTGATGTGGGCCCTCTGGGGAGAGTCTGATCCTGGCTGGGTTCCCTACCATTCTGTGAAGTGGGCCCTCTGATGTCAGGTCACTCCTGCCTGGCTAGCTCACATCGCCTTGGCGACGTGGGCCCTCTGTTGGCCACTGGAGCATGCTGGGAGCCTCCTACTCCCGTGAATGATGGCCCTGGAAAAAATGCATATGCCCTTTTTGGCCAAGTGCTTCATTGACGAGGTTCTGCCACTTCTCTTATGCTTTCAGAGCAATTCACGTCTACCTCCTGAAATCGGATTCCAGCAATTCTGCCCCACTTTCAAGTCCTCTTCGCAGCCTTAATTCAATATATTTTTGTACGATTTCTGTCATTTATAAGTCTGCAGGTATGTGAATGACAGTGCCCCTGAGCTCCTTTCCTCAACTCGCTTTCTTGTGAGCTGGCCACAAAACCGCAGGATTGCTTCAGGCCCTAATCTTGTTCCAGCACGGCATGCTGAGCCTTTGGTTAATTCCTTTTCCTGTTGGGAAATGAGTGTTAAAATTGCCCGTGCATACTGGGCATATACCTTGAGAAAACCAAAATTCAAAAAGAGTCATGTACCAAAATGTTCATTGCAGCTCTATTTACAATAGCCCGGAGATGGAAAGAACCTAAGCGCCCATCATCGGACGAATGGATAAAGAAGATGTGGCACATATACACAATGGAATATTACTCAGCCTTAAAAAGAAATGAAACTGAGTTATTTGTAATGAGATGGATAGACCTAGAGTCTGTCATATAGAGTGAAGTAAGTCAGAAAGAAAAAGACAAATAGCGTATGCTAACACATATATATGGAATTTAAAGGAAAAAAATGTCATGAAGAACCTAGGGATAAGACAGGAATAGAGGCGCAGACCTACTGGAGAACGGAATTGAGGATATGGGGAGGGGGAATGGTGAGTTTTGACAG
Source organism: Phocoena phocoena (assembly GCF_963924675.1). Taxonomy (NCBI): domain Eukaryota; kingdom Metazoa; phylum Chordata; class Mammalia; order Artiodactyla; family Phocoenidae; genus Phocoena; species Phocoena phocoena. The sequence goes on along the minus strand of NW_027077598.1, from coordinate 1,090,359 downwards.
GGCGAGAGAGAGTCATGGACATATACACACTAACAAATGTAGTAAGGTAGATAGCAAGGGGGAAGCAGCCGCAAGGCACAGGGATATTAGCTCGGGGCGTTGGGACAGCCTGGAGGGGTGGAAGGGGGAGAGAGGGAGGGAGGGAGACACAAGAGGGAAGACACAGGGAGCATATGTATATGTATAGCTGATTCACTTTGTTATAAAGCAAAAACTAACACACCATTGTAAAGCAATTATACCCCAATAAAGATGTTAAAAAAAATATTTGCCTGTGCACACACCTACAGATAGTCTCCCATTGGTTCTCCTTATTCCTGTTCATCTTGCGCAGAAATTGCAAACAGTGCCAAACAGGAGGTTAAAGGCACTGACTCTCCAAATGGGGAGAGTGTAAGAAAAGGGTCTGGAATGGTGAACCTGAGTACCAGGGGACGAAAACAGACATGCATGTAAAAAGGTTTCCCAGTCACACGGTGGAGCATACTCTGGGTTTCCCATGCAAATTTTAGCAGAAGGAAGAATCCCTTGAACCTGGAGAGTTGGGAACCATGGAATGGGTACCAGGCAGTATGACATCAAAGGGTCTGCATTTGCTCACTGAACCTCACCAATGCTATCAGCCCAAAGGGTCAAGCCTTATCTCTCACCCAGCTCTGGGTGTAGATGTGGTAAACCAGGTTGCATCACATGCCCTGTGTGAGTTATTTAAGAATTGCTCTCTATTTCACTGTCATTGTGTTTTGTTTTTGAAATTTTTTTTGACACTGGGATTTATCGGATTTTCACTGCTGCGTTAATGCCGCTGTACACACTCTTGATTCTCTTACGGAGACATAAATATCCACGGGTTTTAAGATTCTTCCTAGTCAGGTATATTCCTAGGCGTTGAATATGTGGTGTTGAGTCCATTTCGTTGAGCAAGGAGTAGGTCTTGTCTATTACATATTTGGCTTATGCAAGGTTATCTGTGCTAATTTCAGTCTCTGGTTTTATGCAGCACTCCAACGCACCTTTCTCCATAAGAAAGCACAAGTTGGTTTTCTAAATTTGAGGCTGTTCTGTTTTGTAATTCAGTTCATGTGTAGTTAAGTTTACATACTGTGTATTAGTGATATTTTATGATGTTTCTTTTTATGTGTGACTTATTTCACGTAGAATCACCATACCTGTATCCACTCACTATGCCACTACGGGCCTGATGACACAGATTTCATTGCTGAGTGATATTCCATTGTACGTACGTACCACAACATCTTTATCCATTGTTTGCTCTCTGAGATATTTACCTGGTACTGTAAACGAGGTTCTTGTGAACAGAGAGGTCCCAAACTTTGAGGTGGCTGGGTGTTTTTGATTTTAATTTCCCTAAGCTGTAGGACCATAAGTGGAAGTGCCATAGGCTGTGTTGCTTTGTTTCTTACGTGTTTCAGGAAACACATAACACTTCTCCAGAATGGTTGTCGGCAATTTACATCATATGCATCAGCATAATAAGGATCCCTGTTTTCCATTGCCTGTCCTCCGTTTCTGGATTTTACAATTTTTTTAAATGGCCCTTTTGCCCTGGGGGGCACTGAGATTTCATTGTAGTGCAGGTTTATTTACAAGCTTCTTGGTTGGCCAAAAAGTGCGTATGCGTTTTTTCCTGAATATATTTAGGGAAAAAAGCATCCGCACTTTTTGGACAAGTGCATCATTATCGACGTTCTGCCTCTTTTCCTATTCTTTAAGTGCAATTCCAGTTTAACCCTTCAATCGTTTTCCTGAATTTCTGCCCCGCTTTCAAGTCCCCTTTGCAGGCTTACTTCAATATATTTTTGGAGGATAGCTGTCATTTATAACTCTGCAGGTTTGTGAATTACAGTGCCCCTGAGCTCCTTTCTTCAACTCGCTTTCTTGTGAGCTGGGCACAAAACCGCAGGATTGCTTCAGGCACTAATCTCTTTCCAGCAGGGCACGCTGAGCGTTTGGTTAATTCCTCTTCCTGGTGGGAAATGAGCATTACATTTGCCCGTGCAGACACCTACAGCTAGTCTCTCATTGGTTCTCCCTATTCCTGTTCATCTTGCACAGAAATTGCAAGCTGTGCCAAAGAGGAGGTTAAAGGCACTGACTCTCCAAGCGGGGAGAGTGTTAGTAAAGCATCTGGAATGGTGAACCCGAGGACCAGGATACGAAAACTGAGATGCATTTTAAATCGTTTCCCAATCACACGGTGGACGATACTCTGGGTTTCCCATGCATGTTTTAGCTGGAGGAAGAATCCCTTGAACCTGGAGAGTTGGGACCCATGGAATGGGTACCATGCAGTATGACTTCAAAGGGTCTGCATTTGCTCACCAAAACTCACCAATGCTTTCAGCCTGAAGTGTCCAGCCTTATGTCTCAACCAGCTGTGGGTGTAGATGTGGTCAATCCCGGTTGCATCACATGCCCTGAGTGAATTGTTTAAGAATTGCTCTCTATTTCACTGTCTTTGTGTTTGTTTTTGAAATTTATTTTGATAATGGGATTTATCGGATTTTCACTGCTGCGTTTATGCCGCTGTACACACGCTTGATTCTCTTACGGAGACATATAAATCCATGGGTTTTAAGATTCTTCCTAGTCAGGTATATTCCTAGGCGTTGAATATGTGGTGTTGAGTCCATTTCGTTGAGCAAGGAGTAGGTCTTGTCTATTACATATTTGGCTTATGGAAAGTTATCTGTGCTAATTTCAGTCTCTGGTTTTATGCAGCATCCCAACGCACATTTCCCCATAAGCAAGCACTAGTTGGTTTTCAAAATTTGAGACCCTGTTCTGTTTTGTAATTCAGTTCATGTGTAGTTAAATTTACATTCCGTGTATTAGTGATATCTTATGATGTTTCTTTTTCTGTGTGATATAGTTCACGTAGAATCACCGTACCTGCATCCACTCACTATGCCGCTACGGGCCTGATGACACACATTTCATTGCTGAGTGATATTGCATTGCACGTACGTGCCACAACTTCTTTATCCATTTTTTGCTTTCTGGGTTATTTACCTGGTACTGTAGACGAGCATCTTGTGAACACAGCCGTCCCAAACATTGGTGTGGCTGTCTGTTTTTGATTTTAATTTCCGTAAGCTATAGGACCATAAGTGGAAGTGCCATAGGCTGTGTTGCTCTGTTTCTTACGTGTTTCAGGAAACACCATACACTTCTCCAGGGTGGCTGCTGGCAATTTACATCCTGCCAATCAGCATAACAAGGCTCCCTGTTCTCCATATCCTGTCCTACCTTTCTGGATTTTACACTTTTTACAGATGGCCCTTTTGCCCGGGGGGCAGTGAGACTTCATTGTAGTGCAGATTTCCTTTACAGGCTTGCTTGGTTGGCCAAAAAGGGCGTATGCGTTTTTTCCTGAATATATTCAGGAAAAAACGCATACGCCCTTTTTGGCCAAGTGCATCATTGTCGACGTTGTGCCTCATTTCCTATGCTTTCAGGGCAATTCCAGTCTACCCCATGCAGTGGTTTTCCTGAAACTCTGCCCCGCTTTCAAGTCCCCTTCGCAGGCTTACTTCAATATACTTTTGGAAGATAGCTGTCATTTATAACTCTGCAGGTTTGTGAATTACAGTGCCCCTGAGCTCCTTTCTTCAACTCGCTTTCTTGTGAGCTGGGCACAAAACCGCAGGATTGCTTCAGGCCCTAATCTGTTTCCAGCAGGGCACACTGAGCCTTTGTTTAATTCCTCTTCGTGGTCGGCAATGAGCGTTACATTTGCCCGTGCAGACACCTACAGCTAGTCTCTCATTGGTTCTCCCTATTCCTGTTCATCTTGCACAGAAATTGCAAGCTGTGCCAAACAGGAGATTAAAGGCACTGACTCTCCGAGCAGGGAGAGTGTTAGTAAAGCATCTGGAATGGTGAACCCGAGGACCAGGATACGAAAACTGAGATGCATTGTAAATCGTTTCCCAATCACACGGTGGATGATACTCTGGGTTTCCCATGCATGTTTTAGCTGGAGGAAGAATCCCTTGAACCTGAAGAGTTGGGACCCATGGAATAGGTACCATGCAGTATGACTTCAAAGGGTCTGCATTTGCTCACCGAAACTCACCAATGCTATCAGCCTGAAGTGTCCAGACTTATGTGTCAACCAGCTCTGGGTGTAGATGTGGTCAATCCCGGTTGCATCACATTCCCTGAGTGAATTATTTAAGAATTGCTCTCTATTTCACTGTCTTTGTGTTTTGTTTCGAAATTTATTTTGATAATGGGATATATCGGATTTTCACTGCTGCGTTTTGGCCGCTGTACACACGCTTGATTCTCTTACGGAGACATATATATCCATGGGTTTTAAGATTCTTCCTAGTCAGGTATATTCCTAGGCGTTGAGTATGTGGTGTTGAGTCCATTTCGTTGAGCAAGGAGTAGGTCTTGTCTATTACATATTTGGCTTATGGAATGTTATCTGTGCTAATTTCAGTCTCTGGTTTTATGCAGCACCCCAAGGCACCTTTCCCCATAAGCAAGCACTAGTTGGTTTTCTAAATTTGAGACCCTGTTCTGTTTTGTAATTCAGTTCATGTGTAGTCAAGTTTACATTCCGTGCATTAGTGATATCTTATGATGTTTCTATTTCTGTGTGACGTAGTTCACTTAGAATCACCGTACCTGCATCCACTCACTATGCCGCTACGGGCCTGATGACACAGATTTCATTGCTGAGTGATACTGCATTGCACGTACGTGCCACAACTTCTTTATCCATTTTTTGCTTTCTGGGACATTTACCTGGTACTGTAGACGAGCTTCTTGGGAACACAGCCGTCCCAAACTTTGGGGTGGCTCTCTGTTTTTGATTTTAATTTCCCTAAGGAATAGGACCATAAGTGCAATTGCCATAGGCTGTGTTGCTTTATTTCTTACGTGTTTCAGGAAACACCATACACTTCTCCAGGGTGGCTGTTGGCAATTTACATCCTGCCAATCAGCATAACAAAGCTCCCTGTTCTCCATATCCTGTCCTATCTTTCTGGATTTTACACTTTTTTCAGATGGCCCTTTTGCCCGGGGGGCAGTGAGACTTAATTGTAGTGCAGATTTCCTTTACAGGCTTGCTTGGTTGGCGAAAAAGGGCTTATGCGTTTTTTCCTGAATACATTCAGGAAAAAACGCATACGCCCTTTTTGGCCAAGTGCATCATTGTCGACGTTCTGCCTCTTTTCCTATGCTTTCAGGGCAATTCCAGTCTACCCCCTGCAATCGTTTTCCTGAAATTCTGCCCCGCTTTCAAGTCCCCTTCGCAGGCTTACTTCAATATATTTTTGGAGGATATCTGTCATTTATAACTCTGCAGGTTTGTGAATTACAGTGCCCCTGAGCTCCTTTCTTCAACTCGCTTTCTTGTGAGCTGGGCACAAAACCGCAGGATTGCTTCAGGCCCTAATCTGTTTCCAGCAGGGCACACTGAGCCTTTGTTTAATTCCTCTTCCTGGTGGGCAATGAGCATTACATTTGCCCGTGCAGACACCTACAGCTAGTCTCTCATGGGTTCTCCCTATTCCTGTTCATCTTGCACAGAAATTGCAAGCTGTGCCAAAGAGGAGGTTAAAGGCACTGACTCTCCAAGCGGGGAGAGTGTTAGTAAAGCATCTGGAATGGTGAACCCGAGGACCAGGATACGAAAACTGAGATGCATTTTAAATCGTTTCCCAATCACACGGTGGACGATACTCTGGGTTTCCCATGCATGTTTTAGCTGGAGGAAGAATGCCTTGAACCTGGAGAGTTGGGACCCATGGAATGGGTACCATGCAGTATGACTTCAAAGGGTCTGCATTTGCTCACCGAAACTCACCAGTGCTATCAGCCATTAGTGTCCAGCCTTACGTCTCAACCAGCTCTGGGTGTAGATGTGGTCAATCCCGGTTGGATCACATGCCCTGAGTGAATTATTTAAGAATTGCTCTCTATTTCACTGTCTTTGTGTTTTGTTTTCGAAACTTATTTTGATAATGGGATTTATCGGATTTTCACTGCTGCATTTCCGCCGCTGTACACACGCTTGATTCTCTTACGGAGACATATATATCCATGGGTTTTAAGATTCTTCCTAGTCAGGTATATTCCTAGGCGTTGAATATGTGGTGTTGGTTCCATTTCGTTGAGCAAGGAGTAGGTCTTGTCTATTATATATTTGGCTTATGGAAAGTTATCTGTGCTAATTTCAGTCTCTGGTTTTATGCAGCACCCCAAGGCACCTTTCCCCATAAGCAAGCACTAGTTGGTTTTCTAAATTTGAGACCCTGTTCTTTTTTGTAATTCAGTTCATGTGTAGTCAAGTTTACATTCCGTGTATTAGTGATATCTTATGATGTTTCTTTTTCTGTGTGACGTAGTTCACGTAGAATCACCGTACCTGCATCCACTCACTATGCCGCTATGGGCCTGATGACACAGATTTCATTGCTGAGTGATATTGCATTGTACGTACGTGCCACAACTTCTTTATCCATTTTTTGCTTTCTGGGATATTTACCTGATACTGTAGACGAGCTTCTTGTGAACACAGCCGTCCCAAATATTTGGGTGGCTGTCTGTTTTTGATTTTAATTTCCGTAAGCTATAGGACCATAAGTGCAAGTGCCATAGGCTGTGTTGCTTTGTTTCTTACGTGTTTCAGGAAACACCATACACTTCTCCAGGGTGGCTGCTGACAATTTACATCCTGCCAATCAGCATAACAAGGCTCCCTGTTCTCCATATCCTGTCCTACCTTTCTGGATTTTACACTTTTTTCAGATGGCCCTCTTGCCCGGGGGGCAGTGAGACTTCATTGTAGTGCACATTTCCTTTACAGGCTTGCTTGGTTGACCAAAAAGGGCATATGCGATTTTTCCTTAATATATTCAGGAAAAAACGCATACGCCCTTTTTGGCCAAGTGCATCATTGTCGACGTTGTGTCTCTTTTCCTATGCTTTCAGGGCAATTCCAGTCTACCCCCTGCAGTCGTTTTCCTGAAATTCTGCCCCGCTTTCAAGTCCCCTTCGCAGGCTTACTTCAATATACTTTTGGAAGATAGCTGTCATTTATAACTCTGCAGGTTTGTGAATTACAGTGCCCCTGAGCTCCTTTCTTCAACTCGCTTTCTTGTGAGCTGGGCACAAAACCGCAGGATTGCTTCAGGCCCTAATCTGTTTCCAGCAGGGCACACTGAGCCTTTGTTTAATTCCTCTTCCTGGTCGGCAATGAGCGTTACATTTGCCCCTGCAGACACCTACAGCTAGTCTCTCATTGGTTCTCCCTATTCCTGTTCATCTTGCACAGAAATTGCAAGCTGTGCCAAAGAGGAGGTTAAAGGCACTGACTCTCCAAGCGGGGAGAGTGTTAGTAAAGCATTTGAAATGGTGAACCTGAGGACCAGGATACGAAAACTGAGATGCATTTTAAATCGTTTCCCAATCACACGGTGGATGATACTCTGGGTTTCCCATGCATGTTGTAGCTGGAGGAAGAATGCCTTGAACCTGGAGAGTTGGGACCCATGGAATGGGTACCATGCAGTATGACTTCAAAGGGTCTGCATTTGCTCACCGAAACTCACAAATGCAATCAGCATGAAGTGTCCAGCCTTATGTCTCAACCAGCTCTGGGTGTAGATGTGGTAAATCCCGGTTGCATCACATGCCCTGAGTGAATTATTTAAGAATTGCTCTCTATTTCACTGTCTTTGTGTTTTGTTTTCGAAATTTATTTTGATAATGGGATTTATCTGATTTTCACTGCTGCATTTCCGCCGCTGTACACACGCTTGATTCTCTTACGGAGACATATATATATCCATGGGTTTTAAGATTTTTCCTAGTCAGGTATATTCCTAGGCGTTGAATATGTGGTGTTGAGTCCATTTCGTTGAGCAAGGAGTAGGTCTTGTCTATTACATATTTGGCTTATGGAATGTTATCTGTGCTAATTTCAGTCTCTGGTTTTATGCAGCACCGCAAGGCACCTTTCCCCATAAGCAAGCACTAGTTGGTTTTCTAAATTTGAGACCCTGTTCTGTTTTGTAATTCAGTTCATGTGTAGTCAAGTTTACATTCCGTGTATTAGTGATATCTTATGATGTTTCTTTTTCTGTGTGACGTTGTTCACGTACAATCACCGTACCTGCATCCACTCACTATGCCGCTACGGGCCTGATGACACAGATTTCATTGCTGAGTGATATTGCATTGTACGTACGTGCCACAACTTCTTTATCCATTTTTTGCTTTCTGGGATATTTACCTGGTACTGTAGACGAGCTTCTTGGGAACACAGCCGTCCCAAACTTTGGGGTGGCTCTCTGTTTTTGATTTTAATTTCCCTAAGGAATAGGACCATAAGTGCAATTGCCATAGGCTGTGTTGCTTTGTTTCTTACGTGTTTCAGGAAACACCATACACTTCTCCAGGGTGGCTGCTGGCAATTTACATCCTGCCAATCAGCATAACAAGGCTCCCTGTTCTCCATATCCTGTCCTACATTTCTGGATTTTACACTTTTTTCAGATGGCCCTTTTGCTGTGGGGGCAGTGAGACTTCATTGTAGTGCAGATTTCCTTTAGAGGCTTGCTTGGTTGGCCAAAAAGGGCGTATGCGTTTTTTCCTGAATATATTCAGGAAAAAACGCATACGCCCTTTTCGGCCAAGTGCATCATTGTCGATGTTCTGCCTCTTTTCCTATGTTTTCAGGGCAATTCCAGTCTACCCCCTGCAATCGTTTTCCTGAAATTCTGCTCCGCTTTCAAGTCCCCTTCGCAGGCTTACTTCAATATATTTTTGAAGGATAGCTGTCATTTATAAATCTGCAGGTTTGTGAATTACAGTGCCCCTGAGCTCTTTTCTTCAACTCGCTTTCTTGTGAGCTGGGCACAAAACCGCAGGATTGCTTCAGGCCCTAATCTGTTTCCGGCAGGGCATGCTGAGCCTTTGGTTAATTCCTCTTCTTGGTGGGAAATGAGCGTTACATTTGCCCGTGCAGACACCTACAGCTAGTCTCTCATTGGTTCTCCCTATTCCTGTTCATCTTGCACAGAAATTGCAAGCTGTGCCAAACAGGAGGTTAAAGGCACTGACTCTCCGAGCAGGGAGAGTGTTAGTAAAGCATCTGGAATGGTGAACCCGAGGACCAGGATACGAAAACTGAGTTGCATTTTAAATCGTTTCCCAATCACACGGTGGATGATACTCTGGGTTTCCCATGCATGTTTTAGCTGGAGGAAGAATCCCTTGAACCTGGAGAGTTGGGACCCATGGAATGGGTACCATGCAGTATGACTTCAAAGGGTCTGCATTTGCTCACCGAAACTCACCAATGCTATCAGCCTGAAGTGTCCAGCCTTATGTCTCAACCAGCTCTGTGTGTAGATGTGGTCAATCCCGGTTGCATCACATGCCCTGAGTGAATTATTTAAGAATTGCTCTCTATTTCACTGTCTTTGTGTTTTGTTTTCGAAATTTATTTTGATAATGGGATTTATCGGATTTTCACTGCTGCGTTTCGGCCGCTGTACACACGCTTGATTCTCTTACGGAGACATATATATCCATGGGTTTTAAGATTCTTCCTAGTCAGGTATATTCCTAGGCGTTGAATATGTGGTGTTGAGTCCATTTCGTTGAGCAAGGAGTAGGTCTTGTCTATTACATATTTGGCTTATGGAATGTTATCTGTGCTAATTTCAGTCTCTGGTTTTATGCAGCACCCCATGGCACCTTTCCCCATAAGCAAGCACTAGTTGGTTTTCTAAATTTCAGACCCTGTTCTGTTTTGTAATTCAGTTCACGTGTAGTCAAGTTTACATTCCGTGTATTAGTGATATCTTATGATGTTTCTTTTTCTGTGTGACGTAGTTCACGTAGAATCACCGTACCTGCATCCACTCACTATGCCGCTACGGGCCTGATGACACAGATTTCATTGCTGAGTGATATTGCATTGTACGTATGTGCCACAACTTCTTTATCCATTTTTTGCTTTCTGGGATATTTACCTGATACTGTAGACGAGCTTCTTGTGAACACAGCCGTCCCAAATATTGGGGTGGCTGTCTGTTTTTGATTTTAATTTCCGTAAGCTATAGGACCATAAGTGGAAGTGCCATAGGCTGTGTTGCTTTGTTTGTTACCTGTTTCAGGAAACACCATACACTTCTCCAGGGTGGCTGCTGGCAATTTACATCCTGCCAATCAGCATAACAAGGCTCCCTGTTCTCCATATCCTGTCCTACCTTTCTGGATTTTACACTTTTTTCAGATGGCCCTTTTGCCCGGGGGGCAGTGAGACTTCATTGTAGTGCAGATTTCCTTTACAGGCTTGCTTGGTTGGCCAAAAAGGGCGTATGCGTTTTTTCCTGAATATATTCAGGAAAAAACGCATACGCCCTTTTTGGCCAAGTGCATCATTGTCGAAGTTCTGCCTCTTTTCCTATGCTTTCAGGGCAATTCCAGTCTACCCCCTGCAATCGTTTTCCTGAAATTCTGCCCCGCTTTCAAGTCCCCTTCGCAGGCTGACTTCAATATATTTTTGGAGGATAGCTGTCATTTATAACTCTGCAGGTTTGTGAATTACAGTGCCCCTGAGCTCCTTTCTTCAACTCGCTTTCTTGTGAGCTGGGCACAAAACCGCAGGATTGCTTCAGGCCCTAATCTGTTTCCGGCAGGGCCTGCTGAGCCTTTGTTTAATTCCTCTTCCTGGTGGGCAATGAGCGTTACATTTGACCGTGCAGACACCTACAGCTAGTCTCTCATTGGTTCTCCCTATTCCTGTTCATCTTGCACAGAAATTGCAAGCTGTGCCAAACAGGAGGTTAAAGGCACTGACTCTCCAAGCGGGGAGAGTTTAGTAGAGCATCTGGAATGGTGAACCCGAGAACCAGGATACGAAAACTGAGATGCATTTTAAATCGTTTCCCAATCACACGGTGGATGATACTCTGGGTTTCCCATGCATGTTTTAGCTGGAGGAAGAATCCCTTGAACCTGGAGAGTTGGGACCCATGGAATGGGTACCATGCAGTATGACTTCAAAGGGTCTGCATTTGCTCACCGAAACTCACCAATGCTATCAGCCTGAAGTGTCCAGCCTTATGTCTCAACCAGCTCTGGGTGTAGATGTGGTAAATCCCGGTTGCATCACATGCCCTGAGTGAATTATTTAAGAATTGCTCTCTATTTCACTGTCTTTGTGTTTTGTTTTCGAAATTTATTTTGATAATGGGATTTATCGAATTTTCACTGCTGCGTTTCGCCCGCTGTATACACGCTTGATTCTCTTACGGAGACATATATATCCATGGGTTTTAAGATTCTTCCTAGTCAGGTATATTCCTAGGCGTTAAATATGTGGTGTTGGTTCCATTTCGTTGAGCAAGTTGTAGGTCCTGTCTATTACATATTTGGCTTATGGAAAGTTATCTGTGCTAATTTCAGTCTCTGGTTTTATGCAGCACCCCAAGGCACCTTTCCGCATAAGCAAGCATTAGTTGGTTTTCTAAATTTGAGACCCTGTTCTGTTTTGTAATTCAGTTCATGTGTAGTCAAGTTTACATTCCGTGTATTAGTGATATCTTATGATGTTTCTTTTTCTGTGTGACGTAATTCACGTAGAATCTCCGTACCTGCATCCACTCACTATGCCGCTACGGGCCTGATGACACAGATTTAATTGCTGAGTGATATTGCATTGTACGTACGTGCCACAAGTTCTTTATCCATTTTTTGCTTTCTGGGATATTTACCTGATACTGTAGACGAGCTTATTTTGAACACAGCCGTCCCAAATATTGGGGTGGCTGTCTGTTTTTGATTTTAATTTCCGTAAGCTATAGGACCATAAGTGGAAGTGCCATAGGCTGTGTTGCTTTGTTTCTTACGTGTTTCAGGAAACACCATACACTTCTCCAGGGAGGCTGCTGGCAATTTACATCCTGCCAATCAGCATAACAAGGCTCCCTGTTGTCCATAACCTGTCCTACCTTTCTGGATTTTACACTTTTTTTCAGATGGCCCTTTTGCCCGGGGGGCAGTGAGACTTCATTGTAGTGCAGATTTCCTTTACACGCTTGCTTGGTTGGCCAAAAGCGGCGTATGCGTTTTTTCCTAAATATATTCAGGAAAAAACGCATATGCCCTTTTTGGCCAAGTGCATCATTGTCGACGTTGTGCCTCTTTTCCTATGCTTTCAGGGCAATTCCAGTCTACCCCCTGCAATCGTTTTCCTGAAATTCTGCCTCACTTTCAAGTCCCCTTCGCAGGCTTACTTCAATATATTTTTGGAGGATAGCTGTCATTTATAACTCTGCAGGTTTGTGAATTACAGTGCCCCTGAGCTCCTTTCTTCAACTCGCTTTCTTGTGAGCTGGGCACAAAACCGCAGGATTGCTTCAGGCCCTAATCTGTTTCCAGCAGGGCACGCTGAGCCTTTGTTTAATTCCTCTTCCTGGTGGGCAATGAGCGTTACATTTGCCCGTGCAGACACCTACAGCTAGTCTCTCATTGGTTCTCCCTATTCGTGTTCATCTTGCACAGAAATTGCAAGCTGTGCCAAACAGGAGATTAAAGGCACTGACTCTCCGAGCAGGGAGAGTGTTAGTAAAGCATCTGGAATGGTGAACCCGAGGACCAGGATACGAAAACAGAGATGCATTGTAAATCGTTTCCCAATCACACGGTGGATGATACTCTGGGTTTCCCATGCATGTTTTAGCTGGAGGAAGAATGCCTTGAACCTGAAGAGTTGGGACCCATGGAATAGGTACCATGCAGTATGACTTCAAAGGGTCTGCATTTGCTCACCGAAACTCACCAATGCTATCAGCCTGAAGTGTCCAGCCTTATGTGTCAACCAGCTCTGGGTGTAGATGTGTTCAATCCCGGTTGCATCACATTCCCTGAGTGAATTATTTAAGAATTGCTCTCTATTTCACTGTCTTTGTGTTTTGTTTCGAAATTTATTTTGATAATGGGATATATCGGATTTTCACTGCTGCGTTTTGGCCGCTGTACACACGCTTGATTCTCTTACGGAGACATATATATCCATGGGTTTTAAGATTCTTCCTAGTCAGGTATATTCCTAGGCGTTGAGTATGTGGTGTTGAGTCCATTTCGTTGAGCAAGGAGTAGGTCTTGTCTATTACATATTTGGCTTATGGAATGTTATCTGTGCTAATTTCAGTCTCTGGTTTTATGCAGCACCCCAAGGCACCTTTCCCCATAAGCAAGCACTAGTTGGTTTTCTAAATTTGAGACCCTGTTCTGTTTTGTAATTCAGTTCATGTGTAGTCAAGTTTACATTCCGTGCATTAGTGATATCTTATGATGTTTCTTTTTCTGTGTGACGTAGTTCACTTAGAATCACCGTACCTGCATCCACTCACTATGCCGCTACGGGCCTGATGACACAGATTTCATTGCTGAGTGATACTGCATTGCACGTACGTGCCACAACTTCTTTATCCATTTTTTGCTTTCTGGGACATTTACCTGGTACTGTAGACGAGCTTCTTGGGAACACAGCCGTCCCAAACTTTGGGGTGGCTCTCTGTTTTTGATTTTAATTTCCCTAAGGAATAGGACCATAAGTGCAATTGCCATAGGCTGTGTTGCTTTATTTCTTACGTGTTTCAGGAAACACCATACACTTCTCCAGGGTAGCTGTTGGCAATTTACATCCTGCCAATCAGCATAACAAGGCTCCCTGTTCTCCATATCCTGTCCTATCTTTCTGGATTTTACACTTTTTTCAGATGGCCCTTTTGCCCGGGGGGCAGTGTGACTTAATTGTAGTGCAGATTTCCTTTACAGGCTTGCTTGGTTGGCGAAAAAGGGCTTATGCGTTTTTTCCTGAATACATTCAGGAAAAAACGCATACGCCCTTTTTGGCCAAGTGCATCATTGTCGACGTTCTGCCTCTTTTCCTATGCTTTCAGGGCAATTCCAGTCTACCCCCTGCAATCGTTTTCCTGAAATTCTGCCCCGCTTTCAAGTCCCCTTCGCAGGCTTACTTCAATATATTTTTGGAGGATAGCTGTCATTTATAACTCTGCAGGTTTGTGAATTACAGTGCCCCTGAGCTCCTTTCTTCAACTCGCTTTCTTGTGAGCTGGGCACAAAACCGCAGGATTGCTTCAGGCCCTAATCTGTTTCCGGCAGGGCATGCTGAGCCTTTGGTTAATTCCTCTTCCTGGTGGGAAATGAGCGTTACATTTGCCCGTTCATACACCTACAGCTAGTCTCTCATTGGTTCTCCCTATTCCTGTTCATCTTGCACAGAAATTGCAAGCTGTGCCAAACAGGAGGTTAAAGGCACTGACTCTCCAAGCAGGGCGAGTGTTAGTAAAGCATCTGGAATGGTGAACCCGAGGACCAGGACACGAAAACTGAGATGCATTGTAAATCATTTCCCAATCACACGGTGGACCATACTGTGGGTTTCCCATGCATGTTTTAGCTGGAGGAAGAATCCCTTGAACCTGAAGAGTTGGGACCCATGGAATAGTTACCATGCAGTATGACTTCAAAGGGTCTGCATTTGCTCACCGAAACTCACCAATGCTATCAGCCTGAAGTGTCCAGCCTTATGTGTCAACCAGCTCTGGGTGTAGATGTGGTCAATCGCGGTTGCATCACATGCCCTGAGTGAATTATTTAAGAATTGCTCTCTATTTCACTGTCTTTGTGTTTTGTTTCGAAATTTATTTTGATAATGGGATTTATCGGATTTTCACTGCTGCGTTTCGGCCGCTGTACACACGCTTGATTCTCTTACGGAGACATATATATCCATGGGTTTTAAGATTCTTCCTAGTCAGGTATATTCCTAGGCGTTGAATATGTGGTGTTGAGTCCATTTCGTTGAGCAAGGTGTAGGTCTTGTCTATTACATATTTGGCTTATGGAATGTTATCTGTGCTAATTTCAGTCTCTGGTTTTATGAAGCACCCCAACGCACCTTTCCCCATAAGCAAGCACTAGTTGGTTTTCTAAAGTTGAGACACTGTTCTGTTTTGTAATTCAGTTCATGTGTAGTCAAGTTTACATTCCGTGTATTAGTGATATCTTATGATGTTTCTTTTTCTGTGTGACGTAGTTCACATAGAATCACCGTATCTGCATCCTCTCACTATGCCGCTACGGGCCTGATGACACAGATTTCATTGCTGAGTGATACTGCATTGCAAGTACGTGCCACAACTTCTTTATCCATTTTTTGCTTTCTGGGATATTTACCTGGTACTGTAGACGAGCTTCTTGGGAACACAGCCGTCCCAAACTTTGGGGTGGCTCTCTGTTTTTGATTTTAATTTCCGTAAGCTATAGGACCATAAGTGGAAGTGCCATAGGCTGTGTTGCTTTGTTCCTTACGTGTTTCAGGAAACACCATACACTTCTCCAGGGAGGCTGCCGGCAATTTACATCCTGCCAATCAGCATAACAAGGCTCCCTGTTCTCCATATCCTGTCCTACATTTCTGGATTTTACACTTTTTTCAGATGGCCCTTTTGCCCGGGGGGCAGTGAGACTTCATTGTAGTGCAGATTTCATTTACAAGCTTGCTTGGTTGGCCAAAAAGGGCGTATGCGTTTTTTCCTGTATATATTCAGGAAAAAACGCATACGCCCTTTTTGGCCAAGTGCATCATTGTCGACGTTGTGCCTCTTTTCCTATGCTTTCAGGGCAATTCCAGTCTACCCCCTGCAATCGTTTTCCAGAAATTCTGCCCCGCTTTCAAGTCCCCTTCGCAGGCTTACTTCAATATATTTTTGGAGGATAACTGTCATTTATAACTCTGCAGGTTTGTGAATTACAGTGCCCCTGAGCTCCTTTCTTCAACTCGCTTTCTTGTGAGCTGGGCACAAAACCGCAGGATTGCTTCAGGCCCTAATCTGTTTTCAGCAGGGCACGCTGAGCCTTTGTTTAGTTCCTCTTCCTGGTCGGCAATGAGCGTTACATTTGCCCGTGCAGACACTTACAGCTAGTCTCTCATTGGTTCTCCCTATTCCTGTTCATCTTGCACAGAAATTGCAAGCTGTGCCAAACAGGAGGTTAAAGGCACTGACTCTCCAAGCGGGGAGAGTGTTAGTAAAGCATCTGGAATGGTGAACCCGAGGACCAGGATACGAAAACTGAGATGCATTTTAAATCGTTTCCCAATCACACGGTGGACGATACTCTGGGTTTCCCATGCATGTTTTAGCTGGAGGAAGAATCACTTGAACCTGGAGAGTTGGGACCCTTGGAATGGGTACCATGCAGTATGACTTCAAAGGGTCTGCATTTGCTCACCGAAACTCACCAATGTTATCAGCCTGAAGTGTCCAGCCTTATGTCTCAACCAGCTGTGGGTGTAGATGTGGTCAATCCCGGTTGCATCACATGCCCTGAGTGAATTATTTAAGAATTGCTCTCTATTTCACTGTCTTTGTGTTTTGTTTTCGAAATTTATTTTGATAATGGGATTTATCGGATTTTCACTGCTGCGTTTCGGCCGCTGTACACACGCTTGATTCTCTTACGGAGACATATATATCCATGGGTTTTAAGATTCTTCCTAGTCAGGTATATTCCTAGGCGTTGAATACGTGGTGTTGGGTCCATTTCGTTGAGCAAGGAGTAGGTCTTGTCTATTACATATTTGGCTTATGGAAAGTTATCTGTGCTAATTTCAGTCTCTGGTTTTATGCAGCACCCCAACGCACCTTTCCCCATAAGAAAGCACTAGTTGGTTTTCTAAATTTGAGACCCTGTTCTGTTTTGTAATTCAGTTCATGTGTAGTCAAGTTTACATTCTGTGTATTAGTGATATCTTATGATGTTTCTTTTTCTGTGTGACGTAGTTCACGTAGAATCACCGTACCTGCATCCACTCACTATGCCGCTACGGGCCTGATGACAGATTTCATTGCTGAGTGATATTGCATTGCACGTACGTGCCACAACTTCTTTATCCATTTTTTGCTTTCTGGGATATTTACCTGGCACTGTAGACGAGCTTCTTGTGAACACAGCCGTCCCAAACATTGGGGTGGCTGTCTGTTTTTGATTTTAATTTCCGTAATCTTTGGGACCAAAAGTGGAAGTGCCATAGGCTGTGTTGCTTTGTTTCTTATGGGTTTCAGGAAACACCATACACTTCTCCAGGGTGGCTGTTGGCAGTTTACATCCTGCCAATCAGCATAACAAGGCTCCCTGTTCTCCATATCCTGTCCTACCTTTCTGGATTTTACACTTTTTTCAGATGGCCCTTTTGCCCCGGGGGCAGTTAGACTTCATTGTAGTGTAGATTTCCTTTACAGGCTTGCTTGGTTTGCGAAAAAGGGCGTATGCGTTTTTTCCTGAATATATTCAGGAAAAAATGCATACGCACTTTTTGGCCAAGTGCACCATTGTCGACGTTCTGCCTCTTTTCCTATGCTTTCTGGGCAATTCCAGTCTACCCCCTGCAATCGTTTTCCTGAAATTCTGCCCCGCTTTCAAGTCCCCTTCGCAGGCTTACTTCAATATATTTTTGGAGGATAGCTGTCATTTATAACTCTGCAGGTTTGTGAATTACAGTGCCCCTGAGCTCCTTTCTTCAACTCGCTTTCTTGTGAGCTGGGCACAAAACCGCAGGATTGCTTCAGGCCCTAATCTGTTTCTGGCAGGGCACGCTGAGCCTTTGGTTAATTCCTCTTCCTGGTGGGAAATGAGCCTTACATTTGCCCGTGCAGACACCTATAGCTAGTCTCTCATTGGTTCTCCCTATTCCTGTTCATCTTGCGCAGAAGTTGCAAGCTGTGCCAAACAGGAGGTTAAAGGCACTGACACTCCAAGCGGGGAGAGTGTTAGTAAACCGTCTGGAATGGTGAACCCGAGGACCAGGATACCAAAACTGAGATGCATTTTAAATCGTTTCCTAATCACACGGTGGACCATACTCGGCGTTTCCCACGAATGTTTTAGCTGAAGAAAGAATCCCTTGAACCTGGAGAGTTGGGACCATTGGAATGGGTACCATGCAGTATGACTTCAAAGGATCTGCATTTGTTCATCGAAACTCACCAATGCTATCAGCCTGAAGTGTCCAGCCTTATGTGTCAACCAGCTCTGGGTGTAGATGTGGTAAATCCAGGTTGCATCACATGCCCTGAGTGAATTATTTAAGAATTGCTACCTATTTCACTGTCATTGTGTTTTGTTTTTGAAATTTATTTTAATAATGGGATTTATCGGATTTTCACTGCTTCGTTTATGCCGCTGTACACGCGCTTGATTCTCTTACGGAGACATATAAGTCCATGGGTTTTAAGATTCTTACTAATCCGTTATATTCTTAGGCATTGAATATGGCGTGTTGAGTCCATTTCGTTGAGCAAGGAGTAGGTCTTGACTATTACATATTTGGCTTATGGAATGGTATCTGTGCTAATTGCAATCTCTGGTTTTATGCAGCACCCCAACTCACCTTTCCCCTTAAGGAAGCATAAGTTGGTTTTCTTAATTTGAAACCCTCTTTTCTTTTGTAATTCAGTTCATGTGTAGCCATGTTAACATTCCATGTATTAGTGATATCTTATGTCTTTTTCTTTTTGAATTATGTGACTTCGAATGATCACACGTAACTCCTCTGGAGTTGTTATAACTGGCCGTATTTCATTGATTTCCAGGCTGAGTAATATTCCACTCTACATAAGCACCACATCTCTGTCCGTTTTTTCTCTGCAGATACATTTAAGTTATATCCTAGTCGAAGGTCTTTTAAACAGAGAGGTGGTAAACATTGGGGTGCCTGTGTCCTCTCGATTTTTGTTTTTCCCAAGATATACGTCCATGAGTGCAAGTGCCCTGTGCTCGGTAGCTCATTTTTTAGATGCTTTAGTAAACACAATAGACTTATCCAGAGTGACCGTTGGCAATATACATTTCCACTATAAGACTCACAGGGCTCCCTTTTCTCCTTGCCCTGTCCTGCATTTCTGGTGTTTACACTTTATGAGGACGGCTCTTCTGACTGATGCAAAGTGATATGTTTTGTAGTATTGATTTCCAGTGCCCACCTGTTTGGTTGGCTAAAAAAGTGTATGCCCTTTTCTTGAATATATACAGAAAAAGACGCATACACCCTTTTTGGCCAACTGCAATGTTGGCAATGTTCAGCCCCTTTTCTTGTGCTTAATGGCGAGTCCTTTCTACCTCTTCCAATCCCTTTCCTGCCATTCTCCGTTGCTTACAAGTCCTTTTCTCTGACTTTCCTCAAGACATTTTTCAGTGATAGATATTTTCAATTCTGCAGTTTCGTGAATTTTAGTGCCCCTGAGTTCCATTTTCCAACTTGTGTTTATGGGAACTGGCCACAAAGCATCAGGATTCCTCAAGCCCTATTCTGTTTCCATGGGCAACCCTAGCCTTTGGTCAATTCGTCTTCCTGATTGGAAATTAGAGTGGCATGTGCCTGTCCGAACACCTAGGACTTGTCTCTCATTGTTCCTCCTCCTTCTGCTTCATCCTCTGGACAAATTCCAAACTGTATGCAACAGGATGTTGACAGTGCTGACATCTCCAAGTGGGGAGACTGTTAGTAAAGACGCTGGAGTGGTGAACCCTAGCACCAAGAGATGAGGAGATGAGATGCCTTTTCCAAACTTTTCCCGATCAGACGGTATACCATCCTCTGGGTGTGACAGGCATGTTTTAGGTGTAGGAAGGGTCCCATTCATGTGAGGAGAACACCAGGGGATTTTAAATATCAGTGTCTCTCCGCAACCCAAACTGGGGAATTTTTTAAGCTACGGCTACACATATGTTCATTAAGGGCCTTGGGAAGTAGGCAGAGTCCAAACTTTAGATGATTGAAGTCTTCAGGGTCAGAAGCACTCACCACTGTCTTCCCTTAGATTCCATTTTTACTGTCATTGATGGATGATGTCAATAAAAATATCTATTCTTTTTCAGATCATTTCCCCTTATAGGTTATTGCAAAATATTGAGTGTAGTTCCCTGTGCTATACAGTAGTTCCTTGCTGATGATTTCATACATAGCAGTGTGTATGTGTTAATCCCAAACTGTTAATTTATCCCTCCTCCTACCATTTCCCTTTGGTAATAATAAATTATAAGATTTTATGCTTCTCAGAAATGGGGGAGCTGAAAGAGAGGTATCATTTTCAATGCAAAAGCATTTAAAACAAGATTGAAGCTTTAACCAAGATTATTAGATGTACATCCTTGGAAAGAAATCACTTTGTTTCTCTAATATTGACCTGACAAAGAAGACAAACCTTTTCACTGAACTTGCTTATAAGAAAGTGATGGAAATATCAAATGGAAGTGTTAGAAACATCTTATTTTACCCGAGCCTTATACACTGTTCTATGTTAATTACAGTTTGGCTCACACATCTGTTCATTGAAGTTACAATGTTCTCAATTTCTGTTACTGATCCTCCAGAGTGGACGCCAACAAGTGTCCCCCTGCCCAGTGTCATTGGAGCCAATAGATCGAGACTGAGTTTGGTTCAAAAGCAAAGGAAACTTTATATTTTGATCAGAGAATGGAGAGGTGCTACCCTGTGGGCTGTGGGCTGGGCTGCTGTGTAGAGATCCTGTCAGAGTCACTGGGAGGGAGGGGGCTGAGCTCTCGAGGACCTGGTTGGCTGCAGCTCAGGCTCTATGTCACGGAGTCTGAACTGGGCCCCAGGAGCTGAAGTGTCATCGAGCCATTCTGCTCTAGGAAATCTGGTCTGAAGTGCCGGGTGTGGAACCTCTGTATGCGGGACACTAGGAGCACCTGAAATTAGACAAAGCACAAAGGATAAAAATGGTTAGACTTTATTTTATTGCCCAGATTCTATTTTTATCTCCCAGGCATTTTTAAGGGGCTTTGCCTGGGACAAACTTCTCTTCTGCCTTTTGTCCCTTTCCTCATTCTTGGAGTGCTGCGGGTGCAGACCCTTCTTCTGTAACTGCTGAGTGCTGAGTTAGGAGGCTTCATACCCGTGGGCGAGGGTCAGAACTTCTCCCCAGCAGCCTCCAGGTGACGTTGATTGTCCCCAGGCCTCCTGCCTCCCTGCTCGTCCACCTGAGCACCAGTATTGGAAGTGTTATAGATTCTAATGACCTTTAAGGGTCCAGAAAGGAGATGTGCAGTGGCGCTGTGAGGTCCAGTTTCACTCCGCCCCACATTTGTTCGGCCACCTTAGGCTGACCGTTTCTGCCAGCCTAGATGCTCTGACCAACAGTCTGCGCTTTCTTCCATTAGGCCCCTGAATTAACGTAAAAACAGCACCAGGTGTCAGGATCCTGCCCGCTCAGCTCCCAGACAGTCCAGGGTCAGTGGTGATGAAGGATCATGATGGTCACTGAGTCAAGAGCCTTTGGAAGTAAACAGGAGTCCAGCCGGTCTTATTGGCCACCATCATCAGG
This sequence comes from Phocoena phocoena, assembly GCF_963924675.1. NCBI lineage: Eukaryota > Metazoa > Chordata > Mammalia > Artiodactyla > Phocoenidae > Phocoena > Phocoena phocoena. Next base: position 1,068,928 of record NW_027077598.1, on the reverse strand, counting down.
GTGTCTGTAGGCTTTTCTATGGTGACAGCATGATATACGGTTCCCCCGCCAAGATTATTAGCTCCCCTCTGGGTACAGTAAGTACTGCAAGCAGTAGTCTACTCTTTTGGGACACACTCTTGTTGTTTTATGAGAGAAACTCCAGGTCAAGTGATGGTCACACGGGTCGTCATGGTGCCCCGTTGCCCCCGGTTATCTCTCTGGAGGTTGGAGTTGGAGGGCCTCCTCAATCGAGGTCAGTGTGCCCACGGAGCAAACCCTGCAACTTCAGGGCATGGTTGGGGATTAGGATCACCACGTGGGGTCCGTTTCCCTTAGAAGGGAGGTGGCCTTTTGGGCTGCTGATTTCCAGGTTTTCAGATACCACCAGTATCTTGGCCAGATGTGGCGGTGGGCCAAGCCCCTTGGTGACCATAGTTTATCCTACCTGGATGGCATTCTTGCATTGTTCCATTTCAAGTGGTCCCAGTTTTTGCACTAATACTCCAATGGCGATTCACCTTTCACCAGGAATGTAAAGGTCAAAGGGTTTAGCTAAATTAGGGAGTTCCAGGGCAAGGGTCTGAATTGACTGCTCTTTCCATTCTTGAAAGGCCACTTCTGGATTCTATTCAAAAGGATCATCATCTTTTCCTTTCAGTGTTTCATATAGAGGCCCAGCTAGTAGACTGTAGTTAGGGATCCAGAGGCAGGAAACCCTGGCTTCCCCAGGAAACCCTAAGCTGTCTTCTAGTTTCAGAAAGGGGTAAGGCTGTAAATTGTTTCTTCCCTTTCCTGGGATGGGCTTCTCCGACCTTCTGTGAGAATGAAGCCCAGGCAGGTCACCGTAGTCTGTGATACTTGAGCTTTTTTGTGGACAACTTCTATCCTTTATTGGCTTGGTAGTTCTGAGGCCTCCTTAGTAGGGCTGGCGATCAGAATGTCGTCTGAATATTGAAGGAGTGTTTCCTTTTCCAGAGGTAGAACTTTTAGGTCTTTAGCTGAGCTTTCCCCAAAGATGGTGTGGGAATTTTTGAACCCTTGGGGCAAGACAGCCTGGAAGTATTGTTTTAGTTGTATGTTGAGTCCTGTCACTCACAAGCCAAAATTTCTTGTGACTCTGGGACTAGTGGAATACAAAAGAAGGCATCAGTGAAGACTAATACAGAATACCAAGTCCTGGTGGTTGGTAGAATGACCAGCAGGGTGTAGGATTTAGGAACTACTGGAGGTATATCCTCAGTGGCTTCACTGACTGTCCTGACATCCTTTACCAGGACTCCAGCAGCCCATGGGGCTCTCGAGGTCAGGCCAATCCCAGGATATGGAGCTCACCTGGGCAGGTACCCTACCCCCACCCCAGCCCACGGGGCTCTCGTGTTCAGGCCCCTCCCAGGATATGGGATTCCCTGGGCAGGTCCTCTGCAGTCCATGGGGCTCCCGTGGTCAGGCCCCTCCCAGGATACAGAGCTACCCTTGCAGGTACCTTGGCAGGGCTGGGCACACAGGAACCGTGCACATAGCCCTCATTGCAGAGCACTCCAAGCTCACCTGTCGCTCAGATCTGACACAGAGCACCTCAGAGCAGGACTTGAACTAACAAACAGCAGCTCTGACAGGTCTGTGACCCTGGGCATCACTCTGTGCGGCCTCCTCCACCTGGTCTTCCAGAGACTTCCACTGCACCCGGGGCACCAGGCCTCTGTCTCCAACCACCACCCACCCCTCCTCTCCCTGACTCCTGGGTTCCTCTCATTAGGAGAGGGTTTTCTTGAAGTTGTCTCCCACTCATGGGCCAGATAATATAATTAGAAAACAAGCCAGAGCTGCAGCCCCTTGTCTATCCTGACTCTCAGGAGCCCACACCTGTTCCTTGGACCTGGCCAATTCAGCAAGTTCCATTTTCAGCAACTGTGAGCCCCTGAGGGGTGATTATTGGCTGGCTTGGGAAGCCTGACCGTGCCGGCCAGCCCTCCCCAGGTGTGCCTGGGTTGAGATCAATATAAACACCGCTCCAGGCAGCAAGAGCCCCTGCAGCTGTGCCTGACGCCATTTTCTCTGCCCTGTCAGCAGTCTCGGGGCTGGGCTGGTGGGAGGGAGTGAGAGGTCACGGCTTTGTGGGTGTCCCAGTGTGAGTGGGGCTCTGCTGGACTTTCTGCAGCAGTTGCCAAGATGCTACCTGCTAAAGAAGAGGATGTGTCACCCACACCTGCTGCTGGAATTTCTCCCTGGGCACAGGTGAGGAAGGAAGAAAGCAGTGGGGGCCGGGACAGCAGGGGTATCTCAGGCAGGGAAATGGAGAGCTTCCAGAAGAGCACCCAGGGCCAGGACCATCCTGACTGGCCTGCAGGCACCAAGTCGGCTGGCATGCTGTCCCTCATGTGGCTCCATGGCCCTTCCTCTAGGTTTTCAAGTCCTTGTACATATTCAGGTGTTTAGCCTTGGAAGGGTGGGAACATTTCAGCAGCAGCTGGCCTGGGGCTCGGCCCACGTTTACTCACAGATACCTCGGCACGGTCCCCCAGCTTTGCAGTGAGGACGCTTGTTGCGAGGAGCATGCTGGCTGAATGGGAGATGATTCCCCACCACTGACCAACTTCAGAATTGTTTGCAATTGGAGCAAGTGCCCTGAAACGGTTTTCCTCTGTGTAACTGGTGGGTTCTGTTCTTTTTTATCTTTTTTTCGTTTTTGGTTCAAGGTAGATTTTATTCCTCTTTTGTGTATTTACAGATATAAGCATGGAAATAATTTATTCATATAAATACATGTATGTGAAGGGAAGAATATTTTTTCTGTTTTACTTTTTTTAATTTTATTTTTTTATTTTGAATTTAATTTTATATTTTTATACAGTAGGTTGTTTTTGGTTATCTACTTTATACATATAAATGTATACATACCAATCCCAATATCTCAACTCCTCCCACCACCATCCCCAACAGCTTTCCCCCCTTGTTGTCCATACGTTTGTTGTATACATGTATTGCTCTATTTCTGCCTTGCAAAACGGTTCATCTGTACAATTTTTCTAGGTTCCACATATATGCATTAATATACAAGATTTGTTTTTCTCTTTCTGACTTACTTCACTCTGTATGACAGTCTCTAGATCCATCAACGTCTCTACAAATGTCCCAATTTCATTCCTTTTTATGGCTTAGTAATATTCCATTTTATATATGTACCACATCTTTATGCATTCGTCTGTCTGTGGGCATTTAGGTTGCTTCCATTTCCTGGATAGTGTAAATAGTGATGCAATGAACATTGTGGTGAATGTCTCTTTTTGATTTATGGTTTTGTCTGGGTATATGCTCAGTAGAGGGATTGCTGTATCATATGGTAATTCTATTCTTAGTTTTATAAGAAACTCCATAATGTTCTCCACAGTGACTGTATCAATTTACGTTCCCAACAATAGTGGAAGAGGATTCCTTATCTCCACACCGTTTCCAGCATTTGTTGTTTGTAGATTTTCTGATGATGCCCATTCTAATAGGTGTGAGGTGATACACCATGGATGAGTCTATTTCGTTGAGCAAAGAGTAGGTCTTGTTTATTACGTATTTGGCTTATGGAATGGTATGTGTGCTAATTTCAATCTGTTTTTATACAGCAGCCCAACTCAACTTTCCCCTTAAGCAAGCATAAGGTTTTTATCTAAATGTGAGACTCTGTTCGGTTTTGTAATTCAGTTTATGTGTAGCCAAGTTTACACTCCCTCTATTAGTGATATCTTATGATAATTATCTTTCTTTGTGTGACATATTTCTCTTAGAATCATCATAATTAAATCCACTCAATTTGCTGCTACAGGCCTGATGACATTGATTTCACTGCTGAGTGATATTCCGTTGTACGTAAGTAGCACTTCTTTATCCATTTTTTTCTTTCTGGGATACTTAATTTGTACTGGACTCGAGGTTCTTGTAAACACAGCAGCCCTAAATTTTGTGTTGGCTGTGTCTTGTTGATTTTAATTTTCCTAAGCTATAGGGTCAAAAGTGGAAGTGCCCTAGGCTCTGTAGCTTTGTTTTTTAGATGTTTCAGGATACACCATGAACATCTCCAGAGTGTCTGTTGGCAATTTACATCCCGCCCATCAGCATAACACGGCTCCCTGTTCTCCATGGCCTGTCCTGTGTTTCTGGTTTTTACACTTTATTCAGATGGCCTTTTTGACGAATGGGAAATGTGACTTCATTGTAGTGTGGATTTCCATTGCTGGAGTGCTTGGTTGGCCAAAATGTTCATATGCGTTTTTTCCTGAATATATTCAGGAAAAATGTATACGCACTTTTTGTCCATGTGCATCACTGTCAAAGATCTGCCGCTTTTCATATGCTTTAAATGCAATTCCAATCTACCTCTTGAAATATGATTCCTGCAATTCTGCCTCGTTTTCAAGTCCTCTTTGCAGACTTACTTCGATATATTTTTGCCAATAGCTGTCATTTATCTCTGCAGGTTTGTGAATTACAGTGCCCCTGAGCTCCTTTCTTAACTCGCTTCCTTGTAAGCTGGCCACAAAACTGCAGGTTTGCTTCAGGCCATAATCAGGGTCCGGCACGGCACTCTGAGCCTTTGGTTAATTCCTCTTCCTGGTGGGAAATTAGAGTTAAATGTGCCCCTCCAGATACCTGCCTCACTCCCAGCCACATGGTGATGTATGTCCTCAGGTTTGAGGCCATATGTGATGGGTTCCTCATCTTTTGATGATGTGGCCACACTGGTGTGTGGACACTCCTGCCTGGTTCCCATCCCCTTGGTGATGTGGGCCCTCTGGTGAGACTCTGATCCTGGTTGGGTTCCTCACACATCCGTGAGGTGAGCCCTCTTCTCTGAGGTCACTCCTGCCTGGCTGGCACAACCCGCCTTGTTGACTTCGGCACCCTGGTGGCAGTTGGAGCCTGCTGGGAGCCTCCTTCCCGCGGTGATGAGGCCCTCTGGCGTCAGACCCTAATGGCGGGGTTCCCACATTTTCTGATACGTGCTAAGTGGTACGAGGGCACTCCTGCCAGGTTCCCATCCTCATGAGCGTGTGGGCCTTCTGTTCTGAGGTCCTAACAGCTGGGTTGCTCACACTTTCATGATGTGGGCCCTCTGCTGTGAGGTCAATCCTGCCTGGCTGGCGCACGTCGCCTTGGCGACGTGGACCCTCTGGTGGCAGTTGGAGCGTGCTGGGGCCTCCTCCCCTCAGTGATGAGGGCCTTCTGGTGTCAGACCCTAAGTGCTGGGCTCCACACATTTTCTGATGTGTGCCCAGTGGTGCGAGTCGCTCCTGCCAGGTTCCCATCCCCATGGGCATGTGGGACTTCTGTTCTGTGGTCCCAACTGCTGGGTTGCTCACAGTTTCATGATGTGGGCCCTTTGCTGTGTGTTCACTCTGGCCTGTATCCCATAGTGTCAGTGCTCTGGGCCTCCAGCTTGGAGTTTCCAACTTCTCGATTCCTCACCTTTTTTATTCTATGGGCCCTCGGTTGTGCGTCTCCTCCTGCATGCCTCACTCCCAGCCCCTTCGTGATGTGTGTCCCCTTGTTTGAGGCCACATGTGCTGTGTTCCTCACCTTTCTATAATGTGGCCACACTGGTGTGAGGACACTCTTGCCTGGTTCCCATTCCCTTGGTGATGTTGGCCCCACTGCTGTTAGGACAGTCTTGCCTGGTTCCCATCACCTTGGTGATGTTGGCCCTCTGGTGAGAGTCTGATCCTGGTTAGGTTCCTCACCCTTCTGTGAGGTGGGCCCTCTGCTCTGAGGTCACTCCTGCCTGGCTGGCACACCCCGCCTTGGCAACGTCGGCCATATGGTGGCAGTTGGAGCCTGCTGGGAGCCTCCTCCCCTCGGTGATGAGGGCCCTCTGGCCTCAGGCCCTAACTGCTGGGTTCCCACATTTTCTGATTCGTGCTAAGTGGTGCAAGGACACTCCTGCCAGGTTCCCATCCCCATGGGGATGTGAGCCTTCTGCTCTGAGGTCCCAACGGCTGTGTTGCTCACAGTTTCATGATGAGGGCCCTCTGGTGTGAGTTCACTCCTGCCTAGATCCCATAGCCTCGCTGCTCCTGGCTGCCTGCCAGAGGTTCCAACTGTGGGATTCCTCACCTTTTTTATTCTATGGTCCCTCTGTTTTGAGGATCCTCTGGCCTGCCTCACTCCCAGCCCCTTGGTGATGTGTGTCCTCAGGTTTGAGGCCACGTGTGCTGGGTCCCTCAAATTATGGTGATGTAGCCCCACTGGTGTGAGGACACTCCTGCCTGGTTCCCATTCCCTTGGTGATGTTGGCCCTCTGGTGACAGTCTGATCCTTGTTGGGTTCCTCACACTTCTGTGAGGTGGGCTTTCTGCTCTGAGGTCACTCCTGCCTGGTTGGCACACCCCGCCTTGGTGACATCGGCCTTATGGTGGCAGTTGGAGCCTGCTGGGAGCCTCCTCCCCTCGGTGATGAGGGTCCTCTGGCCTCAGGTCCTAACTGCTGGGTTCCCACATTTTCTGATTCGTGGAAGTGGGCCGAGGACACTCCTGTCAGGTTCCCATCCCCATAGGGATGTGGGCCTTCTGCTCTGAGGTCCCATCCGCTGGGTTGCTCACAGTTTCATGATGTGGGACCTCTGCTGTGAGTTTGCTGTGGCCTGGATCCCATAGACTCTGTGCTCTGGGCGGCCTACTGGCCGGTTCCAACTGCTGGATTCCTCACAACTTTTATTCTGTGGGCTCTGTTTTGTGAGGATACTCCTGCTTGCCTCACTCCTAGCCCCTTGGAGATGTGGGTCCCCTGTTTTAGGCCACATCTCCGGGGTTCCTCACCTTTCTATAATGTGGCCACACTGGTGTGAGGACCCTCCTGCCTGGTTCCGATCCCCTTGGTGATGTGGGCCCTCTGGTGAGAGTCTTATCCTGGCTGGTTTCCTCACCCTTCTGTGAGGTAGGCCCTCTGCGGTGAGGTCACTCCTGCCTGGCTGGCACACATCACCTTGGTGACGTGGGCCCTCAGTTGGGAGTTGGTGTCTGCTGCGAGTCTCCGTCCCTCGATAATGAGGGCCCTCTTGCATCAGACCCTAACTCCTGGGCTCCCAAAATTTGCAGATGTGCGACCTGTGGTGCGAGTACACTCCTGTCAGGTTCCCAACCCCATGGGAATTTGGGCCTTCTGCTCTGAGGTCCCAACGGCTGGGGTGCTCACAGTTTCATGATGAGGGCCCTCTGATGTGCGTTCATTCCGGCCTAGATCCCATAGGCTTGCTGCTCCTGGGCGCCTGCTGGGAGGTTCCAACTGCGGGATTCCTCACCTTTTTTATTCTATGGGCCCTCTGTTTTGAGGCTCCTCCTGCCTGCCTCAATCCCAGCCCCGTTGTGATGTGTGTCCTCTGGTGTGAGGCCACATGTGCTGGGTCCCTCACCTTTCGATGATGTGGCCCCAATGGTGTGAGGACACTCGTGCCTGTTTCCGAGCCCCTTGGTGATGTGGCCCCTCTGGTGAGAGTCTGATCCTGGCTGGGTTCCTTACCGTTCTGTGAGGTGGGCCCTGTGCTCTGAGGTAACTCCTGCCTGGCTTGCTCCCATTGCCTTGGTGACGTCGGCCCTCTGGTGGCAGTTGGATCCTTTTGGAGACTCCTGTCCTCGGTGATGAGGTCCCTCTGGCGTCAGGCTCTAACTGCTGGGCTCCCCAGGTTTTCTGATGTGAGCCCAGTGATGCCAGGACACTCGTGAAATGTTCCCATCCCCATGGCGATATGGGCCTTCTGCTCTGAGGTTCCAACGACTGGGTTGCTCACAGTTTCCTGATGTTAGCTCTCTGGTGTTAGTTCACTCATTCCTAGATCCCATAGCCTCTGTACTCTGGGCCGCCTGCTGGGAAGTTCCAACTGCTGGGTTCCTCACCTTTTTTATTCTTTGGGCCCTGTGTTGGGAGGCTCCTCCTGCCTGTGTCACTCCCAGCCCCTTGGTGATGTAGGTCCTCTGGTTTGTGGCCACATGTGCCAGTTTCCTCATCTTTTAGTGATGTGGCCCCACTGGTGTGAGGACACTCGTGCCTGGTTCCCGTCCCCTTGGTGATATGGGCCCTCTGGTGAGAGTCTGATCCTGGTTGGGTTCCTCACACTTCTTTGAGGTGGGCCGTCTGCTGTGAGGTCACTCCTGCCTGGCTGGCACACCCCGCCTTGGCGACGTGGGCCCTCTTGTGGTAGTTGGAACATGCTGGGAGCCTCCTCCCCTCAGTGATGAGGGCCCTCTGGCGTCAGGCCCTAACTGCTGGGTACCCACATTTTCTGATATGTGCTAAGTGGTGCGAGGACACTCCTGCCATGCTCCCAACACCTTGGGGATGTGGACCTTCTGCTCTGAGGTCCAAATGGCTGGGTTGCTCGCAGTTTCATGATGTGGACCCTCTGCTGTGAGTTTACTGTGGCCTGAATTGCATAGACTTGGTGCTCTTGGCCGCCTGCTGGGAGGTTCCCATTGCTGGATTCCTCAGCTTTTTTATTCTATGGGCCCTGTGTTGTGAGGCTACTCCTGCCTGCCTCATTCCGAGCCCCTTGGAGATGTGGGTCTTCTGGTTTAGGCCACATGTGCTGGGTTCCTCACCTTTCTATGATGTGGCCACACTGGTGTGAAGACTCTCCTGCCTGGTTCTGATCACCTTGGTGATGTGGGCCCTCTGGTGAGAGTCTTATCCTGGCTGTGTTCCTCACCCTTCTGTGAGGTAGGCCCTCTGCGGTGAGGTCACTCCTACCTGGCTGTCACACGTCACCTTGGCGACGTGGGACCTCAGTTGGGTGTTGGTGCCTGATTGGAGTCTCCTCCCCTTGGTAATGAGAACCCTCTGGCGTCAGGCCCTAACTCCTGGGTTCCCTAAATTCTCTGATGTGTGCCCTGTGGTGCGAGTACACTTCTGACAGGTTCCCAACCCCATGGGAATGTGGGCCTTCTGCTCTGAGATCCCAACGCCTAGGTTGCTCACAGTTTCATGATGACGGCCCTCTGGTGTGAGATCACTCCGGCCTGGATCCCATAGTCTCGCTGCTCCTGGCCGCCTGCTGGGAGGTTCCAACTGCGGGATTCTTCACCTCTTTAATTCTATGGTCCCTCTGTTTTGAGGCTCCTCCTGCCTGCCTCAATCCCAGCTCCCTTGTGATGTGTGTCCTCTGGTTTGAGGCCACGTGTGCTGGGTCCCTCACTTTTTGGTGATGTGGCCCCACTAGTGTGAGGACACTCCTGCCTGGTTCCCATTCCCTTGGTGATGTGGGCCCTCTGGTGAGAATCTGATCCTCTTTGGTTCTTCACACTTCTGTGAGGTTGACCCTCTGCTCTGAGGTCACTCCTGCCTGGTTGTCGCACTCCGCATTGGCGACGTCGACCCTATGGTAGCAGTCGGAGCTGGCTGGGAGCCACCGCCCCTCGGTGATGAGGGCCCTCTGGCATCAGGCACTAATTGCTGGGCTCCCCCCTTTTTTTCATGTGTGCCCACTCTTGCGATGACACTCCTGCTTGTTTCCCTTCCCCATGGGGATGTGGGCCTTCTGCTCTGAGGTCACAACGGCTGGGTTGCTTACAGAATCACAATGAGGGCCCTCTGTTGTGAGTTCATGCCGGCCTGGATCTCATAGCCTCAGTGCTCTGGGCCGCCTGCTAGGAAGATCCAACTGCTGGTTTCCACACCTTTTGTATACAATGGGACATGTGTTGTGAGGTTAATCCTGCCTGCCTCACTCCGAAACCCATGGTGATGTGGGTCCTCTGGTTTGAGGCCACATGTGCTGGGTACCTCAACTTTTGATGATGTGGCCCCACGGGTGTGAGGACACTCCTGCCTGGTTCCCATCACCTTGGTGATGTGGGCCCTCTGGGGAGAGTCTGATCCTGGCTGGGTTCCCTACCATTCTGTGAGGTGGGCCCTCTGATGTCAGGTCACTCCTGCCTGGCTAGCTCACATCGCCTTGGCGACGTGGGCCCTCTGTTGGCCACTGGAGCATGCTGGGAGCCTCCTACTCCCGTGAATGATGGCCCTGGAAAAAATGCATATGCCCTTTTTGGCCAAGTGCTTCATTGACAAGGTTCTGCCACTTCTCTTATGCTTTCAGAGCAATTCACGTCTACCTCCTGAAATCGGATTCCAGCAATTCTGCCCCACTTTCAAGTCCTCTTCGCAGCCTTAATTCAATATATTTTTGTACGATTTCTGTCATTTATAAGTCTGCAGGTATGTGAATGACAGTGCCCCTGAGCTCCTTTCCTCAACTCGCTTTCTTGTGAGCTGGCCACAAAACCGCAGGATTGCTTCAGGCCCTAATCTTGTTCCAGCACGGCATGCTGAGCCTTCGGTTAATTCCTTTTCCTGTTGGGAAATGAGTGTTAAAATTGCCCGTGCATACTGGGCATATACCCTGAGAAAACCAAAATTCAAAAAGAGTCATGTACCAAAATGTTCATTGCAGCTCTATTTACAATAGCCCGGAGATGGAAAGAACCTAAGCGCCCATCATCGGACGAATGGATAAAGAAGATGTGGCACATATACACAATGGAATATTACTCAGCCTTAAAAAGAAATGAAACTGAGTTATTTGTAATGAGATGGATAGACCTAGAGTCTGTCATACAGAGTGAAGTAAGTCAGAAAGAAAAAGACAAATAGCGTATGCTAACACATATATATGGAATTTAAAGGAAAAAAATGTCATGAAGAACCTAGGGATAAGACAGGAATAGAGGCGCAGACCTACTGGAGAACGGAATTGAGGATATGGGGAGGGGGAATGGTGAGTTTTGACAGGGCGAGAGAGAGTCATGGACATATACACACTAACAAACGTAGTAAGGTAGATAGCAAGGGGGAAGCAGCCGCAAGGCACAGGGATATTAGCTCGGGGCGTTGGGACAGCCTGGAGGGGTGGAAGGGAGAGAGAGGGAGGGAGGGAGACACAAGAGGGAAGACACAGGGAGCATATGTATATGTATAGCTGATTCACTTTGTTATAAAGCAAAAACTAACACACCATTGTAAAGCAATTATACCCCAATAAAGATGTTAAAAAAAATATTTGCCCGTGCACACACCTACAGATAGCCTCCCATTGGTTCTCCGTATTCCTGTTCATCTTGCGCAGAAATTGCAAACAGTGCCAAACAGGAGGTTAAAGGCACTGACTCTCCAAATGGGGAGAGTGTAAGAAAAGGGTCTGGAATGGTGAACCTGAGTACCAGGGGACGAAAACAGACATGCATGTAAAAAGGTTTCCCAGTCACACGGTGGAGCATACTCTGGGTTTCCCATGCAAATTTTAGCAGAAGGAAGAATCCCTTGAACCTGGAGAGTTGGGAACCATGGAATGGGTACCAGGCAGTATGACATCAAAGGGTCTGCATTTGCTCATTGAACCTCACCAATGCTATCAGCCCAAAGGATCCAGCCTTATCTCTCACCCAGCTCTGGGTGTAGATGTGGTAAACCAGGTTGCATTACATGCCCTGTGTGAGTTATGTAAGAATTGCTCTCTATTTCACTGTCATTGTGTTTTGTTTTTGAAATTTTTTTTTGACACAGGGATTTATCGGATTTTCACTGCTGCGTTAATGCCGCTGTACACACTCTTGATTCTCTTACGGAGACATAAATATCCACGGGTTTTAAGATTCTTCCTAGTCAGGTATATTCCTAGGCGTTGAATATGTGGTGTTGAGTCCATTTCGTTGAGCAAGGAGTAGGTCTTGTCTATTACATATTTGGCTTATGTGGCTTATGGAACGGTATCTGTGCTAATTTCAGTCTCTGGTTTTATGCAGCACTCCAACGCACCTTTCTACATAAGAAAGCACAAGTTGGTTTTCTAAATTTGAGACTGTTCTGTTATGTAATTCAGTTCATGTGTAGTCAAGTTTACATACTGTGTATTAGTGATATTTTATGATGTTTCTTTTTATGTGTGACTTATTTCACGTAGAATCACCATACCTGAATCCACTCACTATGCCGCTACGGGCCTGATGACACAGATTTCATTGCCGAGTGATATTCCATTATACGTACGTACCACAACTTCTTTATCCATTGTTTGCTCTCTGAGATATTTACCTGGTACTGTAAACGAGGTTCTTGTGAACAGAGAGGTCCCAAACTTTGAGGTGGCTGGGTGTTTTTGATTTTAATTTCCCTAAGCTGTAGGACCATAAGTGGAAGTGCCATAGGCGGTGTTGCTTTGTTTCTTACGTGTTTCAGGAAACACATAACACTTCTCCAGAACGGCTGTCGGCAATTTACATCATATGCATCAGCATAATAAGGATCCCTGTTTTCCATTGCCTGTCCTCCGTTTCTGGATTTTACAATTTTTTTAAATGGCCCTTTTGCCCTGGGGGGCACTGAGACTTCATTGTAGTGCAGGTTTATTTACAAGCTTGCTTGGTAGGTCAAAAGTACGTATGCGTTTTTTCCTGAATATATTTAGGGAAAAAAGCATCCGCACTTTTTGGACAAGCGCATCATTATCGACGTTCTGCCTCTTTCCCTATTCTTTAAGTGCAATTCCAGTTTAACACTTCAATCGTTTTCCTGAATTTCTGCCGGGATTTCAAGTCCCCTTTGCAGGCTTACTTCAATATATTTTTGGAGGATAGCTGTCATTTATAACTATGCAGGTCTGTGAATTACAGTGCCCCTGAGCTCCTTTCTTCAACTCGCTTTCTTGTGAGCTGGGCACAAAACCGCAGGATTGCTTCAGGCACTAATCTCTTTCCAGCAGGGCACGCTGAGCCTTTGGTTAATTCCTCTTCCTGGTGGGAAATGAGCATTACATTTGCCCGTGCAGACAACTACAGCTAGTCTCTCATTGGTTCTCCCTATTCCTGTTCATCTTGCACAGAAATTGCAAGCTGTGCCAAAGAGGAGGTTAAAGGCACTGACTCTCCAAGCGGGGAGAATGTTAGTAAAGCATCTGGAATGGTGAACCCGAGGACCAGGATACGAAAACTGAGATGCATTTTAAATCGTTTCCCAATCACACGGTGGACGATACTCTGGGTTTCCCATGCATGTTTTAGCTGGAGGAAGAATCCCTTGAACCTGGAGAGTTGGGACCCATGGAATGGGTACCATGCAGTATGACTTCAAAGGGTCTGCATTTGCTCACCGAAACTCACCAATGCTATCAGCCTGAAGTGTCCAGCCTTATGTCTCAACCAGCTCTGGGTGTAGATGTGGTCAATCCCGGTTGAATCACATGCCCTGAGTGAATTGTTTAAGAATTGCTCTCTATTTCACTGTCTTTGTGTTTTGTTTTCGAAATTTATTTTGATAATGGGATTTATCGGATTTTCACTGCTGCGTTTATGCTGCTGTACACACGCTTGATTCTCTTACGGAGACATATATATCCATGGGTTTTAAGATTCTTCCTAGTCAGGTATATTCCTAGGCGTTGAATATGTGGTGTTGAGTCCATTTCGTTGAGCAAGGAGTAGGTCTTGTCTATTACATATATGGCTTATGGAAAGTTATCTGTGCTAATTTCAGTCTCTGGTTTTATGCAACATCCCAACGCACATTTCCCCATAAGCAAGCACTAGTTGGTTTTCAAAATTTGAGACCCTGTTCTGTTTTGTAATTCAGTTCATGTGTAGTTAAATTTACATTCCGTGTATTAGTGATATCTTATGATGTTTCTTTTTCTGTGTGATGTAGTTCACGTAGAATCACCGTACCTGCATCCACTCACTATGCCGCTACAGGCCTGATGACACAGATTTCATTGCTGAGTGATATTGCATTGCACGTACGTGCCACAACTTCTTTATCCATTTTTTGCTTTCTGGGATATTTACCTGGTACTGTAGACGAGCTTCTTGTGAACACAGCTGTCCCAAATATTGGGGTGGCTCTCTGTTTTTGATTTTAATTTCCGTAAGCTATAGGACCATAAGTGGAAGTGCCATAGGCTGTGTTGCTTTGTTTCTTACCTGTGTCAGGAAACACCATACACTTCTCCAGGGTGGCTGCTGGCAATTTACATCCTGCCAATCAGCATAACAAGGCTCCCTGTTCTCCATATCCTGTCCAACCTTTCTGGATTTTACACTTTTTTCAGATGGCCCTTTTGCCCGGGGGGCAGTGAGACTTCATTGTAGTGCAGATTTCCTTTACAGGCTTGCTTGGTTGGCCAAAAAGGGCGTATGCGTTTTATCCTGAATATATTCAGGAAAAAACGCATACGCCATTTTTGGCCAAGTGCATCATTGTCGACGTTGTGCCTCTTTTCCTATGCTTTCAGGGCAATTCCAGTCTACCCCCTGCAATCGTTTTCCTGAAATTCTGCCCCGCTTTCAAGTCCCCTTCGCAGGCTTACTTCAATATATTTTTGGAAGATACCTGTCATTTATAACTCTGCAGGTTTGTGAATTACAGTGCCCCTGAGCTCCTTTCTTCAACTCGCTTTCTTGTGAGCTGGTCACAAAACCGCAGGATTGCTTAAGGCCCTAATCTGTTTCCGGCAGGGCACACTGAGCCTTTCTTTAATTCCTCTTCCTGGTGGGCAATGAGCGTTACATTTGCCCGTGCAGACACCTACAGCTAGTCTCTCATTGGTTCTCCCTATTCCTGTTCATCTTGCACAGAAATTGCAAGCTGTGCCAAAGAGGAGGTTAAATGCACTGACTCTCCAAGCAGGGAGAGTGATAGTAAAGCATCTGGAATGGTGAACCCGAGGACCAGGATACGAAAACTGAGATGCATTTTAAATCATTTCCCAATCACACGGTGGACGATACTCTGGGGTTCCCATGCATGTTTTAGCTGGAGGAAGAATGCCTTAAACCTGGAGAGTTGGGACCCATGGAATGGGTACCATGCAGTATGACTTCAAAGGGTCTGCATTTGCTCACCGAAACTCACCAATGCTATCAGCCTGAAGTGTCCAGCCTTATGTCTCAACCAGCTCTGGGTGTAGATGTGGTCAATCCCGGTTGCATCACATGCCCTGAGTGAATTATTTAAGAATTGCTCTCTATTTCACTGTCTTTGTGTTTTGTTTCCGAAATTTATTTTGATAATGGGATTTATCGGATTTTCACTGCTGCGTTTCGGCCGCTGTACACACGCTTGATTCTCTTACGGAGACATATATATCCATGGGTTTTAAGATTCTTCCTAGTCAGGTATATTCCTAGGCGTTGAATATGTGGTGTTGAGTCCATTTCGTTGAGCAAGGAGTAGGTCTTGTCTATTACATATTTGGCTTCTGGAATGTTATCTGTGCTAATTTCAGTCTCTGGTTTTATGCAGCACCCCAAGGCACCTTTCCCCATAAGCAAGCACTAGTTGGTTTTCTAAATTTGAGACCCTGTTCTGTTTTGTAATTCAGTTCATGTGTAGTCAAGTTTACATTCCGTGTATTAGTGATATCTTATGATGTTTCTTTTTCTGTGTGACGTAGTTCACGTAGAATCACCGTACCTGCATCCACTCACTATGCCGCTACGGGCCTGATGACACAGATTTCATTGCTGAGTGATATTGCATTGCACGTACGTGCCACAACTTCTGTATCCATTTTTTGCTTTCTGGGATATTTACCTGATACTGTAGACGAGCTTCTTGAGAACACAGCCGTCCCAAATATTGGGGTGGCTGTCTGTTTTTGATTTTAATTTCCGTAAGCTATAGGACCATAAGTGGAAGTGCCATAGGCTGTGTTGCTTTGTTTCTTACGTGTTTCAGGAAACACCATACACTTCTCCAGGGTGGCTGCTGGCAATTTACATCCTGCCAATCAGCATAACAAAGCTCCCTGTTCTCCATATCCTGTCCTACCTTTCTGGATTTTACACTTTTTTCAGATGGCCCTTTTGCCCGGGGGGCAGTGAGACTTCATTGTAGTGCAGATTTCCTTTACAGGCTTGCTTGGTTGGCCAAAAAGGGCGTATGCGTTTTTTCCTGAATATATTCAGGAAAAAACGCATACGCACTTTTTGGCCTGGTGCATCATTGACGACGTTCTTCCTCTTTTCCTATGCTTTAAGGGCAATTCCAGTCTACCCCCTGCAATGGTTTTCCTGAAATTCTGCCCCGCTTTCAAGTCCCCTTCGCAGGCTTACTTCAATATATTTTTGGAGGATAGCTGTCATTTATAACTCTGCAGGTTTGTGAATTACAGTGCCCCTGAGCTCCTTTCTTCAACTCGCTTTCTTGTGAGCTGGGCACAAAACCGCAGGATTGCTTCAGGCCCTAATCTGTTTCCGGCAGGGCACGCTGAACCTTTGGTTAATTCCTCTTCCTGGTGGGAAATGAGCGTTACATTTGCCCGTGCAGACACCTACAGCTAGTCTCTCATTGGTTCTCCCTATTCCTGTTCATCTTGCACAGAAATTGCAAGCTGTGCCAAACAGGAGGTTAAAGGCACTGACTCTCCAAGCGGGGAGTGTGTTAGTAAAGCATCTGGAATGGTGAACCCGAGGACCAGGATACGAAAACTGAGACGCATTTTAAATCGTTTCCCAATCACACGGTGGACCATACTGTGAGTTTCCCATGCATGTTTTAGCTGGAGGAAGAATCCCTTGAACCTGGAGAGTTGGGACCCATGGAATGGGTACCATGCAGTATGACTTCAAAGGGTCTGCATTTTCTCACTGAAACTCACCAATGCTATCAGCCTGAAGTGTCCAGCCTTATGTCTCAACCAGCTCTGGGTGTAGTTGTGGTAAATCCCGGTTGCATCACATGCCCTGAGTGAATTATTTAAGAATTGCTCTCTATTTCACTGTCTTTGTTTTGTTTTTGAAATTTATTTTGATAATGGGATTTATCGGATTTTCACTGCTGCGTTTCTGCTGCTGTACACACGCTTGATTCTCTTACGGAGACATATAAATCCATGGGTTTTAAGATTCTTCCTAGTCAGGTATATACCTAGGCGTTGAATATGTGGTGTTGAGTCCACTTCGTTGAGCAAGGAGTAGGTCTTGTCTATTACATATTTGGCTTATGGAATGTTATCTGTGCTAATTTCAGTCTCTGGTTTAATGCAGCACCCCAACGCACCTTTCCCCATAAGCAAGCACTAGTTGGTTTTCTAAATTTGAGACCCTGTTCTGTTTTGTAATTCAGTTCATGTGTAGTCAAGTTTACATTCCGTGTATTAGTGATATCTTATGATGTTTCTTTTTCTGTGTGACGTAGTTCACGTAGAATCACCGTACCTGCATCCACTCACTATGCCGCTACGGGCCTGATTACACAGATTTCATTGCTGAGTGATATTGCATTGCACGTACGTGCCACAACTTCTTTATCCATTTTTTGCTTTCTGGGATATTTACCTGGTACTGTAGACGAGCTTCTTGTGAACACAGCCATCCCAAACATTGGGGTGGCTGTCTGTTTTTGATTTTAATTTCCGTAATCTTTGGGACCATAAGTGGAAGTGCCATAGGCTGTGTTGCTTTGTTTCTTATGGGTTTCAGGAAACACCATACACTTCTACAGGGTGGCTGTTGGCAGTTTACATCCTGCCAATCAGCATAACAAGGCTCCCTGTTCTCCATATCCTGTCCTACCTTTCTGGATTTTACACTTTTTTTAGATGGCCCTTTTGCCCAGGGGGCAGTTAGACTTCATTGTAGTGCAGATTTCTTTACAGGCTTGCTTGGTTTGCGAAAAAGGGCGTATGCTTTTTTTCCTGAATATATTCAGGAAAAAATGCATACGCACTTTTTGGCCAAGTGCACCATTGTCGACGTTCTGCCTCTTTTCCTATGCTTTCTGGGCAATTCCAGTCTACCCCCTGCAATCGTTTTCCTGAAATTCTGCCCCGCTTTCAAGTCCCCTTCGCAGGCTTACTTCAATATATTTTTGGAGGATAGCTGTCATTTATAACTCTGCAGGTTTGTGAATTACAGTGCCCCTGAGCTCCTTTCTTCAACTCGCTTTCTTGTGAGCTGGGCACAAAACCGCAGGATTGCTTCAGGCCCTAATCTGTTTCCGGCAGGGCACGCTGAGCCTTTGGTTAATTCCTCTTCCTGGTGGGAAATGAGCCTTACATTTGCCCGTGCAGACACCTATAGCTAGTCTCTCATTGGTTCTCCCTATTCCTGTTCATCTTGCGCAGAAATTGCAAGCTGTGCCAAACAGGAGGTTAAAGGCAGTGACTCTCCAAGCGGGGAGAGTGTTAGTAAACCGTCTGGAATGGTGAACCCGAGGACCAGGATACCAAAACTGAGATGCATTTTAAATCGTTTCCTAATCACACGGTGGACCATACTCGGCGTTTCCCACGCATGTTTTAGCTGAAGAAAGAATCCCTTGAACCTGGAGAGTTGGGACCCTTGGAATGGGTACCATGCAGTATGACTTCAAAGGATCTGCATTTGTTCACCGAAACTCACCAATGCTATCAGCCTGAAGTGTCCAGCCTTATGTGTCAACCAGCTCTGGGTGTAGATGTGGTAAATCCAGGTTGCATCACATGCCCTGAGTGAATTATTTAAGAATTGCTACCTATTTCACTGTCATTGTGTTTTGTTTTTGAAATTTATTTTAATAATGGGATTTATCGGATTTTCACTGCTTCGTTTATGCCGCTGTACACGCGCTTGATTCTCTTACGGAGACATATAAGTCCATGGGTTTTAAGATTCTTACTAATCCGTTATATTCTTAGGCATTGAATATGGCGTGTTGAGTCCATTTCGTTGAGCAAGGAGTAGGTCTTGACTATTACATATTTGGCTTATGGAATGGTATCTGTGCTAATTGCAATCTCTGGTTTTATGCAGCACCCCAACTCACCTTTCCCCTTAAGGAAGCATAAGTTGGTTTTCTTAATTTGAAACCCTCTTTTCTTTTGTAATTCAGTTCATGTGTAGCCATGTTAACATTCCATGTATTAGTGATATCTTATGTCTTTTTCTTTTTGAATTATGTGACTTCGAATGATCACACGTAACTCCTCTGGAGTTGTTATAACTGGCCGTATTTCATTGATTTCCAGGCTGAGTAATATTCCACTCTACATAAGCACCACATCTCTGTCCGTTTTTTCTCTGCAGATACATTTAAGTTATATCCTAGTCGAAGGTCTTTTAAACAGAGAGGTGGTAAACATTGGGGTGCCTGTGTCCTCTCGATTTTTGTTTTTCCCAAGATATACGTCCATGAGTGCAAGTGCCCTGTGCTCGGTAGCTCATTTTTTAGATGCTTTAGTAAACACAATAGACTTATCCAGAGTGACCGTTGGCAATATACATTTCCACTATAAGACTCACAGGGCTCCCTTTTCTCCTTGCCCTGTCCTGCATTTCTGGTGTTTACACTTTATGAGGACGGCTCTTCTGACTGATGCAAAGTGATATGTTTTGTAGTATTGATTTCCAGTGCCCACCTGTTTGGTTGGCTAAAAAAGTGTATGCCCTTTTCTTGAATATATACAGAAAAAGACGCATACACCCTTTTTGGCCAACTGCAATGTTGGCAATGTTCAGCCCCTTTTCTTGTGCTTAATGGCGAGTCCTTTCTACCTCTTCCAATCCCTTTCCTGCCATTCTCCGTTGCTTACAAGTCCTTTTCTCTGACTTTCCTCAAGACATTTTTCAGTGATAGATATTTTCAATTCTGCAGTTTCGTGAATTTTAGTGCCCCTGAGTTCCATTTTCCAACTTGTGTTTATGGGAACTGGCCACAAAGCATCAGGATTCCTCAAGCCCTATTCTGTTTCCATGGGCAACCCTAGCCTTTGGTCAATTCGTCTTCCTGATTGGAAATTAGAGTGGCATGTGCCTGTCCGAACACCTAGGACTTGTCTCTCATTGTTCCTCCTCCTTCTGCTTCATCCTCTGGACAAATTCCAAACTGTATGCAACAGGATGTTGACAGTGCTGACATCTCCAAGTGGGGAGACTCTTAGTAAAGACGCTGGAGTGGTGAACCCTAGCACCAAGAGATGAGGAGATGAGATGCCTTTTCCAAACTTTTCCCGATCAGACGGTATACCATCCTCTGGGTGTGACAGGCATGTTTTAGGTGTAGGAAGGGTCCCATTCATGTGAGGAGAACACCAGGGGATTTTAAATATCAGTGTCTCTCCGCAACCCAAACTGGGGAATTTTTTAAGCTACGGCTACACATATGTTCATTAAGGGCCTTGGGAAGTAGGCAGAGTCCAAACTTTAGATGATTGAAGTCTTCAGGGTCAGAAGCACTCACCACTGTCTTCCCTTAGATTCCATTTTTACTGTCATTGATGGATGATGTCAATAAAAATATCTATTCTTTTTCAGATCATTTCCCCTTATAGGTTATTGCAAAATATTGAGTGTAGTTCCCTGTGCTATACAGTAGTTCCTTGCTGATGATTTCATACATAGCAGTGTGTATGTGTTAATCCCAAACTGTTAATTTATCCCTCCTCCTACCATTTCCCTTTGGTAATAATAAATTATAAGATTTTATGCTTCTCAGAAATGGGGGAGCTGAAAGAGAGGTATCATTTTCAATGCAAAAGCATTTAAAACAAGATTGAAGCTTTAACCAAGATTATTAGATGTACATCCTTGGAAAGAAATCACTTTGTTTCTCTAATATTGACCTGACAAAGAAGACAAACCTTTTCACTGAACTTGCTTATAAGAAAGTGATGGAAATATCAAATGGAAGTGTTAGAAACATCTTATTTTACCCGAGCCTTATACACTGTTCTATGTTAATTACAGTTTGGCTCACACATCTGTTCATTGAAGTTACAATGTTCTCAATTTCTGTTACTGATCCTCCAGAGTGGACGCCAACAAGTGTCCCCCTGCCCAGTGTCATTGGAGCCAATAGATCGAGACTGAGTTTGGTTCAAAAGCAAAGGAAACTTTATATTTTGATCAGAGAATGGAGAGGTGCTACCCTGTGGGCTGTGGGCTGGGCTGCTGTGTAGAGATCCTGTCAGAGTCACTGGGAGGGAGGGGGCTGAGCTCTCGAGGACCTGGTTGGCTGCAGCTCAGGCTCTATGTCACGGAGTCTGAACTGGGCCCCAGGAGCTGAAGTGTCATCGAGCCATTCTGCTCTAGGAAATCTGGTCTGAAGTGCCGGGTGTGGAACCTCTGTATGCGGGACACTAGGAGCACCTGAAATTAGACAAAGCACAAAGGATAAAAATGGTTAGACTTTATTTTATTGCCCAGATTCTATTTTTATCTCCCAGGCATTTTTAAGGGGCTTTGCCTGGGACAAACTTCTCTTCTGCCTTTTGTCCCTTTCCTCATTCTTGGAGTGCTGCGGGTGCAGACCCTTCTTCTGTAACTGCTGAGTGCTGAGTTAGGAGGCTTCATACCCGTGGGCGAGGGTCAGAACTTCTCCCCAGCAGCCTCCAGGTGACGTTGATTGTCCCCAGGCCTCCTGCCTCCCTGCTCGTCCACCTGAGCACCAGTATTGGAAGTGTTATAGATTCTAATGACCTTTAAGGGTCCAGAAAGGAGATGTGCAGTGGCGCTGTGAGGTCCAGTTTCACTCCGCCCCACATTTGTTCGGCCACCTTAGGCTGACCGTTTCTGCCAGCCTAGATGCTCTGACCAACAGTCTGCGCTTTCTTCCATTAGGCCCCTGAATTAACGTAAAAACAGCACCAGGTGTCAGGATCCTGCCCGCTCAGCTCCCAGACAGTCCAGGGTCAGTGGTGATGAAGGATCATGATGGTCACTGAGTCAAGAGCCTTTGGAAGTAAACAGGAGTCCAGCCGGTCTTATTGGCCACCATCATCAGGGTGTCTGTAGGCTTTTCTATGGTGACAGCATGATATACGGTTCCCCCGCCAAGATTATTAGCTCCCCTCTGGGTACAGTAAGTACTGCAAGCAGTAGTCTACTCTTTTGGGACACACTCTTGTTGTTTTATGAGAGAAACTCCAGGTCAAGTGATGGTCACACGGGTCGTCATGGTGCCCCGTTGCCCCCGGTTATCTCTCTGGAGGTTGGAGTTGGAGGGCCTCCTCAATCGAGGTCAGTGTGCCCACGGAGCAAACCCTGCAACTTCAGGGCATGGTTGGGGATTAGGATCACCACGTGGGGTCCGTTTCCCTTAGAAGGGAGGTGGCCTTTTGGGCTGCTGATTTCCAGGTTTTCAGATACCACCAGTATCTTGGCCAGATGTGGCGGTGGGCCAAGCCCCTTGGTGACCATAGTTTATCCTACCTGGATGGCATTCTTGCATTGTTCCATTTCAAGTGGTCCCAGTTTTTGCACTAATACTCCAATGGCGATTCACCTTTCACCAGGAATGTAAAGGTCAAAGGGTTTAGCTAAATTAGGGAGTTCCAGGGCAAGGGTCTGAATTGACTGCTCTTTCCATTCTTGAAAGGCCACTTCTGGATTCTATTCCAAAGGATCATCATCTTTTCCTTTCAGTGTTTCATATAGAGGCCCAGCTAGTAGACTGTAGTTAGGGATCCAGAGGCAGGAAACCCTGGCTTCCCCAGGAACCCCTAAGCTGTCTTCTAGTTTCAGAAAGGGGTAAGGCTGTAAATTGTTTCTTCCCTTTCCTGGGATGGGCTTCTCCGACCTTCTGTGAGAATGAAGCCCAGGCAGGTCACCGTAGTCTGTGATACTTGAGCTTTTTCGTGGACAACTTCTATCCTTTATTGGCTTGGTAGTTCTGAGGCCTCCTTAGTAGGGCTGGCGATCAGAATGTCGTCTGAATATTGAAGGAGTGTTTCCTTTTCCAGAGGTAGAACTTTTAGGTCTTTAGCTGAGCTTTCCCCAAAGATGGTGTGGGAATTTTTGAACCCTTGGGGCAAGACAGCCTGGAAGTATTGTTTTAGTTGTATGTTGAGTCCTGTCACTCACAAGCCAAAATTTCTTGTGACTCTGGGACTAGTGGAATACAAAAGAAGGCATCAGTGAAGACTAATACAGAATACCAAGTCCTGGTGGTTGGTAGAATGACCAGCAGGGTGTAGGATTTAGGAACTACTGGAGGTATATCCTCAGTGGCTTCACTGACTGTCCTGACATCCTTTACCAGGACTCCAGCAGCCCATGGGGCTCTCGAGGTCAGGCCAATCCCAGGATATGGAGCTCACCTGGGCAGGTACCCTACCCCCACCCCAGCCCACGGGGCTCTCGTGTTCAGGCCCCTCCCAGGATATGGGATTCCCTGGGCAGGTCCTCTGCAGTCCATGGGGCTCCCGTAGTCAGGCCCCTCCCAGGATACAGAGCTACCCTTGCAGGTACCTTGGCAGGGCTGGGCACACAGGAACCGTGCACATAGCCCTCATTGCAGAGCACTCCCAGCTCACCTGTCGCTCAGATCTGACACAGAGCACCTCAGAGCAGGACTTGAACTAACAAACAGCAGCTCTGACAGGTCTGTGACCCTGGGCATCACTCTGTGCGGCCTCCTCCACCTGGTCTTCCAGAGACTTCCACTGCACCCGGGGCACCAGGCCTCTGTCTCCAACCACCACCCACCCCTCCTCTCCCTGACTCCTGGGTTCCTCTCATTAGGAGAGGGTTTTCTTGAAGTTGTCTCCCACTCATGGGCCAGATAATATAATTAGAAAACAAGCCAGAGCTGCAGCCCCTTGTCTATCCTGACTCTCAGGAGCCCACACCTGTTCCTTGGACCTGGCCAATTCAGCAAGTTCCATTTTCAGCAACTGTGAGCCCCTGAGGGGTGATTATTGGCTGGCTTGGGAAGCCTGACCGTGCCGGCCAGCCCTCCCCAGGTGTGCCTGGGTTGAGATCAATATAAACACCGCTCCAGGCAGCAAGAGCCCCTGCAGCTGTGCCTGACGCCATTTTCTCTGCCCTGTCAGCAGTCTCGGGGCTGGGCTGGTGGGAGGGAGTGAGAGGTCACGGCTTTGTGGGTGTCCCAGTGTGAGTGGGGCTCTGCTGGACTTTCTGCAGCAGTTGCCAAGATGCTACCTGCTAAAGAAGAGGATGTGTCACCCACACCTGCTGCTGGAATTTCTCCCTGGGCACAGGTGAGGAAGGAAGAAAGCAGTGGGGGCCGGGACAGCAGGGGTATCTCAGGCAGGGAAATGGAGAGCTTCCAGAAGAGCACCCAGGGCCAGGACCATCCTGACTGGCCTGCAGGCACCAAGTCGGCTGGCATGCTGTCCCTCATGTGGCTCCATGGCCCTTCCTCTAGGTTTTCAAGTCCTTGTACATATTCAGGTGTTTAGCCTTGGAAGGGTGGGAACATTTCAGCAGCAGCTGGCCTGGGGCTCGGCCCACGTTTACTCACAGATACCTCGGCACGGTCCCCCAGCTTTGCAGTGAGGACGCTTGTTGCGAGGAGCATGCTGGCTGAATGGGAGATGATTCCCCACCACTGACCAACTTCAGAATTGTTTGCAATTGGAGCAAGTGCCCTGAAACGGTTTTCCTCTGTGTAACTGGTGGGTTCTGTTCTTTTTTATCTTTTTTTCGTTTTTGGTTCAAGGTAGATTTTATTCCTCTTTTGTGTATTTACAGATATAAGCATGGAAATAATTTATTCATATAAATACATGTATGTGAAGGGAAGAATATTTTTTCTGTTTTACTTTTTTTAATTTTATTTTTTTATTTTGAATTTAATTTTATATTTTTATACAGTAGGTTGTTTTTGGTTATCTACTTTATACATATAAATGTATACATACCAATCCCAATATCTCAACTCCTCCCACCACCATCCCCAACAGCTTTCCCCCCTTGTTGTCCATACGTTTGTTGTATACATGTATTGCTCTATTTCTGCCTTGCAAAACGGTTCATCTGTACAATTTTTCTAGGTTCCACATATATGCATTAATATACAAGATTTGTTTTTCTCTTTCTGACTTACTTCACTCTGTATGACAGTCTCTAGATCCATCAACGTCTCTACAAATGTCCCAATTTCATTCCTTTTTATGGCTTAGTAATATTCCATTTTATATATGTACCACATCTTTATGCATTCGTCTGTCTGTGGGCATTTAGGTTGCTTCCATTTCCTGGATAGTGTAAATAGTGATGCAATGAACATTGTGGTGAATGTCTCTTTTTGATTTATGGTTTTGTCTGGGTATATGCTCAGTAGAGGGATTGCTGTATCATATGGTAATTCTATTCTTAGTTTTATAAGAAACTCCATAATGTTCTCCACAGTGACTGTATCAATTTACGTTCCCAACAATAGTGGAAGAGGATTCCTTATCTCCACACCGTTTCCAGCATTTGTTGTTTGTAGATTTTCTGATGATGCCCATTCTAATAGGTGTGAGGTGATACACCATGGATGAGTCTATTTCGTTGAGCAAAGAGTAGGTCTTGTTTATTACGTATTTGGCTTATGGAATGGTATGTGTGCTAATTTCAATCTGTTTTTATACAGCAGCCCAACTCAACTTTCCCCTTAAGCAAGCATAAGGTTTTTATCTAAATGTGAGACTCTGTTCGGTTTTGTAATTCAGTTTATGTGTAGCCAAGTTTACACTCCCTCTATTAGTGATATCTTATGATAATTATCTTTCTTTGTGTGACATATTTCTCTTAGAATCATCATAATTAAATCCACTCAATTTGCTGCTACAGGCCTGATGACATTGATTTCACTGCTGAGTGATATTCCGTTGTACGTAAGTAGCACTTCTTTATCCATTTTTTTCTTTCTGGGATACTTAATTTGTACTGGACTCGAGGTTCTTGTAAACACAGCAGCCCTAAATTTTGTGTTGGCTGTGTCTTGTTGATTTTAATTTTCCTAAGCTATAGGGTCAAAAGTGGAAGTGCCCTAGGCTCTGTAGCTTTGTTTTTTAGATGTTTCAGGATACACCATGAACATCTCCAGAGTGTCTGTTGGCAATTTACATCCCGCCCATCAGCATAACACGGCTCCCTGTTCTCCATGGCCTGTCCTGTGTTTCTGGTTTTTACACTTTATTCAGATGGCCTTTTTGACGAATGGGAAATGTGACTTCATTGTAGTGTGGATTTCCATTGCTGGAGTGCTTGGTTGGCCAAAATGTTCATATGCGTTTTTTCCTGAATATATTCAGGAAAAATGTATACGCACTTTTTGTCCATGTGCATCACTGTCAAAGATCTGCCGCTTTTCATATGCTTTAAATGCAATTCCAATCTACCTCTTGAAATATGATTCCTGTAATTCTGCCTCGTTTTCAAGTCCTCTTTGCAGACTTACTTCGATATATTTTTGCCAATAGCTGTCATTTATCTCTGCAGGTTTGTGAATTACAGTGCCCCTGAGCTCCTTTCTTAACTCGCTTCCTTGTAAGCTGGCCACAAAACTGCAGGTTTGCTTCAGGCCATAATCAGGGTCCGGCACGGCACTCTGAGCCTTTGGTTAATTCCTCTTCCTGGTGGGAAATTAGAGTTAAATGTGCCCCTCCAGATACCTGCCTCACTCCCAGCCACATGGTGATGTATGTCCTCAGGTTTGAGGCCATATGTGATGGGTTCCTCATCTTTTGATGATGTGGCCACACTGGTGTGTGGACACTCCTGCCTGGTTCCCATCCCCTTGGTGATGTGGGCCCTCTGGTGAGACTCTGATCCTGGTTGGGTTCCTCACACATCCGTGAGGTGAGCCCTCTTCTCTGAGGTCACTCCTGCCTGGCTGGCACAACCCGCCTTGTTGACTTCGGCACCCTGGTGGCAGTTGGAGCCTGCTGGGAGCCTCCTTCCCGCGGTGATGAGGCCCTCTGGCGTCAGACCCTAATGGCGGGGTTCCCACATTTTCTGATACGTGCTAAGTGGTACGAGGGCACTCCTGCCAGGTTCCCATCCTCATGAGCGTGTGGGCCTTCTGTTCTGAGGTCCTAACAGCTGGGTTGCTCACACTTTCATGATGTGGGCCCTCTGCTGTGAGGTCAATCCTGCCTGGCTGGCGCACGTCGCCTTGGCGACGTGGACCCTCTGGTGGCAGTTGGAGCGTGCTGGGGCCTCCTCCCCTCAGTGATGAGGGCCTTCTGGTGTCAGACCCTAAGTGCTGGGCTCCACACATTTTCTGATGTGTGCCCAGTGGTGCGAGTCGCTCCTGCCAGGTTCCCATCCCCATGGGCATGTGGGACTTCTGTTCTGTGGTCCCAACTGCTGGGTTGCTCACAGTTTCATGATGTGGGCCCTTTGCTGTGTGTTCACTCTGGCCTGTATCCCATAGTGTCAGTGCTCTGGGCCTCCAGCTTGGAGTTTCCAACTTCTCGATTCCTCACCTTTTTTATTCTATGGGCCCTCGGTTGTGCGTCTCCTCCTGCATGCCTCACTCCCAGCCCCTTCGTGATGTGTGTCCCCTTGTTTGAGGCCACATGTGCTGTGTTCCTCACCTTTCTATAATGTGGCCACACTGGTGTGAGGACACTCTTGCCTGGTTCCCATTCCCTTGGTGATGTTGGCCCCACTGCTGTTAGGACAGTCTTGCCTGGTTCCCATCACTTTGGTGATGTTGGCCCTCTGGTGAGAGTCTGAT
Organism: Phocoena phocoena; assembly: GCF_963924675.1. Lineage (NCBI taxonomy): Eukaryota > Metazoa > Chordata > Mammalia > Artiodactyla > Phocoenidae > Phocoena > Phocoena phocoena. The sequence goes on along the minus strand of NW_027077598.1, from coordinate 1,041,532 downwards.
CCTGGTTAGGTTCCTCACCCTTCTGTGAGGTGGGCCCTCTGCTCTGAGGTCACTCCTGCCTGGCTGGCACACCCCGCCTTGGCAACGTCGGCCATATGGTGGCAGTTGGAGCCTGCTGGGAGCCTCCTCCCCTCGGTGATGAGGGCCCTCTGGCCTCAGGCCCTAACTGCTGGGTTCCCACATTTTCTGATTCGTGCTAAGTGGTGCAAGGACACTCCTGCCAGGTTCCCATCCCCATGGGGATGTGAGCCTTCTGCTCTGAGGTCCCAACGGCTGTGTTGCTCACAGTTTCATGATGAGGGCCCTCTGGTGTGAGTTCACTCCTGCCTAGATCCCATAGCCTCGCTGCTCCTGGCTGCCTGCCAGAGGTTCCAACTGTGGGATTCCTCACCTTTTTTATTCTATGGTCCCTCTGTTTTGAGGATCCTCTGGCCTGCCTCACTCCCAGCCCCTTGGTGATGTGTGTCCTCAGGTTTGAGGCCACGTGTGCTGGGTCCCTCAAATTATGGTGATGTAGCCCCACTGGTGTGAGGACACTCCTGCCTGGTTCCCATTCCCTTGGTGATGTTGGCCCTCTGGTGACAGTCTGATCCTTGTTGGGTTCCTCACACTTCTGTGAGGTGGGCTTTCTGCTCTGAGGTCACTCCTGCCTGGTTGGCACACCCCGCCTTGGTGACATCGGCCTTATGGTGGCAGTTGGAGCCTGCTGGGAGCCTCCTCCCCTCGGTGATGAGGGTCCTCTGGCCTCAGGTCCTAACTGCTGGGTTCCCACATTTTCTGATTCGTGGAAGTGGGCCGAGGACACTCCTGTCAGGTTCCCATCCCCATAGGGATGTGGGCCTTCTGCTCTGAGGTCCCATCCGCTGGGTTGCTCACAGTTTCATGATGTGGGACCTCTGCTGTGAGTTTGCTGTGGCCTGGATCCCATAGACTCTGTGCTCTGGGCGGCCTACTGGCCGGTTCCAACTGCTGGATTCCTCACAACTTTTATTCTGTGGGCTCTGTTTTGTGAGGATACTCCTGCTTGCCTCACTCCTAGCCCCTTGGAGATGTGGGTCCCCTGTTTTAGGCCACATGTTCTGGGTTCCTCACCTTTCTATAATGTGGCCACACTGGTGTGAGGACCCTCCTGCCTGGTTCCGATCCCCTTGGTGATGTGGGCCCTCTGGTGAGAGTCTTATCCTGGCTGGTTTCCTCACCCTTCTGTGAGGTAGGCCCTCTGCGGTGAGGTCACTCCTGCCTGGCTGGCACACATCACCTTGGTGACGTGGGCCCTCAGTTGGGAGTTGGTGTCTGCTGCGAGTCTCCGTCCCTCGATAATGAGGGCCCTCTTGCATCAGACCCTAACTCCTGGGCTCCCAAAATTTGCAGATGTGCGACCTGTGGTGCGAGTACACTCCTGTCAGGTTCCCAACCCCATGGGAATTTGGGCCTTCTGCTCTGAGGTCCCAACGGCTGGGGTGCTCACAGTTTCATGATGAGGGCCCTCTGATGTGCGTTCATTCCGGCCTAGATCCCATAGGCTTGCTGCTCCTGGGCGCCTGCTGGGAGGTTCCAACTGCGGGATTCCTCACCTTTTTTATTCTATGGGCCCTCTGTTTTGAGGCTCCTCCTGCCTGCCTCAATCCCAGCCCCGTTGTGATGTGTGTCCTCTGGTGTGAGGCCACATGTGCTGGGTCCCTCACCTTTCGATGATGTGGCCCCAATGGTGTGAGGACACTCGTGCCTGTTTCCGAGCCCCTTGGTGATGTGGCCCCTCTGGTGAGAGTCTGATCCTGGCTGGGTTCCTTACCGTTCTGTGAGGTGGGCCCTGTGCTCTGAGGTAACTCCTGCCTGGCTTGCTCCCATTGCCTTGGTGACGTCGGCCCTCTGGTGGCAGTTGGATCCTTTTGGAGACTCCTGTCCTCGGTGATGAGGTCCCTCTGGCGTCAGGCTCTAACTGCTGGGCTCCCCAGGTTTTCTGATGTGAGCCCAGTGATGCCAGGACACTCGTGAAATGTTCCCATCCCCATGGCGATATGGGCCTTCTGCTCTGAGGTTCCAACGACTGGGTTGCTCACAGTTTCCTGATGTTAGCTCTCTGGTGTTAGTTCACTCATTCCTAGATCCCATAGCCTCTGTACTCTGGGCCGCCTGCTGGGAAGTTCCAACTGCTGGGTTCCTCACCTTTTTTATTCTTTGGGCCCTGTGTTGGGAGGCTCCTCCTGCCTGTGTCACTCCCAGCCCCTTGGTGATGTAGGTCCTCTGGTTTGTGGCCACATGTGCCAGTTTCCTCATCTTTTAGTGATGTGGCCCCACTGGTGTGAGGACACTCGTGCCTGGTTCCCGTCCCCTTGGTGATATGGGCCCTCTGGTGAGAGTCTGATCCTGGTTGGGTTCCTCACACTTCTTTGAGGTGGGCCGTCTGCTGTGAGGTCACTCCTGCCTGGCTGGCACACCCCGCCTTGGCGACGTGGGCCCTCTTGTGGTAGTTGGAACATGCTGGGAGCCTCCTCCCCTCAGTGATGAGGGCCCTCTGGCGTCAGGCCCTAACTGCTGGGTACCCACATTTTCTGATATGTGCTAAGTGGTGCGAGGACACTCCTGCCATGCTCCCAACACCTTGGGGATGTGGACCTTCTGCTCTGAGGTCCAAATGGCTGGGTTGCTCGCAGTTTCATGATGTGGACCCTCTGCTGTGAGTTTACTGTGGCCTGAATTGCATAGACTTGGTGCTCTTGGCCGCCTGCTGGGAGGTTCCCATTGCTGGATTCCTCAGCTTTTTTATTCTATGGGCCCTGTGTTGTGAGGCTACTCCTGCCTGCCTCATTCCGAGCCCCTTGGAGATGTGGGTCTTCTGGTTTAGGCCACATGTGCTGGGTTCCTCACCTTTCTATGATGTGGCCACACTGGTGTGAAGACTCTCCTGCCTGGTTCTGATCACCTTGGTGATGTGGGCCCTCTGGTGAGAGTCTTATCCTGGCTGTGTTCCTCACCCTTCTGTGAGGTAGGCCCTCTGCGGTGAGGTCACTCCTACCTGGCTGTCACACGTCACCTTGGCGACGTGGGACCTCAGTTGGGTGTTGGTGCCTGATTGGAGTCTCCTCCCCTTGGTAATGAGAACCCTCTGGCGTCAGGCCCTAACTCCTGGGTTCCCTAAATTCTCTGATGTGTGCCCTGTGGTGCGAGTACACTTCTGACAGGTTCCCAACCCCATGGGAATGTGGGCCTTCTGCTCTGAGATCCCAACGCCTAGGTTGCTCACAGTTTCATGATGACGGCCCTCTGGTGTGAGATCACTCCGGCCTGGATCCCATAGTCTCGCTGCTCCTGGCCGCCTGCTGGGAGGTTCCAACTGCGGGATTCTTCACCTCTTTAATTCTATGGTCCCTCTGTTTTGAGGCTCCTCCTGCCTGCCTCAATCCCAGCTCCCTTGTGATGTGTGTCCTCTGGTTTGAGGCCACGTGTGCTGGGTCCCTCACTTTTTGGTGATGTGGCCCCACTAGTGTGAGGACACTCCTGCCTGGTTCCCATTCCCTTGGTGATGTGGGCCCTCTGGTGAGAATCTGATCCTCTTTGGTTCTTCACACTTCTGTGAGGTTGACCCTCTGCTCTGAGGTCACTCCTGCCTGGTTGTCGCACTCCGCATTGGCGACGTCGACCCTATGGTAGCAGTCGGAGCTGGCTGGGAGCCACCGCCCCTCGGTGATGAGGGCCCTCTGGCATCAGGCACTAATTGCTGGGCTCCCCCCTTTTTTTCATGTGTGCCCACTCTTGCGATGACACTCCTGCTTGTTTCCCTTCCCCATGGGGATGTGGGCCTTCTGCTCTGAGGTCACAACGGCTGGGTTGCTTACAGAATCACAATGAGGGCCCTCTGTTGTGAGTTCATGCCGGCCTGGATCTCATAGCCTCAGTGCTCTGGGCCGCCTGCTAGGAAGATCCAACTGCTGGTTTCCACACCTTTTGTATACAATGGGACATGTGTTGTGAGGTTAATCCTGCCTGCCTCACTCCGAAACCCATGGTGATGTGGGTCCTCTGGTTTGAGGCCACATGTGCTGGGTACCTCAACTTTTGATGATGTGGCCCCACGGGTGTGAGGACACTCCTGCCTCGTTCCCATCACCTTGGTGATGTGGGCCCTCTGGGGAGAGTCTGATCCTGGCTGGGTTCCCTACCATTCTGTGAGGTGGGCCCTCTGATGTCAGGTCACTCCTGCCTGGCTAGCTCACATCGCCTTGGCGACGTGGGCCCTCTGTTGGCCACTGGAGCATGCTGGGAGCCTCCTACTCCCGTGAATGATGGCCCTGGAAAAAATGCATATGCCCTTTTTGGCCAAGTGCTTCATTGACAAGGTTCTGCCACTTCTCTTATGCTTTCAGAGCAATTCACGTCTACCTCCTGAAATCGGATTCCAGCAATTCTGCCCCACTTTCAAGTCCTCTTCGCAGCCTTAATTCAATATATTTTTGTACGATTTCTGTCATTTATAAGTCTGCAGGTATGTGAATGACAGTGCCCCTGAGCTCCTTTCCTCAACTCGCTTTCTTGTGAGCTGGCCACAAAACCGCAGGATTGCTTCAGGCCCTAATCTTGTTCCAGCACGGCATGCTGAGCCTTTGGTTAATTCCTTTTCCTGTTGGGAAATGAGTGTTAAAATTGCCCGTGCATACTGGGCATATACCCTGAGAAAACCAAAATTCAAAAAGAGTCATGTACCAAAATGTTCATTGCAGCTCTATTTACAATAGCCCGGAGATGGAAAGAACCTAAGCGCCCATCATCGGACGAATGGATAAAGAAGATGTGGCACATATACACAATGGAATATTACTCAGCCTTAAAAAGAAATGAAACTGAGTTATTTGTAATGAGATGGATAGACCTAGAGTCTGTCATACAGAGTGAAGTAAGTCAGAAAGAAAAAGACAAATAGCGTATGCTAACACATATATATGGAATTTAAAGGAAAAAAATGTCATGAAGAACCTAGGGATAAGACAGGAATAGAGGCGCAGACCTACTGGAGAACGGAATTGAGGATATGGGGAGGGGGAATGGTGAGTTTTGACAGGGCGAGAGAGAGTCATGGACATATACACACTAACAAATGTAGTAAGGTAGATAGCAAGGGGGAAGCAGCCGCAAGGCACAGGGATATTAGCTCGGGGCGTTGGGACAGCCTGGAGGGGTGGAAGGGGGAGAGAGGGAGGGAGGGAGACACAAGAGGGAAGACACAGGGAGCATATGTATATGTATAGCTGATTCACTTTGTTATAAAGCAAAAACTAACACACCATTGTAAAGCAATTATACCCCAATAAAGATGTTAAAAAAAATATTTGCCCGTGCACACACCTACAGATAGCCTCCCATTGGTTCTCCGTATTCCTGTTCATCTTGCGCAGAAATTGCAAACAGTGCCAAACAGGAGGTTAAAGGCACTGACTCTCCAAATGGGGAGAGTGTAAGAAAAGGGTCTGGAATGGTGAACCTGAGTACCAGGGGAGGAAAACAGACATGCATGTAAAAAGGTTTCCCAGTCACACGGTGGAGCATACTCTGGGTTTCCCATGCAAATTTTAGCAGAAGGAAGAATCCCTTGAACCTGGAGAGTTGGGAACCATGGAATGGGTACCAGGCAGTATGACATCAAAGGGTCTGCATTTGCTCATTGAACCTCACCAATGCTATCAGCCCAAAGGATCCAGCCTTATCTCTCACCCAGCTCTGGGTGTAGATGTGGTAAACCAGGTTGCATTACATGCCCTGTGTGAGTTATGTAAGAATTGCTCTCTATTTCACTGTCATTGTGTTTTGTTTTTGAAATTTTTTTTTGACACAGGGATTTATCGGATTTTCACTGCTGCGTTAATGCCGCTGTACACACTCTTGATTCTCTTACGGAGACATAAATATCCACGGGTTTTAAGATTCTTCCTAGTCAGGTATATTCCTAGGCGTTGAATATGTGGTGTTGAGTCCATTTCGTTGAGCAAGGAGTAGGTCTTGTCTATTACATATTTGGCTTATGGAACGGTATCTGTGCTAATTTCAGTCTCTGGTTTTATGCAGCACTCCAACGCACCTTTCTACATAAGAAAGCACAAGTTGGTTTTCTAAATTTGAGACTGTTCTGTTATGTAATTCAGTTCATGTGTAGTCAAGTTTACATACTGTGTATTAGTGATATTTTATGATGTTTCTTTTTATGTGTGACTTATTTCACGTAGAATCACCATACCTGAATCCACTCACTATGCCGCTACGGGCCTGATGACACAGATTTCATTGCCGAGTGATATTCCATTATACGTACGTACCACAACTTCTTTATCCATTGTTTGCTCTCTGAGATATTTACCTGGTACTGTAAACGAGGTTCTTGTGAACAGAGAGGTCCCAAACTTTGAGGTGGCTGGGTGTTTTTGATTTTAATTTCCCTAAGCTGTAGGACCATAAGTGGAAGTGCCATAGGCGGTGTTGCTTTGTTTCTTACGTGTTTCAGGAAACACATAACACTTCTCCAGAACGGCTGTCGGCAATTTACATCATATGCATCAGCATAATAAGGATCCCTGTTTTCCATTGCCTGTCCTCCGTTTCTGGATTTTACAATTTTTTTAAATGGCCCTTTTGCCCTGGGGGGCACTGAGACTTCATTGTAGTGCAGGTTTATTTACAAGCTTGCTTGGTAGGTCAAAAGTGCGTATGCGTTTTTTCCTGAATATATTTAGGGAAAAAAGCATCCGCACTTTTTGGACAAGCGCATCATTATCGACGTTCTGCCTCTTTCCCTATTCTTTAAGTGCAATTCCAGTTTAACACTTCAATCGTTTTCCTGAATTTCTGCCGGGATTTCAAGTCCCCTTTGCAGGCTTACTTCAATATATTTTTGGAGGATAGCTGTCATTTATAACTATGCAGGTCTGTGAATTACAGTGCCCCTGAGCTCCTTTCTTCAACTCGCTTTCTTGTGAGCTGGGCACAAAACCGCAGGATTGCTTCAGGCACTAATCTCTTTCCAGCAGGGCACGCTGAGCCTTTGGTTAATTCCTCTTCCTGGTGGGAAATGAGCATTACATTTGCCCGTGCAGACAACTACAGCTAGTCTCTCATTGGTTCTCCCTATTCCTGTTCATCTTGCACAGAAATTGCAAGCTGTGCCAAAGAGGAGGTTAAAGGCACTGACTCTCCAAGCGGGGAGAATGTTAGTAAAGCATCTGGAATGGTGAACCCGAGGACCAGGATACGAAAACTGAGATGCATTTTAAATCGTTTCCCAATCACACGGTGGACGATACTCTGGGTTTCCCATGCATGTTTTAGCTGGAGGAAGAATCCCTTGAACCTGGAGAGTTGGGACCCATGGAATGGGTACCATGCAGTATGACTTCAAAGGGTCTGCATTTGCTCACCGAAACTCACCAATGCTATCAGCCTGAAGTGTCCAGCCTTATGTCTCAACCAGCTCTGGGTGTAGATGTGGTCAATCCCGGTTGAATCACATGCCCTGAGTGAATTGTTTAAGAATTGCTCTCTATTTCACTGTCTTTGTGTTTTGTTTTCGAAATTTATTTTGATAATGGGATTTATCGGATTTTCACTGCTGCGTTTATGCTGCTGTACACACGCTTGATTCTCTTACGGAGACATATATATCCATGGGTTTTAAGATTCTTCCTAGTCAGGTATATTCCTAGGCGATGAATATGTGGTGTTGAGTCCATTTCGTTGAGCAAGGAGTAGGTCTTGTCTATTACATATATGGCTTATGGAAAGTTATCTGTGCTAATTTCAGTCTCTGGTTTTATGCAACATCCCAACGCACATTTCCCCATAAGCAAGCACTAGTTGGTTTTCAAAATTTGAGACCCTGTTCTGTTTTGTAATTCAGTTCATGTGTAGTTAAATTTACATTCCGTGTATTAGTGATATCTTATGATGTTTCTTTTTCTGTGTGATGTAGTTCACGTAGAATCACCGTACCTGCATCCACTCACTATGCCGCTACAGGCCTGATGACACAGATTTCATTGCTGAGTGATATTGCATTGCACGTACGTGCCACAACTTCTTTATCCATTTTTTGCTTTCTGGGATATTTACCTGGTATTGTAGACGAGCTTCTTGTGAACACAGCTGTCCCAAATATTGGGGTGGCTCTCTGTTTTTGATTTTAATTTCCGTAAGCTATAGGACCATAAGTGGAAGTGCCATAGGCTGTGTTGCTTTGTTTCTTACCTGTGTCAGGAAACACCATACACTTCTCCAGGGTGGCTGCTGGCAATTTACATCCTGCCAATCAGCATAACAAGGCTCCCTGTTCTCCATATCCTGTCCTACCTTTCTGGATTTTACACTTTTTTCAGATGGCCCTTTTGCCCGGGGGGCAGTGAGACTTCATTGTAGTGCAGATTTCCTTTACAGGCTTGCTTGGTTGGCCAAAAAGAGCGTATGCGTTTTATCCTGAATATATTCAGGAAAAAACGCATAAGCCATTTTTGGCCAAGTGCATCATTGTCGACGTTGTGCCTCTTTTCCTATGCTTTCAGGGCAATTCCAGTCTACCCCCTGCAATCGTTTTCCTGAAATTCTGCCCCGCTTTCAAGTCCCCTTCGCAGGCTTACTTCAATATATTTTTGGAAGATACCTGTCATTTATAACTCTGCAGGTTTGTGAATTACAGTGCCCCTGAGCTCCTTTCTTCAACTCGCTTTCTTGTGAGCTGGTCACAAAACCGCAGGATTGCTTAAGGCCCTAATCTGTTTCCGGCAGGGCACACTGAGCCTTTCTTTAATTCCTCTTCCTGGTGGGCAATGAGCGTTACATTTGCCCGTGCAGACACCTACAGCTAGTCTCTCATTGGTTCTCCCTATTCCTGTTCATCTTGCACAGAAATTGCAAGCTGTGCCAAAGAGGAGGTTAAAGGCACTGACTCTCCAAGCAGGGAGAGTGATAGTAAAGCATCTGGAATGGTGAACCCGAGGACCAGGATACGAAAACTGAGATGCATTTTAAATCATTTCCCAATCACACGGTGGACGATACTCTGGGGTTCCCATGCATGTTTTAGCTGGAGGAAGAATGCCTTAAACCTGGAGAGTTGGGACCCATGGAATGGGTACCATGCAGTATGACTTCAAAGGGTCTGCATTTGCTCACCGAAACTCACCAATGCTATCAGCCTGAAGTGTCCAGCCTTATGTCTCAACCAGCTCTGGGTGTAGATGTGGTCAATCCCGGTTGCATCACATGCCCTGAGTGAATTATTTAAGAATTGCTCTCTATTTCACTGTCTTTGTGTTTTGTTTCCGAAATTTATTTTGATAATGGGATTTATCGGATTTTCACTGCTGCGTTTCGGCCGCTGTACACACGCTTGATTCTCTTACGGAGACATATATATCCATGGGTTTTAAGATTCTTCCTAGTCAGGTATATTCCTAGGCGTTGAATATGTGGTGTTGAGTCCATTTCGTTGAGCAAGGAGTAGGTCTTGTCTATTACATATTTGGCTTCTGGAATGTTATCTGTGCTAATTTCAGTCTCTGGTTTTATGCAGCACCCCAAGGCACCTTTCCCCATAAGCAAGCACTAGTTGGTTTTCTAAATTTGAGACCCTGTTCTGTTTTGTAATTCAGTTCATGTGTAGTCAAGTTTACATTCCGTGTATTAGTGATATCTTATGATGTTTCTTTTTCTGTGTGACGTAGTTCACGTAGAATCACCGTACCTGCATCCACTCACTATGCCGCTACGGGCCTGATGACACAGATTTCATTGCTGAGTGATATTGCATTGCACGTACGTGCCACAACTTCTGTATCCATTTTTTGCTTTCTGGGATATTTACCTGATACTGTAGACGAGCTTCTTGAGAACACAGCCGTCCCAAATATTGGGGTGGCTGTCTGTTTTTGATTTTAATTTCCGTAAGCTATAGGACCATAAGTGGAAGTGCCATAGGCTGTGTTGCTTTGTTTCTTACGTGTTTCAGGAAACACCATACACTTCTCCAGGGTGGCTGCTGGCAATTTACATCCTGCCAATCAGCATAACAAAGCTCCCTGTTCTCCATATCCTGTCCTACCTTTCTGGATTTTACACTTTTTTCAGATGGCCCTTTTGCCCGGGGGGCAGTGAGACTTCATTGTAGTGCAGATTTCCTTTACAGGCTTGCTTGGTTGGCCAAAAAGGGCGTATGCGTTTTTTCCTGAATATATTCAGGAAAAAACGCATACGCACTTTTTGGCCTGGTGCATCATTGACGACGTTCTTCCTCTTTTCCTATGCTTTAAGGGCAATTCCAGTCTACCCCCTGCAATGGTTTTCCTGAAATTCTGCCCCGCTTTCAAGTCCCCTTCGCAGGCTTACTTCAATATATTTTTGGAGGATAGCTGTCATTTATAACTCTGCAGGTTTGTGAATTACAGTGCCCCTGAGCTCCTTTCTTCAACTCGCTTTCTTGTGAGCTGGGCACAAAACCGCAGGATTGCTTCAGGCCCTAATCTGTTTCCGGCAGGGCACGCTGAACCTTTGGTTAATTCCTCTTCCTGGTGGGAAATGAGCGTTACATTTGCCCGTGCAGACACCTACAGCTAGTCTCTCATTGGTTCTCCCTATTCCTGTTCATCTTGCACAGAAATTGCAAGCTGTGCCAAACAGGAGGTTAAAGGCACTGACTCTCCAAGCGGGGAGTGTGTTAGTAAAGCATCTGGAATGGTGAACCCGAGGACCAGGATACGAAAACTGAGACGCATTTTAAATCGTTTCCCAATCACACGGTGGACCATACTGTGTGTTTCCCATGCATGTTTTAGCTGGAGGAAGAATCCCTTGAACCTGGAGAGTTGGGACCCATGGAATGGGTACCATGCAGTATGACTTCAAAGGGTCTGCATTTTCTCACTGAAACTCACCAATGCTATCAGCCTGAAGTGTCCAGCCTTATGTCTCAACCAGCTCTGGGTGTAGTTGTGGTAAATCCCGGTTGCATCACATGCCCTGAGTGAATTATTTAAGAATTGCTCTCTATTTCACTGTCTTTGTTTTGTTTTTGAAATTTATTTTGATAATGGGATTTATCGGATTTTCACTGCTGCGTTTCTGCTGCTGTACACACGCTTGATTCTCTTACGGAGACATATAAATCCATGGGTTTTAAGATTCTTCCTAGTCAGGTATATACCTAGGCGTTGAATATGTGGTGTTGAGTCCATTTCGTTGAGCAAGGAGTAGGTCTTGTCTATTACATATTTGGCTTATGGAATGTTATCTGTGCTAATTTCAGTCTCTGGTTTAATGCAGCACCCCAACGCACCTTTCCCCATAAGCAAGCACTAGTTGGTTTTCTAAATTTGAGACCCTGTTCTGTTTTGTAATTCAGTTCATGTGTAGTCAAGTTTACATTCCGTGTATTAGTGATATCTTATGATGTTTCTTTTTCTGTGTGACGTAGTTCACGTAGAATCACCGTACCTGCATCCACTCACTATGCCGCTACGGGCCTGATTACACAGATTTCATTGCTGAGTGATATTGCATTGCACGTACGTGCCACAACTTCTTTATCCATTTTTTGCTTTCTGGGATATTTACCTGGTACTGTAGACGAGCTTCTTGTGAACACAGCCATCCCAAACATTGGGGTGGCTGTCTGTTTTTGATTTTAATTTCCGTAATCTTTGGGACCATAATTGGAAGTGCCATAGGCTGTGTTGCTTTGTTTCTTATGGGTTTCAGGAAACACCATACACTTCTACAGGGTGGCTGTTGGCAGTTTACATCCTGCCAATCAGCATAACAAGGCTCCCTGTTCTCCATATCCTGTCCTACCTTTCTGGATTTTACACTTTTTTTAGATGGCCCTTTTGCCCAGGGGGCAGTTAGACTTCATTGTAGTGCAGATTTCTTTACAGGCTTGCTTGGTTTGCGAAAAAGGGCGTATGCTTTTTTTCCTGAATATATTCAGGAAAAAATGCATACGCACTTTTTGGCCAAGTGCACCATTGTCGACGTTCTGCCTCTTTTCCTATGCTTTCTGGGCAATTCCAGTCTACCCCCTGCAATCGTTTTCCTGAAATTCTGCCCCGCTTTCAAGTCCCCTTCGCAGGCTTACTTCAATATATTTTTGGAGGATAGCTGTCATTTATAACTCTGCAGGTTTGTGAATTACAGTGCCCCTGAGCTCCTTTCTTCAACTCGCTTTCTTGTGAGCTGGGCACAAAACCGCAGGATTGCTTCAGGCCCTAATCTGTTTCCGGCAGGGCACGCTGAGCCTTTGGTTAATTCCTCTTCCTGGTGGGAAATGAGCCTTACATTTGCCCGTGCAGACACCTATAGCTAGTCTCTCATTGGTTCTCCCTATTCCTGTTCATCTTGCGCAGAAATTGCAAGCTGTGCCAAACAGGAGGTTAAAGGTAGTGACTCTCCAAGCGGGGAGAGTGTTAGTAAACCGTCTGGAATGTTGAACCCGAGGACCAGGATACCAAAACTGAGATGCATTTTAAATCGTTTCCTAATCACACGGTGGACCATACTCGGCGTTTCCCACGCATGTTTTAGCTGAAGAAAGAATCCCTTGAACCTGGAGAGTTGGGACCCTTGGAATGGGTACCATGCAGTATGACTTCAAAGGATCTGCATTTGTTCACCGAAACTCACCAATGCTATCAGCCTGAAGTGTCCAGCCTTATGTGTCAACCAGCTCTGGGTGTAGATGTGGTAAATCCAGGTTGCATCACATGCCCTGAGTGAATTATTTAAGAATTGCTACCTATTTCACTGTCATTGTGTTTTGTTTTTGAAATTTATTTTAATAATGGGATTTATCGGATTTTCACTGCTTCGTTTATGCCGCTGTACACGCGCTTGATTCTCTTACGGAGACATATAAGTCCATGGGTTTTAAGATTCTTACTAATCCGTTATATTCTTAGGCATTGAATATGGCGTGTTGAGTCCATTTCGTTGAGCAAGGAGTAGGTCTTGACTATTACATATTTGGCTTATGGAATGGTATCTGTGCTAATTGCAATCTCTGGTTTTATGCAGCACCCCAACTCACCTTTCCCCTTAAGGAAGCATAAGTTGGTTTTCTTAATTTGAAACCCTCTTTTCTTTTGTAATTCAGTTCATGTGTAGCCATGTTAACATTCCATGTATTAGTGATATCTTATGTCTTTTTCTTTTTGAATTATGTGACTTCGAATGATCACACGTAACTCCTCTGGAGTTGTTATAACTGGCCGTATTTCATTGATTTCCAGGCTGAGTAATATTCCACTCTACATAAGCACCACATCTCTGTCCGTTTTTTCTCTGCAGATACATTTAAGTTATATCCTAGTCGAAGGTCTTTTAAACAGAGAGGTGGTAAACATTGGGGTGCCTGTGTCCTCTCGATTTTTGTTTTTCCCAAGATATACGTCCATGAGTGCAAGTGCCCTGTGCTCGGTAGCTCATTTTTTAGATGCTTTAGTAAACACAATAGACTTATCCAGAGTGACCGTTGGCAATATACATTTCCACTATAAGACTCACAGGGCTCCCTTTTCTCCTTGCCCTGTCCTGCATTTCTGGTGTTTACACTTTATGAGGACGGCTCTTCTGACTGATGCAAAGTGATATGTTTTGTAGTATTGATTTCCAGTGCCCACCTGTTTGGTTGGCTAAAAAAGTGTATGCCCTTTTCTTGAATATATACAGAAAAAGACGCATACACCCTTTTTGGCCAACTGCAATGTTGGCAATGTTCAGCCCCTTTTCTTGTGCTTAATGGCGAGTCCTTTCTACCTCTTCCAATCCCTTTCCTGCCATTCTCCGTTGCTTACAAGTCCTTTTCTCTGACTTTCCTCAAGACATTTTTCAGTGATAGATATTTTCAATTCTGCAGTTTCGTGAATTTTAGTGCCCCTGAGTTCCATTTTCCAACTTGTGTTTATGGGAACTGGCCACAAAGCATCAGGATTCCTCAAGCCCTATTCTGTTTCCATGGGCAACCCTAGCCTTTGGTCAATTCGTCTTCCTGATTGGAAATTAGAGTGGCATGTGCCTGTCCGAACACCTAGGACTTGTCTCTCATTGTTCCTCCTCCTTCTGCTTCATCCTCTGGACAAATTCCAAACTGTATGCAACAGGATGTTGACAGTGCTGACATCTCCAAGTGGGGAGACTCTTAGTAAAGACGCTGGAGTGGTGAACCCTAGCACCAAGAGATGAGGAGATGAGATGCCTTTTCCAAACTTTTCCCGATCAGACGGTATACCATCCTCTGGGTGTGACAGGCATGTTTTAGGTGTAGGAAGGGTCCCATTCATGTGAGGAGAACACCAGGGGATTTTAAATATCAGTGTCTCTCCGCAACCCAAACTGGGGAATTTTTTAAGCTACGGCTACACATATGTTCATTAAGGGCCTTGGGAAGTAGGCAGAGTCCAAACTTTAGATGATTGAAGTCTTCAGGGTCAGAAGCACTCACCACTGTCTTCCCTTAGATTCCATTTTTACTGTCATTGATGGATGATGTCAATAAAAATATCTATTCTTTTTCAGATCATTTCCCCTTATAGGTTATTGCAAAATATTGAGTGTAGTTCCCTGTGCTATACAGTAGTTCCTTGCTGATGATTTCATACATAGCAGTGTGTATGTGTTAATCCCAAACTGTTAATTTATCCCTCCTCCTACCATTTCCCTTTGGTAATAATAAATTATAAGATTTTATGCTTCTCAGAAATGGGGGAGCTGAAAGAGAGGTATCATTTTCAATGCAAAAGCATTTAAAACAAGATTGAAGCTTTAACCAAGATTATTAGATGTACATCCTTGGAAAGAAATCACTTTGTTTCTCTAATATTGACCTGACAAAGAAGACAAACCTTTTCACTGAACTTGCTTATAAGAAAGTGATGGAAATATCAAATGGAAGTGTTAGAAACATCTTATTTTACCCGAGCCTTATACACTGTTCTATGTTAATTACAGTTTGGCTCACACATCTGTTCATTGAAGTTACAATGTTCTCAATTTCTGTTACTGATCCTCCAGAGTGGACGCCAACAAGTGTCCCCCTGCCCAGTGTCATTGGAGCCAATAGATCGAGACTGAGTTTGGTTCAAAAGCAAAGGAAACTTTATATTTTGATCAGAGAATGGAGAGGTGCTACCCTGTGGGCTGTGGGCTGGGCTGCTGTGTAGAGATCCTGTCAGAGTCACTGGGAGGGAGGGGGCTGAGCTCTCGAGGACCTGGTTGGCTGCAGCTCAGGCTCTATGTCACGGAGTCTGAACTGGGCCCCAGGAGCTGAAGTGTCATCGAGCCATTCTGCTCTAGGAAATCTGGTCTGAAGTGCCGGGTGTGGAACCTCTGTATGCGGGACACTAGGAGCACCTGAAATTAGACAAAGCACAAAGGATAAAAATGGTTAGACTTTATTTTATTGCCCAGATTCTATTTTTATCTCCCAGGCATTTTTAAGGGGCTTTGCCTGGGACAAACTTCTCTTCTGCCTTTTGTCCCTTTCCTCATTCTTGGAGTGCTGCGGGTGCAGACCCTTCTTCTGTAACTGCTGAGTGCTGAGTTAGGAGGCTTCATACCCGTGGGCGAGGGTCAGAACTTCTCCCCAGCAGCCTCCAGGTGACGTTGATTGTCCCCAGGCCTCCTGCCTCCCTGCTCGTCCACCTGAGCACCAGTATTGGAAGTGTTATAGATTCTAATGACCTTTAAGGGTCCAGAAAGGAGATGTGCAGTGGCGCTGTGAGGTCCAGTTTCACTCCGCCCCACATTTGTTCGGCCACCTTAGGCTGACCGTTTCTGCCAGCCTAGATGCTCTGACCAACAGTCTGCGCTTTCTTCCATTAGGCCCCTGAATTAACGTAAAAACAGCACCAGGTGTCAGGATCCTGCCCGCTCAGCTCCCAGACAGTCCAGGGTCAGTGGTGATGAAGGATCATGATGGTCACTGAGTCAAGAGCCTTTGGAAGTAAACAGGAGTCCAGCCGGTCTTATTGGCCACCATCATCAGGGTGTCTGTAGGCTTTTCTATGGTGACAGCATGATATACGGTTCCCCCGCCAAGATTATTAGCTCCCCTCTGGGTACAGTAAGTACTGCAAGCAGTAGTCTACTCTTTTGGGACACACTCTTGTTGTTTTATGAGAGAAACTCCAGGTCAAGTGATGGTCACACGGGTCGTCATGGTGCCCCGTTGCCCCCGGTTATCTCTCTGGAGGTTGGAGTTGGAGGGCCTCCTCAATCGAGGTCAGTGTGCCCACGGAGCAAACCCTGCAACTTCAGGGCATGGTTGGGGATTAGGATCACCACGTGGGGTCCGTTTCCCTTAGAAGGGAGGTGGCCTTTTGGGCTGCTGATTTCCAGGTTTTCAGATACCACCAGTATCTTGGCCAGATGTGGCGGTGGGCCAAGCCCCTTGGTGACCATAGTTTATCCTACCTGGATGGCATTCTTGCATTGTTCCATTTCAAGTGGTCCCAGTTTTTGCACTAATACTCCAATGGCGATTCACCTTTCACCAGGAATGTAAAGGTCAAAGGGTTTAGCTAAATTAGGGAGTTCCAGGGCAAGGGTCTGAATTGACTGCTCTTTCCATTCTTGAAAGGCCACTTCTGGATTCTATTCCAAAGGATCATCATCTTTTCCTTTCAGTGTTTCATATAGAGGCCCAGCTAGTAGACTGTAGTTAGGGATCCAGAGGCAGGAAACCCTGGCTTCCCCAGGAACCCCTAAGCTGTCTTCTAGTTTCAGAAAGGGGTAAGGCTGTAAATTGTTTCTTCCCTTTCCTGGGATGGGCTTCTCCGACCTTCTGTGAGAATGAAGCCCAGGCAGGTCACCGTAGTCTGTGATACTTGAGCTTTTTCGTGGACAACTTCTATCCTTTATTGGCTTGGTAGTTCTGAGGCCTCCTTAGTAGGGCTGGCGATCAGAATGTCGTCTGAATATTGAAGGAGTGTTTCCTTTTCCAGAGGTAGAACTTTTAGGTCTTTAGCTGAGCTTTCCCCAAAGATGGTGTGGGAATTTTTGAACCCTTGGGGCAAGACAGCCTGGAAGTATTGTTTTAGTTGTATGTTGAGTCCTGTCACTCACAAGCCAAAATTTCTTGTGACTCTGGGACTAGTGGAATACAAAAGAAGGCATCAGTGAAGACTAATACAGAATACCAAGTCCTGGTGGTTGGTAGAATGACCAGCAGGGTGTAGGATTTAGGAACTACTGGAGGTATATCCTCAGTGGCTTCACTGACTGTCCTGACATCCTTTACCAGGACTCCAGCAGCCCATGGGGCTCTCGAGGTCAGGCCAATCCCAGGATATGGAGCTCACCTGGGCAGGTACCCTACCCCCACCCCAGCCCACGGGGCTCTCGTGTTCAGGCCCCTCCCAGGATATGGGATTCCCTGGGCAGGTCCTCTGCAGTCCATGGGGCTCCCGTGGTCAGGCCCCTCCCAGGATACAGAGCTACCCTTGCAGGTACCTTGGCAGGGCTGGGCACACAGGAACCGTGCACATAGCCCTCATTGCAGAGCACTCCAAGCTCACCTGTCGCTCAGATCTGACACAGAGCACCTCAGAGCAGGACTTGAACTAACAAACAGCAGCTCTGACAGGTCTGTGACCCTGGGCATCACTCTGTGCGGCCTCCTCCACCTGGTCTTCCAGAGACTTCCACTGCACCCGGGGCACCAGGCCTCTGTCTCCAACCACCACCCACCCCTCCTCTCCCTGACTCCTGGGTTCCTCTCATTAGGAGAGGGTTTTCTTGAAGTTGTCTCCCACTCATGGGCCAGATAATATAATTAGAAAACAAGCCAGAGCTGCAGCCCCTTGTCTATCCTGACTCTCAGGAGCCCACACCTGTTCCTTGGACCTGGCCAATTCAGCAAGTTCCATTTTCAGCAACTGTGAGCCCCTGAGGGGTGATTATTGGCTGGCTTGGGAAGCCTGACCGTGCCGGCCAGCCCTCCCCAGGTGTGCCTGGGTTGAGATCAATATAAACACCGCTCCAGGCAGCAAGAGCCCCTGCAGCTGTGCCTGACGCCATTTTCTCTGCCCTGTCAGCAGTCTCGGGGCTGGGCTGGTGGGAGGGAGTGAGAGGTCACGGCTTTGTGGGTGTCCCAGTGTGAGTGGGGCTCTGCTGGACTTTCTGCAGCAGTTGCCAAGATGCTACCTGCTAAAGAAGAGGATGTGTCACCCACACCTGCTGCTGGAATTTCTCCCTGGGCACAGGTGAGGAAGGAAGAAAGCAGTGGGGGCCGGGACAGCAGGGGTATCTCAGGCAGGGAAATGGAGAGCTTCCAGAAGAGCACCCAGGGCCAGGACCATCCTGACTGGCCTGCAGGCACCAAGTCGGCTGGCATGCTGTCCCTCATGTGGCTCCATGGCCCTTCCTCTAGGTTTTCAAGTCCTTGTACATATTCAGGTGTTTAGCCTTGGAAGGGTGGGAACATTTCAGCAGCAGCTGGCCTGGGGCTCGGCCCACGTTTACTCACAGATACCTCGGCACGGTCCCCCAGCTTTGCAGTGAGGACGCTTGTTGCGAGGAGCATGCTGGCTGAATGGGAGATGATTCCCCACCACTGACCAACTTCAGAATTGTTTGCAATTGGAGCAAGTGCCCTGAAACGGTTTTCCTCTGTGTAACTGGTGGGTTCTGTTCTTTTTTATCTTTTTTTCGTTTTTGGTTCAAGGTAGATTTTATTCCTCTTTTGTGTATTTACAGATATAAGCATGGAAATAATTTATTCATATAAATACATGTATGTGAAGGGAAGAATATTTTTTCTGTTTTACTTTTTTTAATTTTATTTTTTTATTTTGAATTTAATTTTATATTTTTATACAGTAGGTTGTTTTTGGTTATCTACTTTATACATATAAATGTATACATACCAATCCCAATATCTCAACTCCTCCCACCACCATCCCCAACAGCTTTCCCCCCTTGTTGTCCATACGTTTGTTGTATACATGTATTGCTCTATTTCTGCCTTGCAAAACGGTTCATCTGTACAATTTTTCTAGGTTCCACATATATGCATTAATATACAAGATTTGTTTTTCTCTTTCTGACTTACTTCACTCTGTATGACAGTCTCTAGATCCATCAACGTCTCTACAAATGTCCCAATTTCATTCCTTTTTATGGCTTAGTAATATTCCATTTTATATATGTACCACATCTTTATGCATTCGTCTGTCTGTGGGCATTTAGGTTGCTTCCATTTCCTGGATAGTGTAAATAGTGATGCAATGAACATTGTGGTGAATGTCTCTTTTTGATTTATGGTTTTGTCTGGGTATATGCTCAGTAGAGGGATTGCTGTATCATATGGTAATTCTATTCTTAGTTTTATAAGAAACTCCATAATGTTCTCCACAGTGACTGTATCAATTTACGTTCCCAACAATAGTGGAAGAGGATTCCTTATCTCCACACCGTTTCCAGCATTTGTTGTTTGTAGATTTTCTGATGATGCCCATTCTAATAGGTGTGAGGTGATACACCATGGATGAGTCTATTTCGTTGAGCAAAGAGTAGGTCTTGTTTATTACGTATTTGGCTTATGGAATGGTATGTGTGCTAATTTCAATCTGTTTTTATACAGCAGCCCAACTCAACTTTCCCCTTAAGCAAGCATAAGGTTTTTATCTAAATGTGAGACTCTGTTCGGTTTTGTAATTCAGTTTATGTGTAGCCAAGTTTACACTCCCTCTATTAGTGATATCTTATGATAATTATCTTTCTTTGTGTGACATATTTCTCTTAGAATCATCATAATTAAATCCACTCAATTTGCTGCTACAGGCCTGATGACATTGATTTCACTGCTGAGTGATATTCCGTTGTACGTAAGTAGCACTTCTTTATCCATTTTTTTCTTTCTGGGATACTTAATTTGTACTGGACTCGAGGTTCTTGTAAACACAGCAGCCCTAAATTTTGTGTTGGCTGTGTCTTGTTGATTTTAATTTTCCTAAGCTATAGGGTCAAAAGTGGAAGTGCCCTAGGCTCTGTAGCTTTGTTTTTTAGATGTTTCAGGATACACCATGAACATCTCCAGAGTGTCTGTTGGCAATTTACATCCCGCCCATCAGCATAACACGGCTCCCTGTTCTCCATGGCCTGTCCTGTGTTTCTGGTTTTTACACTTTATTCAGATGGCCTTTTTGACGAATGGGAAATGTGACTTCATTGTAGTGTGGATTTCCATTGCTGGAGTGCTTGGTTGGCCAAAATGTTCATATGCGTTTTTTCCTGAATATATTCAGGAAAAATGTATACGCACTTTTTGTCCATGTGCATCACTGTCAAAGATCTGCCGCTTTTCATATGCTTTAAATGCAATTCCAATCTACCTCTTGAAATATGATTCCTGCAATTCTGCCTCGTTTTCAAGTCCTCTTTGCAGACTTACTTCGATATATTTTTGCCAATAGCTGTCATTTATCTCTGCAGGTTTGTGAATTACAGTGCCCCTGAGCTCCTTTCTTAACTCGCTTCCTTGTAAGCTGGCCACAAAACTGCAGGTTTGCTTCAGGCCATAATCAGGGTCCGGCACGGCACTCTGAGCCTTTGGTTAATTCCTCTTCCTGGTGGGAAATTAGAGTTAAATGTGCCCCTCCAGATACCTGCCTCACTCCCAGCCACATGGTGATGTATGTCCTCAGGTTTGAGGCCATATGTGATGGGTTCCTCATCTTTTGATGATGTGGCCACACTGGTGTGTGGACACTCCTGCCTGGTTCCCATCCCCTTGGTGATGTGGGCCCTCTGGTGAGACTCTGATCCTGGTTGGGTTCCTCACACATCCGTGAGGTGAGCCCTCTTCTCTGAGGTCACTCCTGCCTGGCTGGCACAACCCGCCTTGTTGACTTCGGCACCCTGGTGGCAGTTGGAGCCTGCTGGGAGCCTCCTTCCCACGGTGAGGAGGCCCTCTGGCGTCAGACCCTAATGGCGGGGTTCCCACATTTTCTGATACGTGCTAAGTGGTACGAGGGCACTCCTGCCAGGTTCCCATCCTCATGAGCGTGTGGGCCTTCTGTTCTGAGGTCCTAACGGCTGGGTTGCTCACACTTTCATGATGTGGGCCCTCTGCTGTGAGGTCAATCCTGCCTGGCTGGCGCACGTCGCCTTGGCGATGTGGACCCTCTGGTGGCAGTTGGAGTGTGCTGGGGCCTCCTCCCCTCAGTGATGAGGGCCTTCTGGTGTCAGGCCCTAAGTGCTGGGCTCCACACATTTTCTGATGTGTGCCCAGTGGTGCGAGTCACTCCTGCCAGGTTCCCATCCCCATGGGCATGTGGGACTTCTGTTCTGTGGTCCCAACTGCTGGGTTGCTCACAGTTTCATGATGTGGGCCCTTTGCTGTGTGTTCACTCTGGCCTGTATCCCATAGTGTCAGTGCTCTGGGCCTCCAGCTTGGAGTTTCCAACTTCTCGATTCCTCACCTTTTTTGTTCTATGGGCCCTCGGTTGTGCGTCTCCTCCTGCATGCCTCACTCCCAGCCCCTTCGTGATGTGTGTCCCCTTGTTTGAGGCCACATGTGCTGTGTTCCTCACCTTTCTATAATGTGGCCACACTGGTGTGAGGACACTCTTGCCTGGTTCCCATTCCCTTGGTGATGTTGGCCCCACTGCTGTTAGGACAGTCTTGCCTGGTTCCCATCACCTTGGTGATGTTGGCCCTCTGGTGAGAGTCTGATCCTGGTTAGGTTCCTCACCCTTCTGTGAGGTGGGCCCTCTGCTCTGAGGTCACTCCTGACTGGCTGGCACACCCCGCCTTGGCAACGTCGGCCATATGGTGGCAGTTGGAGCCTGCTGGGAGCCTCCTCCCCTCGGTGATGAGGGCCCTCTGGCCTCAGGCCCTAACTGCTGGGTTCCCACATTTTCTGATTCGTGCTAAGTGGTGCAAGGACACTTCTGCCAGGTTCCCATCCCCATGGGGATGTGAGCCTTCTGCTCTGAGGTCCCAACGGCTGTGTTGCTCACAGTTTCATGATGAGGGCCCTCTGGTGTGAGTTCACTCCTGCCTAGATCCCATAGCCTCGCTGCTCCTGGCTGCCTGCCGGAGGTTCCAACTGTGGGATTCCTCACCTTTTTTATTCTATGGTCCCTCTGTTTTGAGGATCCTCTGGCCTGCCTCACTCCAGGCCCCTTGGTGATGTGTGTCCTCAGGTTTGAGGCCAGGTGTGCTGGGTCCCTCAAATTATGGTGATGTAGCCCCACTGGTGTGAGGACACTCCTGCCTGGTTCCCATTCCCTTGGTGATGTTGGCCCTCTGGTGACAGTCTGATCCTTGTTGGGTTCCTCACACTTCTGTGAGGTGGGCTTTCTGCTCTGAGGTCACTCCTGCCTGGTTGGCACACCCCGCCTTGGTGACATCGGCCTTATGGTGGCAGTTAGAGCCTGCTGGGAGCCTCCTCCCCTCGGTGATGAGGGTCCTCTTACCTCAGCTCCTAACTGCTGGGTTCCCACAATTTCTGATTCGTGGAAGTGGGCCGAGGACACTCCTGTCAGGTTCCCATCCCCATAGGGATGTGGGCCTTCTGCTCTGAGGTCCCATCCGCTGGGTTGCTCACAGTTTCATGATGTGGGACCTCTGCTGTGAGTTTGCTGTGGCCTGGATCCCATAGACTCTGTGCTCTGGGCGGCCTACTGGTCGGTTCCAACTGCTGGATTCCTCACAACTTTTATTCTGTGGGCTCTGTTTTGTGAGGATACTCCTGCTTGCCTCACTCCTAGCCCCTTGGAGATGTGGGTCCCCTGTTTTAGGCCACATGTTCTGGGTTCCTCACCTTTCTATAATGTGGCCACACTGGTGTGAGGACCCTCCTGCCTGGTTCCGATCCCCTTGGTGATGTGGGCCCTCTGGTGAGAGTCTTATCCTGGCTGGTTTCCTCACCCTTCTGTGAGGTAGGCCCTCTGCGGTGAGGTCACTCCTGCCTGGCTGGCACACATCACCTTGGTGACGTGGGCCCTCAGTTGGGAGTTGGTGTCTGCTGCGAGTCTCCGTCCCTCGGTAATGAGGGCCCTCTTGCGTCAGACCCTAACTCCTGGGCTCCCAAAATTTGCAGATGTGCGACCTGTGGTGCGAGTACACTCCTGTCAGGTTCCCAACCCCATGGGAATTTGGGCCTTCTGCTCTGAGGTCCCAACGGCTGGGGTGCTCACAGTTTCATGATGAGGGCCCTCTGATGTGCGTTCATTCCGGCCTAGATCCCATAGGCTTGCTGCTCCTGGGCGCCTGCTGGGAGGTTCCAACTGCGGGATTCCTCACCTTTTTTATTCTATGGGCCCTCTGTTTTGAGGCTCCTCCTGCCTGCCTCAATCCCAGCCCCGTTGTGATGTGTGTCCTCTGGTGTGAGGCCACGTGTGCTGGGTCCCTCACCTTTCGATGATGTGGCCCCAATGGTGTGAGGACACTCGTGCCTGTTTCCGAGCCCCTTGGTGATGTGGCCCCTCTGGTGAGAGTCTGATCCTGGCTGGGTTCCTTACCGTTCTGTGAGGTGGGCCCTGTGCTCTGAGGTAACTCCTGCCTGGCTTGCTCCCATTGCCTTGGTGACGTCGGCCCTCTGGTGGCAGTTGGATCCTTTTGGAGACTCCTGTCCTCGGTGATGAGGTCCCTCTGGCGTCAGGCTCTAACTGCTGGGCTCCCCAGGTTTTCTGATGTGAGCCCAGTGATGCCAGGACACTCGTGAAATGTTCCCATCCCCATGGCGATATGGGCCTTCTGCTCTGAGGTTCCAACGACTGGGTTGCTCACAGTTTCCTGATGTTAGCTCTCTGGTGTTAGTTCACTCATTCCTAGATCCCATAGCCTCTGTACTCTGGGCCGCCTGCTGGGAAGTTCCAACTGCTGGGTTCCTCACCTTTTTTATTCTTTGGGCCCTGTGTTGGGAGGCTCCTCCTGCCTGTGTCACTCCCAGCCCCTTGGTGATGTAGGTCCTCTGGTTTGTGGCCACATGTGCCAGTTTCCTCATCTTTTAGTGATGTGGCCCCACTGGTGTGAGGACACTCGTGCCTGGTTCCCGTCCCCTTGGTGATATGGGCCCTCTGGTGAGAGTCTGATCCTGGTTGGGTTCCTCACACTTCTTTGAGGTGGGCCGTCTGCTGTGAGGTCACTCCTGCCTGGCTGGCACACCCCGCCTTGGCGACGTGGGCCCTCTTGTGGTAGTTGGAACATGCTGGGAGCCTCCTCCCCTCAGTGATGAGGGCCCTCTGGCGTCAGGCCCTAACTGCTGGGTACCCACATTTTCTGATATGTGCTAAGTGGTGCGAGGACACTCCTGCCATGCTCCCAACACCTTGGGGATGTGGACCTTCTGCTCTGAGGTCCAAATGGCTGGGTTGCTCGCAGTTTCATGATGTGGACCCTCTGCTGTGAGTTTACTGTGGCCTGAATTGCATAGACTTGGTGCTCTTGGCCGCCTGCTGGGAGGTTCCCATTGCTGGATTCCTCAGCTTTTTTATTCTATGGGCCCTGTGTTGTGAGGCTACTCCTGCCTGCCTCATTCCGAGCCCCTTGGAGATGTGGGTCTTCTGGTTTAGGCCACATGTGCTGGGTTCCTCACCTTTCTATGATGTGGCCACACTGGTGTGAAGACTCTCCTGCCTGGTTCTGATCACCTTGGTGATGTGGGCCCTCTGGTGAGAGTCTTATCCTGGCTGTGTTCCTCACCCTTCTGTGAGGTAGGCCCTCTGCGGTGAGGTCACTCCTACCTGGCTGTCACACGTCACCTTGGCGACGTGGGACCTCAGTTGGGTGTTGGTGCCTGATTGGAGTCTCCTCCCCTTGGTAATGAGAACCCTCTGGCGTCAGGCCCTAACTCCTGGGTTCCCTAAATTCTCTGATGTGTGCCCTGTGGTGCGAGTACACTTCTGACAGGTTCCCAACCCCATGGGAATGTGGGCCTTCTGCTCTGAGATCCCAACGCCTAGGTTGCTCACAGTTTCATGATGACGGCCCTCTGGTGTGAGATCACTCCGGCCTGGATCCCATAGTCTCGCTGCTCCTGGCCGCCTGCTGGGAGGTTCCAACTGCGGGATTCTTCACCTCTTTAATTCTATGGTCCCTCTGTTTTGAGGCTCCTCCTGCCTGCCTCAATCCCAGCTCCCTTGTGATGTGTGTCCTCTGGTTTGAGGCCACGTGTGCTGGGTCCCTCACTTTTTGGTGATGTGGCCCCACTAGTGTGAGGACACTCCTGCCTGGTTCCCATTCCCTTGGTGATGTGGGCCCTCTGGTGAGAATCTGATCCTCTTTGGTTCTTCACACTTCTGTGAGGTTGACCCTCTGCTCTGAGGTCACTCCTGCCTGGTTGTCGCACTCCGCATTGGCGACGTCGACCCTATGGTAGCAGTCGGAGCTGGCTGGGAGCCACCGCCCCTCGGTGATGAGGGCCCTCTGGCATCAGGCACTAATTGCTGGGCTCCCCCCTTTTTTTCATGTGTGCCCACTCTTGCGATGACACTCCTGCTTGTTTCCCTTCCCCATGGGGATGTGGGCCTTCTGCTCTGAGGTCACAACGGCTGGGTTGCTTACAGAATCACAATGAGGGCCCTCTGTTGTGAGTTCATGCCGGCCTGGATCTCATAGCCTCAGTGCTCTGGGCCGCCTGCTAGGAAGATCCAACTGCTGGTTTCCACACCTTTTGTATACAATGGGACATGTGTTGTGAGGTTAATCCTGCCTGCCTCACTCCGAAACCCATGGTGATGTGGGTCCTCTGGTTTGAGGCCACATGTGCTGGGTACCTCAACTTTTGATGATGTGGCCCCACGGGTGTGAGGACACTCCTGCCTCGTTCCCATCACCTTGGTGATGTGGGCCCTCTGGGGAGAGTCTGATCCTGGCTGGGTTCCCTACCATTCTGTGAGGTGGGCCCTCTGATGTCAGGTCACTCCTGCCTGGCTAGCTCACATCGCCTTGGCGACGTGGGCCCTCTGTTGGCCACTGGAGCATGCTGGGAGCCTCCTACTCCCGTGAATGATGGCCCTGGAAAAAATGCATATGCCCTTTTTGGCCAAGTGCTTCATTGACAAGGTTCTGCCACTTCTCTTATGCTTTCAGAGCAATTCACGTCTACCTCCTGAAATCGGATTCCAGCAATTCTGCCCCACTTTCAAGTCCTCTTCGCAGCCTTAATTCAATATATTTTTGTACGATTTCTGTCATTTATAAGTCTGCAGGTATGTGAATGACAGTGCCCCTGAGCTCCTTTCCTCAACTCGCTTTCTTGTGAGCTGGCCACAAAACCGCAGGATTGCTTCAGGCCCTAATCTTGTTCCAGCACGGCATGCTGAGCCTTTGGTTAATTCCTTTTCCTGTTGGGAAATGAGTGTTAAAATTGCCCGTGCATACTGGGCATATACCCTGAGAAAACCAAAATTCAAAAAGAGTCATGTACCAAAATGTTCATTGCAGCTCTATTTACAATAGCCCGGAGATGGAAAGAACCTAAGCGCCCATCATCGGACGAATGGATAAAGAAGATGTGGCACATATACACAATGGAATATTACTCAGCCTTAAAAAGAAATGAAACTGAGTTATTTGTAATGAGATGGATAGACCTAGAGTCTGTCATACAGAGTGAAGTAAGTCAGAAAGAAAAAGACAAATAGCGTATGCTAACACATATATATGGAATTTAAAGGAAAAAATGTCATGAAGAACCTAGGGATAAGACAGGAATAGAGGCGCAGACCTACTGGAGAACGGAATTGAGGATATGGGGAGGGGGAATGGTGAGTTTTGACAGGGCGAGAGAGAGTCATGGACATATACACACTAACAAATGTAGTAAGGTAGATAGCAAGGGGGAAGCAGCCGCAAGGCACAGGGATATTAGCTCGGGGCGTTGGGACAGCCTGGAGGGGTGGAAGGGAGAGAGAGGGAGGGAGGGAGACACAAGAGGGAAGACACAGGGAGCATATGTATATGTATAGCTGATTCACTTTGTTATAAAGCAAAAACTAACACACCATTGTAAAGCAATTATACCCCAATAAAGATGTTAAAAAAAATATTTGCCCGTGCACACACCTACAGATAGCCTCCCATTGGTTCTCCGTATTCCTGTTCATCTTGCGCAGAAATTGCAAACAGTGCCAAACAGGAGGTTAAAGGCACTGACTCTCCAAATGGGGAGAGTGTAAGAAAAGGGTCTGGAATGGTGAACCTGAGTACCAGGGGACGAAAACAGACATGCATGTAAAAAGGTTTCCCAGTCACACGGTGGAGCATACTCTGGGTTTCCCATGCAAATTTTAGCAGAAGGAAGAATCCCTTGAACCTGGAGAGTTGGGAACCATGGAATGGGTACCAGGCAGTATGACATCAAAGGGTCTGCATTTGCTCATTGAACCTCACCAATGCTATCAGCCCAAAGGATCCAGCCTTATCTCTCACCCAGCTCTGGGTGTAGATGTGGTAAACCAGGTTGCATTACATGCCCTGTGTGAGTTATGTAAGAATTGCTCTCTATTTCACTGTCATTGTGTTTTGTTTTTGAAATTTTTTTTTGACACAGGGATTTATCGGATTTTCACTGCTGCGTTAATGCCGCTGTACACACTCTTGATTCTCTTACGGAGACATAAATATCCACGGGTTTTAAGATTCTTCCTAGTCAGGTATATTCCTAGGCGTTGAATATGTGGTGTTGAGTCCATTTCGTTGAGCAAGGAGTAGGTCTTGTCTATTACATATTTGGCTTATGGAACGGTATCTGTGCTAATTTCAGTCTCTGGTTTTATGCAGCACTCCAACGCACCTTTCTACATAAGAAAGCACAAGTTGGTTTTCTAAATTTGAGACTGTTCTGTTATGTAATTCAGTTCATGTGTAGTCAAGTTTACATACTGTGTATTAGTGATATTTTATGATGTTTCTTTTTATGTGTGACTTATTTCACGTAGAATCACCATACCTGAATCCACTCACTATGCCGCTACGGGCCTGATGACACAGATTTCATTGCCGAGTGATATTCCATTATACGTACGTACCACAACTTCTTTATCCATTGTTTGCTCTCTGAGATATTTACCTGGTACTGTAAACGAGGTTCTTGTGAACAGAGAGGTCCCAAACTTTGAGGTGGCTGGGTGTTTTTGATTTTAATTTCCCTAAGCTGTAGGACCATAAGTGGAAGTGCCATAGGCGGTGTTGCTTTGTTTCTTACGTGTTTCAGGAAACACATAACACTTCTCCAGAACGGCTGTCGGCAATTTACATCATATGCATCAGCATAATAAGGATCCCTGTTTTCCATTGCCTGTCCTCCGTTTCTGGATTTTACAATTTTTTTAAATGGCCCTTTTGCCCTGGGGGGCACTGAGACTTCATTGTAGTGCAGGTTTATTTACAAGCTTGCTTGGTAGGTCAAAAGTGCGTATGCGTTTTTTCCTGAATATATTTAGGGAAAAAAGCATCCGCACTTTTTGGACAAGCGCATCATTATCGACGTTCTGCCTCTTTCCCTATTCTTTAAGTGCAATTCCAGTTTAACACTTCAATCGTTTTCCTGAATTTCTGCCGGGATTTCAAGTCCCCTTTGCAGGCTTACTTCAATATATTTTTGGAGGATAGCTGTCATTTATAACTATGCAGGTCTGTGAATTACAGTGCCCCTGAGCTCCTTTCTTCAACTCGCTTTCTTGTGAGCTGGGCACAAAACCGCAGGATTGCTTCAGGCACTAATCTCTTTCCAGCAGGGCACGCTGAGCCTTTGGTTAATTCCTCTTCCTGGTGGGAAATGAGCATTACATTTGCCCGTGCAGACAACTACAGCTAGTCTCTCATTGGTTCTCCCTATTCCTGTTCATCTTGCACAGAAATTGCAAGCTGTGCCAAAGAGGAGGTTAAAGGCACTGACTCTCCAAGCGGGGAGAATGTTAGTAAAGCATCTGGAATGGTGAACCCGAGGACCAGGATACGAAAACTGAGATGCATTTTAAATCGTTTCCCAATCACACGGTGGACGATACTCTGGGTTTCCCATGCATGTTTTAGCTGGAGGAAGAATCCCTTGAACCTGGAGAGTTGGGACCCATGGAATGGGTACCATGCAGTATGACTTCAAAGGGTCTGCATTTGCTCACCGAAACTCACCAATGCTATCAGCCTGAAGTGTCCAGCCTTATGTCTCAACCAGCTCTGGGTGTAGATGTGGTCAATCCCGGTTGAATCACATGCCCTGAGTGAATTGTTTAAGAATTGCTCTCTATTTCACTGTCTTTGTGTTTTGTTTTCGAAATTTATTTTGATAATGGGATTTATCGGATTTTCACTGCTGCGTTTATGCTGCTGTACACACGCTTGATTCTCTTACGGAGACATATATAACCATGGGTTTTAAGATTCTTCCTAGTCAGGTATATTCCTAGGCGTTGAATATGTGGTGTTGAGTCCATTTCGTTGAGCAAGGAGTAGGTCTTGTCTATTACATATATGGCTTATGGAAAGTTATCTGTGCTAATTTCAGTCTCTGGTTTTATGCAACATCCCAACGCACATTTCCCCATAAGCAAGCACTAGTTGGTTTTCTAAATTTGAGACCCTGTTCTGTTTTGTAATTCAGTTCATGTGTAGTTAAATTTACATTCCGTGTATTAGTGATATCTTATGATGTTTCTTTTTCTGTGTGATGTAGTTCACGTAGAATCACCGTACCTGCATCCACTCACTATGCCGCTACAGGCCTGATGACACAGATTTCATTGCTGAGTGATATTGCATTGCACGTACGTGCCACAACTTCTTTATCCATTTTTTGCTTTCTGGGATATTTACCTGGTACTGTAGACGAGCTTCTTGTGAACACAGCTGTCCCAAATATTGGGGTGGCTCTCTGTTTTTGATTTTAATTTCCGTAAGCTATAGGACCATAAGTGGAAGTGCCATAGGCTGTGTTGCTTTGTTTCTTACCTGTGTCAGGAAACACCATACACTTCTCCAGGGTGGCTGCTGGCAATTTACATCCTGCCAATCAGCATAACAAGGCTCCCTCTTCTCCATATCCTGTCCTACCTTTCTGGATTTTACACTTTTTTCAGATGGCCCTTTTGCCCGGGGGGCAGTGAGACTTCATTGTAGTGCAGATTTCCTTTACAGGCTTGCTTGGTTGGCCAAAAAGAGCGTATGCGTTTTATCCTGAATATATTCAGGAAAAAACGCATACGCCATTTTTGGCCAAGTGCATCATTGTCGACGTTGTGCCTCTTTTCCTATGCTTTCAGGGCAATTCCAGTCTACCCCCTGCAATCGTTTTCCTGAAATTCTGCCCCGCTTTCAAGTCCCCTTCGCAGGCTTACTTCAATATATTTTTGGAAGATACCTGTCATTTATAACTCTGCAGGTTTGTGAATTACAGTGCCCCTGAGCTCCTTTCTTCAACTCGCTTTCTTGTGAGCTGGTCACAAAACCGCAGGATTGCTTAAGGCCCTAATCTGTTTCCGGCAGGGCACACTGAGCCTTTCTTTAATTCCTCTTCCTGGTGGGCAATGAGCGTTACATTTGCCCGTGCAGACACCTACAGCTAGTCTCTCATTGGTTCTCCCTATTCCTGTTCATCTTGCACAGAAATTGCAAGCTGTGCCAAAGAGGAGGTTAAAGGCACTGACTCTCCAAGCAGGGAGAGTGATAGTAAAGCATCTGGAATGGTGAACCCGAGGACCAGGATACGAAAACTGAGATGCATTTTAAATCATTTCCCAATCACACGGTGGACGATACTCTGGGGTTCCCATGCATGTTTTAGCTGGAGGAAGAATGCCTTAAACCTGGAGAGTTGGGACCCATGGAATGGGTACCATACAGTATGACTTCAAAGGGTCTGCATTTGCTCACCAAAACTCACCAATGCTATCAGCCTGAAGTGTCCAGCCTTATGTCTCAACCAGCTCTGGGTGTAGATGTGGTCAATCCCGGTTGCATCACATGCCCTGAGTGAATTATTTAAGAATTGCTCTCTATTTCACTGTCTTTGTGTTTTGTTTCCGAAATTTATTTTGATAATGGGATTTATCGGATTTTCACTGCTGCGTTTCGGCCGCTGTACACACGCTTGATTCTCTTACGGAGACATATATATCCATGGGTTTTAAGATTCTTCCTAGTCAGGTATATTCCTAGGCGTTGAATATGTGGTGTTGAGTCCATTTCGTTGAGCAAGGAGTAGGTCTTGTCTATTACATATTTGGCTTCTGGAATGTTATCTGTGCTAATTTCAGTCTCTGGTTTTATGCAGCACCCCAAGGCACCTTTCCCCATAAGCAAGCACTAGTTGGTTTTCTAAATTTGAGACCCTGTTCTGTTTTGTAATTCAGTTCATGTGTAGTCAAGTTTACATTCCGTGTATTAGTGATATCTTATGATGTTTCTTTTTCTGTGTG
This sequence comes from Phocoena phocoena, assembly GCF_963924675.1. Classification (NCBI taxonomy): domain Eukaryota; kingdom Metazoa; phylum Chordata; class Mammalia; order Artiodactyla; family Phocoenidae; genus Phocoena; species Phocoena phocoena. The sequence continues at coordinate 1,010,144 of NW_027077598.1, read as the reverse complement.
ACGTAGTTCACGTAGAATCACCGTACCTGCATCCACTCACTATGCCGCTACGGGCCTGATGACACAGATTTCATTGCTGAGTGATATTGCATTGCACGTACGTGCCACAACTTCTGTATCCATTTTTTGCTTTCTGGGATATTTACCTGATACTGTAGACGAGCTTCTTGAGAACACAGCCGTCCCAAATATTGGGGTGGCTGTCTGTTTTTGATTTTAATTTCCGTAAGCTATAGGACCATAAGTGGAAGTGCCATAGGCTGTGTTGCTTTGTTTCTTACGTGTTTCAGGAAACACCATACACTTCTCCAGGGTGGCTGCTGGCAATTTACATCCTGCCAATCAGCATAACAAAGCTCCCTGTTCTCCATATCCTGTCCTACCTTTCTGGATTTTACACTTTTTTCAGATGGCCCTTTTGCCCGGGGGGCAGTGAGACTTCATTGTAGTGCAGATTTCCTTTACAGGCTTGCTTGGTTGGCCAAAAAGGGCGTATGCGTTTTTTCCTGAATATATTCAGGAAAAAACGCATACGCACTTTTTGGCCTGGTGCATCATTGACGACGTTCTTCCTCTTTTCCTATGCTTTAAGGGCAATTCCAGTCTACCCCCTGCAATGGTTTTCCTGAAATTCTGCCCCGCTTTCAAGTCCCCTTCGCAGGCTTACTTCAATATATTTTTGGAGGATAGCTGTCATTTATAACTCTGCAGGTTTGTGAATTACAGTGCCCCTGAGCTCCTTTCTTCAACTCGCTTTCTTGTGAGCTGGGCACAAAACCGCAGGATTGCTTCAGGCCCTAATCTGTTTCCGGCAGGGCACGCTGAACCTTTGGTTAATTCCTCTTCCTGGTGGGAAATGAGCGTTACATTTGCCCGTGCAGACACCTACAGCTAGTCTCTCATTGGTTCTCCCTATTCCTGTTCATCTTGCACAGAAATTGCAAGCTGTGCCAAACAGGAGGTTAAAGGCACTGACTCTCCAAGCGGGGAGTGTGTTAGTAAAGCATCTGGAATGGTGAACCCGAGGACCAGGATACGAAAACTGAGACGCATTTTAAATCGTTTCCCAATCACACGGTGGACCATACTGTGTGTTTCCCATGCATGTTTTAGCTGGAGGAAGAATCCCTTGAACCTGGAGAGTTGGGACCCATGGAATGGGTACCATGCAGTATGACTTCAAAGGGTCTGCATTTTCTCACTGAAACTCACCAATGCTATCAGCCTGAAGTGTCCAGCCTTATGTCTCAACCAGCTCTGGGTGTAGTTGTGGTAAATCCCGGTTGCATCACATGCCCTGAGTGAATTATTTAAGAATTGCTCTCTATTTCACTGTCTTTGTTTTGTTTTTGAAATTTATTTTGATAATGGGATTTATCGGATTTTCACTGCTGCGTTTCTGCTGCTGTACACACGCTTGATTCTCTTACGGAGACATATAAATCCATGGGTTTTAAGATTCTTCCTAGTCAGGTATATACCTAGGCGTTGAATATGTGGTGTTGAGTCCATTTCGTTGAGCAAGGAGTAGGTCTTGTCTATTACATATTTGGCTTATGGAATGTTATCTGTGCTAATTTCAGTCTCTGGTTTAATGCAGCACCCCAACGCACCTTTCCCCATAAGCAAGCACTAGTTGGTTTTCTAAATTTGAGACCCTGTTCTGTTTTGTAATTCAGTTCATGTGTAGTCAAGTTTACATTCCGTGTATTAGTGATATCTTATGATGTTTCTTTTTCTGTGTGACGTAGTTCACGTAGAATCACCGTACCTGCATCCACTCACTATGCCGCTACGGGCCTGATTACACAGATTTCATTGCTGAGTGATATTGCATTGCACGTACGTGCCACAACTTCTTTATCCATTTTTTGCTTTCTGGGATATTTACCTGGTACTGTAGACGAGCTTCTTGTGAACACAGCCATCCCAAACATTGGGGTGGCTGTCTGTTTTTGATTTTAATTTCCGTAATCTTTGGGACCATAATTGGAAGTGCCATAGGCTGTGTTGCTTTGTTTCTTATGGGTTTCAGGAAACACCATACACTTCTACAGGGTGGCTGTTGGCAGTTTACATCCTGCCAATCAGCATAACAAGGCTCCCTGTTCTCCATATCCTGTCCTACCTTTCTGGATTTTACACTTTTTTTAGATGGCCCTTTTGCCCAGGGGGCAGTTAGACTTCATTGTAGTGCAGATTTCTTTACAGGCTTGCTTGGTTTGCGAAAAAGGGCGTATGCTTTTTTTCCTGAATATATTCAGGAAAAAATGCATACGCACTTTTTGGCCAAGTGCACCATTGTCGACGTTCTGCCTCTTTTCCTATGCTTTCTGGGCAATTCCAGTCTACCCCCTGCAATCGTTTTCCTGAAATTCTGCCCCGCTTTCAAGTCCCCTTCGCAGGCTTACTTCAATATATTTTTGGAGGATAGCTGTCATTTATAACTCTGCAGGTTTGTGAATTACAGTGCCCCTGAGCTCCTTTCTTCAACTCGCTTTCTTGTGAGCTGGGCACAAAACCGCAGGATTGCTTCAGGCCCTAATCTGTTTCCGGCAGGGCACGCTGAGCCTTTGGTTAATTCCTCTTCCTGGTGGGAAATGAGCCTTACATTTGCCCGTGCAGACACCTATAGCTAGTCTCTCATTGGTTCTCCCTATTCCTGTTCATCTTGCGCAGAAATTGCAAGCTGTGCCAAACAGGAGGTTAAAGGCAGTGACTCTCCAAGCGGGGAGAGTGTTAGTAAACCGTCTGGAATGGTGAACCCGAGGACCAGGATACCAAAACTGAGATGCATTTTAAATCGTTTCCTAATCACACGGTGGACCATACTCGGCGTTTCCCACGCATGTTTTAGCTGAAGAAAGAATCCCTTGAACCTGGAGAGTTGGGACCCTTGGAATGGGTACCATGCAGTATGACTTCAAAGGATCTGCATTTGTTCACCGAAACTCACCAATGCTATCAGCCTGAAGTGTCCAGCCTTATGTGTCAACCAGCTCTGGGTGTAGATGTGGTAAATCCAGGTTGCATCACATGCCCTGAGTGAATTATTTAAGAATTGCTACCTATTTCACTGTCATTGTGTTTTGTTTTTGAAATTTATTTTAATAATGGGATTTATCGGATTTTCACTGCTTCGTTTATGCCGCTGTACACGCGCTTGATTCTCTTACGGAGACATATAAGTCCATGGGTTTTAAGATTCTTACTAATCCGTTATATTCTTAGGCATTGAATATGGCGTGTTGAGTCCATTTCGTTGAGCAAGGAGTAGGTCTTGACTATTACATATTTGGCTTATGGAATGGTATCTGTGCTAATTGCAATCTCTGGTTTTATGCAGCACCCCAACTCACCTTTCCCCTTAAGGAAGCATAAGTTGGTTTTCTTAATTTGAAACCCTCTTTTCTTTTGTAATTCAGTTCATGTGTAGCCATGTTTACATTCCATGTATTAGTGATATCTTATGTCTTTTTCTTTTTGAATTATGTGACTTCGAATGATCACACGTAACTCCTCTGGAGTTGTTATAACTGGCCGTATTTCATTGATTTCCAGGCTGAGTAATATTCCACTCTACATAAGCACCACATCTCTGTCCGTTTTTTCTCTGCAGATACATTTAAGTTATATCCTAGTCGAAGGTCTTTTAAACAGAGAGGTGGTAAACATTGGGGTGCCTGTGTCCTCTCGATTTTTGTTTTTCCCAAGATATACGTCCATGAGTGCAAGTGCCCTGTGCTCGGTAGCTCATTTTTTAGATGCTTTAGTAAACACAATAGACTTATCCAGAGTGACCGTTGGCAATATACATTTCCACTATAAGACTCACAGGGCTCCCTTTTCTCCTTGCCCTGTCCTGCATTTCTGGTGTTTACACTTTATGAGGACGGCTCTTCTGACTGATGCAAAGTGATATGTTTTGTAGTATTGATTTCCAGTGCCCACCTGTTTGGTTGGCTAAAAAAGTGTATGCCCTTTTCTTGAATATATACAGAAAAAGACGCATACACCCTTTTTGGCCAACTGCAATGTTGGCAATGTTCAGCCCCTTTTCTTGTGCTTAATGGCGAGTCCTTTCTACCTCTTCCAATCCCTTTCCTGCCATTCTCCGTTGCTTACAAGTCCTTTTCTCTGACTTTCCTCAAGACATTTTTCAGTGATAGATATTTTCAATTCTGCAGTTTCGTGAATTTTAGTGCCCCTGAGTTCCATTTTCCAACTTGTGTTTATGGGAACTGGCCACAAAGCATCAGGATTCCTCAAGCCCTATTCTGTTTCCATGGGCAACCCTAGCCTTTGGTCAATTCGTCTTCCTGATTGGAAATTAGAGTGGCATGTGCCTGTCCGAACACCTAGGACTTGTCTCTCATTGTTCCTCCTCCTTCTGCTTCATCCTCTGGACAAATTCCAAACTGTATGCAACAGGATGTTGACAGTGCTGACATCTCCAAGTGGGGAGACTCTTAGTAAAGACGCTGGAGTGGTGAACCCTAGCACCAAGAGATGAGGAGATGAGATGCCTTTTCCAAACTTTTCCCGATCAGACGGTATACCATCCTCTGGGTGTGACAGGCATGTTTTAGGTGTAGGAAGGGTCCCATTCATGTGAGGAGAACACCAGGGGATTTTAAATATCAGTGTCTCTCCGCAACCCAAACTGGGGAATTTTTTAAGCTACGGCTACACATATGTTCATTAAGGGCCTTGGGAAGTAGGCAGAGTCCAAACTTTAGATGATTGAAGTCTTCAGGGTCAGAAGCACTCACCACTGTCTTCCCTTAGATTCCATTTTTACTGTCATTGATGGATGATGTCAATAAAAATATCTATTCTTTTTCAGATCATTTCCCCTTATAGGTTATTGCAAAATATTGAGTGTAGTTCCCTGTGCTATACAGTAGTTCCTTGCTGATGATTTCATACATAGCAGTGTGTATGTGTTAATCCCAAACTGTTAATTTATCCCTCCTCCTACCATTTCCCTTTGGTAATAATAAATTATAAGATTTTATGCTTCTCAGAAATGGGGGAGCTGAAAGAGAGGTATCATTTTCAATGCAAAAGCATTTAAAACAAGATTGAAGCTTTAACCAAGATTATTAGATGTACATCCTTGGAAAGAAATCACTTTGTTTCTCTAATATTGACCTGACAAAGAAGACAAACCTTTTCACTGAACTTGCTTATAAGAAAGTGATGGAAATATCAAATGGAAGTGTTAGAAACATCTTATTTTACCCGAGCCTTATACACTGTTCTATGTTAATTACAGTTTGGCTCACACATCTGTTCATTGAAGTTACAATGTTCTCAATTTCTGTTACTGATCCTCCAGAGTGGACGCCAACAAGTGTCCCCCTGCCCAGTGTCATTGGAGCCAATAGATCGAGACTGAGTTTGGTTCAAAAGCAAAGGAAACTTTATATTTTGATCAGAGAATGGAGAGGTGCTACCCTGTGGGCTGTGGGCTGGGCTGCTGTGTAGAGATCCTGTCAGAGTCACTGGGAGGGAGGGGGCTGAGCTCTCGAGGACCTGGTTGGCTGCAGCTCAGGCTCTATGTCACGGAGTCTGAACTGGGCCCCAGGAGCTGAAGTGTCATCGAGCCATTCTGCTCTAGGAAATCTGGTCTGAAGTGCCGGGTGTGGAACCTCTGTATGCGGGACACTAGGAGCACCTGAAATTAGACAAAGCACAAAGGATAAAAATGGTTAGACTTTATTTTATTGCCCAGATTCTATTTTTATCTCCCAGGCATTTTTAAGGGGCTTTGCCTGGGACAAACTTCTCTTCTGCCTTTTGTCCCTTTCCTCATTCTTGGAGTGCTGCGGGTGCAGACCTTTCTTCTGTAACTGCTGAGTGCTGAGTTAGGAGGCTTCATACCCGTGGGCGAGGGTCAGAACTTCTCCCCAGCAGCCTCCAGGTGACGTTGATTGTCCCCAGGCCTCCTGCCTCCCTGCTCGTCCACCTGAGCACCAGTATTGGAAGTGTTATAGATTCTAATGACCTTTAAGGGTCCAGAAAGGAGATGTGCAGTGGCGCTGTGAGGTCCAGTTTCACTCCGCCCCACATTTGTTCGGCCACCTTAGGCTGACCGTTTCTGCCAGCCTAGATGCTCTGACCAACAGTCTGCGCTTTCTTCCATTAGGCCCCTGAATTAACGTAAAAACAGCACCAGGTGTCAGGATCCTGCCCGCTCAGCTCCCAGACAGTCCAGGGTCAGTGGTGATGAAGGATCATGATGGTCACTGAGTCAAGAGCCTTTGGAAGTAAACAGGAGTCCAGCCGGTCTTATTGGCCACCATCATCAGGGTGTCTGTAGGCTTTTCTATGGTGACAGCATGATATACGGTTCCCCCGCCAAGATTATTAGCTCCCCTCTGGGTACAGTAAGTACTGCAAGCAGTAGTCTACTCTTTTGGGACACACTCTTGTTGTTTTATGAGAGAAACTCCAGGTCAAGTGATGGTCACACGGGTCGTCATGGTGCCCCGTTGCCCCCGGTTATCTCTCTGGAGGTTGGAGTTGGAGGGCCTCCTCAATCGAGGTCAGTGTGCTCACGGAGCAAACCCTGCAACTTCAGGGCATGGTTGGGGATTAGGATCACCACGTGGGGTCCGTTTCCCTTAGAAGGGAGGTGGCCTTTTGGGCTGCTGATTTCCAGGTTTTCAGATACCACCAGTATCTTGGCCAGATGTGGCGGTGGGCCAAGCCCCTTGGTGACCATAGTTTATCCTACCTGGATGGCATTCTTGCATTGTTCCATTTCAAGTGGTCCCAGTTTTTGCACTAATACTCCAATGGCGATTCACCTTTCACCAGGAATGTAAAGGTCAAAGGGTTTAGCTAAATTAGGGAGTTCCAGGGCAAGGGTCTGAATTGACTGCTCTTTCCATTCTTGAAAGGCCACTTCTGGATTCTATTCCAAAGGATCATCATCTTTTCCTTTCAGTGTTTCATATAGAGGCCCAGCTAGTAGACTGTAGTTAGGGATCCAGAGGCAGGAAACCCTGGCTTCCCCAGGAACCCCTAAGCTGTCTTCTAGTTTCAGAAAGGGGTAAGGCTGTAAATTGTTTCTTCCCTTTCCTGGGATGGGCTTCTCCGACCTTCTGTGAGAATGAAGCCCAGGCAGGTCACCGTAGTCTGTGATACTTGAGCTTTTTCGTGGACAACTTCTATCCTTTATTGGCTTGGTAGTTCTGAGGCCTCCTTAGTAGGGCTGGCGATCAGAATGTCGTCTGAATATTGAAGGAGTGTTTCCTTTTCCAGAGGTAGAACTTTTAGGTCTTTAGCTGAGCTTTCCCCAAAGATGGTGTGGGAATTTTTGAACCCTTGGGGCAAGACAGCCTGGAAGTATTGTTTTAGTTGTATGTTGAGTCCTGTCACTCACAAGCCAAAATTTCTTGTGACTCTGGGACTAATGGAATACAAAAGAAGGCATCAGTGAAGACTAATACAGAATACCAAGTCCTGGTGGTTGGTAGAATGACCAGCAGGGTGTAGGATTTAGGAACTACTGGAGGTATATCCTCAGTGGCTTCACTGACTGTCCTGACATCCTTTACCAGGACTCCAGCAGCCCATGGGGCTCTCGAGGTCAGGCCAATCCCAGGATATGGAGCTCACCTGGGCAGGTACCCTACCCCCACCCCAGCCCACGGGCTCTCGTGTTCAGGCCCCTCCCAGGATATGGGATTCCCTGGGCAGGTCCTCTGCAGTCCATGGGGCTCCCGTGGTCAGGCCCCTCCCAGGATACAGAGCTACCCTTGCAGGTACCTTGGCAGGGCTGGGCACACAGGAACCGTGCACATAGCCCTCATTGCAGAGCACTCCAAGCTCACCTGTCGCTCAGATCTGACACAGAGCACCTCAGAGCAGGTCTTGAACTAACAAACAGCAGCTCTGACAGGTCTGTGACCCTGGGCATCACTCTGTGCGGCCTCCTCCACCTGGTCTTCCAGAGACTTCCACTGCACCCGGGGCACCAGGCCTCTGTCTCCAACCACCACCCACCCCTCCTCTCCCTGACTCCTGGGTTCCTCTCATTAGGAGAGGGTTTTCTTGAAGTTGTCTCCCACTCATGGGCCAGATAATATAATTAGAAAACAAGCCAGAGCTGCAGCCCCTTGTCTATCCTGACTCTCAGGAGCCCACACCTGTTCCTTGGACCTGGCCAATTCAGCAAGTTCCATTTTCAGCAACTGTGAGCCCCTGAGGGGTGATTATTGACTGGCTTGGGAAGCCTGACCGTGCCGGCCAGCCCTCCCCAGGTGTGCCTGGGTTGAGATCAATATAAACACCGCTCCAGGCAGCAAGAGCCCCTGAAGCTGTGCCTGACGCCATTTTCTCTGCCCTGTCAGCAGTCTCGGGGCTGGGCTGGTGGGAGGGAGTGAGAGGTCACGGCTTTGTCGGTGTCCCAGTGTGAGTGGGGCTCTGCTGGACTTTCTGCAGCAGTTGCCAAGATGCTACCTGCTAAAGAAGAGGATGTGTCACCCACACCTGCTGCTGGAATTTCTCCCTGGGCACAGGTGAGGAAGGAAGAAAGCAGTGGGGGCCGGGACAGCAGGGGTATCTCAGGCAGGGAAATGGAGAGCTTCCAGAAGAGCACCCAGGGCCAGGACCATCCTGACTGGCCTGCAGGCACCAAGTCGGCTGGCATGCTGTCCCTCATGTGGCTCCATGGCCCTTCCTCTAGGTTTTCAAGTCCTTGTACATATTCAGGTGTTTAGCCTTGGAAGGGTGGGAACATTTCAGCAGCAGCTGGCCTGGGGCTCGGCCCACGTTTACTCACAGATACCTCGGCACGGTCCCCCAGCTTTGCAGTGAGGACGCTTGTTGCGAGGAGCATGCTGGCTGAATGGGAGATGATTCCCCACCACTGACCAACTTCAGAATTGTTTGCAATTGGAGCAAGTGCCCTGAAACGGTTTTCCTCTGTGTAACTGGTGGGTTCTGTTCTTTTTTATCTTTTTTTCGTTTTTGGTTCAAGGTAGATTTTATTCCTCTTTTGTGTATTTACAGATATAAGCATGGAAATAATTTATTCATATAAATACATGTATGTGAAGGGAAGAATATTTTTCTGTTTTACTTTTTTTAATTTTATTTTTTTATTTTGAATTTAATTTTATATTTTTATACAGTAGGTTGTTTTTGGTTATCTACTTTATACATATAAATGTATACATATCAATCCCAATATCTCAACTCCTCCCACCACCATCCCCAACAGCTTTCCCCCCTTGTTGTCCATACGTTTGTTGTATACATGTATTGCTCTATTTCTGCCTTGCAAAACGGTTCATCTGTACAATTTTTCTAGGTTCCACATATATGCATTAATATACAAGATTTGTTTTTCTCTTTCTGACTTACTTCACTCTGTATGACAGTCTCTAGATCCATCAACGTCTCTACAAATGTCCCAATTTCATTCCTTTTTATGGCTTAGTAATATTCCATTTTATATATGTACCACATCTTTATGCATTCGTCTGTCTGTGGGCATTTAGGTTGCTTCCATTTCCTGGATAGTGTAAATAGTGATGCAATGAACATTGTGGTGAATGTCTCTTTTTGATTTATGGTTTTGTCTGGGTATATGCCCAGTAGAGGGATTGCTGTATCATATGGTAATTCTATTCTTAGTTTTATAAGAAACTCCATAATGTTCTCCACAGTGACTGTATCAATTTACGTTCCCAACAATAGTGGAAGAGGATTCCTTATCTCCACACCGTTTCCAGCATTTGTTGTTTGTAGATTTTCTGATGATGCCCATTCTAATAGGTGTGAGGTGATACACCATGGATGAGTCTATTTCGTTGAGCAAAGAGTAGGTCTTGTTTATTACGTATTTGGCTTATGGAATGGTATGTGTGCTAATTTCAATCTGTTTTTATACAGCAGCCCAACTCAACTTTCCCCTTAAGCAAGCATAAGGTTTTTATCTAAATGTGAGACTCTGTTCGGTTTTGTAATTCAGTTTATGTGTAGCCAAGTTTACACTCCCTCTATTAGTGATATCTTATGATAATTATCTTTCTTTGTGTGATATATTTCTCTTAGAATCATCATAATTAAATCCACTCAATTTGCTGCTACAGGCCTGATGACATTGATTTCACTGCTGAGTGATATTCCGTTGTACGTAAGTAGCACAACTTCTTTATCCATTTTTTTCTTTCTGGGATATTTAATTTGTACTGGACTCGAGGTTCTTGTAAACACAGCAGCCCTAAATTTTGTGTTGGCTGTGTCTTGTTGATTTTAATTTTCCTAAGCTATAGGGCCAAAAGTGGAAGTGCCCTAGGCTCTGTAGCTTTGTTTTTTAGATGTTTCAGGATACACCATGAACATCTCCAGAGTGTCTGTTGGCAATTTACATCCCGCCCATCAGCATAACACGGCTCCCTGTTCTCCATGGCCTGTCCTGTGTTTCTGGTTTTTACACTTTATTCAGATGGCCTTTTTGACGAATGGGAAATGTGACTTCATTGTAGTGCGGATTTCCATTGCTGGAGTGCTTGGTTGGCCAAAATGTTCATATGCGTTTTTTCCTGAATATATTCAGGAAAAATGTATACGCACTTTTTGTCCATGTGCATCACTGTCAAAGATCTGCCGCTTTTCATATGCTTTAAATGCAATTCCAATCTACCTCTTGAAATATGATTCCTGCAATTCTGCCTCGTTTTCAAGTCCTCTTTGCAGACTTACTTCGATATATTTTTGCCAATAGCTGTCATTTATCTCTGCAGGTTTGTGAATTACAGTGCCCCTGAGCTCCTTTCTTAACTCGCTTCCTTGTAAGCTGGCCACAAAACTGCAGGTTTGCTTCAGGCCATAATCAGGGTCCAGCACGGCACTCTGAGCCTTTGGTTAATTCCTCTTCCTGGTGGGAAATTAGAGTTAAATGTGCCCCTCCAGATACCTGCCTCACTCCCAGCCACATGGTGATGTATGTCCTCAGGTTTGAGGCCATATGTGATGGGTTCCTCATCTTTTGATGATGTGGCCCCACTGGTGTGTGGACACTCCTGTCTGGTTCCCATCCCCTTGGTGATGTGGGCCCTCTGGTGAGACTCTGATCCTGGTTGGGTTCCTCACACATCCGTGAGGTGAGCCCTCTTCTCTGAGGTCACTCCTGCCTGGCTGGCACAACCCGCCTTGTTGACTTCGGCACCCTGGTGGCAGTTGGAGCCTGCTGGGAGCCTCCTTCCCGCGGTGATGAGGCCCTCTGGCGTCAGACCCTAATGGCGGGGTTCCCACATTTTCTGATACGTGCTAAGTGGTACGAGGGCACTCCTGCCAGGTTCCCATCCTCATGAGCGTGTGGGCCTTCTGTTCTGAGGTCCTAACGGCTGGGTTGCTCACACTTTCATGATGTGGGCCCTCTGCTGTGAGGTCAATCCTGCCTGGCTGGCGCACGTCGCCTTGGCGACGTGGACCCTCTGGTGGCAGTTGGAGTGTGCTGGGGCCTCCTCCCCTCAGTGATGAGGGCCTTCTGGTGTCAGGCCCTAAGTGCTGGGCTCCACACATTTTCTGATGTGTGCCCAGTGGTGCGAGTCACTCCTGCCAGGTTCCCATCCCCATGGGCATGTGGGACTTCTGTTCTGTGGTCCCAACTGCTGGGTTGCTCACAGTTTCATGATGTGGGCCCTTTGCTGTGTGTTCACTCTGGCCTGTATCCCATAGTGTCAGTGCTCTGGGCCTCCAGCTTGGAGTTTCCAACTTCTCGATTCCTCACCTTTTTTATTCTATGGGCCCTCGGTTGTGCGTCTCCTCCTGCATGCCTCACTCCCAGCCCCTTCGTGATGTGTGTCCCCTTGTTTGAGGCCACATGTGCTGTGTTCCTCACCTTTCTATAATGTGGCCACACTGGTGTGAGGACACTCTTGCCTGGTTCCCATTCCCTTGGTGATGTTGGCCCCACTGCTGTTAGGACAGTCTTGCCTGGTTCCCATCACCTTGGTGATGTTGGCCCTCTGGTGAGAGTCTGATCCTGGTTAGGTTCCTCACCCTTCTGTGAGGTGGGCCCTCTGCTCTGAGGTCACTCCTGCCTGGCTGGCACACCCCGCCTTGGCAACGTCGGCCATATGGTGGCAGTTGGAGCCTGCTGGGAGCCTCCTCCCCTCAGTGATGAGGGCCCTCTGGCCTCAGGCCCTAACTGCTGGGTTCCCACATTTTCTGATTCGTGCTAAGTGGTGCAAGGACACTCCTGCCAGGTTCCCATCCCCATGGGGATGTGAGCCTTCTGCTCTGAGGTCCCAACGGCTGTGTTGCTCACAGTTTCATGATGAGGGCCCTCTGGTGTGAGTTCACTCCTGCCTAGATCCCATAGCCTCGCTGCTCCTGGCTGCCTGCCGGAGGTTCCAACTGTGGGATTCCTCACCTTTTTTATTCTATGGTCTCTCTGTTTTGAGGATCCTCTGGCCTGCCTCACTCCCAGCCCCTTGGTGATGTGTGTCCTCAGGTTTGAGGCCACGTGTGCTGGGTCCCTCAAATTATGGTGATGTAGCCCCACTGGTGTGAGGACACTCCTGCCTGGTTCCCATTCCCTTGGTGATGTTGGCCCTCTGGTGACAGTCTGATCCTTGTTGGGTTCCTCACACTTCTGTGAGGTGGGCTTTCTGCTCTGAGGTCACTCCTGCCTGGTTGGCACACCCCGCCTTGGTGACATCGGCCTTATGGTGGCAGTTAGAGCCTGCTGGGAGCCTCCTCCCCTCGGTGATGAGGGTCCTCTGGCCTCAGGTCCTAACTGCTGGGTTCCCACATTTTCTGATTCGTGGAAGTGGGCCGAGGACACTCCTGTCAGGTTCCCATCCCCATAGGGATGTGGGCCTTCTGCTCTGAGGTCCCATCCGCTGGGTTGCTCACAGTTTCATGATGTGGGACCTCTGCTGTGAGTTTGCTGTGGCCTGGATCCCATAGACTCTGTGCTCTGGGCGGCCTACTGGCCGGTTCCAACTGCTGGATTCCTCACAACTTTTATTCTGTGGGCTCTGTTTTGTGAGGATACTCCTGCTTGCCTCACTCCTAGCCCCTTGGAGATGTGGGTCCCCTGTTTTAGGCCACATGTTCTGGGTTCCTCACCTTTCTATAATGTGGCCACACTGGTGTGAGGACCCTCCTGCCTGGTTCCGATCCCCTTGGTGATGTGGGCCCTCTGGTGAGAGTCTTATCCTGGCTGGTTTCCTCACCCTTCTGTGAGGTAGGCCCTCTGCGGTGAGGTCACTCCTGCCTGGCTGGCACACATCACCTTGGTGACGTGGGCCCTCAGTTGGGAGTTGGTGTCTGCTGCGAGTCTCCGTCCCTCGGTAATGAGGGCCCTCTTGCGTCAGACCCTAACTCCTGGGCTCCCAAAATTTGCAGATGTGCGACCTGTGGTGCGAGTACACTCCTGTCAGGTTCCCAACCCCATGGGAATTTGGGCCTTCTGCTCTGAGGTCCCAACGGCTGGGGTGCTCACAGTTTCATGATGAGGGCCCTCTGATGTGCGTTCATTCCGGCCTAGATCCCATAGGCTTGCTGCTCCTGGGCGCCTGCTGGGAGGTTCCAACTGCGGGATTCCTCACCTTTTTTATTCTATGGGCCCTCTGTTTTGAGGCTCCTCCTGCCTGCCTCAATCCCAGCCCCGTTGTGATGTGTGTCCTCTGGTGTGAGGCCACGTGTGCTGGGTCCCTCACCTTTCGATGATGTGGCCCCAATGGTGTGAGGACACTCGTGCCTGTTTCCCAGCCCCTTGGTGATGTGGCCCCTCTGGTGAGAGTCTGATCCTGGCTGGGTTCCTTACCGTTCTGTGAGGTGGGCCCTGTGCTCTGAGGTAACTCCTGCCTGGCTTGCTCCCATTGCCTTGGTGACGTCGGCCCTCTGGTGGCAGTTGGATCCTTTTGGAGACTCCTGTCCTCGGTGATGAGGTCCCTCTGGCGTCAGGCTCTAACTGCTGGGCTCCCCAGGTTTTCTGATGTGAGCCCAGTGATGCCAGGACACTCGTGAAATGTTCCCATCCCCATGGCGATATGGGCCTTCTGCTCTGAGGTTCCAACGACTGGGTTGCTCACAGTTTCCTGATGTTAGCTCTCTGGTGTTAGTTCACTCATTCCTAGATCCCATAGCCTCTGTACTCTGGGCCGCCTGCTGGGAAGTTCCAACTGCTGGGTTCCTCACCTTTTTTATTCTTTGGGCCCTGTGTTGGGAGGCTCCTCCTGCCTGTGTCACTCCCAGCCCCTTGGTGATGTAGGTCCTCTGGTTTGTGGCCACATGTGCCAGTTTCCTCATCTTTTAGTGATGTGGCCCCACTGGTGTGAGGACACTCGTGCCTGGTTCCCGTCCCCTTGGTGATATGGGCCCTCTGGTGAGAGTCTGATCCTGGTTGGGTTCCTCACACTTCTTTGAGGTGGGCCGTCTGCTGTGAGGTCACTCCTGCCTGGCTGGCACACCCCGCCTTGGCGACGTGGGCCCTCTTGTGGTAGTTGGAACATGCTGGGAGCCTCCTCCCCTCAGTGATGAGGGCCCTCTGGCGTCAGGCCCTAACTGCTGGGTACCCACATTTTCTGATATGTGCTAAGTGGTGCGAGGGCACTCCTGCCATGCTCCCAACACCTTGGGGATGTGGACCTTCTGCTCTGAGGTCCAAATGGCTGGGTTGCTCGCAGTTTCATGATGTGGACCCTCTGCTGTGAGTTTACTGCGGCCTGAATTGCATAGACTTGGTGCTCTTGGCCGCCTGCTGGGAGGTTCCCATTGCTGGATTCCTCAGCTTTTTTATTCTATGGGCCCTGTGTTGTGAGGCTACTTCTGCCTGCCTCATTCCGAGCCCCTTGGAGATGTGGGTCTTCTGGTTTAGGCCACATGTGCTGGGTTCCTCACCTTTCTATGATGTGGCCACACTGGTGTGAAGACTCTCCTGCCTGGTTCTGATCACCTTGGTGATGTGGGCCCTCTGGTGAGAGTCTTATCCTGGCTGTGTTCCTCACCCTTCTGTGAGGTAGGCCCTCTGCGGTGAGGTCACTCCTCCCTGGCTGTCACACGTCACCTTGGCGACGTGGGACCTCAGTTGCGTGTTGGTGCCTGATTGGAGTCTCCTCCCCTTGGTAATGAGGGCCCTCTGGCGTCAGGCCCTAACTCCTGGGTTCCCTAAATTCTCTGATGTGTGCCCTGTGGTGCGAGTACACTTCTGACAGGTTCCCAACCCCATGGGAATGTGGGCCTTCTGCTCTGAGATCCCAACGCCTAGGTTGCTCACAGTTTCATGATGACGGCCCTCTGGTGTGAGATCACTCCGGCCTGGATCCCATAGTCTCGCTGCTCCTGGCCGCCTGCTGGGAGGTTCCAACTGCGGGATTCTTCACCTCTTTAATTCTATGGTCCCTCTGTTTTGAGGCTCCTCCTGCCTGCCTCAATCCCAGCTCCCTTGTGATGTGTGTCCTTTGGTTTGAGGCCACGTGTGCTGGGTCCCTCACTTTTCGGTGATGTGGCCCCACTAGTGTGAGGACACTCCTGCCTGGTTCCCATTCCCTTGGTGATGTGGGCCCTCTGGTGTGAATCTGATCCTCTTTAGTTCTTCACACTTCTGTGAGGTTGACCCTCTGCTCTGAGGTCACTCCTGCCTGGTTGTCGCACTCCGCATTGGCGACGTCGCCCCTCTGGTAGCAGTCGGAGCTGGCTGGGAGCCACCGCCCCTCGGTGATGAGGGCCCTCTGGCATCAGGCACTAATTGCTGGGCTCCCCACATTTTTTCATGTGTGCCCACTCTTGCGATGACACTCCTGCTTGTTTCCCTTCCCCATGGGGATGTGGGCCTTCTGCTCTGAGGTCACAACGGCTGGGTTGCTTACAGAATCACAATGAGGGCCCTCTGTTGTGAGTTCATGCCGGCCTGGATCTCATAGCCTCAGTGCTCTGGGCCGCCTGCTAGGAAGATCCAACTGCTGGTTTCCACACCTTTTGTATACAATGGGACATGTGTTGTGAGGTTAATCCTGCCTGCCTCACTCCGAAACCCATGGTGATGTGGGTCCTCTGGTTTGAGGCCACATGTGCTGGGTACCTCAACTTTTGATGATGTGGCCCCACAGGTGTGAGGACACTCCTGCCTGGTTCCCATCACCTTGGTGATGTGGGCCCTCTGGGGAGAGTCTGATCCTGGCTGGGTTCCCTACCATTCTGTGAGGTGGGCCCTCTGATGTCAGGTCACTCCTGCCTGGCTAGCTCACATCGCCTTGGCGACGTGGGCCCTCTGTTGGCCACTGGAGCATGCTGGGAGCCTCCTACTCCCGTGAATGATGGCCCTGGAAAAAATGCATATGCCCTTTTTGGCCAAGTGCTTCATTGACGAGGTTCTGCCACTTCTCTTATGCTTTCAGAGCAATTCACGTCTACCTCCTGAAATCGGATTCCAGCAATTCTGCCCCACTTTCAAGTCCTCTTCGCAGCCTTAATTCAATATATTTTTGTACGATTTCTGTCATTTATAAGTCTGCAGGTATGTGAATGACAGTGCCCCTGAGCTCCTTTCCTCAACTCGCTTTCTTGTGAGCTGGCCACAAAACCGCAGGATTGCTTCAGGCCCTAATCTTGTTCCAGCACGGCATGCTGAGCCTTTGGTTAATTCCTTTTCCTGTTGGGAAATGAGTGTTAAAATTGCCCGTGCATACTGGGCATATACCCTGAGAAAACCAAAATTCAAAAAGAGTCATGTACCAAAATGTTCATTGCAGCTCTATTTACAATAGGCCGGAGATGGAAAGAACCTAAGCGCCCATCATCGGACGAATGGATAAAGAAGATGTGGCACGTATACACAATGGAATATTACTCAGCCTTAAAAAGAAATGAAACTGAGTTATTTGTAATGAGATGGATAGACCTAGAGTCTGTCATACAGAGTGAAGTAAGTCAGAAAGAAAAAGACAAATAGCGTATGCTAACACATATATATGGAATTTAAAGGGAAAAAATGTCATGAAGAACCTAGGGATAAGACAGGAATAGAGGCGCAGACCTACTGGAGAACGGAATTGAGGATATGGGGAGGGGGAATGGTGAGTTTTGACAGGGCGAGAGAGAGTCATGGACATATACACACTAACAAATGTAGTAAGGTAGATAGCAAGGGGGAAGCAGCCGCAAGGCACAGGGATATTAGCTCGGGGCGTTGGGACAGCCTGGAGGGGTGGAAGGGGGAGAGAGGGAGGGAGGGAGACACAAGAGGGAAGACACAGGGAGCATATGTATATGTATAGCTGATTCACTTTGTTATAAAGCAAAAACTAACACACCATTGTAAAGCAATTATACCCCAATAAAGATGTTAAAAAAAATATTTGCCCGTGCACACACCTACAGATAGTCTCCCATTGGTTCTCCTTATTCCTGTTCATCTTGCGCAGAAATTGCAAACAGTGCCAAACAGGAGGTTAAAGGCACTGACTCTCCAAATGGGGAGAGTGTAAGAAAAGGGTCTGGAATGGTGAACCTGAGTACCAGGGGACGAAAACAGACATGCATGTAAAAAGGTTTCCCAGTCACACGGTGGAGCATACTCTGGGTTTCCCATGCAAATTTTAGCAGAAGGAAGAATCCCTTGAACCTGGAGAGTTGGGAACCATGGAATGGGTACCAGGCAGTATGACATCAAAGGGTCTGCATTTGCTCACTGCACCTCACCAATGCTATCAGCCCAAAGGGTCAAGCCTTATCTCTCACCCAGCTCTGGGTGTAGATGTGGTAAACCAGGTTGCATCACATGCCCTGTGTGAGTTATTTAAGAATTGCTCTCTATTTCACTGTCATTGTGTTTTGTTTTTGAAATTTTTTTTGACACTGGGATTTATCGGATTTTCACTGCTGCGTTAATGCCGCTGTACACACTCTTGATTCTCTTACGGAGACATAAATATCCACGGGTTTTAAGATTCTTCCTAGTCAGGTATATTCCTAGGCGTTGAATATGTGGTGTTGAGTCCATTTCGTTGAGCAAGGAGTAGGTCTTGTCTATTACATATTTGGCTTATGGAACGGTATCTGTGCTAATTTCAGTCTCTGGTGTTATGCAGCACTCCAACGCACCTTTCTCCATAAGAAAGCACAAGTTGGTTTTCTAAATTTGAGACTGTTCTGTTTTGTAATTCAGTTCATGTGTAGTCAAGTTTACATACTGTGTATTAGTGATATTTTATGATGTTTCTTTTTATGTGTGACTTATTTCACGTAGAATCACCATACCTGTATCCACTCACTATGCCACTACGTGCCTGATGACACAGATTTCATTGCTGAGTGATATTCCATTGTACGTACGTACCACAACTTCTTTATCCATTGTTTGCTCTCTGAGATATTTACCTGGTACTGTAAACGAGGTTCTTGTGAACAGAGAGGTCCCAAACTTTGAGGTGGCTTGGTGTTTTTTATTTTAATTTCCCTAAGCTGTAGGACCATAAGTGGAAGTGCCATAGGCTGTGTTGCTTTGTTTCTTACGTGTTTCAGGAAACACATAACACTTCTCCAGAATAGCTGTCGGCAATTTACATCATATGCATCAGCATAATAAGGATCCCTGTTTTCCATTGCCTGTCCTCCGTTTCTGGATTTTACAATTTTTTTAAATGGCCCTTTTCCCTAGGGGGCACTGAGATTTCATTGTAGTGCAGGTTTATTTACAAGCTTCTTGGTTGGCCAAAAAGTGCGTATGCGTTTTTTCCTGAATATATTTAGGGAAAAAAGCATCCGCACTTTTTGGACAAGTGCATCATTATCGACGTTCTGCCTCTTTTCCTATTCTTTAAGTGCAATTCCAGTTTAACCCTTCAATCGTTTTCCTGAATTTCTGCCCCGATTTCAAGTCCCCTTTGCAGGCTTACTTCAATATATTTTTGGAGGATAGCTGTCATTTATAACTCTGCAGGTTTGTGAATTACAGTGCCCCTGAGCTCCTTTCTTCAACTCGCTTTCTTGTGAGCTGGGCACAAAACCGCAGGATTGCTTCAGGCACTAATCTCTTTCCAGCAGGGCATGCTGAGCGTTTGGTTAATTCCTCTTCCTGGTGGGAAATGAGCATTACATTTGCCCGTGCAGACACCTACAGCTAGTCTCTCATTGGTTCTCCCTATTCCTGTTCATCTTGCACAGAAATTGCAAGCTGTGCCAAAGAGGAGGTTAAAGGCACTGACTCTCCAAGCGGGGAGAGTGTTAGTAAAGCATCTGGAATGGTGAACCCGAGGACCAGGATACGAAAACTGAGATGCATTTTACATCGTTTCCCAATCACACGGTGGACGATACTCTGGGTTTCCCATGCATGTTTTAGCTGGAAGAAGAATCCCTTGAACCTGGAGAGTTGGGACCCATGGAATGGGTACCATGCAGTATGACTTCAAAGGGTCTGCATTTGCTCACCGAACCTCACCAATGCTATCAGCCTGAAGTGTCCAGCCTTATGTCTCAACCAGCTCTGGGTGTAGATGTGGTCAATCCCGGTTGCATCACATGCCCTGAGTGAATTATTTAAGAATTGCTCTCTATTTCACTGTCTTTGTGTTTTGTTTTCGAAATTTATTTTGATAATGGGATTTATCGGATTTTCACTGCTGCGTTTCGGCCGCTGTACACACGCTTGATTCTCTTACGGAGACATATATATCCATGGGTTTTAAGATTCTTCCTAGTCAGGTATATTCCTAGGCGTTGAATATGTGGTGTTGGGTCCATTTCGTTGAGCAAGGAGTAGGTCTTGTCTATTACATATTTGGCTTATGGAAAGTTATCTGTGCTAATTTCAGTCTCTGGTTTTATGCAGCACCCCAAGGCACCTTTCCCCATAAGCAAGCACTAGTTGGTTTTCTAAATTTGAGACCCTGTTCTGTTTTGTAATTCAGTTCATGTGTAGTCAAGTTTACATTCCGTGTATTAGTGATATCTTATGATGTTTCTTTTTCTGTGTGACGTAGTTCACGTAGAATCACCGTACCTGCATCCACTCACTATGCCGCTACGGGCCTGATGACACAGATTTCATTGCTGAGTGATATTGCATTGTACGTACGTGCCACAACTTCTTTATCCATTTTTTGCTTTCTGGGATATTTACCTGATACTGTAGACGAGCTTCTTGTGAACACAGCCGTCCCAAATATTGGGGTGGCTGTCTGTTTTTGATTTTAATTTCCGTAAGCTATAGGACCATAAGTGGAAGTGCCATAGGCTGTGTTGCTTTGTTTCTTACGTGTTTCAGGAAACACCATACACTTCTCCAGGGTGGCTGCTGGCAATTTACATCCTGCCAATCAGCATAACAAGGCTCCCTGTTCTCCATATCCTGTCCTACCTTTCTGGATTTTACACTTTTTTCAGATGGCCCTTTTACCCAGGGGGCAGGGAGACTTCATTGTAGTGCAGATTTCCTTTACAGGCTTGCTTGGTTGGCCTAAAAGGGCGTATGCGTTTTTTCCTGAATATATTCAGGAAAAAACGCATACGCCCTTTTTGGCCAAGTGCATCATTGTCGACGTTCTGTCTCTTTTCCTATGCTCTCAGGGCAATTCCAGTCTATCCCCTGCAATCGTTTTCCTGAAATTCTGCCCCGCTTTCAAGTCCCCTTCGCAGGCTTACTTCAATATACTTTTGAAAGATAGCTGTCATTTATAACTCTGCAGGTTTGTGAATTACAGTGCCCCTGAGCTCCTTTCTTCAACTCGCTTTCTTGTGAGCTGGGCACAAAACCGCAGGATTGCTTCAGGCCCTAATCTGTTTCCAGCAGGGCACACTGAGCCTTTGTTTAATTCCTCTTCCTGGTCGGCAATGAGCGTTACATTTGCTCGTGCAGACACCTACAGCTAGTCTCTCATTGGTTCTCCCTATTCCTGTTCATCTTGCACAGAAATTGCAAGCTGTGCCAAAGAGGAGGTTAAAGGCACTGACTCTCCAAGCGGGGAGAGTGTTAGTAAAGCATCTGGAATGGTGAACCCGAGGACCAGGATACAAAAACTGAGATGCATTTTAAATCGTTTCCCAATCACACGGTGGACCATACTGTGGGTTTCCCATGCATGTTTTAGCTGGAGGAAGAATCCCTTGAACCTGAAGAGTTGGGACCCATGGAATAGGTACCATGCAGTATGACTTCAAAGGGTCTGCATTGGCTCACCGAAACTCACCAATGCTATCAGCCTGAAGTGTCCAGCCTTATGTCTCAACCAGCTCTGGGTGTAGATGTGGTCAATCCCGGTTGCATCACATGCCCTGAGTGAATTATTTAAGAATTGCTCTCTATTTCACTGTCTTTGTGTTTTGTTTTCGAAATTTATTTTGATAATGGGATTTATCGGATTTTCACTGCTGCGTTTATGCCGCTGTACACACGCTTGATTCTCTTACGATGACATATATATCCATGGGTTTTAAGATTCTTCCTAGTCAGGTATATTCCTAGGCGTTGAATATGTGGTGTTGGGTCCATTTCGTTGAGCAAGCAGTTGGTCTTGTCTTTTACATATTTGGCTTATGGAAAGTTATCTGTGCTAATTTCAGTCTCTGGTTTTATGCAGCACCCCAAAGCACCTTTCCCCATAAGCAAGCACTAGTTGGTTTTCTAAATTTGAGACCCTGTTCTGTTTTGTAATTCAGTTCATGTGTAGTCAAGTTTACATTCCGTGTATTAGTGATATCTTATGATGTTTCTTTTTCTGTGTGACGTAGTTCACGTAGAATCACCGTACCTGCATCCACTCACTATGCCGCTACGGGCCTGATGACACAGATTTCATTGCTGAGTGATATTGCATTGTACGTACGTGCCACAACTTCTTTATCCATTTTTTGCATTCTGGGATATTTACCTGGTACTGTAGACGAGCTTCTTGTGAACACAGTCGTCCCAAATATTGGGGTGGCTGTCTGTTTTTGATTTTAATTTCCGTAAGCTATAGGACCATAAGTGGAAGTGCCATAGGCTGTGTTGCTTTGTTTCTTACGTGTTTCAGGAAACACCATACACTTCTCCAGGGTGGCTGCTGGCAATTTACATCCTGCCAATCAGCATAACAAGGCTCCCTGTTCTCCATATCCTGTCCTAACTTTCTGGATTTTACACTTTTTTCAGATGCCCCTTTTGCCCGGGGGGCAGTGAGACTTCATTGTAGTGCAGATTTCCTTTACAGGCTTGCTTGGTTGGCCAAAAAGGGCGTATGCGTTTTTTCCTGAATATATTAAGGAAAAAACGCATACGCACTTTTTGGCCAAGTGCATCATTGTCGACGTTCTGCCTCTTTTCCTATGCTTTCAGGGCAATTCCAGTCTACCCCCTGCAATCGTTTTCCTGAAATTCTGCCCCGCTTTCAAGTCCCCTTCGCAGGCTTACTTCAATATATTTTTGGAGGATAGCTGTCATTTATAACTCTGCAGGTTTGTGAATTACAGTGCCCCTGAGCTCTTTTTTCAACTCGCTTTCTTGTGAGCTGGGCACAAAACCGCAGGATTGCTTCAGGCCCTAATCTGTTTCCAGCAGGGCACGCTGAGCCTTTGTTTAATTCCTCTTCCTGGTGGGTAATGAGTGTTACATTTGCCCGTGCAGACACCTACAGCTAGTCTTTCATTGGTTCTCCCTATTCCTGTTCATCTTGCACAGAAATTGCAAGCTGTGCCAAAGAGGAGGTTAAAGGCACTGACTCTCCAAGCGGGGAGAGTGTTAATAAAGCCTCTGGAATGGTGAAACCGAGGACCAGGATACGAAAACTGAGTTGCATTTTAAATCGTTTCCCAATCACACGGTGGACGATACTCTGGATTTCCCATGCATGTTTTAGCTGGAGGAAGAATGCCTTGAACCTGGAGAGATGGGACCCATGGAATGGGTACCATGCAGTATGACTTCAAAGGGTCTGCATTTGCTCACCGAAACTCAACAATGCTATCAGCCTGAAGTGTCCAGCCTTATGTCTCAACCAGCTCTGGGTGTAGTTGTGGTCAATCCCGGTTGCATCACATGCCCTGAGTGAATTATTTAAGAATTGCTCTCTATTTCACTGTCTTTGTGTTTTGTTTTCGAAAGTTATTTTGATAATGGGATTTATCGGATTTTCACTGCTGCGTTTCGGCCGCTGTACACACGCTTGATTCTCCTACGGAGACATATATATCCATGGGTTTTAAGATTCTTCCTAGTCAGGTATATTCCTAGGCGTTGAATATGTGGTGTTGGGTCCATTTCGTTGAGCAAGGAGTAGGTCTTGTCTATTACATATTTGGCTTATGGAAAGTTATCTCTGCTAATTTCAGTCTCTGGTTTTATGCAACAGCCCAAGGCACCTTTCCCCATAAGCAAGCACTAGTTGGTTTTCTAAATTTGAGACCCTGTTCTGTTTTGTAATTCAGTTCATGTGTAGTCAAGTTTACATTCCGTGTATTAGTGATATCTTATGATGTTTCTTTTTCTGTGTGACGTAGTTCACGTAGAATCACCGTACCTGCATCCACTCACTATGCTGCTACGGGCCTGATGACACAGATTTCATTGCTGAGTGATACTGCATTGCACGTACGTGCCACAACTTCTTTATCCATTTTTTGCTTTCTGGGATATTTACCTGGTACTGTACACGAGCTTCTTGGGAACACAGTCGTCCCAAACTTTGGGGTGGCTCTCTGTTTTTGATTTTAATTTCCCTAAGGAATAGGACCATAAGTGCAATTGCCATAGGCTGTGTTGCTTTATTTCTTACGTGTTTCAGGAAACACCATACACTTCTCCAGGGTGGCTGTTCACAATTTACATCCTGCCAATCAGCATAACAAGGCTCCCTGTTCTCCATATCCTGTCCTACCTTTCTGGATTTTACACTTTTTTCAGATGGCCCTTTTGCCAGGGGGCAGTGAGATTTCATTGTAGTGCAGATTTCCTTTAGAGGCTTGCTCCATTGGCCAAAAAGGGCGTATGCGTTTTTTCCTGAATATATTCAGGAAAAAACGCTTACGCCCTTTTTGGCCAAGTGCATCATTGTCGACGTTGTGCCTCTTTTCCTATGCTTTCAGGGCAATTCCTGTCTACCCCCTGCAATCGTTTTCCTGAAATTCTGCCCTGCTTTCAAGTCCCCTTCGCAGGCTTACTTCAATATACTTTTGGAAGATAGCTGTCATTTATAACTCTGCAGGTTTGTGAATTACAGTGCCCCTGAGCTCCTTTCTTCAACTCGCTTTCTTGTGAGCTGGGCACAAAACCGCAGGATTGCTTAAGGCCCTAATCTGTTTCCAGCAGGGCACACAGAGCCTTTGTTTAATTGTTCTTCCTGGTGGGCAATGAACGTTACATTTGCCCGTGCAGACACCTACAGCTAGTCTCTCATTGGTTCTCCCTATTCCTGTTCATCTTGCACAGAAATTGCAAGCTGTGCCAAAGAGGAGGTTAAAGGCACTGACTCTCCAAGCGGGGAGAGTGTTAGTAAAGCATCTGGAATGGTGAACCCGAGGACCAGGATACGAAAACTGAGATGCATTTTAAATCGTTTCCCAATCACACGGTGGACGATACTCTGGGTTTCCTATGCATGTTTTAGCTGGAGGAAGAATCCCTTTAACCTGGAGAGTTAGGACCCATGGAATGGGTACCATGCAGTATGACTTCAAAGGGTCTGCATTTGCTTAGTGAAACTCACCAATGCTATCAGCCTGAAGTGTCCAGCGTTATGTCTCAACCAGCTCTGGGTGTAGATGTGGTCAATCCCGGTTGCATCACATGCCCTGAGTGAATTATTTAAGAATTGCTCTCTATTTCAATGTCTTTGTGTTTTGTTTTCGAAATTTATTTTGATAATGGGATTTATCGGATTTTCACTGCTGCGTTTCGGCCGCTGTACACACGCTTGATTCTCTTACGGAGACATATATATCCATGGGTTTTAAGATTCTTCCTAGTCAGGTATATTCCTAGGCGTTGAATATGTGGTGTTGGGTCCATTTCGTTGAGCAAAGAGTAGGTCTTGTCTATTACATATTTGGCTTATGGAAAGTTATCTGTGCTAATTTCAGTCTCTGGTTTTATGCAGCACCCCAACGCACCTTTCCCCATAAGCAAGCACTAGTTGGTTTTCTAAATTTGAGACCCTGTTCTGTTTTGTAATTCAGTTCATGTGTAGTCAAGTTTACATTCCGTGTATTAGTGATATCTTATGATGTTTCTTTTTCTGTGTGAGGTAGTTCACGTAGAATCACCGTACCTGCCTCCACTCACTATGCCGCTACGGGTCTGATGACACAGATTTCATTGCTAAGTGATATTGCATTGTACGTACGTGCCACAATTTCTTTATCCATTTTTTGCTTTCTGGGATATTTACCTGATACTGTAGACGAGCTTCTTGTGAACACAGCCGTTCCAAGTATTGGGGTGGCTGTCTGGTTTTGATTTTAATTTCCGTAAGCTATAGGACCATAAGTGGAAGTGCCATAGGCTGTGTTGCTTTGTTTCTTACGTGTTTCAGGAAACACCATACACTTCTCCAGGGTGGCTGCTGGCAATTTACATCCTGCCAATCAGCATAACAAGGCTCCGTGTTCTCCATATCCTGTCCTACCTTTCTGGATTTTACACTTTTTTCAGATGGCCCTTTTGCCCGGGGGGCAGTGAGACTTTATTGTAGTGCAGATTTCCTTTACAGGCTTGCTTGGTTGGCCAAAAAGAGCGTATGCGTTTTTTCCTGAATATATTCAGGAAAAAACGCATACGCACTTTTTGGCCAAGTGCATCATTGTCGACGTTGTGCCTCTTTTCCTATGCTTTCAGGGCAATTCCAGTCTACCCCCTGCAATCGTTTTCCTGAAAATCTGCCCCGATTTCAAGTCCCCTTCGCAGGCTTACTTCAATATATTTTTGGAGGATAGCTGTCATTTATAACTCTGCAGGTTTGTGAATTACAGTGCCCCTGAGCTCCTTTCTTCAACTCGCTTTCTTGTGAGCTGGGCACAAAACCGCAGGATTGTTTCAGGCCCTAATCTGTTTCTGGCAGGGCACACTGAGCCTTTGGTTAATTCCTCTTCCTGGTGGGAAATGAGCGTTACATTTGCCCGTGCAGTCACCTACAGCTAGTCTCTCATTGGTTCTCCCTATTCCTGTTCATCTTGCACAGAAATTGCAAGCTGTGCCAAAGAGGAGGTTAAAGGCACTGACTCTCCAAGCGGGGAGAGTGTTAGTAAAGCATCTGGAATGGTGAACCCGAGGACCAGGAATCGAATACTGAGATGCATTTTAAATCGTCTCCCAATCACACGGTGGACGATACTCTGGGTTTCCCATGCATGTTTTAGCTGGAGGAAGAATCCCTTGAACCTGGAGAGTTGGGACCCATGGAATGGGTACCATGCAGTATGACTTCAAAGTGTCTGCATTTGCTCACCGAAACTCACCAATGCTATCAGCCTGAAGTGTCCAGCCTTATGTCTCAACCAGCTCTGGGTGTAGATGTGTTAAATCCCGGTTGCATCACATGCCCTGAGTGAATTATTTAAGAATTGCTCTCTATTTCACTGTCTTTGTGTTTTGTTTTTGAAATTTATTTTGATAATGGGATTTATCGGATTTTCACTGCTGCGTTTATGCCGCTGTACACACGCTTGATTCTCTTATGGAGACATATAAATCCATGTGTTTTAAGATTCTTCCTAGTCAGGTATATTCCTAGGCGTTGAATATGTGGTGTTGAGTCCATTTCGTTGAGCAAGGTGTAGGTCTTTTCTATTACATATTTGGCTTATGGAATGTTATCTGTGCTAATTTCAGTCTCTGGTTTTATGCAGCACCCCAAGGCACCTTTCCCCATAAGCAAGCACTACTTGGTTTTCTAAATTTGAGACCCTGTTCTGTTTTGTAATTCAGTTCATGTGTAGTAAAGTTTACATTCCGTGTATTAGTGATATCTTATGATGTTTCTTTTTCTGTGTGAGGTAGTTCACGTAGAATCCCCGTACCTGCATCCACTCACTATGCCGCTACGGGCCTGATGACACAGATTTCATTGCTGAGTGATATTGCATTGCACGTACGTGCCACAAATTATTTATCCATTTTTTGCTTTCTGGGATATTTACCTGGTACTGTAGACGAGCTTCTTGGGAACACAGCCGTCCCAAACATTGGGGTGGCTCTCTGTTTTTGATTTTAATTTCCGTAATCTTTGGGACCATAAGTGGAAGTGCCATAGGCTGTGTTGCTTTGTTTCTTATGGGTTTCAGGAAACCCCATACACTTCTCCAGGGTGGCTGTTGGCAATTTACATCCTGCCAATCAGCATAACAAGGCTCCCTGTTCTCCATATCCTGTCCTACCTTTCTGGATTTTACACTTTTTTCAGATGGCCCTTTTGCCCAGGGGGCATTTAGACTTCATTGTAGTGCAGATTTCCTTTACAGGCTTGCTGGTTTTGCGAAAAAGTGCGTATGCGTTTTTTCCTGAATATATTCAGGAAAAAATGCATACGCACTTTTTGGCCAAGTGCACCATTGTCGACGTTCTGCCTCTTTTCCTATGCTTTCTGGGCAATTCCAGTCTACCCCCTGCAATCGTTTTCCTGAAATTCTGTCCCGCTTTCAAGTCCCCTTCGCAGGCTTACTTCAATATATTTTTGGAGGATAGCTGTCATTTATAACTCTGCAGGTGTGTGAATTACAGTGCCCCTGAGCTCCTTTCTTCAACTCGCTTTCTTGTGAGCTGGGCACAAAACCGCAGGATTGCCTCAGGCCCTAATCTGTTTCCGGCAGGGCATGCTGAGCCTTTGGTTAATTCCTCTTCCTGGTGGGAAATGAGCCTTACATTTGTCCGTGCAGACACCTATAGCTAGTCTCTCATTGGTTCTCCCTATTCCTGTTCATCTTGCGCAGAAATTGCAAGCTGTGCCAAACAGGAGGTTAAAGGCACTGACTCTCCAAGCGGGGAGAGTGTTAGTAAACCGTCTGGAATGGTGAACCCGAGGACCAGGATACGAAAACTGAGATGCATTTTAAATCGTTTCCTAATCACACGGTGGACCATACTCGCCGTTTCCCACGCATGTTTTAGCTGAAGAAAGAATCCCTTGAACCTGGAGAGTTGTGACCCTTGGATTGGGTCCCATGCAGTATGGCTTCAAAGGATCTGCATTTGTTCACCAAAACTCACCAATGCTATCAGCCTGAAGTGTCCAGCCTTATGTCTCAACCAGCTCTGGGTGTAGATGTGGTAAATCCAGGTTGCATCACATGCCCTGAGTGAATTATTTAAGAATTGCTTCCTATTTCACTGTCATTGTGTTTTGTTTTTGAAATTTATTTTAATAATGGGATTTATCGGATTTTCACTGCTTCGTTTATGCCGCTGTACACGCGCTTGATTCTGTTACGGAGACATATAAGTCCATGGGTTTTAAGATTCTTACTAATCCGGTATATTCTTAGGCATTGAATATGGCGTGTGGAGTCCATTTCGTTGAGCAAGGAGTAGGTCTTGACTATTACATATTTGGCTTATGGAATGGTATCTGTGCTAATTTCAATCTCTGGTTTTATGCAGCACCCCAACTCACCTTTCCCCTTAAGGAAGCATAAGTTGTTTTTCTTAATTTGAAACCCTCTTCTCTTTTGTAATTCAGTTCATGTGTAGCCATGTTAACATTCCATGTATTAGTGATATCTTATGTCTTTTTCTTTTTGAATTATGTGACTTCGAATGATCACACGTAACTCCTCTTGAGTTGTTATAACTGGCCGTATTTCATTGATTTCCAGGCTGAGTAATATTCCACTCTACATAAGCACCACATCTCTGTCCGTTTTTTCTCTGCAGATACTTTAAGTTATATCCTAGTCGAGGATCTTTTAAACAGAGAGGTGGTAAACATTGGGGTGCCTGTGTCCTCTCGATTTTTGTTTTTCCCAAGATATACGTCCATGAGTGCAAGTGCCCTGTGCTCGGTAGCTCATTTTTTAGATGCTTTAGTAAACACAATAGACTTATCCAGAGTGACCGTTGGCAATATACATTTCCACTATAAGACTCACAGGGCTCCCTTTTCTCCTTGCCCTGTCCTGCATTTCTGGTGTTTACACTTTATGAGGACGGCTCTTCTGACTGATGCAAAGTGATATGTTTTGTAGTATTGATTTCCAGTGCCCACCTGTTTGGTTGGCTAAAAAAGTGTATGCCCTTTTCTTGAATATATACAGAAAAAGACGCATACACCCTTTTTGGCCAACTGCAATGTTGGCAATGTTCAGCCCCTTTTCTTGTGCTTAATGGCGAGTCCTTTCTACCTCTTCCAATCCCTTTCCTGCCATTCTCCGTTGCTTACAAGTCCTTTTCTCTGACTTTCCTCAAGACATTTTTCAGTGATAGATATTTTCAATTCTGCAGTTTCGTGAATTTTAGTGCCCCTGAGTTCCATTTTCCAACTTGTGTTTATGGGAACTGGCCACAAAGCATCAGGATTCCTCAAGCCCTATTCTGTTTCCATGGGCAACCCTAGCCTTTGGTCAATTCGTCTTCCTGATTGGAAATTAGAGTGGCATGTGCCTGTCCAAACACCTAGGACTTGTCTCTCATTGTTCCTCCTCCTTCTGCTTCATCCTCTGGACAAATTCCAAACTGTATGCAACAGGATGTTGACAGTGCTGACATCTCCAAGTGGGGAGACTGTTAGTAAAGACGCTGGAGTGGTGAACCCTAGCACCAAGAGATGAGGAGATGAGATGCCTTTTCCAAACTTTTCCCGATCAGACGGTATACCATCCTCTGGGTGTGACAGGCATGTTTTAGGTGTAGGAAGGGTCCCATTCATGTGAGGAGAACACCAGGGGATTTTAAATATCAGTGTCTCTCCGCAACCCAAACTGGGGAATTTTTTAAGCTACGGCTACACATATGTTCATTAAGGGCCTTGGGAAGTAGGCAGAGTCCAAACTTTAGATGATTGAAGTCTTCAGGGTCAGAAGCACTCACCACTGTCTTCCCTTAGATTCCATTTTTACTGTCATTGATGGATGATGTCAATAAAAATATCTATTCTTTTTCAGATCATTTCCCCTTATAGGTTATTGCAAAATATTGAGTGTAGTTCCCTGTGCTATACAGTAGTTCCTTGCTGATGATTTCATACATAGCAGTGTGTATGTGTTAATCCCAAACTGTTAATTTATCCCTCCTCCTGCCATTTCCCTTTGGTAATAATAAATTATAAGATTTTATGCTTCTCAGAAATGGGGGAGCTGAAAGAGAGGTATCATTTTCAATGCAAAAGCATTTAAAACAAGATTGAAGCTTTAACCAAGATTATTAGATGTACATCCTTGGAAAGAAATCACTTTGTTTCTCTAATATTGACCTGACAAAGAAGACAAACCTTTTCACTGAACTTGCTTATAAGAAAGTGATGGAAATATCAAATGGAAGTGTTAGAAACATCTTATTTTACCCGAGCCTTATACACTGTTCTATGTTAATTACAGTTTGGCTCACACATCTGTTCATTGAAGTTACAATGTTCTCAATTTCTGTTACTGATCCTCCAGAGTGGACGCCAACAAGTGTCCCCCTGCCCAGTGTCATTGGAGCCAATAGATCGAGACTGAGTTTGGTTCAAAAGCAAAGGAAACTTTATATTTTGATCAGAGAATGGAGAGGTGCTACCCTGTGGGCTGTGGGCTGGGCTGCTGTGTAGAGATCCTGTCAGAGTCACTGGGAGGGAGGGGGCTGAGCTCTCGAGGACCTGGTTGGCTGCAGCTCAGGCTCTATGTCACGGAGTCTGAACTGGGCCCCAGGAGCTGAAGTGTCATCGAGCCATTCTGCTCTAGGAAATCTGGTCTGAAGTGCCGGGTGTGGAACCTCTGTATGCGGGACACTAGGAGCACCTGAAATTAGACAAAGCACAAAGGATAAAAATGGTTAGACTTTATTTTATTGCCCAGATTCTATTTTTATCTCCCAGGCATTTTTAAGGGGCTTTGCCTGGGACAAACTTCTCTTCTGCCTTTTGTCCCTTTCCTCATTCTTGGAGTGCTGCGGGTGCAGACCCTTCTTCTGTAACTGCTGAGTGCTGAGTTAGGAGGCTTCATACCCGTGGGCGAGGGTCAGAACTTCTCCCCAGCAGCCTCCAGGTGACGTTGATTGTCCCCAGGCCTCCTGCCTCCCTGCTCGTCCACCTGAGCACCAGTATTGGAAGTGTTATAGATTCTAATGACCTTTAAGGGTCCAGAAAGGAGATGTGCAGTGGCGCTGTGAGGTCCAGTTTCACTCCGCCCCACATTTGTTCGGCCACCTTAGGCTGACCGTTTCTGCCAGCCTAGATGCTCTGACTGACCGTTTCTGCCAGCCTAGATGCTCTGACCAACAGTCTGCGCTTTCTTCCATTAGGCCCCTGAATTAACGTAAAAACAGCACCAGGTGTCAGGATCCTGCCCGCTCAGCTCCCAGACAGTCCAGGGTCAGTGGTGATGAAGGATCATGATGGTCACTGAGTCAAGAGCCTTTGGAAGTAAACAGGAGTCCAGCCGGTCTTATTGGCCACCATCATCAGGGTGTCTGTAGGCTTTTCTATGGTGACAGCATGATATACGGTTCCCCCGCCAAGATTATTAGCTCCCCTCTGGGTACAGTAAGTACTGCAAGCAGTAGTCTACTCTTTTGGGACACACTCTTGTTGTTTTATGAGAGAAACTCCAGGTCAAGTGATGGTCACACGGGTCGTCATGGTGCCCCGTTGCCCCCGGTTATCTCTCTGGAGGTTGGAGTTGGAGGGCCTCCTCAATCGAGGTCAGTGTGCCCACGGAGCAAACCCTGCAACTTCAGGGCATGGTTGGGGGTTAGGATCACCACGTGGGGTCCGTTTCCCTTAGAAGGGAGGTGGCCTTTTGGGCTGCTGATTTCCAGGTTTTCAGATACCACCAGTATCTTGGCCAGATGTGGCGGTGGGCCAAGCCCCTTGGTGACCATAGTTTATCCTACCTGGATGGCATTCTTGCATTGTTCCATTTCAAGTGGTCCCAGTTTTTGCACTAATACTCCAATGGCGATTCACCTTTCACCAGGAATGTAAAGGTCAAAGGGTTTAGCTAAATTAGGGAGTTCCAGGGCAAGGGTCTGAATTGACTGCTCTTTCCATTCTTGAAAGGCCACTTCTGGATTCTATTCAAAAGGATCATCATCTTTTCCTTTCAGTGTTTCATATAGAGGCCCAGCTAGTAGACTGTAGTTAGGGATCCAGAGGCAGGAAACCCTGGCTTCCCCAGGAACCCCTAAGCTGTCTTCTAGTTTCAGAAAGGGGTAAGGCTGTAAATTGTTTCTTCCCTTTCCTGGGATGGGCTTCTCCGACCTTCTGTGAGAATGAAGCCCAGGCAGGTCACCGTAGTCTGTGATACTTGAGCTTTTTCGTGGACAACTTCTATCCTTTATTGGCTTGGTAGTTCTGAGGCCTCCTTAGTAGGGCTGGCGATCAGAATGTCGTCTGAATATTGAAGGAGTGTTTCCTTTTCCAGAGGTAGAACTTTTAGGTCTTTAGCTGAGCTTTCCCCAAAGATGGTGTGGGAATTTTTGAACCCTTGGGGCAAGACAGCCTGGAAGTATTGTTTTAGTTGTATGTTGAGTCCTGTCACTCACAAGCCAAAATTTCTTGTGACTCTGGGACTAATGGAATACAAAAGAAGGCATCAGTGAAGACTAATACAGAATACCAAGTCCTGGTGGTTGGTAGAATGACCAGCAGGGTGTAGGATTTAGGAACTACTGGAGGTATATCCTCAGTGGCTTCACTGACTGTACTGACATCCTTTACCAGGACTCCAGCAGCCCATGGGGCTCTCGAGGTCAGGCCAATCCCAGGATATGGAGCTCACCTGGGCAGGTACCCTACCCCCACCCCAGCCCACGGGGCTCTCGTGTTCAGGCCCCTCCCAGGATATGGGATTCCCTGGGCAGGTCCTCTGCAGTCCATGGGGCTCCCGTGGTCAGGCCCCTCCCAGGATACAGAGCTACCCTTGCAGGTACCTTGGCAGGGCTGGGCACACAGGAACCGTGCACATAGCCCTCATTGCAGAGCACGCCCAGCTCACCTGTCGCTCAGATCTGACACAGAGCACCTCAGAGCAGGACTTGAACTAACAAACAGCAGCTCTGACAGGTCTGTGACCCTGGGCATCACTCTGTGCGGCCTCCTCCACCTGGTCTTCCAGAGACTTCCACTGCACCCGGGGCACCAGGCCTCTGTCTCCAACCACCACCCACCCCTCCTCTCCCTGACTCCTGGGTTCCTCTCATTAGGAGAGGGTTTTCTTGAAGTTGTCTCCCACTCATGGGCCAGATAATATAATTAGAAAACAAGCCAGAGCTGCAGCCCCTTGTCTATCCTGACTCTCAGGAGCCCACACCTGTTCCTTGGACCTGGCCAATTCAGCAAGTTCCATTTTCAGCAACTGTGAGCCCCTGAGGGGTGATTATTGGCTGGCTTGGGAAGCCTGACCGTGCCGGCCAGCCCTCCCCAGGTGTGCCTGGGTTGAGATCAATATAAACACCGCTCCAGGCAGCAAGAGCCCCTGCAGCTGTGCCTGACGCCATTTTCTCTGCCCTGTCAGCAGTCTCGGGGCTGGGCTGGTGGGAGGGAGTGAGAGGCCACGGCTTTGTGGGTGTCCCAGTGTGAGTGGGGCTCTGCTGGACTTTCTGCAGCAGTTGCCAAGATGCTACCTGCTAAAGAAGAGGATGTGTCACCCACACCTGCCGCTGGAATTTCTCCCTGGGCACAGGTGAGGAAGGAAGAAAGCAGTGGGGGCCGGGACAGCAGGGGTATCTCAGGCAGGGAAATGGAGAGCTTCCAGAAGAGCACCCAGGGCCAGGACCATCCTGGCTGGCCTGCAGGCACCAAGTCGGCTGGCATGCTGTCCCTCATGTGGCTCCATGGCCCTTCCTCTAGGTTTTCAAGTCCTTGTACATATTCAGGTGTTTAGCCTTGGAAGGGTGGGAACATTTCAGCAGCAGCTGGCCTGGGGCTCGGCCCACGTTTACTCACAGATACCTCGGCACGGTCCACCAGCTTTGCAGTGAGGACGCTTGTTGCGAGGAGCATGCTGGCTGAATGGGAGATGATTCCCCACCACTGACCAACTTCAGAATTGTTTGCAATTGGAGCAAGTGCCCTGAAACGGTTTTCCTCTGTGTAACTGGTGGGTTCTGTTCTTTTTTATCTTTTTTTCGTTTTTGGTTCAAGGTAGATTTTATTCCTCTTTTGTGTATTTACAGATATAAGCATGGAAATAATTTATTCATATAAATACATGTATGTGAAGGGAAGAATATTTTTCTGTTTTACTTTTTTTAATTTTATTTTTTTATTTTGAATTTAATTTTATATTTTTATACAGCAGGTTGTTTTTGGTTATCTACTTTATACATATAAATGTATACATACCAATCCCAATATCTCAAATCCTCCCACCACCATCCCCAACACCTTTCCCCCCTTGTTGTCCATACGTTTGTTGTATACATGTATTGCTCTATTTCTGCCTTGCAAAACGGTTCATCTGTACAATTTTTCTAGGTTCCACATATATGCATTAATATACAAGATTTGTTTTTCTCTTTCTGACTTACTTCACTCTGTATGACAGTCTCTAGATCCATCAACGTCTCTACAAATGTCCCAATTTCATTCCTTTTTATGGCTTAGTAATATTCCATTTTATATATGTACCACATCTTTATGCATTCGTCTGTCTGTGGGCATTTAGGTTGCTTCCATTTCCTGGATAGTGTAAATAGTGATGCAATGAACATTGTGGTGAATGTCTCTTTTTGATTTATGGTTTTGTCTGGGTATATGCCCAGTAGAGGGATTGCTGTATCATATGGTAATTCTATTCTTAGTTTTATAAGAAACTCCATAATGTTCTCCACAGTGACTGTATCAATTTACGTTCCCAACAATAGTGGAAGAGGATTCCTTATCTCCACACCGTTTCCAGCATTTGTTGTTTGTAGATTTTCTGATGATGCCCATTCTAATAGGTGTGAGGTGATACACCATGGATGAGTCTATTTCGTTGAGCAAAGAGTAGGTCTTGTTTATTACGTATTTGGCTTATGGAATGGTATGTGTGCTAATTTCAATCTGTTTTTATACAGCAGCCCAACTCAACTTTCCCCTTAAGCAAGCATAAGGTTTTTATTTAAATGTGAGACTCTGTTCGGTTTTGTAATTCAGTTTATGTGTAGCCAAGTTTACACTCCCTCTATTAGTGATATCTTATGATAATTATCTTTCTTTGTGTGATATATTTCTCTTAGAATCATCATAATTAAATCCACTCAATTTGCTGCTACAGGCCTGATGACATTGATTTCACTGCTGAGTGATATTCCGTTGTACGTAAGTAGCACAACTTCTTTATCCATTTTTTTCTTTCTGGGATATTTAATTTGTACTGGACTCGAGGTTCTTGTAAACACAGCAGCCCTAAATTTTGTGTTGGCTGTGTCTTGTTGATTTTAATTTTCCTAAGCTATAGGGCCAAAAGTGGAAGTGCCCTAGGCTCTGTAGCTTTGTTTTTTAGATGTTTCAGGATACACCATGAACATCTCCAGAGTGTCTGTTGGCAATTTACATCCCGCCCATCAGCATAACACGGCTCCCTGTTCTCCATGGCCTGTCCTGTGTTTCTGGTTTTTACACTTTATTCAGATGGCCTTTTTGACGAATGGGAAATGTGACTTCATTGTAGTGCGGATTTCCATTGCTGGAGTGCTTGGTTGGCCAAAATGTTCATATGCGTTTTTTCCTGAATATATTCAGGAAAAATGTATACGCACTTTTTGTCCATGTGCATCACTGTCAAAGATCTGCCGCTTTTCATATGCTTTAAATGCAATTCCAATCTACCTCTTGAAATATGATTCCTGCAATTCTGCCTCGTTTTCAAGTCCTCTTTGCAGACTTACTTCGATATATTTTTGCCAATAGCTGTCATTTATCTCTGCAGGTTTGTGAATTACAGTGCCCCTGAGCTCCTTTCTTAACTCGCTTCCTTGTAAGCTGGCCACAAAACTGCAGGTTTGCTTCAGGCCATAATCAGGGTCCAGCACGGCACTCTGAGCCTTTGGTTAATTCCTCTTCCTGGTGGGAAATTAGAGTTAAATGTGCCCCTCCAGATACCTGCCTCACTCTCAGCCACATGGTGATGTATGTCCTCAGGTTTGAGGCCATATGTGATGGGTTCCTCATCTTTTGATGATGTGGCCCCACTGGTGTGTGGACACTCCTGCCTGGTTCCCATCCCCTTGGTGATGTGGGCCCTCTGGTGAGACTCTGATCCTGGTTGGGTTCCTCACACATCCGTGAGGTGAGCCCTCTTCTCTGAGGTCACTCCTGCCTGGCTGGCACAACCCGCCTTGTTGACTTCGGCACCCTGGTGGCAGTTGGAGCCTGCTGGGAGCCTCCTTCCCGCGGTGATGAGGCCCTCTGGCGTCAGACCCTAATGGCGGGGTTCCCACATTTTCTGATACGTGCTAAGTGGTACGAGGGCACTCCTGCCAGGTTCCCATCCTCATGAGCGTGTGGGCCTTCTGTTCTGAGGTCCTAACGGCTGGGTTGCTCACACTTTCATGATGTGGGCCCTCTGCTGTGAGGTCAATCCTGCCTGGCTGGCGCACGTCGCCTTGGCGACGTGGACCCTCTGGTGGCAGTTGGAGTGTGCTGGGGCCTCCTCCCCTCAGTGATGAGGGCCTTCTGGTGTCAGGCCCTAAGTGCTGGGCTCCACACATTTTCTGATGTGTGCCCAGTGGTGCGAGTCACTCCTGCCAGGTTCCCATCCCCATGGGCATGTGGGACTTCTGTTCTGTGGTCCCAACTGCTGGGTTGCTCACAGTTTCATGATGTGGGCCCTTTGCTGTGTGTTCACTCTGGCCTGTATCCCATAGTGTCAGTGCTCTGGGCCTCCAGCTTGGAGTTTCCAACTTCTCGATTCCTCACCTTTTTTATTCTATGGGCCCTCGGTTGTGCGTCTCCTCCTGCATGCCTCACTCCCAGCCCCTTCGTGATGTGTGTCCCCTTGTTTGAGGCCACATGTGCTGTGTTCCTCACCTTTCTATAATGTGGCCACACTGGTGTGAGGACACTCTTGCCTGGTTCCCATTCCCTTGGTGATGTTGGCCCCACTGCTGTTAGGACAGTCTTGCCTGGTTCCCATCATCTTGGTGATGTTGGCCCTCTGGTGAGAGTCTGATCCTGGTTAGGTTCCTCACCCTTCTGTGAGGTGGGCCCTCTGCTCTGAGGTCACTCCTGCCTGGCTGGCACACCCCGCCTTGGCAACGTCGGCCATATGGTGGCAGTTGGAGCCTGCTGGGAGCCTCCTCCCCTCAGTGATGAGGGCCCTCTGGCCTCAGGCCCTAACTGCTGGGTTCCCACATTTTCTGATTCGTGCTAAGTGGTGCAAGGACACTCCTGCCAGGTTCCCATCCCCATGGGGATGTGAGCCTTCTGCTCTGAGGTCCCAACGGCTGTGTTGCTCACAGTTTCATGATGAGGGCCCTCTGGTGTGAGTTCACTCCTGCCTAGATCCCATAGCCTCGCTGCTCCTGGCTGCCTGCCGGAGGTTCCAACTGTGGGATTCCTCACCTTTTTTATTCTATGGTCTCTCTGTTTTGAGGATCCTCTGGCCTGCCTCACTCCCAGCCCCTTGGTGATGTGTGTCCTCAGGTTTGAGGCCACGTGTGCTGGGTCCCTCAAATTATGGTGATGTAGCCCCACTGGTGTGAGGACACTCCTGCCTGGTTCCCATTCCCTTGGTGATGTTGGCCCTCTGGTGACAGTCTGATCCTTGTTGGGTTCCTCACACTTCTGTGAGGTGGGCTTTCTGCTCTGAGGTCACTCCTGCCTGGTTGGCACACCCCGCCTTGGTGACATCGGCCTTATGTTGGCAGTTAGAGCCTGCTGGGAGCCTCCTCCCCTCGGTGATGAGGGTCCTCTGGCCTCAGGTCCTAACTGCTGGGTTCCCACATTTTCTGATTCGTGGAAGTGGGCCGAGGACACTCCTGTCAGGTTCCCATCCCCATAGGGATGTGGGCCTTCTGCTCTGAGGTCCCATCCGCTGGGTTGCTCACAGTTTCATGATGTGGGACCTCTGCTGTGAGTTTGCTGTGGCCTGGATCCCATAGACTCTGTGCTCTGGGCGGCCTACTGGCCGGTTCCAACTGCTGGATTCCTCACAACTTTTATTCTGTGGGCTCTGTTTTGTGAGGATACTCCTGCTTGCCTCACTCCTAGCCCCTTGGAGATGTGGGTCCCCTGTTTTAGGCCACATCTCCGGGGTTCCTCACCTTTCTATAATGTGGCCACACTGGTGTGAGGACCCTCCTGCCTGGTTCCGATCCCCTTGGTGATGTGGGCCCTCTGGTGAGTCTTATCCTGGCTGGTTTCCTCACCCTTCTGTGAGGTAGGCCCTCTGCGGTGAGGTCACTCCTGCCTGGCTGGCACACATCACCTTGGTGACGTGGGCCCTCAGTTGGGAGTTGGTGTCTGCTGCGAGTCTCCGTCCCTCGGTAATGAGGGCCCTCTTGCGTCAGACCCTAACTCCTGGGCTCCCAAAATTTGCAGATGTGCGACCTGTGGTGCGAGTACACTCCTGTCAGGTTCCCAACCCCATGGGAATTTGGGCCTTCTGCTCTGAGGTCCCAACGGCTGGGGTGCTCACAGTTTCATGATGAGGGCCCTCTGATGTGCGTTCATTCCGGCCTAGATCCCATAGGCTTGCTGCTCCTGGGCGCCTGCTGGGAGGTTCCAACTGCGGGATTCCTCACCTTTTTTATTCTATGGGCCCTCTGTTTTGAGGCTCCTCCTGCCTGCCTCAATCCCAGCCCCGTTGTGATGTGTGTCCTCTGGTGTGAGGCCACGTGTGCTGGGTCCCTCACCTTTCGATGATGTGGCCCCAATGGTGTGAGGACACTCGTGCCTGTTTCCCAGCCCCTTGGTGATGTGGCCCCTCTGGTGAGAGTCTGATCCTGGCTGGGTTCCTTACCGTTCTGTGAGGTGGGCCCTGTGCTCTGAGGTAACTCCTGCCTGGCTTGCTCCCATTGCCTTGGTGACGTCGGCCCTCTGGTGGCAGTTGGATCCTTTTGGAGACTCCTGTCCTCGGTGATGAGGTCCCTCTGGCGTCAGGCTCTAACTGCTGGGCTCCCCAGGTTTTCTGATGTGAGCCCAGTGATGCCAGGACACTCGTGAAATGTTCCCATCCCCATGGCGATATGGGCCTTCTGCTCTGAGGTTCCAACGACTGGGTTGCTCACAGTTTCCTGATGTTAGCTCTCTGGTGTTAGTTCACTCATTCCTAGATCCCATAGCCTCTGTACTCTGGGCCGCCTGCTGGGAAGTTCCAACTGCTGGGTTCCTCACCTTTTTTATTCTTTGGGCCCTGTGTTGGGAGGCTCCTCCTGCCTGTGTCACTCCCAGCCCCTTGGTGATGTAGGTCCTCTGGTTTGTGGCCACATGTGCCAGTTTCCTCATCTTTTAGTGATGT
This sequence comes from Phocoena phocoena, assembly GCF_963924675.1. Classification (NCBI taxonomy): domain Eukaryota; kingdom Metazoa; phylum Chordata; class Mammalia; order Artiodactyla; family Phocoenidae; genus Phocoena; species Phocoena phocoena. Next base: position 970,628 of record NW_027077598.1, on the reverse strand, counting down.
GGCCCCACTGGTGTGAGGACACTCGTGCCTGGTTCCCGTCCCCTTGGTGATATGGGCCCTCTGGTGAGAGTCTGATCCTGGTTGGGTTCCTCACACTTCTTTGAGGTGGGCCGTCTGCTGTGAGGTCACTCCTGCCTGGCTGGCACACCCCGCCTTGGCGACGTGGGCCCTCTTGTGGTAGTTGGAACATGCTGGGAGCCTCCTCCCCTCAGTAATGAGGGCCCTCTGGCGTCAGGCCCTAACTGCTGGGTACCCACATTTTCTGATATGTGCTAAGTGGTGCGAGGACACTCCTGCCATGCTCCCAACACCTTGGGGATGTGGACCTTCTGCTCTGAGGTCCAAATGGCTGGGTTGCTCGCAGTTTCATGATGTGGACCCTCTGCTGTGAGTTTACTGTGGCCTGAATTGCATAGACTTGGTGCTCTTGGCCGCCTGCTGGGAGGTTCCCATTGCTGGATTCCTCAGCTTTTTTATTCTATGGGCCCTGTGTTGTGAGGCTACTCCTGCCTGCCTCATTCCGAGCCCCTTGGAGATGTGGGTCTTCTGGTTTAGGCCACATGTGCTGGGTTCCTCACCTTTCTATGATGTGGCCACACTGGTGTGAAGACTCTCCTGCCTGGTTCTGATCACCTTGGTGATGTGGGCCCTCTGGTGAGAGTCTTATCCTGGCTGTGTTCCTCACCCTTCTGTGAGGTAGGCCCTCTGCGGTGAGGTCACTCCTACCTGGCTGTCACACGTCACCTTGGCGACGTGGGACCTCAGTTGGGTGTTGGTGCCTGATTGGAGTCTCCTCCCCTTGGTAATGAGGGCCCTCTGGCGTCAGGCCCTAACTCCTGGGTTCCCTAAATTCTCTGATGTGTGCCCTGTGGTGCGAGTACACTTCTGACAGGTTCCCAACCCCATGGGAATGTGGGCCTTCTGCTCTGAGATCCCAACGCCTAGGTTGCTCACAGTTTCATGATGACGGCCCTCTGGTGTGAGATCACTCCGGCCTGGATCCCATAGTCTCGCTGCTCCTGGCCGCCTGCTGGGAGGTTCCAACTGCGGGATTCTTCACCTCTTTAATTCTATGGTCCCTCTGTTTTGAGGCTCCTCCTGCCTGCCTCAATCCCAGCTCCCTTGTGATGTGTGTCCTCTGGTTTGAGGCCACGTGTGCTGGGTCCCTCATTTTTCGGTGATGTGGCCCCACTAGTGTGAGGACACTCCTGCCTGGTTCCCATTCCCTTGGTGATGTGGGCCCTCTGGTGAGAATCTGATCCTCTTTAGTTCTTCACACTTCTGTGAGGTTGACCCTCTGCTCTGAGGTCACTCCTGCCTGGTTGTCGCACTCCGCATTGGCGACGTCGCCCCTCTGGTAGCAGTCGGAGCTGGCTGGGAGCCACCGCCCCTCGGTGATGAGGGCCCTCTGGCATCAGGCACTAATTGCTGGGCTCCCCACATTTTTTCATGTGTGCCCACTCTTGCGATGACACTCCTGCTTGTTTCCCTTCCCCATGGGGATGTGGGCCTTCTGCTCTGAGGTCACAACGGCTGGGTTGCTTACAGAATCACAATGAGGGCCCTCTGTTGTGAGTTCATGCCGGCCTGGATCTCATAGCCTCAGTGCTCTGGGCCGCCTGCTAGGAAGATCCAACTGCTGGTTTCCACACCTTTTGTATACAATGGGACATGTGTTGTGAGGTTAATCCTGCCTGCCTCACTCCGAAACCCATGGTGATGTGGGTCCTCTGGTTTGAGGCCACATGTGCTGGGTACCTCAACTTTTGATGATGTGGCCCCACGGGTGTGAGGACACTCCTGCCTGGTTCCCATCACCTTGGTGATGTGGGCCCTCTGGGGAGAGTCTGATCCTGGCTGGGTTCCCTACCATTCTGTGAGGTGGGCCCTCTGATGTCAGGTCACTCCTGCCTGGTTAGCTCACATCGCCTTGGCGACGTGGGCCCTCTGTTGGCCACTGGAGCATGCTGGGAGCCTCCTACTCCCGTGAATGATGGCCCTGGAAAAAATGCATATGCCCTTTTTGGCCAAGTGCTTCATTGACGAGGTTCTGCCACTTCTCTTATGCTTTCAGAGCAATTCACGTCTACCTCCTGAAATCGGATTCCAGCAATTCTGCCCCACTTTCAAGTCCTCTTCGCAGCCTTAATTCAATATATTTTTGTACGATTTCTGTCATTTATAAGTCTGCAGGTATGTGAATGACAGTGCCCCTGAGCTCCTTTCCTCAACTCGCTTTCTTGTGAGCTGGCCACAAAACCGCAGGATTGCTTCAGGCCCTAATCTTGTTCCAGCACGGCATGCTGAGCCTTTGGTTAATTCCTTTTCCTGTTGGGAAATGAGTGTTAAAATTGCCCGTGCATACTGGGCATATACCCTGAGAAAACCAAAATTCAAAAAGAGTCATGTACCAAAATGTTCATTGCAGCTCTATTTACAATGCCCGGAGATGGAAAGAACCTAAGCGCCCATCATCGGACGAATGGATAAAGAAGATGTGGCACATATACACAATGGAATATTACTCAGCCTTAAAAAGAAATGAAACTGAGTTATTTGTAATGAGATGGATAGACCTAGAGTCTGTCATACAGAGTGAAGTAAGTCAGAAAGAAAAAGACAAATAGCGTATGCTAACACATATATATGGAATTTAAAGGGAAAAAATGTCATGAAGAACCTAGGGATAAGACAGGAATAGAGGCGCAGACCTACTGGAGAACGGAATTGAGGATATGGGGAGGGGGAATGGTGAGTTTTGACAGGGCGAGAGAGAGTCATGGACATATACACACTAACAAATGTAGTAAGGTAGATAGCAAGGGGGAAGCAGCCGCAAGGCACAGGGATATTAGCTCGGGGCGTTGGGACAGCCTGGAGGGGTGGAAGGGGGAGAGAGGGAGGGAGGGAGACACAAGAGGGAAGACACAGGGAGCATATGTATATGTATAGCTGATTCACTTTGTTATAAAGCAAAAACTAACACACCATTGTAAAGCAATTATACCCCAATAAAGATGTTAAAAAAAATATTTGCCCGTGCACACACCTACAGATAGTCTCCCATTGGTTCTCCTTATTCCTGTTCATCTTGCGCAGAAATTGCAAACAGTGCCAAACAGGAGGTTAAAGGCACTGACTCTCCAAATGGGGAGAGTGTAAGAAAAGGGTCTGGAATGGTGAACCTGAGTACCAGGGGACGAAAACAGACATGCATGTAAAAAGGTTTCCCAGTCACACGGTGGAGCATACTCTGGGTTTCCCATGCAAATTTTAGCAGAAGGAAGAATCCCTTGAACCTGGAGAGTTGGGAACCATGGAATGGGTACCAGGCAGTATGACATCAAAGGGTCTGCATTTGCTCACTGAACCTCACCAATGCTATCAGCCCAAAGGGTCAAGCCTTATCTCTCACCCAGCTCTGGGTGTAGATGTGGTAAACCAGGTTGCATCACATGCCCTGTGTGAGTTATTTAAGAATTGCTCTCTATTTCAATGTCATTGTGTTTTGTTTTTGAAATTTTTTTTGACACTGGGATTTATCGAATTTTCACTGCTGCGTTAATGCCGCTGTACACACTCTTGATTCTCTTATGGAGACATAAATATCCACGGGTTTTAAGATTCTTCCTAGTCAGGTATATTCCTAGGCGTTGAATATGTGGTGTTGAGTCCATTTCGTTGAGCAAGGAGTAGGTCTTGTCTATTACATATTTGGCTTATGGAACGGTATCTGTGCTAATTTCAGTCTCTGGTTTTATGCAGCACTCCAACGCACCTTTCTGCATAAGAAAGCACAAGTTGGTTTTCTAAATTTGAGACTGTTCTGTTTTGTAATTCAGTTCATGTGTAGTCAAGTTTACATACTGTGTATTAGTGATATTTTATGATGTTTCTTTTTATGTGTGACTTATTTCACGTAGAATCACCATACCTGTATCCACTCACTATGCCACTACGGGCCTGATGACACAGATTTCATTGCTGAGTGATATTCCATTGTACGTACGTACCACAACTTCTTTATCCATTGTTTGCTCTCTGAGATATTTACCTGGTACTGTAAACGAGGTTCTTGTGAACAGAGAGGTCCCAAACTTTGAGGTGGCTGGGTGTTTTTGATTTTAATTTCCCTAAGCTGTAGGACCATAAGTGGAAGTGCCATAGGCTGTGTTGCTTTGTTTCTTACGTGTTTCAGGAAACACATAACACTTCTCCAGAATGGCTGTCGGCAATTTACATCATATGCATCAGCATAATAAGGATCCCTGTTTTCCATTGCCTGTCCTCCGTTTCTGGATTTTACAATTTTTTTAAATGGCCCTTTTGCCCTGGTGGGCACTGAGATTTCATTGTAGTGCAGGTTTATTTACAAGCTTCTTGGTTGGCCAAAAAGTGCGTATGCATTTTTTCCTGAATATATTTAGGGAAAAAAGCATCCGCACTTTTTGGACAAGTGCATCATTATCGACGTTCTGCCTCTTTTCCTATTCTTTAAGTGCAATTCCAGTTTAACCCTTCAATCGTTTTCCTGAATTTCTGCCCCGCTTTCAAGTCCCCTTTGCAGGCTTACTTCAATATATTTTTGGAGGATAGCTGTCATTTATAACTCTGCAGGTTTGTGAATTACAGTGCCCCTGAGCTCCTTTCTTCAACTCGCTTTCTTGTGAGCTGGGCACAAAACCGCAGGATTGCTTCAGGCACTAATCTCTTTCCAGCAGGGCACGCTGAGCGTTTGGTTAATTCCTCTTCCTGGTGGGAAATGAGCATTACATTTGCCCGTGCAGACACCTACAGCTAGTCTCTCATTGGTTCTCCCTATTCCTGTTCATCTTGCACAGAAATTGCAAGCTGTGCCAAACAGGAGGTTAAAGACACTGACTCTCCAAGCGGGGAGAGTATTAGTAAAGCATCTGGAATGGTGAACCCGAGGACCAGGATACGAAAACTGAGATGCATTTTAAATCATTTCCCAATCACACGGTGGACAATACTCTGGGTTTCCCATGCATGTTTTAGCTGGAGGAAGAATCCCTTGAACCTGGAGAGTTGGGACCCATGGAATGGGTACCATGCAGTATGACTTCAAAGGGTCTGCATTTGCTCACCAAAACTCACCAATGCTTTCAGCATGAAGTGTCCAGCCTTATGTCTCAACAAGCTGTGGGTGTAGATGTGGTCAATCCCGGTTGCATCACATGCCCTGAGTGAATTGTTTAAGAATTGCTCTCTATTTCACTGTCTTTGTGTTTTGTTTTTGAAATTTATTTTGATAATGGGATTTATCGGATTTTCACTGCTGCTTTTATGCCGCTGTACACACGCTTAATTCTCTTACGGAGACATATAAATCCATAGGTTTTAAGATTCTTCCTAGTCAGGTATATTCCTAGGCGTTGAATATGTGGTGTTGAGTCCATTTCGTTGAGAAAGGAGTAGGTCTTGTGTATTACATATTTGGCTTATGGAAAGTTATCTGTGCTAATTTCAGTCTCTGGTTTTATGCAGCACCCCAAGGCACCTTTCCCCATAAGCAAGCACTAGTTGGTTTTCTAAATTTGAGACCCTGTTCTGTTTTGTAATTCAGTTCATGTGTAGTCAAGTTTACATTCCGTGCATTAGTGATATCTTATGATGTTTCTTTTTCTGTGTGACGTAGTACACGTAGAATCACCATACCTGCATCCACTCACTATGCCCCTACGGGCCTGATGACACAGATTTCATTGCTGAGTGATATTGCATTGCACGTACGTGCCACAACTTCTTTATCCATTTTTGCTTTCTGGGATATTTACCTGGTACTGTAGACGAGCTTCTTGGGAACACAGCCATCCCAAATATTGGGGTGGCTGTCTGTTTTTGATTTTAATTTCCGTAAGCTATAGGACCATAAGTGGAAGTGCCATAGGCTGTGTTGCTCTGTTTCTTACGTGTTTCAGGAAACACCATACACTTCTCCAGGGTGGCTGCTGGCAATTTACATCCTGCCAATCAGCATAACAAGGCTCCCTGTTCTGCATATACTGTCCTACCTTTCTGGATTTTACACTTTTTTCAGATGGCCCTTTTGCCCTGGGGGCAGTGAGACTTCATTGTAGTGCAGATTTCCTTTACAGGCTTGCTTGGGTGGCCAAAAAGGGCGTATGCGTTTTTTCCTGAATATATTCAGGAAAAAACGCATACGCCCTTTTTGGCCAAGTGCATCATTGTCGACCTTGTGCCTCTTTTCCTAGGCTTTCAGGGCAAATCCAGTCTACCCCATGCAGTGGTTTTCCTGAAACTCTGCCCCGCTTTCAAGTCCCCTTCGCAGGCTTACTTCAATATATTTTTGGAGGATAGCTGTCATTTATAACTCTGCAGGTTTGTGAATTACAGTGCCCCTGAGCTCCATTCTTCAACTCGCTTTCTTGTGAGCTGGGCACAAAACCGCATGATTGCTTCAGGCCCTAATATGTTTCCAGCAGAGCACACTGAGCCTTTGTTTAATTCCTCTTCCTGGTGGGCAATGAGGGTTACATTTGCCTGTGCAGACACCTACAGCTAGTCTCTCATTGGTTCTCCCTATTCCTGTTCATCTTGCACAGAAATTGCAAGCTGTGCGAAACAGGAGGTTAAAGGCACTGACTCTCCAAGCGGGGAGAGTGTTAGTAAAGCATCTGGAATGGTGAACCCGAGGACCAGGATACGAAAACTGAGATGCATTTTAAATCATTTCCCAATCACACGGTGGACGATACTCTGGGTTTCCCATGCATGTTTTAGCTGGAGGAAGAATCCCTTGAACCTGGAGAGTTGGGACCCATGGAATGGGTACCATGCAGTATGACTTCAAAGGGTCTGCATTTGCTCACCGAAACTCACCAGTGCTATCAGCCTGAAGAGTCCAGCCTTATGTCTCAACCAGCTCTTGGTGTAGATGTGGTCAATCCCGGTTGCATCACATGCCCTGAGTGAATTATTTAAGAATTGCTCTCTATTTCACTGTCTTTGTGTTTTGTTTTCGAAATTTATTTTGATAATGGGATTTATCGGATTTTCACTGCTGCTTTTCGGCCGCTGTACACACGCTTGATTCGCTTACGGAGACATATATATCCATGGGTTTTAAGATTCTTCCTAGTCAGGTATATTCCTAGGCGTTGAATATGTGGTGTTGGGTCCATTTCGTTGAGCAAGGAGTAGTTCTTTTCTATTACATATTTGGCTTATGGAATGTTATCTGTGCTAATTTCAGTCTCTGGTTTTATGCAGCACCCCAAGGCACCTTTCCCCATAAGCAAGCACTAGTTGGTTTTCTAAATTTGAGACCCTGTTCTGTTTTGTAATTCAGTTCATGTGTAGTCAAGTTTACATTCCGTGTATTAGTGATATCTTATGATGTTTCTTTTTCTGTGTGAGGTAGTTCACGTAGAATCACCGTACCTGCATCCACTCACTATGCCGCTACGGGCCTGATGACACATGTTTCATTGCTGAGTGATATTGCATTGCACGTACATGCCACAACTTCTTTATCCATTTTTTGCTTTCTGGGATATTTACCTGGTACTGTAGACGAGCTTCTTGGGAACACAGCCATCCCAAACTTTGGGGTGGCTCTCTGTTTTTGATTTTAATTTCCCTAAGGAATAGGACCATAAGTGCAATTGCCATAGGCTGTGTTGCTTTATTTCTTACGTGTTTCAGGAAACACCATACACTTCTCCAGGGTGGCTGTTGGCAATTTACATCCTGCCAATCAGCATAACAAGGCTCCCTCTTCTCCATATCCTGTCCTACCTTTCTGGATTTTACACTTTTTTCAGATGGCCCTTTTGCCCGGGGGGCAGTGAGACTTCATTGTAGTTCAGATTTCCTTTACAGGCTTGCTTGGTTGGCCAAAAAGGGCGTATGCGTTTTTTCCTGAATATATTCAGGAAAAAACGCATACGCCCTTTTTGGCCAAGTGCATCATTGTCGACGTTGTGCCTCTTTTCCTATGCTTTCAGGGCAATTCCAGTCTACCCCTGCAATCGTTTTCCTGAAATTCAGCCCCGCTTTCAAGTCCCCTACGCAGGCTTACTTCAGTATACTTTTGGAAGATAGCTGTCATTTATAACTCTGCAGGTTTGTGAATTACAGTGCCCCTGTGCTCCTTTCTTCAACTCGCTTTCTTGTGAGCTGGGCACAAAACCGCAGGATTGCTTTAGGCCCTAATCTGTTTCCAGCAGGGCACACTGAGCCTTTGTTTAATTCCTCTTCCTGGTGGGCAATGAGCGTTACATTTGCCCGTGCAGACACCTACAGCTAGTCTCTCATTGTTTCTCCCTATTCCTGTTCATCTGGCACAGAAATTGCAAGCTGTGCCAAAGAGGAGGTTAAAGGCACTGACTCTCCAAGCGGGGAGAGTGTTAGTAAAGCATCTGGAATGGTGAACCCGAGGACCAGGATACGAAAACTGAGATGCATTTTAAATCGTTTCCCAATCACACAGTGGACGATACTCTGGGTTTCCCATGCATGTTTTAGCTGGAGGAAGAATGCCTTGAACCTGGAGAGTTGGGAACCATGGAATGGGTACCATGCAGTATGACTTCAAAGGGTCTGCATTTGCTCACCGAAACTCACCAATGCTATCAGCCTGAAGTGTCCAGCCTTATGTCTCAACCAGCTCTGGGTGTAGATGTGGTCAATCCCGGTTGCATCACATGCCCTGAGTGAATTATTTAAGAATTGCTCTCTATTTCACTGTCTTTGTGTTTTGTTTTCGAAATTTATTTTGATAATGGGATTTATCGGATTTTCACTGCTGCGTTTCGGCCGCTGTACACACGCTTGATTCTCTTACGGAGACATATATATCCACGGGTTTTAAGATTCTTCCTAGTCATATATATTCCTAGGCGTTGAATATGTGGTGTTGAGTCCATTTCGTTGAGCAAGGAGTAGGTCTTGTCTATTACATATTTGGCTTATGGAATGTTATCTGTGCTAATTTCAGTCTCTGGTTTTATGCAGCACCCCAAGGCACCTTTCCCCATAAGCAAGCACTAGTTGGTTTTCTAAATTTGAGACCCTGTTCTGTTTTGTAATTCAGTTCATGTGTAGTCAAGTTTACATTCCGTGTATTAGTGATATCTTATGATGTTTCTATTTCTGTGTGACGTAGTTCACGTAGAATCACCGTACCTGCATCCACTCACTATGCCGCTACGGGCCTGATGACACAGATTTCATTGCTGAGTGATATTGCATTGCACATACGTGCCACAACTTCTTTATCCATTTTTTGCTTTCTGGGATATTTACCTGGTACTGTAGACGAGCTTCTTGGGAACACAGCCGTCCCAAACTTTGGGGTGGCTCTCTGTTTTTGATTTTAATTTCCCTAAGGAATAGGACCATAAGTGCAATTGCCATAGGCTGTGTTGCTTTATTTCTTACGTGTTTCAGGAAACACCATACACTTCTCCAGGGTGGCTGTTGGCAATTTACATCCTGCCAATCAGCATAACAAGGCTCCCTCTTCTCCATATCCTGTCCTACCTTTCTGGATTTTACACTGTTTTCAGATGGCCCTCTTGCCCGGGGGGCAGTGAGACTTCATTGTAGTGCAGATTTCCTTTACAGGCTTGCTTGGTTGGCCAAAAAGGGCGTATGCGTTTTTTCCTGAATATATTCAGGAAAAAACGCATACGCCCTTTTTGGCCAAGTGCATCATTGTCGACGTTGTGCCTCGTTTCCTATGCTTTCAGGGCAATTCCTGTCTACCCCCTGCAATCGTTTTCCTGAAATTCTGCCCTGCTTTCAAGTCCCCTACGCAGGCTTACTTCAGTATACTTTTGGAAGATAGCTGTCATTTATAACTCTGCAGGTTTGTGAATTACAGTGCCCCTGAGCTCCTTTCTTCAACTCGCTTTCTTGTGAGCTGGGCACAAAACCGCAGGATTGCTTCAGGCCCTAATCTGTTTCCAGCAGGGCACACTGAGCCTTTGTTTAATTCCTCTTCCTGGTGGGCAATGAGCGTTATATTTGCCCGTGCAGACACCTACAGCTAGTCTCTCATTGTTTCTCCCTATTCCTGTTCATCTGGCACAGAAATTGCAAGCTGTGCCAAAGAGGAGGTTAAAGGCACTGACTCTCCAAGCGGGGAGAGTGTTAGTAAAGCATCTGGAATGGTGAACCCGAGGACCAGGATACGAAAACTGAGATGCATTTTAAATCGTTTCCCAATCACACGGTGGACGATACTCTGGGTTTCCCATGCATGTTTTAGCTGGAGGAAGAATGCCTTGAACCTGGAGAGTTGGGAACCATGGAATGGGTACCATGCAGTATGACTTCAAAGGGTCTGCATTTGCTCACCGAAACTCACCAATGCTATCAGCCTGAAGTGTCCAGCCTTATGTCTCAACCAGCTCTGGGTGTAGATGTGGTCAATCCCGGTTGCATCACATGCCCTGAGTGAATTATTTAAGAATTGCTCTCTATTTCACTGTCTTTGTGTTTTGTTTTCGAAATTTATTTTGATAATGGGATTTATCGGATTTTCACTGCTGCGTTTCGGCCGCTGTACACACGCTTGGTTCTCTTATGGAGACATATATATCCATGGGTTTTAAGATTCTTCCTAGTCAGGTATATTCCTAGGCGTTGATTATGTGGTGTTGGGTCCATTTCGTTGAGCAAGGAGTAGGTCTTGTCTATTACATATTTGGCTTATGGAAAGTTATCTGTGCTAATTTCAGTCTCTGGTTTTATGCAGCACCCAAAGGCACCTTTCCCCATAAGCAGGCACTAGTTGGTTTTCTAAATTTGGGACCCTGTTCTGTTTTGTAATTCAGTTCATGTGTAGTCAAGTTTACATTCCGTGTATTAGTGATATCTTATGATGTTTCTTTTTCTGTGTGACGTAGTTCACGTAGAATCACAGTACCTGCATCCACTCACTATGCCGCTACGGGCCTGATGACACAGATTCCATTGCTGAGTGATATTGCATTGTACGTACGTGCCACAACTTCTTTATCCATTTTTTGCTTTCTGGGATATTTACCTGATACTGTAGACGAGCTTCTTGTGAACACAGCCGTCCCAAATATTGGGGTGGCTGTCTGTTTTTGATTTTAATTTCCATAAGCTATAGGACCATAAGTGGAAATGCCATAGGCTGTGTTGCTTTGTTTCTTACGTGTTTCCGGAAACACCATACACTTCACCAGGGTGGCTGCTGGCAATTTACATCCTGCCAATCAGCATAACAAGGCTCCCTCTTCTCCATATCCTGTCCTACCTTTCTGGATTTTACACTTTTTTCAGATGGCCCTTTTGCCCGGGGGGCAGTGAGAATACATTGTAGTACAGATTTCCTTTACAGGCTTGCTTGGTTGGCCAAAAAGGGCGTATGCGTTTTTTCCTGAATATATTCAGGAAAAAACGCATACGCCCTTTTTGGCCAAGTGCATCATTGTCGACGTTCTGCCTCTTTTCCTATGCTTTCAGGGCAATTCCAGTCTACCCCCTGCAATCGTTTTCCTGAAATTCTGCCCCGCTTTCAAGTCCCCTTCGCAGGCTTACTTCAATATATTTTTGGAGGATAGCTGTCATTTATAACTCTGCAGGTTTGTGAATTACAGTGCCCCTGAGCTCCTTTCTTCAACTCGCTTTCTTGTGAGCTGGGCACAAAACCGCAGGATTGCTTCAGGCCCTAATCTGTTTTCAGCAGGGCACGCTGAGCCTTTGTTTAATTCCTCTTCCTGGTCGGCAATGAGCGTTACATTTGCCCGTGCAGACACCTACAGCTAGTCTCTCATTGGTTCTCCCTATTCCTGTTCATCTTGCACAGAAATTGCAAGCTGTGCCAAACAGGAGATTAAAGGCACTGATTCTCCAAGCGGGGAGAGTGTTAGTAAAGCATCTGGAATGGTGAACCCGAGGACCAGGATACGAAAACTGAGATGCATTTTAAATCGTTTCCCAATCACACGGTGGACGATACTCTGGGTTTCCCATGCCTGTTTTAACTGGAGGAAGAATGCCTTGAACCTGGAGAGTTGGGACCCATGGAATGGGTACCATGCAGTATGACTTCAAAGGGTCTGCATTTGCTCACCAAAACTCACCAATGCTACCAGCCTGAAGTGTCCAGCCTTATGTCTCAACCAGCTCTGGGTGTAGATGTGGTCAATCCCGGTTGCATCACATGCCCTGAGTGAATTAGTTAAGAATTGCTCTCGATTTCACTGTCTTTGTGTTTTGTTTTCGAAATTTATTTTGATAATGGGATTTATCGGATTTTCACTGCTTCGTTTCGGCCGCTGTACACACGCTTGATTCTCTTACGGAGACATATAAATCCATGGGTTTTAAGATTCTTCCTAGTCAGGTATATTCCTAGGCGTTGAATATGTGGTGTTGGGTCCATTTCGTTGAGCAAGGAGTAGGTCTTTTCTATTACATATTTGGCCTATGGAAAGTTATCTGTGCTAATTTCAGTCTCTGGTTATATGCAGCACCCCAAGGCACCTTTCCTCATAAGCAAGCATTAGTTGGTTTTCTAAATTTGAGACCCTGTTCTGTTTTGTAATTCAGTTCATGTGTAGTCAAGTTTACATTCCGTGTATTAGTGATATCTTATGATGTTTCTTTTTCTGTGTGACGTAGTTCACGTAGAATCACCGTACCTGCATCCACTCACTATGCCGCTACGGGCCTGATGACACAGATTTCATTGCTGAGTGATATTGCATTGTACGTACGTGCCACAACTTCTTTATCCATTTTTTGCTTTCTGGGATATTTACCTGATACTGTAGACGAGCTTCTTGTGAACACAGCCGTGCCAAATATTGGGGTGGCTGTCTGTTTTTGATTTTAATTTCCATAAGCTATAGGACCATAAGTGGAAGTGCCATAGGCTGTGTTGCTTTGTTTCTTACGTGTTTCAGGAAACACCATACACTTCTCCAGGGTGGCTGCTGGCAATTTACATCCTGCCATTCAGCATAACAAGGCTCCCTGTTCTCCATATCCTGTCCTACCTTTCTGGATTTTACACTTTTTTCAGATGGCCCTCTTGCCCGGGGGGCAGTGAGACTTCATTGTAGTGGAGATTTCGTTTACAGGTTTGCTAGGTTGGCCAAAAAGGGCGTATGCGTTTTTTCCTGAATATATTCAGGAAAAAATGCATACGCCCTTTTTGGCCAAGTGCATCATTGTCGACGTTCTGCCTCTTTTCCTATGTTTTCAGGGCAATTCCAGTCTACCCCCTGCAATCGTTTTCCTGAAATTCTGCCCCGCTTTCAAGTGCCCTTCGCAGGCTTACTTCAATATATTTTTGGAGGATAGCTGTCATTTATAACTCTGCAGGTTTGTGAATTACAGTGCCTCTGAGCTCCTTTCTTCAACTCGCTTTCTTGTGAGCTGGCCACAAAACCGCAGGATTGCTTCAGGCCCTAATCTGTTTCCAGCAGGGCACACTGAGCCTTTGTTTAATTCCTCTTCCTGGTGGGCAATGGGCGTTACATTTGCCCGTGCAGCCACCTATAGCTAGTCTCTCATTGGTTCTCCCTATTCCTGTTCATCTAGCACAGAATTTGCAAGCTGTGCCAAACAGGAGGTTAAAGGCACTGACTCTCCAAGCAGGGAGAATGTTAGTAAAGCATCTGGAATGGTGAACCCGAGGACCAGGATACGAAACCTGAGATGCATTTTAAATCGTTTCCCAATCACACGGTGGACCATACTGTAGGTTTCCTATGCATGTTTTAGCTGGAGGAAGAATCCCTTGAACCTGAAGAGTTGGGACCCATGGAATAGGTACCATGCAGTATGACTTCAAAGGGTCTGCATTTGCTCACCGAAACTCACCAATGCTATTAGACTGAAGTGTCCAGCCTTATGTCTCAATCAGCTCTGGGTGTAGATGTGGTCAATCCCGGTTGCATCACATGCCCTGAGTGAATTATTTAAGAATTGCTCTCTATTTCACTGTCTTTGTGTTTTGTTTTCGAAATTTATTTTGATAATGGGATTTATCGGATTTTCACTGCTGCGTATCGGCCGCTGTACACACGCTTGATTCTCTTACGGAGACATATATATCCACGGGTTTTAAGATTCTTCCTAGTCATATATATTCCTAGGCGTTGAATATGTGGTGTTGAGTCCATTTCGTTGAGCAAGGAGTAGGTCTTGTCTATTACATATTTGGCTTATGGAACGTTATCTGTGCTAATTTCAGTCTCTGGTTTTATGCAGCACCGCAAGGCACCTTTCCCCATAAGCAAGCACTAGTTGGTTTTCTAAATTTGAGACCCTGTTCTGTTTTGTAATTCAGTTCATGTGTAGTCAAGTTTACATTCCGTGTATTAGTGATATCTTATGATATTTCTTTTTCTGTGTGACGTAGTTCACGTAGAATCACCGTACCTGCATCCACTCACTATGCCACTACGGGCCTGATGACACAGATTTCATTGCTGAGTGATATTGCATTGCACATACGTGCCACAACTTCTTTATCCATTTTTTGCTTTCTGGGATATTTACCTGGTACTGTAGACGAGCTTCTTGGGAACACAGCCGTCCCAAACTTTGGGGTGGCTCTCTGTTTTTGATTTTAATTTCCCTAAGGAATAGGACCATAAGTGCAATTGCCATAGGCTGTGTTGCTTTATTTCTTACGTGTTTCAGGAAACACCATACACTTCTCCATGGTGGCTGTTGGCAATTTTCATCCTGCCAATCAGCATAACAAGGCTCCCTCTTCTCCATATCCTGTCCTACCTTTCTGGATTTTACACTTTTTTCAGATGGCCCTCTTGCCCGGGGGGCAGTGAGACTTCATTGTAGTGCAGATTTCCTTTACAGGCTTGCTTGGTTGGCCAAAAAGGGCGTATGCGTTTTTTCCTGAATATATTCAGGAAAAAACGCATACGCCCTTTTTGGCCAAGTGCATCATTGTCGACGTTGTGCCTCGTTTCCTATGCTTTCAGGGCAATTCCTGTCTACCCCCTGCAATCGTTTTCCTGAAATTCTGCCCCGCTTTCAAGTCCCCTACGCAGGCTTACTTCAGTATACTTTTGGAAGATAGCTGTCATTTATAACTCTGCAGGTTTGTGAATTACAGTGCCCCTGAGCTCCTTTCTTCAACTCGCTTTCTTGTGAGCTGGGCACAAAACCGCAGGATTGCTTCAGGCCCTAATCTGTTTCCAGCAGGGCACACTGAGCCTTTGCTTAATTCCTCTTCCTGGTGGGCAATGAGCGTTACATTTGCCCGTGCAGACACCTACAGCTAGTCTCTCATTGTTTCTCCCTATTCCTGTTCATCTGGCACAGAAATTGCAAGCTGTGCCAAAGAGGAAGTTAAAGGCACTGACTCTACAAGCGGGGAGAGTGTTAGTAAAGCATCTGGAATGGTGAACCCGAGGACCAGGATACGAAAACTGAGATGCATTTTAAATCGTTTCCCAATCACACGGTGGACGATACTCTGGGTTTCCCATGCATGTTTTAGCTGGAGGAAGAATCCCTTGAACCTGGAGAGTTGGGAACCATGGAATGGGTACCATGCAGTATGACTTCAAAGGGTCTGCATTTGCTCACCGAAACTCACCAATGCTATCAGCCTGAAGTGTCCAGCCTTATGTCTCAACCAGCTCTGGGTGTAGATGTGGTCAATCCCGGTTGCATCACATGCCCTGAGTGAATTATTTAAGAATTGCTCTCTATTTCACTGTCTTTGTGTTTTGTTTTCGAAATTTATTTTGATAATGGGATTTATCGGATTTTCCCTGCTGCGTTTCGGCCGCTGTACACACGCTTGGTTCTCTTATGGAGACATATATATCCATGGGTTTTAAGATTCTTCCTAGTCAGGTATATTCCTAGGCGTTGATTATGTGGTGTTGGGTCCATTTCGTTGAGCAAGGAGTAGGTCTTGTCTATTACATATTTGGCTTATGGAAAGTTATCTGTGCTAATTTCAGTCTCTGGTGTTATGCAGCACCCAAAGGCACCTTTCCCCATAAGCAGGCACTAGTTGGTTTTCTAAATTTGGGACCCTGTTCTGTTTTGTAATTCAGTTCATGTGTAGTCAAGTTTACATTCCGTGTATTAGTGATATCTTATGATGTTTCTTTTTCTGTGTGACGTAGTTCACGTAGAATCACCGTACCTGCATCCACTCACTATGCCGCTACGGGCCTGATGACACAGATTTCATTGCTGAGTGATATTGCATTGTACGTACGTGCCACAACTTCTTTATCCATTTTTTGCTTTCTGGGATATTTACCTGATACTGTAGACAAGCTTCTTGTGAACACAGCCGTGCCAAATATTGGGGTGGCTGTCTGTTTTTGATTTTAATTTCCGTAAGCTATAGGACCATAAGTGGAAGTGCCATAGGCTGTGTTGCTTTGTTTCTTACGTGTTTCAGGAAACACCATACACTTCTCCAGGGTGGCTGCTGGCAATTTACATCCTGCCAATCAGCATAACAAGGCTCCCTGTTCTCCATATCCTGTCCTACCTTTCTGGATTTTACACTTTTTTCAGATGGCCCTTTTGCCCGGGGGGCAGTGAGACTTCATTGTAGTGCAGATTTCCTTTACAGTCTTTCTTGGTTGGCCAAAAAGGGCTTATGTGTTTTTTCCTTAATATATTCAGGAAAAAACGCATATGCCCTTTTTGGCCAAGTGCATCATTGTCGACGTTGTGCCTCTTTTCCTATGCTTTCAGGGCAATTCCAGTCTACCCCCTGCAATCGTTTTCCTGAAATTCTGCCCCGCTTTCAAGTCCCCTTCGCAGGCTTACTTCAATATATTTTTGGAGGATAGCTGTCATTTATAACTCTGCAGGTTTGTGAATTACAGTGCCCCTGAGCTCCTTTCTTCAACTCGCTTTCTTGTGAGCTGGGCACAAAACCGCAGGATTGCTTCAGGCCCTAATCTGTTTCCAGCAGGGCACACTGAGCCTTTGTTTAATTCCTCTTCCTGGTGGGCAATGAGCGTTACATTTGCCCGTGCAGACACCTACAGCTAGTCTCTCATTGGTTCTCCCTATTCCTGTTCATCTGGCACAGAAATGGCAAGCTGTGCCAAAGAGGAGGTTAAAGGCACTGACTCTCCAAGCGGGGAGAGTGTTAGTAAAGCATCTGGAATGGTGAACCCGAGGACCAGGATACGAAAACTGAGATGCATTTTAAATCGTTTCCCAATCACACGGTGGACGATACTCTGGGTTTCCCATGCATGTTTTAGCTGGAGGAAGAATCCCTTGAACCTGGAGAGTTGGGACCCATGGAATGGGTACCATGCAGTATGACTTCAAAGGGTCTGCATTTGCTCACCGAAACTCACCAATGCTATCAGCCTGAAGTGTCCAGCCTTATGACTCAACCAGCTCTGGGTGTAGATGTGGTCAATCCTGGTTGCATCACATGCCCTGAGTGAATTATTTAAGAATTGCTCTCTATTTCACTGTCTTTGTGTTTTGTTTTTGAAATTTATTTTGATAATGGGATTTATCGGATTTTCACTGCTGTGTTTATGCCGCTGTACACACGCTTGATTCTCTTACGGAGACATATATATCCATGGGTTTTAAGATTCTTCCTAGTCAGGTATATTCCTAGGCGTTGAATATGTGGTGTTGAGTCCATTTCGTTGAGCAAGGAGTAGGTCTTGTCTATTACATATTTGGCTTATGGAATGTTATCTGTGCTAATTTCAGTCTCTGGTTTTATGCAGCACCCCAAGGCACCTTTCCCCATAAGCAAGCACTAGTTGGTTTTCTAAATTTGAGACCCTGTTCTGTTTTGTAATTCAGTTCATGTGTAGTCAAGTTTACATTCCGTGTATTAGTGATATCTTATGATGTTTCTATTTCTGTGTGACGTAGTTCACGTAGAATCACCGTACCTGCATCCACTCACTATGCCGCTACGGGCCTGATGACACAGATTTCATTGCTGAGTGATATTGCATTGCACATACGTGCCACAACTTCTTTATCCATTTTTTGCTTTCTGGGATATTTACCTGGTACTGTAGACGAGCTTCTTGGAAACACAGCCGTCCCAAACTTTGGGGTGGCTCTCTGTTTTTGATTTTAATTTCCCTAAGGAATAGGACCATAAGTGCAATTGCCATAGGCTGTGTTGCTTTATTTCTTAAGTGTTTCAGGAAACACCATACACTTCTCCAGGGTGGCTGTTGGCAATTTACATCCTGCCAATCAGCATAACAAGGCTCCCTCTTCTCCATATCCTGTCCTACCTTTCTGGATTTTACACTTTTTTCAGATGGCCCTCTTGCCCGGGGGGCAGTGAGACTTCATTGTAGTGCAGATTTCCTTTACAGGCTTGCTTGGTTGGCCAAAAAGGGCGTATGCGTTTTTTCCTGAATATATTCAGGAAAAAACGCATACGCCCTTTTTGGCCAAGGGCATCATTGTCGACATTGTGCCTCGTTTCCTATGCTTTCAGGGCAATTCCTGTCTACCCCCTGCAATCGTTTTCCTGAAATTCTGCCCCGCTTTCAAGTCCCCTACGCAGGCTTACTTCAGTATACTTTTGGAAGATAGCTGTCATTTATAACTCTGCAGGTTTGTGAATTACAGTGCCCCTGAGCTCCTTTCTTCAACTCGCTTTCTTGTGAGCTGGGCACAAAACCGCAGGATTGCTTCAGGCCCTAATCTGTTTCCAGCAGGGCACACTGAGCCTTTGTTTAATTCCTCTTCCTGGTGGGCAATGAGTGTTACATTTGCCCGTGCAGACACCTACAGCTAGTCTCTCATTGTTTCTCCCTATTCCTGTTCATCTTGCACAGAAATTGCAAGCTGTGCCAAAGAGGAGGTTAAAGGCACTGACTCTCCAAGCGGGGAGAGTGTTAGTAAAGCATCTGGAATGGTGAACCCGAGGACCAGGATACGAAAACTGAGATGCATTTTAAATCGTTTCCCAATCACACGGTGGACGATACTCTGGGTTTCCCATGCATGTTTTAGCTGGAGGAAGAATGCCTTGAACCTGGAGAGTTGGGAACCATGGAATGGGTACCATGCAGTATGACTTCAAAGGGTCTGCATTTGCTCACCGAAACTCACCAATGCTATCAGCCTGAAGTGTCCAGCCTTATGTCTCAACCAGCTCTGGGTGTAGATGTGGTCAATCCCGGTTGCATCACATGCCCTGAGTGAATTATTTAAGAATTGCTCTCTATTTCACTGTCTTTGTGTTTTGTTTTCGAAATTTATTTTGATAATGGGATTTATCGGATTTTCACTGCTGCGTATCGGCCGCTGTACACACGCTTGATTCTCTTACGGAGACATATATATCCATGGGTTTTAAGATTCTTCCTAGTCAGGTATATTCCTAGGCGTTGAATATGTGGTGTTGAGTCCATTTCGTTGAGCAAGGAGTAGGTATTGTCTATTACATATTTGGCTTATGGAATGTTATCTGTGCTAATTTCAGTCTCTGGTTTTATGCAGCACCCCAAGGCACCTTTCCCCATAAGTAAGCACTAGTTGGTTTTCTAAATTTGAGACCCTGTTCTGTTTTGTAATTCAGTTCATGTGTAGTCAAGTTTACATTCCGTGTATTAGTGATATCTTATGATGTTTCTTTTTCTGTGTGACGTAGTTCACGTAGAATCACCGTACCTGCATCCACTCACTATGCCGCTACGGGCCTGATGACACAGATTTCATTGCTGAGTGATATTGCATTGCACATACGTGCCACAACTTCTTTATCCATTTTTTGCTTTCTGGGATATTTACCTGGTACTGTAGACGAGCTTCTTGGGAACACAGCCGTCCCAAACATTGGGGTGGCTCTCTGTTTTTGATTTTAATTTCCCTAAGGAATAGGACCATAAGTGCAATTGCCATAGGCTGTGTTGCTTTATTTCTTACGTGTTTCAGGAAACACCATACACTTCTCCAGGGTGGCTGTTGGCAATTTACATCCTGCCAATCAGCATAACAAGGCTCCCTCTTCTCCATATCCTGTCCTACCTTTCTGGATTTTACACTTTTTTCAGATGGCCCTCTTGCCCGTTGGGCAGTGAGACTTCATTGTAGTGCAGATTTCCTTTACAGGCTTGCTTGGTTGGCCAAAAAGGGCGTATGCGTTTTTTCCTGAATATATTCAGGAAAAAACGCATACGCCCTTTTTGGCCAAGTGCATCATTGTCGACGTTGTGCCTCGTTTCCTATGCTTTCAGGGCAATTCCTGTCTACCCCCTGCAATCGTTTTCCTGAAATTCTGCCCCGCTTTCAAGTCCCCTACGCAGGCTTACTTCAGTATACTTTTGGAAGATAGCTGTCATTTATAACTCTGCAGGTTTGTGAATTACAGTGCCCCTGAGCTCCTTTCTTCAACTCGCTTTCTTGTGAGCTGGGCACAAAACCGCAGGATTGCTTCAGGCCCTAATCTGTTTCCAGCAGGGCACACTGAGCCTTTGTTTAATTCCTCTTCCTGGTGGGCAATGAGCGTTACATTTGCCCGTGCAGACACCTACAGCTAGTCTCTCATTGGTTCTCCCTATTCCTGTTCATCTTGCACAGAAATTGCAAGCTGTGCCAAAGAGGAGGTTAAAGGCACTGGCTCTCCAAGCGGGGAGAGTGTTAGTAAAGCATCTGGAATGGTGAACCCGAGGACCAGGATACGAAAACTGAGATGCATTTTAAATCGTTTCCCAATCACACGGTGGACGATACTCTGGGTTTCCCATGCATGTTTTAGCTGGAGGAAGAATGCCTTGAACCTGGAGAGTTGGGAACCATGGAATGGGTACCATGCAGTATGACTTCAAAGGGTCTGCATTTGCTCACCAAAACTCACCAATGCTATCAGCCTGAAGTGTCCAGCCTTATGTCTCAACCAGCTCTGGGTGTAGATGTGGTCAATCCCGGTTGCATCACATGCCCTGAGTGAATTATTTAAGAATTGCTCTCTATTTCACTGTCTTTGTGTTTTGTTTTCGAAATTTATTTTGATAATGGGATTTATCGGATTTTCACTGCTGCGTATCGGCCGCTGTACACACGCTTGATTCTCTTACGGAGACATATATATCCATGGGTTTTAAGATTCTTCCTAGTCAGGTATATTCCTAGGCGTTGAATATGTGGTGTTGAGTCCATTTCGTTGAGCAAGGAGTAGGTATTGTCTATTACATATTTGGCTTATGGAATGTTATCTGTGCTAATTTCAGTCTCTGGTTTTATGCAGCACCCCAAGGCACCTTTCCCCATAAGCAAGCACTAGTTGGTTTTCTAAATTTGAGACCCTGTTCTGTTTTGTAATTCAGTTCATGTGTAGTCAAGTTTACATTCCGTGTATTAGTGATATCTTATGATGTTTCTTTTTCTGTGTGACGTAGTTCACGTAGAATCACCGTACCTGCATCCACTCACTATGCCGCTACGGGCCTGATGACACAGATTTCATTGCTGAGTGATATTGCATTGCACATACGTGCCACAACTTCTTTATCCATTTTTTGCTTTCTGGGATATTTACCTGGTACTGTAGACGAGCTTCTTGGGAACACAGCCGTCCCAAACTTTGGGGTGGCTCTCTGTTTTTGATTTTAATTTCCCTAAGGAATAGGACCATAAGTGCAATTGCCATAGGCTGTGTTGCTTTATTTCTTACGTGTTTCAGGAAACACCATACACTTCTCCAGGGTGGCTGTTGGCAATTTACATCCTGCCAATCAGCATAACAAGGCTCCCTCTTCTCCATATCCTGTCCTACCTTTCTGGATTTTACACTTTTTTCAGATGGCCCTCTTGCCCGGGGGGCAGTGAGACTTCATTGTAGTGCAGATTTCCTTTACAGGCTTGCTTGGTTGGCCAAAAAGGGCGTATGCGTTTTTTCCTGAATATATTCAGGAAAAAACGCATACGCTCTTTTTGGCCAAGTGCATCATTGTCGACGTTGTGCCTCGTTTCCTATGCTTTCAGGGCAATTCCTGTCTACACCCTGCAATCGATTTCCTGAAATTCTGCCCCGTTTTCAAGTCCCCTACGCAGGCTTACTTCAGTATACTTTTGGAAGATAGCTGTCATTTATAACTCTGCAGGTTTGTGAATTACAGTGCCCCTGAGCTCCTTTCTTCAACTCGCTTTCTTGTGAGCTGGGCACAAAACCGCAGGATTGCTTCAGGCCCTAATCTGTTTCCAGCAGGGCACACTGAGCCTATGGTTAATTCCTCTTCCTGGTGGGCAATGAGCGTTACATTTGCCCGTGCAGACACCTACAGCTAGTCTCTCATTGTTTCTCCCTATTCCTGTTCATCTGGCACAGAAATTGCAAGCTGTGCCAAAGAGGAGGTTAAAGGCACTGACTCTCCAAGCGGGGAGAGTGTTAGTAAAGCATCTGGAATGGTGAACCCGAGGACCAGGATACGAAAACTGAGATGCATTTTAAATCGTTTCCCAATCACACGGTGGACGATACTCTGGGTTTCCCATGCATGTTTTAGCTGGAGGAAGAATGCCTTGAACCTGGAGAGTTGGGAACCATGGAATGGGTACCATGCAGTATGACTTCAAAGGGTCTGCATTTGCTCACCAAAACTCACCAATGCTATCAGCCTGAAGTGTCCAGCCTTATGTCTCAACCAGCTCTGGGTGTAGATGTGGTCAATCCCGGTTGCATCACATGCCCTGAGTGAATTATTTAAGAATTGCTCTCTATTTCACTGTCTTTGTGTTTTGTTTTCGAAATTTATTTTGATAATGGGATTTATCGGATTTTCACTGCTGCGTATCGGCCGCTGTACACACGCTTGATTCTCTTACGGAGACATATATATCCATGGGTTTTAAGATTCTTCCTAGTCAGGTATATTCCTAGGCGTTGAATATGTGGTGTTGAGTCCATTTCGTTGAGCAAGGAGTAGGTATTGTCTATTACATATTTGGCTTATGGAATGTTATCTGTGCTAATTTCAGTCTCTGGTTTTATGCAGCACCCCAAGGCACCTTTCCCCATAAGCAAGCACTAGTTGGTTTTCTAAATTTGAGACCCTGTTCTGTTTTGTAATTCAGTTCATGTGTAGTCAAGTTTACATTCCGTGTATTAGTGATATCTTATGATGTTTCTTTTTCTGTGTGACGTAGTTCACGTAGAATCACCGTACCTGCATCCACTCACTATGCCGCTACGGGCCTGATGACACAGATTTCATTGCTGAGTGATATTGCATTGCACATACGTGCCACAACTTCTTTATCCATTTTTTGCTTTCTGGGATATTTACCTGGTACTGTAGACGAGCTTCTTGGGAACACAGCCGTCCCAAACTTTGGGGTGGCTCTCTGTTTTTGATTTTAATTTCCCTAAGGAATAGGACCATAAGTGCAATTGCCATAGGCTGTGTTGCTTTATTTCTTACGTGTTTCAGGAAACACCATACACTTCTCCAGGGTGGCTGTTGGCAATTTACATCCTGCCAATCAGCATAACAAGGCTCCCTCTTCTCCATATCCTGTCCTACCTTTCTGGATTTTACACTTTTTTCAGATGGCCCTCTTGCCCGGGGGGCAGTGAGACTTCATTGTAGTGCAGATTTCCTTTACAGGCTTGCTTGGTTGGCCAAAAAGGGCGTATGCGTTTTTTCCTGAATATATTCAGGAAAAAACGCATACGCTCTTTTTGGCCAAGTGCATCATTGTCGACGTTGTGCCTCGTTTCCTATGCTTTCAGGGCAATTCCTGTCTACACCCTGCAATCGATTTCCTGAAATTCTGCCCCGCTTTCAAGTCCCCTACGCAGGCTTACTTCAGTATACTTTTGGAAGATAGCTGTCATTTATAACTCTGCAGGTTTGTGAATTACAGTGCCCCTGAGCTCCTTTCTTCAACTCGCTTTCTTGTGAGCTGGGCACAAAACCGCAGGATTGCTTCAGGCCCTAATCTGTTTCCAGCAGGGCACACTGAGCCTTTCGTTAATTCCTCTTCCTGGTGGGCAATGAGCGTTACATTTGCCCGTGCAGACACCTACAGCTAGTCTCTCATTGTTTCTCCCTATTCCTGTTCATCTGGCACAGAAATTGCAAGCTGTGCCAAAGAGGAGGTTAAAGGCACTGACTCTCCAAGCGGGGAGAGTGTTAGTAAAGCATCTGGAATGGTGAACCCGAGGACCAGGATACGAAAACTGAGATGCATTTTAAATCGTTTCCCAATCACACGGTGGACGATACTCTGGGTTTCCCATGCATGTTTTAGCTGGAGGAAGAATGCCTTGAACCTGGAGAGTTGGGAACCATGGAATGGGTACCAGGCAGTATGACTTCAAAGGGTCTGCATTTGCTCACCGAAACTCAGCAATGCTATCAGCCTGAAGTGTCCAGCCTTATGTCTCAACCAGCTCTGGGTGTAGATGTGGTCAATCCCGGTTGCATCACATGCCCTGAGTGAATTATTTAAGAATTGCTCTCTATTTCACTGTCTTTGTGTTTTGTTTTCGAAATTTATTTTGATAATGGGATTTATCGGATTTTCACTGCTGCGTGTCGGCCGCTGTACACACGCTTGATTCTCTTACGGAGACATATATATCCATGGGTTTTAAGATTCTTCCTAGTCAGGTATATTCCTAGGCGTTGAATATGTGGTGTTGAGTCCATTTCGTTGAGCAAGGAGTAGGTCTTGTCTATAACATATTTGGCTTATGGAATGTTATCTGTGCTAATTTCAGTCTCTGGTTTTATGCAGCACCCCAAGGCACCTTTCCCCATAAGCAAGCACTAGTTGGTTTTCTAAATTTGAGACCCTGTTCTGTTTTGTAATTCAGTTCATGTGTAGTCAAGTTTACATTCCGTGTATTAGTGATATCTTATGATGTTTCTATTTCTGTGTGACGTAGTTCACGTAGAATCACCGTACCTGCATCCACTCACTATGCCGCTACGGGCCTGATGACACAGATTTCATTGCTGAGTGATATTGCATTGCACATACGTGCCACAACTTCTTTATCCATTTTTTGCTTTCTGGGATATTTACCTGGTACTGTAGACGAGCTTCTTGGGAACACAGCAGTCCCAAACTTTGGGGTGGCTCTCTGTTTTTGATTTTAATTTCCCTAAGGAATAGGACCATAAGTGCAATTGCCATAGGCTGTGTTGCTTTATTTCTTACGTGTTTCAGGAAACACCATACACTTCTCCAGGGTGGCTGTTGGCAATTTACATCCTGCCAATCAGCATAACAAGGCTCCCTCTTCTCCATATCCTGTCCTACCTTTTTGGATTTTACACTTTTTTCAGATGGCCCTCTTGCCCGGGGGGCATTGAGACTTCATTGTAGTGCAGATTTCCTTTACAGGCTTGCTTGGTTGGCCAAAAAGTGCGTATGCGTTTTTTCCTGAATATATTCAGGAAAAAACGCATACGCCCTTTTTGGCCAAGTGCATCATTGTCGACGTTGTGCCTCGTTTCCTATGCTTTCAGGGCAATTCCTGTCTAAACCCTGCAATCGTTTTCCTGAAATTCTGCCCCGCTTTCAAGTCCCCTACGCAGGCTTACTTCAGTATACTTTTGGAAGATAGCTGTCATTTATAACTCTGCAGGTTTGTGAATTACAGTGCCCCTGAGCTCCTTTCTTCAACTCGCTTTCTTGTGAGCTGGGCACAAAACCGCAGGATTGCTTCAGGCCCTAATCTGTTTCCAGCAGGGCACACTGAGCCTTTGTTTAATTCCTCTTCCTGGTGGGCAATGAGCGTTACATTTGCCCGTGCAGACACCTACAGCTAGTCTCTCATTGGTTCTCCCTATTCCTGTTCATCTTGCACAGAAATTGCAAGCTGTGCCAAAGAGGAGGTTAAAGGCACTGGCTCTGCAAGCGGGGAGAGTGTTAGTAAAGCATCTGGAATGGTGAACCCGAGGACCAGGATACGAAAACTGAGATGCATTTTAAATCGTTTCCCAATCACACGGTGGACGATACTCTGGGTTTCCCATGCATGTTTTAGCTGGAGGAAGAATGCCTTGAACCTGGAGAGTTGGGAACCATGGAATGGGTACCATGCAGTATGACTTCAAAGGGTCTGCATTTGCTCACCGAAACTCACCAATGCTATCAGCCTGAAGTGTCCAGCCTTATGTCTCAACCAGCTCTGGGTGTAGATGTGGTCAATCCCGGTTGCATCACATGCCCTGAGTGAATTATTTAAGAATTGCTCTCTATTTCACTGTCTTTGTGTTTTGTTTTCGAAATTTATTTTGATAATGGGATTTATCGGATTTTCACTGCTGCGTTTCGGCCGCTGTACACACGCTTGATTCTCTTACGGAGACATATATATCCATGGGTTTTAAGATTCTTCCTAGTCAGGTATATTCCTAGGCGTTGAATATGTGGTGTTGAGTCCATTTCGTTGAGCAAGGAGTAGGTCTTGTCTATAACATATTTGGCTTATGGAATGTTATCTGTGCTAATTTCAGTCTCTGGTTTTATGCAGAATCCCAAGGCACCTTTCCCCATAAGCAAGCACTAGTTGGTTTTCTAAATTTGAGACCCTGTTCTGTTTTGTAATTCAGTTCATGTGTAGTCAAGTTTACATTCCGTGTATTAGTGATATCTTATGATGTTTCTTTTTCTGTGTGACGTAGTTCACGTAGAATCACCGTACCTGCATCCACTCACTATGCCGCTACGGGCCTGATGACACAGATTTCATTGCTGAGTGATATTGCATTGCACATACGTGCCACAACTTCTTTATCCATTTTATGCTTTCTGGGATATTTACCTGGTACTGTAGACGAGCTTCTTGGGAACACAGCCGTCCCAAACTTTGGGGTGGCTCTCTGTTTTTGATTTTAATTTCCCTAAGGAATAGGACCATAAGTGCAATTGCCATAGGCTGTGTTGCTTTATTTCTTACGTGTTTCAGGAAACACCATACACTTCTCCAGGGTGGCTGTTGGCAATTTACATCCTGCCAATCAGCATAACAAGGCTCCCTCTTCTCAATATCCTGTCCTACCTTTCTGGATTTTACACTTTTTTCAGATGGCCCTCTTGCCCGGGGGGCAGTGAGACTTCATTGTAGTGCAGATTTCCTTTACAGGCTTGCTTGGTTGGCCAAAAAGGGCGTATGCGTTTTTTCCTGAATATATTCAGGAAAAAACGCATACGCCCTTTTTGGCCAAGTGCATCATTGTCGACGTTGTGCCTCGTTTCCTATGCTTTCAGGGCAATTCCTGTCTACCCCCTGCAATCGTTTACCTGAAATTCTGCCCTGCTTTCAAGTCCCCTACGCAGGCTTACTTCAGTATACTTTTGGAAGATAGCTGTCATTTATAACTCTGCAGGTTTGTGAATTACAGTGCCCCTGAGCTCCTTTCTTCAACTCGCTTTCTTGTGAGCTGGGCACAAAACCGCAGGATTGCTTCAGGCCCTAATCTGTTTCCAGCAGGGCATGCTGAGCCTTTGTTTAATTCCTCTTCCTGGTCGGTAATGAGCGTTACATTTGCCCGTGCAGACCCCTACAGCTAGTCTCTCATTGGTTCTCCCTATTCCTGTTCATCTTGCACAGAAATTGCAAGCTGTGCCAAAGAGGAGGTTAAAGGCACTGACTCTCCAAGCGGGGAGAGTGTTAGTAAAGCATCTGGAATGGTGAACCCGAGGACCAGGATACGAAAACTGAGATGCATTTTAAATCGTTTCCCAATCACACGGTGGACGATACTCTGGGTTTCCCATGCATGTTTTAGCTGGAGGAAGAATCCCTTGAACCTGGAGAGTTGGGAACCATGGAATGGGTACCATGCAGTATGACTTCAAAGGGTCTGCATTTGCTCACCAAAACTCACCAATGCTATCAGCCTGAAGTGTCCAGCCTTATGTCTCAACCAGCTCTGGGTGTAGATGTGGTCAATCCCGGTTGCATCACATGCCCTGAATGAATTATTTAAGAATTGCTCTCTATTTCACTGTCCTTGTGTTTTGTTTTCGAAATTTATTTTGATAATGGGATTTATCGGATTTTCACTGCTGCGTTTCGGCCGCTGTACACACGCTTGGTTCTCTTATGGAGACATATATATCCATGGGTTTTAAGATTCTTCCTAGTCAGGTATATTCCTAGGCGTTGATTATGTGGTGTTGGGTCCATTTCGTTGAGCAAGGAGTAGGTCTTGTCTATTACATATTTGGCTTACGGAAAGTTATCTGTGTTAATTTCAGTCTCTGGTTTTATGCAGCACCCAAACGCACCTTTCCCCATAAGCAGGCACTAGTTGCTTTTCTAAATTTGGGACCCTGTTCTGTTTTGTAATTCAGTTCATGTGTAGTCAAGTTTATATTCCGTGTATTAGTGATATCTTATGATGTTTCTTTTTCTGTGTGACGTAGTTCACGTGTAATCACCGTACCTGCATCCACTCACTATGCCGCTACGGGCCTGATGACACAGATTCCATTGCTGAGTGATATTGCATTGTACGTACGTGCCACAACTTCTTTATCCATTTTTTGCTTTCTGGGATATTTACCTGATACCGTAGACGAGCTTCTTGTGAACACAGCCGTCCCAAATATTGGGGTGGCTGTCTTTTTTTGATTTTAATTTCCATAAGCTATAGGACCATAAGTGGAAATGCCATAGGCTGTGTTGCTTTGTTTCTTACGTGTTTCAGGAAACACCATACACTTCTCCAGGGTGGCTGCTGGCAATTTTCATCCTGCCAATCAGCATAACAAGGCTCCCTGTTCTCCATATCCTGTCCTACCTTTCTGGATTTTACACTTTTTTCAGATGGCCCTTTTGCACGGGGGGCAGTGAGAATACATTGTAGTACAGATTTCCTTTACAGGCTTGCTTGGTTGGCCAAAAAGGGCGTATGCGTTTTTTCCTGAATATATTCAGGAAAAAACGCATACGCCCTTTTTGGCCAAGTGCATCATTGTCGACGTTCTGTCTCTTTTCCTATGTTTTCAGGGCAATTCTAGTCTACCCCCTGCAATCGTTTTCCTGAAATTCTGCCCCGCTTTCAAGTCCCCTTCGCAGGCTTACTTCAATATATTTTTGGAGGATAGCTGTCATTTATAACTCTGCAGGTTTCTGAATTACAGTGCCCCTGAGCTCCTTTCTTCAACTCGCTTTCTTGTGAGCTGGGCACAAAACCGCAGGATTGCTTCAGGCCCTAATCTGTTTCCAGCAGGGCACGCTGAGCCTTTGTTTAATTCCTCTTCCTGGTGGGCAATGAGCGTTACATTTGCCCGTGCAGACACCTACAGCTAGTCTCTCATTGTTTCTCCCTATTCCTGTTCATCTTGCACAGAAATTGCAAGCTGTGCCAAAGAGGAGGTTAAAGGCGCTGACTCTACAAGCGGGGAGAGTGTTAGTAAAGCATCTGGAATGGTGAACCCGAGGACCAGGATACGAAAACTGAGATGCATTTTAAATCGTTTCCCAATCACACGGTGGACGATACTCTGGGTTTCCCATGCATGTTTTAGCTGGAGGAAGAATCCCTTGAACCTGGAGAGTTGGGAACCATGGAATGGGTACCATGCAGTATGACTTCAAAGGGTCTGCATTTGCTCACCGAAACTCACCAATGCTATCAGCCTGAAGTTTCCAGCCTTATGTCTCAACCAGCTCTGGGTGTAGATGTGGTCAATCCCGGTTGCATCACATGCCCTGAGTGAATTATTTAAGAATTGCTCTCTATTTCACTGTCTTTGTGTTTAGTTTTTGAAATTTATTTTGATAATGGGATTTATCGGATTTTCACTGCTGCGTTTATGCCGCTGTACACACGCTTGATTCTCTTACGGAGACATATAAATCCATGGGTTTTAAGATTCTTCCTAGTCAGGTATATTGCTAGGCGTTGAATATGTGGTGTTGAGTCCACTTCGTTGAGCAAGGAGTAGGTCTTGTCTATTACATATTTGGCTTATGGAAAGTTATCTGTGCTAATTTCAGTCTCTGGTTTTATGCAGCACCCCAAGGCACCTTTCCCCGTAAGCAAGCACTAGTTGGTTTTCTAAATTTGTGACTCTGTTCTGTTTTGTAATTCAGTTTATGTGTAGTCAAGTTTACATTCCGTGTATTAGTGATATCTTATGATGTTTCTTTTTCTGTGTGACGTAGTTCAGGTAGAATCACCGTACCTGCATCCACTCACTATGCCGCTACGGGCCTGATGACACAGATTTCATTGCTGAGTGATATTGCATTGTACGTACGTGCCACAACTTCTTTATCCATTTTTTGCTTTCTGGGATATTTACCTGATACTGTAGACGAGCTTCTTGTGAACACAGCCGTCCAAAATATTGGGTTGGCTGTCTGTTTTTGATTTTAATTTCCGTAAGCTATAGGACCATAAGTGGAAGTGCCATAGGCTGTGTTGCTTTATTTCTTACGTGTTTCAGGAAACACCATACACTTCTCCAGGGTGGCTGTTCGCAATTTACATCCTGCCAATCAGCATAACAAGGCTCCCTGTTCTCCATATCCTGTCCTACCTTTCTGGATTTTACACTTTTTTCAGATGGCCCTTTTGCCCGGGGGGGCAGTGAGATTTCATTGTAGTGCAGATTTCCTTTACAGGCTTGCTTGGTTGGCCAAAAAGGGCGTATGCGTTTTTTCCTGAATATATTCAGGAAAAAACACATACGCACATTTTGGCCAAGTGCATCATTGTCGACGTTGTGCCTCTTTTCCTATGCTTTCAGGGCAATTCCAGTCTACCCCCTGCAATCGTTTTCCTGAAATTCTGCCCCGCTTTCAAGTCCCCTTCGCAGGCTTACTTCAATATATTTTTGGAGGATAGCTGTCATTTATAACTCTGCAGGTTTGTGAATTACAGTGCCCCTGAGCTCCTTTCTTCAACTCGCTTTCTTGTGAGCTGGGCACAAAACCGCAGGATTGCTTCAGGCCCTAATCTGTTTCCAGCAGGGCACACTGAGCCTTTGGTTAATTCCTCTTCCTGGTGGGCAATGAGCGTTACATTTGCCCGTGCAGACACCTATAGCTAGTCTCTCATTGGTTCTCCCTATTCCTGTTCATCTTGCACAGAAATTGCAAGCTGTGCCAAACACGAGGTTAAAGGCACTGACTCTCCAAGCAGGGAGAATGTTAGTAAAGCATCTGGAATGGTGAACCCGAGGACCAGGATACGAAAACTGAGATGCATTTTAAATCGTTTCCCAATCACACGGTGGACGATACTCTGGGTTTCCCATGCATGTTTTAGCTGGAGGAAGAATGCCTTGAACCTGGAGAGTTGGGACCCATGGAATGGGTACCATGCAGTATGACTTCAAAGGGTCTGCATTTGCTCACCGAAACTCACCAATGCTATCAGCCTGAAGTGTCCAGCCTTATGTCTCAACCAGCTCTGGGTGTAGATGTGGTCAATCCCGGTTGCATCACATGCCCTGAGTGAATAAGTTAAGAATTGCTCTCTATTTCACTGTCTTTGTGTTTTGTTTTCGAAATTTATTTTGATAATGGGATTTATCGGATTTTCACTGCTGCGTTTCAGCCGCTGTACACACGCTTGATTCTCTTACGGAGACATATATATCCATGGGTTTTAAGATTCTTCCTAGTCAGGTATATTCCTAGGCGTTGAATATGTGGTGTTGAGTCCATTTCGTTGAGCAAGGAGTAGGTCTTGTCTATTACATATTTGGCTTATGGAATGTTATCTGTGTTAATTTCAGTCTCTGGTTTTATGCAGCACCCCAAGGCACCTTTCCCCATAAGCAAGCACTAGTTGGTTTTCTAAATTTGAGACCCTGTTCTGTTTTGTAATTCAGTTCATGTGTAGTCAAGTTTACATTCCGTGTATTAGTGATATCTTATGATGTTTCTTTTTCTGTGTGACGTAGTTCACGTAGAATCACCGTACCTGCATCCACTCAGTATGCCGCTACGGGCCTGATGACACAGATTTCATTGCTGAGTGATATTGCATTGCACGTACGTGCCACAACTTATTTATCCATTTTTTGCTTTCTGGGATATTTACCTGGTACTGTAGACGAGCTTCTTGGGAACACAGCCGTCCCAAATTTTGGGGTGGCTCTCTGTTTTTGATTTTAATTTCCCTAAGGAATAGGACCATAAGTGCAATTGCCACAGGCTGCGTTGCTTTATTTCTTACGTGTTTCAGGAAACACCATACACTTCTCCAGGGTGGCTGTTGGCAATTTACATCCTGCCAATCAGCATAACAAGGCTCCCTGTTCTCCATATCCTGTCCTACCTTTCTGGATTTTACACTTTTTTCAGATGGCCCTCTTGCCCGGGGGGCAGTGAGAGTCCATTGTAGTGCAAATTTCCATTACAGGCTTGCTTGGTTGGCCAAAAAGGGCGTATGCGTTTTTTCCTGAATATATTCAGGAAAAAACGCATACGCCCTCTTTGGCCAAGTGCATCATTGTCGACGTTGTGTCTCTTTTCCTATGCTTTCTGGGCAATTCCTGTCTACCCCCTGCAATCGTTTTCCTGAAATTCTGCCCCGCTTTCAAATCCCCTACGCAGGCTTACTTCAATATATTTTGGAAGATAGCTGTCATTTATAACTCTGCAAGTTTGAGAATTACAGTGCCCCTGAGCTCCTTTCTTCAACTCGCTTTCTTGTGAGCTGGGCACAAAACGCAGGATTGCTTCAGGCCCTAATCTGTTTCCAGCAGGGCACACTGAGCCTTTGTTTAATTCCTCTTCCTGGTGGGCAATGAGCGTTACATTGGCCCGTGCAGACACCTACAGCTAGTCTCTCATTGGTTCTCCCTATTCCTGTTCATCTTGCACAGAAATTGCAAGCTGTGCCAAAGAGGAGGTTAAAGGCACTGACTCTCTAAGCGGGGAGAGTGTTAGTAAAGCATCTGGAATGGTGAACCCGAGGACCAGGATACGAAAAATGAGATGCATTTTAAATCGTTTCCCAATCACACGGTGGACGATACTCTGGGTTTCCCATGCATGTTTTAGCTGGAGGAAGAATCCCTTGAACCTGGAGAGTTGGGAACCATGGAATGGGTACCATGCAGTATGACTTCAAAGGGTCTGCATTTGCTCACCGAAACTCACAAATGCTATCAGCCTGAAGTGTCCAGCCTTATGTCTCAACCAGCTCTGGTTGTAGATGTGGTCAATCCCGGTTGCATCACATGCCCTGAGTGAATTATTTAAGAATTGCTCTCGATATCACTGTCTTTGTGTTTTGTTTTCGAAATTTATTTTGATAATGGGATTTATCGGATTTTCACTGCTGCGTTTCGGCCGCTGTACACACGCTTTATTCTCTTACGGAGACATATAAATCCATGGGTTTTAAGATTCTTCCTAGTCAGGTATATTCCTAGGCGTTGAATATGTGGTGTTGGGTCCATTTCGTTGAGCAAGGAGTAGGTCTTTTCTATTACATATTTGGCCTATGGAAAGTTATCTGTGCTAATTTCAGTCTCTGGTTATATGCAGCACCCCTAGGCACCTTTCCCCATAAGCAAGCACTAGTTGGTTTTCTAAATTTGAGACCCTGTTCTGTTTTGTAATTCAGTTCATGTGTAGTCAAGTTTACATTCCGTGTATTAGTGATATCTTATGATGTTTCTTTTTCTGTGTGACGTAGTTCACGTAGAATCACCGTACCTGCATCCACTCACTATGCCGCTACGGGCCTGATGACACAGATTTCATTGCTGAGTGATATTGCATTGTACGTACGTGCCACAACTTCTTTATCCATTTTTTGCTTTCTGGGATATTTACCTGATACTGTAGACGAGCTTCTTGTGAACACAGCCGTCCCAAATATTGGGGTGGCTGTCTGTTTTTGATTTTAATTTCCGTAAGCTATAGGACCATAAGTGGAAGTGCCATAGGCTGTGTTGCTTTGTTTCTTACGTGTTTCAGGAAACACCATACACTTCTCCAGGGTGGCTGCTGGCAATTTACATCCTGCCAATCAGCATAACAAGGCTCCCTGTTCTCCATATCCTGTCCTACCTTTCTGGATTTTACACTTTTTTCAGATGGCCCTTTTGCCCGGGGGGGCAGTGAGACTTCATTGTTGTGCAGATTTCCTTTACAGGCTTGCTTGGTCGGCCAAAAAGGGCGTATGCGTTTTTTCCTGAATATATTCAGGAAAAAACGCATACGCCCTTTTTGGCCAAGTGCATCATTGTCGACGTTCTGCCTCTTTTCCTATGCTTTCAGGGCAATTCCAGTCTACCCCCTGCAATCGTTTTCCTGAAATTCTGCCCCACTTTCAAGTCCCCTTCGCAGGCTTACTTCAATATATTTTTGGAGGATAGCTGTCATTTATAACTCTGCAGGTTTGTGAATTACAGTGCCCCTGAGCTCCTTTCTTCAACTCGCTTTCTTGTGAGCTGGGCACAAAACCGCAGGATTGCTTCAGGCCCTAATCTGTTTCCAGCAGGGCACACTGAGCCTTTGTTTAATTCCTCTTCCTGGTGGGAAATGAGCGTTACATTTGCCCCTGCAGACACCTATAGCTAGTGTCTCATTGGTTCTCCCTATTCCTGTTCATCTTGCACAGAAATTGCAAGCTGTGCCAAACAGGAGGTTAAAGGCACTGACTCTCTAAGCGGGGAGAGTGTTAGTAAAGCATCTGGAATGGTGAACCCGAGGACCAGGATACGAAAACTGAGATGCATTTTAAATCGTTTCCCAATCACACGGTGGACGATACTCTGGGTTTCCCATGCATGTTTTAGCTGGAGGAAGAATCCCTTGAACCTGGAGAGTTGGGACCCATGGAATGGGTACCATGCAGTATGACTTCAAAGGTCTGCATTTGCTCACCGACACTCACCAATGCTATCAGCCTGAAGAGTCCAGCCTTATGTCTCAACCAGCTCTGGGTGTAGATGTGGTCAATCCCGGTTGCATCACATGCCCTGAGTGAATGATTTAAGAATTGCTCTCTATTTCACTGTCTTTGTGTTTTGTTTTCGAAATTTATTTTGATAATGGGATTTATCGGATTTTCACTGCTGCGTTTCGGCCGCTGTACACACGCTTGATTCTCTTATGGAGAATTATATATCCATGGGTTTTAAGATTCTTCCTAGTCAGGTATATTCCTAGGCGTTGAATATGTGGTTTTGGGTCCATTTCGTTGAGCAAGGAGTAGGTCTTGTCTATTACATATTTGGCTTATGGAAAGTTATCTGTGCTAATTTCAGTCTCTGGTTTTATGCAGCACCCCAAGGCACCTTTCCCTATAAGCAAGCACTAGTTGGTTTTCTAAATTTGAGACGCTGTTCTGTTTTGTAATTCAGTTCATGTGTAGTCAAGTTTACATTCCGTGTATTAGTGATATCTTATGATGTTTCTTTTTCTGTGTGACGTAGTTCACGTAGAATCACTGTACCTGCATCCACTCACTATGCCGCTACGGGCCTGATGACACAGATTTCATTGCTGAGTGATATTGCATTGTACGTACGTGCCACAACTTCTTTATCCATTTTTTGCTTTCTGGGATATTTACCTGATACTGTAGACGAGCTTCTTGTGAACACAGCCGTCCCAAATATTGGGGTGGCTGTCTGTTTTTGATTTTAATTTCCGTAAGCTATAGGACCATAAGTGGAAGTGCCACAGGCTGTGTTGCTTTGTTTCTTACGTGTTTCAGGAAACACCATACACTTCTCCAGGGTGGCTGCTGGCAATTTACATCCTGCCAATCAGCATAACAAGGCTCCCTGTTCTCCTTATCCTGTCCTACCTTTCTGGATTTTACACTTTTTTCAGATGGCCCTTTTGCCCCGGGGGGGGGGGCAGTGAGACTTCATTGTAGTGCAGATTTCCTTTACAGGCTTGCTTGGTTGGCCAAAAAGGGCGTATGCGTTTTTTCCTGAATATATTCAGGAAAAAACGCATACGAGCTTTTTGGCCAAGTGCATCATTGTCGACGTTCTGCCTCTTTTCCTATGCTTTCAGGGCAATTCCAGTCTACCCCCTGCAATCGTTTTCCAGAAATTCTGCCCCCCTTTCAAGTCCCCTTCGCAGGCTTACTTCAATATATTTTTGGAGGATAGCTGTCATTTATAACTCTGCAGGTTTGTGAATTACAGTGCCCCTGAGCTCCTTTCTTCAACTCGCTTTCTTGTGAGCTGGGCACAAAACCGCAGGATTGCTTCAGGCCCTAATCTGTTCCGGCAGGGCACACTGAGCCTTTGTTTAATTCCTCTTCCTGGTGGGAAATGAGCGTTACATTTGCCCGTGCAGACACCTATAGCTAGTCTCTCATTGGTTCTCCCTATTCCTGTTCATCTTGCACAGAAATTGCAAGCTGTGCGAAAAAGGAGGTTAAAGGCACTGACTCTCCAAGCGGGGAGAGTGTTAGTAAAGCATCTGGAATGGTGAACCCGAGGACCAGGATACGAAAACTGAGATGCATTTTAAATCGTTTCCCAATCACACGGTGGACCATACTGTGGGTTTCCCATGCATGTTTTAGCTGGAGGAAGAATCCCTTGAACCTGGAGAGTTGGGACCCATGGAATAGGTACCATGCAGTATGACTTCAAAGGGTCTGCATTTGCTCACCGAAACTCACCAATGCTATCAGCCTGTAGTGTCCAGCCTTATGTCTCAACCAGCTCTGGGTGTAGATGTGGTCAATCCCGGTTGCATCACATGCCCTGAGTGAATTATTTAAGAATTGCTCTCTATTTCACTGTCTTTGTGTTTTGTTTTCGAAATTTATTTTGATAATGGGATTTATCGGATTTTCACTGCTGCGTATCGGCCGCTGTACACACGCTTGATTCTCTTACGGAGACATATATATCCATGGGTTTTAAGATTCTTCCTAGTCAGGTATATTCCTAGGCGTTGAATATGTGGTGTTGAGTCCATTTCGTTGAGCAAGGAGTAGGTCTTGTCTATTACATATTTGGCTTATGGAAAGTTATCTGTGCTAATTTCAGTCTCTGGTTTTATGCAGCACCCCAAGGCACCTTTCCCCATAAGCAAGCACTAGTTGGTTTTCTAAATTTGAGACCCTGTTCTGTTTTGTAATTCAGTTCATGTGTAGTCAAGTTTACATTCCGTGTATTAGTGATATATTATGATGTTTCTTTTTCTGTGTGACGTAGTTCACGTAGAATCACCGTACCTGCATCCACTCACTATGCCGCTACGGGCCTGATGACACAGATTTCATTGCTGAGTGATATTGCATTGTACGTACGTGCCACAACTTCTTTATCCATTTTTTGCTTTCTGGGATATTTACCTGACACTGTAGACGAGCTTCTTGTGAACACAGCCGTCCCAAATATTGGGGCGGCTGTCTGTTTTTGATTTTAATTTCCGTAAGCTATAGGACCATAAGTGGAAGTGCCATAGGCTGTGTTGCTTTGTTTCTTACGTGTTTCAGGAAACACCATACCCTTCTCCAGGGTGGCTGCTGGCAATTTACATCCTGCCAATCAGCATAACAAGGCTCCCTGTTCTCCATATCCTGTCCTACCTTTCTTGATTTTACACTTTTTTCAGATGGCCCTTTTGCCCGGGGGGTAGTGAGACTTCATTGTAGTGCAGATTTCCTTTACAGGCTTGCTTGGTTGGCCAAAAAGGGCGTATGCGTTTTTTCCTGAATATATTCAGGAAAAATCGCATACGCCCTTTTTGGCCAAGTGCATCATTGTCGACGTTCTGCCTCTTTTCCTATGCTTTCAGGGCAATTCCAGTCTACCCCCTGCAATCGTTTTCCTGAAATTCTGCCCCGCTTTCAAGTCCCCTTCGCAGGCTTACTTCAATATATTTTTGGAGGATAGCTGTCATTTATAACTCTGCAGGTTTGTGAATTACAGTGCCCCTGAGCTCCTTTCTTCAACTCGCTTTCCTGTGAGCTGGGCACAAAACCGCAGGATTGCTTCAGGCCCTAATCTGTTTTCAGCAGGGCACGCTGAGCCTTTGTTTAATTCCACTTCCTGGTCGGCAATGAGCGTTACATTTGCCCGTGCAGACACCTACATCTAGTCTCTCATTGGTTCTTCCTATTCCTGTTCTTCTTGCACAGAAATTGCAAGCTGTGCCAAACAGGAGGTTAAAGGCACTGACTCTCCAAGCGGGGAGAGTGTTAGTAAAGCATCTGGAATGGTGAACCCGAGAACCAGGATACGAAAACTGAGATGCATTTAAAATCGTTTCCCAATCACACGGTGGACGATACTCTGGGTTTCTCATGCATGTTTTAGCTGGAGGAAGAATCCCTTGAACCTGGAGAGTTGGGACCCATGGAATGGGTACCATGCAGTATGACTTCAAAGGGTCTGCATTTGCTCACCGAAACTCACCAATGCTATCAGCCTGATGTGTCCAGCCTTATGTCTCAACCAGCTCTGGGTGTAGATGTGGTCAATCCCGGTTGCATCACATGCCCTGAGTGAATTAGTTAAGAATTGCTCTCTATTTCACTGTCTTTGTGTTTTGTTTTCGAAATTTATTTTGATAATGGGATTTATCGGATTTTCACTGCTGCGTTTCGGCCGCTGTACACACGCTTGATTCTCTTACGGAGACATATATATCCATGGGTTTTAAGATTCTTACTAGTCAGGTGTATTCCTTGGCGTTGAATATGTGGTGTTGAGTCCATTTCGTTGAGCAAGGAGTAGGTCTTGTCTATTACATATTTGGCTTATGGAATGTTATCTGTGCTAATTTCAGTCTCTGGTTTTATGCAGCACCCCAAGGCACCTTTCCCCATAAGCAAGCACTAGTTGATTTTCTAAATTTCAGACCCTGTTCTGTTTTGTAATTCAGTTCATGTGTAGTCAAGTTTACATTCCGTGCATTAGTGATATCTTATGATGTTTCTTTTTCTGTGTGATGTAGTTCACGTAGAATCACCGTATCTGCATCCTCTCACTATGCCGCTACGGGCCTGGTGACACAGATTTCATTGCTGAGTGATACTGCATTGCACGTACGTGCCACAACTTCTTTATCCATTTTTTGCCTTCTGGGATATTTACCTGATATTGTAGACGAGCTTCTTGTGAACACAGCCGTCCCAAATATTGGGGTGGCTGTCTGTTTTTGATTTTAATTTCCGTAAGCAATAGGACCATAAGTGGAAGTGCCATAGGCTGTGTTGCTTTGTTTCTTACGTGTTTCAGGAAACACCATACACTTCTCCAGGGTGGCTGCTGGCAATTTACATCCTGCCAATCAGCATAACAAGGCTCCCTGTTCTCCATATCCTGTCCTACCTTTCTGGATTTTACACTTTTTTCAGATGGCCCTTTTGCCCGGGGGGCAGTGAGACTTCATTGTAGTGCAGATTTCCTTTACAGGCTTGCTTGGTTGGCCAAAAAGGGCGTATGCGTTTTTTCCTGAATATATTCAGGAAAAAACGCATACGCCCTTTTTGGCCAAGTGCATCATTGTCGACGTTCTGCCTTTTTTCCTATGCTTTCAGGGCAATTCCAGTCTACCCCCTGCAATCGTTTTCCTGAAATTCTGCCCCGCTTTCAAGTCCCCTTCGCAGGCTTACTTCAATATATTTTTGGAGGAAAGCTGTCATTTATAACTCTGCAGGTTTGTGAATTACAGTGCCCCTGAGCTCCTTTCTTCAACTCGCTTTCTTGTGAGCTGGGCACAAAACCGCAGGATTGCTTCAGGCCCTAATCTGTTTCCAGCAGGGCACGCTGAGCCTTTGTTTAATTCCTCTTCCTGGTGGGCAATGAGCGTTACATTTGCCCGAGCAGACACCTACAGCTAGTCTCTCATTGGTTCTCCCTATTCCTGTTCATCTTGCACAGAAATTGCAAGCTGTGCCTAAGAGGAGGTTAAAGGCTCTGACACTCCAAGCGGGGAGAGTGGTAGTAAAGCATCTGGAATGTTGAACCCGAGGACCAGGATACGAAAACTGAGATGCATTTTAAATCGTTTCCCAATCACACGGTGGACGATACTCTGGGTTTCCCATGCATGTTTTAGCTGGAAGAAGAATCCCTTGAACCTGGAGAGTTGGGACCCATGGAATGGGTACCATGCAGTATGACTTCAAAGGGTCTGCATTTGCTCACCGAAACTCACCAATGCTATCAGGCTGAAGTGTCCAGCCTTATGTCTCAACCAGCTCTGGGTGTAGATGTGGTCAATCCCGGTTGCATCACATGCCCTGAGTGAATTATTTAAGAATTGCTCTCTATTTCACTGTCTTTGTGTTTTGTTTTCGAAATTTATTTTGATAATGGGATTTATCGGATTTTCACTGCTGCGTTTCGGCCGCTGTACACACGCTTGATTCTCTTACGGAGACATATATATCCATGGGTTTTAAGATTCTTCCTAGTCAGGTATATTCCTAGGCGTTGAATATGTGGTGTTGAGTCCATTTCGTTGAGCAAGGAGTAGGTCTTGTCTATTACATATTTGGCTTATGGAATGTTATCTGTGCTAATTTCAGTCTCTGGTTTTATGCAGCACCCCAAGGCACCTTTCCCCATAAGCAAGCACTAGTTGGTATTCTAAATTTGAGACCCTGTTCTGTTTTGTAATTCAGTTCATGTGTAGTCAAGTTTACATTCCGTGTATTAGTGATATCTTATGATGTTTCTTTTTCTGTGTGACGTAGTTCACGTAGAATCACCGTACCTGCATCCACTCACAATGCCGCTACGGGCCTGATGACACAGATTTCATTGCTGAGTGATATTGCATTGTACGTACGTGCCACAACTTCTTTATCCATTTTTTGCTTTCTGGGATATTTACCTGATACTGTAGACGAGCTTCTTGTGAACACAGCCTTCCCAAATATTGGGGTGGCTGTCTGTTTTTGATTTTAATTTCCGTAAGCTATAAGACCATAAGTGGAAGTGCCATAGGCTGTGTTGCTTTGTTTCTTACGTGTTTCAGGAAACACCATACACTTCTCCAGAGTGGCTGCTGGCAATTTACATCCTGCCAATCAGCATAACAAGGCTCCCTGTTCTCCATATCCTGTCCTACCTTTCTGGATTTTACACTTTTTTCAGATGGCCCTTTTGCCCGGGGGGGCAGTGAGATTTCATTGTAGTGCAGATTTCCTTTACAGGCTTGCTTGGTTGGCCAAAAAGGGCGTATGCGTTTTTTTCCTGAATATATTCAGGAAAAAAACGCATACGCCCTTTTTGGCCAAGTGCATCATTGTCGACGTTGTGCCTCTTTTCCTATGCTTTCAGGGCAATTCCAGTCTACCCCCTGCAATCGTTTTCCTGAAATTCAGCCCCGCTTTCAAGTCCCCTTCGCAGGCTTACTTCAATATATTTTTGGAGGATAGCTGTCATTTACAACTCTGCAGGTTTGTGAAGTACAGTGCCCCTGAGCTCCTTTCTTCAACTCTCTTTCTTGTGAGCTGGGCACAAATCCGCAGGATTGCTTCAGGCCCTAATCTGTTTCCAGCAGGGCACACTGTGCCTTTGTTTAATTCCTCTTCCTGGTGGGCAATGAGCGTTACATTTGCCCGTGCAGACACCTACAGCTAGTCTCTCATT
Organism: Phocoena phocoena; assembly: GCF_963924675.1. Taxonomy (NCBI): domain Eukaryota; kingdom Metazoa; phylum Chordata; class Mammalia; order Artiodactyla; family Phocoenidae; genus Phocoena; species Phocoena phocoena. The sequence continues at coordinate 929,126 of NW_027077598.1, read as the reverse complement.
GGTTCTCCCTATTCCTGTTCATCTTGCACAGAAATTGCAAGCTGTGCCAAACAGGAGGTTAAAGGCACTGACTCTCCAAGCGGGGAGAGTGTTAGTAAAGCATCTGGAATGGTGAACCCGAGGACCAGGATACGAAAACTGAGATGCATTTTAAATCGTTTCCCAATCACACGGTGGACGATACTCTGGGTTTCCCATGCATGTTTTAGCTGGAGGAAGAATCCCTTGAACCTGGAGAGTTGGGACCCATGGATTGTGTACCATGCAGTATGACTTCAAAGGGTCTGCATTAGCTCACCGAAACTCACCAATGCTATCAGCCTGAAGTGTCCAGCCTTATGTCTCAACCAGCTCTGGGTGTAGATGTGGTAAATTCCGGTTGCATCACATGCCCTGAGTGAATTATTTAAGAATTGCTCGCTATTTCACTGTCTTTGTGTTTTGTTTTCGAAATTTATTTTGATAATGGGGTTTATCGGATTTTCACTGCTGCGTTTCGGCCGCTGTACACACGCTTGATTCTCTTATGGAGACATATATATCCATGGGTTTTAAGATTCTTCCTAGTCAGGTATATTCCTAGGCGTTGAATATGTGGTGTTGAGTCCATTTCGTTGAGCAAGGAGTAGGTCTTGTCTACTACATATTTGGCTTATGGAATGTTATTTGTGCTAATTTCAGTCTCTGGTTTTATGCAGCACCCCAAGGCACCTTTCCCCATAAGCAAGCACTAGTTGGTTTTCTAAATTTGAGACCCTGTTCTGTTTTGTAATTCAGTTCATGTGTAGTCAAGTTTACATTCCGTGTATTAGTGATATCTTATGATGTTTCTTTTTCTGTGTGACGTAGTTCACGTAGAATCACCGTACCTGCATCCACTCACTATGCCGCTACGGGCCTGATGACACAGATTTCATTGCTGAGTGATATTGCATTGCACGTACGTGCCACAACTTCTTTATCCATTTTTTGCTTTCTGGGATATTTACCTGGTACTGTAGACGAGCTTCTTGGAAACACAGCCGTCCCAAACTTTGGAGTGGCTCTCTGTTTTTGATTTTAATTTCCCTAAGGAATAGGACCATAAGTGCAATTGCCATAGGCTGTGTTGCTTTATTTCTTACGTGTTTCAGGAAACACCATACACTTCTCCAGGGTGGCTGTTGGCAATTTACATCCTGCCATTCAGCATAACAAGGCTCCCTGTTCTCCATATCCTGTCCTACCTTTCTGGATTTTACACTTTTTTCAGATGGCCCTCTTGCCCGGGGGGCAGTGAGACTTCATTGTAGTGCAGATTTCCTTTACAGGCTTGCTTGGTTGGCCAAAAAGGGCGTATGCGTTTTTTCCTGAATATATTCAGGAAAAAACCCATAAGCCCTTTTTGGCCAAGTGCATCATTGTCGACGTTCTGCCTCTTATCCTATGCTTTCAGGGCAATTCCAGTCTACCCCTGCAATCGTTTTCCTGAAATTCTGCCCCGCTTTCAAGTCCCCTTCGCAGGCTTACTTCAATATATTTTTGGAGGATAGCTGTCATTTATAACTCTGCAGGTTTGTGAATTACAGTGCCCCTGAGGTCCTTTCTTCAACTCGCTTTCTTGTGAGCTGGGCACAAAACCGCAGGATTGCTTCAGGCCCTAATCTGTTTTCAGCAGGGCACGCTGAGCCTTTGTTTAATTCCTCTTCCTGGTGGGCAATGAGCGTTACATTTGCCCGTGCAGACACCTACAGCTAGTCTCTCAATGGTTCTCCCTATTACTGTTCATCTTGCACAGAAATTGCAAGCTGTGCCAAACAGGAGGTTAAAGGCCGTGACTCTCCAAGCGGGGAGAGTGTTAGTAAAGCATCTGGAATGGTGAACCCGAGGACCAGGATACGAAAACTGAGATGCATTTTAAATCGTTTCCCAATCACACGGTGGACGATACTCTGGGTTTCCCATGCATGTTTTAGCTGGAGGAAGAATCCCTTGAACCTGGAGAGTTGGGACCCATGGAATGGGTACCATGCAGTATGACTTCAAAGGGTCTGCATTAGCTCACCGAAACTCACCAATGCTATCAGCCTGAAGTGTCCAGCCTTATGTCTCAACCAGCTCTGGGTGTAGATGTGGTAAATTCCGGTTGCATCACATGCCCTGAGTGAATTATTTAAGAATTGCTCGCTATTTCACTGTCTTTGTGTTTTGTTTTCGAAATTTATTTTGATAATGGGGTTTATCGGATTTTCACTGCTGCGTTTCGGCCGCTGTACACACGCTTGATTCTCTTATGGAGACATATATATCCATGGGTTTTAAGATTCTTCCTAGTCAGGTATATTCCTAGGCGTTGAATATTTGGTGTTGGGTCCATTTCGTTGAGCAAGGAGTAGGTCTTGTCTATTACATATTTGGCTTATGGAAAGTTATCTGTGCTAATTTCAGTCTCTGATTTTATGCAGCCCCCCAAGGCACCTTTCCCCATAAGCAAGCACTTGTTGGTTTTCTAAATTTGAGACCCTGTTCTGTTTTGTAATTCAGTTCATGTGTAGTCAAGTTTACATTCCGTGTATTAGTGATATCTTATGATGTTTCTTTTTCTGTGTGACGTAGTTCACGTAGAATCACCGTACCTGCATCCACTCACTATGCCGCTACGGGCCTGATGACACAGATTTCATTGCTGAGTGATATTGCATTGTACGTACGTGCCACAACTTCTTTATCCAATTTTTGCTTTCTGGGATATTTACCTGATACTGTAGACGAGCTTCTTGTGAACACAGCCGTCCCAAATATTGGGGTGGCTGTCTGTTTTTGATTTTAATTTCCGTAAGCTATAGGACCATAAGTGGAAGTGCCATAGGCTGTGTTGCTTTGTTTCTTACGTGTTTCAGGAAACACCATACACTTCTCCAGGGTGGCTGCTGGCAATTTACATCCTGCCAATCAGCATAACAAGGCTCCCTGTTCTCCATATCCTGTCCTACCTTTCTGGATTTTACACTTTTTTTCAGATGGCCCTTTTGCCCAGGGGACAGTGAGACTTCATTGTAGTGCAGATTTCCTTTACAGGCTTGCTTGGTTGGCCAAAAAGGGCGTATGCGTTTTTTCCTGAATATATTCAGGAAAAAACGCATACGCCCTTTTTGGCCAAGTGCATCATTGTCGACGTTCTGCCTCTTTTCCTATGCTTTCAGGGCAATTCCAGTCTACACCCTGCAATCGTTTTCCTGAAATTCTGCCCCGCATTCAAGTCCCCTTCGCAGGCTTATTTCAATATATTTTTGGAGGAGATCTGTCATTTATAACACTGCAGGTTTGTGAATTACAGTGCCCCTGAGCTCCTTTCTTCAACTCGCTTTCTTGTGAGCTGGACACAAAACCAAAGGATTGCTTCAGGCCCTAATCTGTTTTCAGCAGGGCACGCTGAGCCTTTGTTTAATTCCTCTTCCTGGTGGGCAATGAGCATTACATTTGCCCGTGCAGACACCTACAGCTAGTCTCTCATTGGTTCTCCCTATTCCTGTTCATCTTGCGCAGAAATTGCAAGCTGTGCCAAACAGGTGGTTAAAGGCACTGACTCTCCAAGCGGGGAGAGTGTTAGTAAAGCATCTGTAATGGTGAACCCAAGGACCAGGATATGAAAACTGAGATGCATTTTAAATCGTTTCCCAATCACACGGTGGACGATACTCTGGGTTTCCCATGCATGTTTTAGCTGGAGGAAGAATCCCTTGAACCTGGAGAGTTGGGACCCATGGAATGGGTACCATGCAGTATGACTTCAAAGGGTCTGCATTTGCTCACCGAAACTCACCAATGCTATCAGCCTGAAGTGTCCAGCCTTATGTCTCAACCAGCTCTGGGTGTAGATGTGGTCAATCCCGGTTGCATCACATGCCCTGAGTGAATTATTTAAGAATTGCTCTCTATTTCACTGTCTTTGTGTTTTGTTTTCGAAATTTATTTTGATAATGGGATTTATCGGATTTTCACTGCTGCGTTTCGGCCGCTGTACACACACTTGATTCTCTTACGGAGACATATATATCCATGGGTTTTAAGATTCTTCCTAGTCAGGTATATTCCTAGGCGTTGAATATGTGGTGTTGAGTCCATTTCGTTGAGCAAGGAGTAGGTCTTGTCTATTACATATTTGGCTTATGGAATGTTATCTGTGCTAATTTCAGTCTCTGGTTTTATGCAGCACCCCAAGGCACCTTTCCCCATAAGCAAGCACTAGTTGGTTTTCTAAATTTGAGACCCTGTTCTGTTTTGTAATTCACTTCATGTGTAGTCCAGTTTACATTCCGTGTATTAGTGATATCTTATGATGTTTCTTTTTCTGTGTGACGTAGTTCACGTAGAATCACCGTACCTGTATCCACTCACTATGCCGCTACGGGCCTGATGACACAGATTTCATTGATGAGTGATATTGCATTGTACGTACGTGCCACAACTTCTATATCCATTTTTTGCTTTCTGGGATATTTACCTGATACTGTAGACGAGCTTCTTGTGAACACAGCCTTCCCAAATATTGGGGTGGCTGTCTGTTTTTGATTTTAATTTCCGTAAGCTATAAGACCATAAGTGGAAGTGCCATAGGCTGTGTTGCTTTGTTTCTTACGTGTTTCAGGAAACACCATACACTTCTCCAGAGTGGCTGCTGGCAATTTACATCCTGCCAATCAGCATAACAAGGCTCCCTGTTCTCCATATCCTGTCCTACCTTTCTGGATTTTACACTTTTTTCAGATGGCCCTTTTGCCCGGGGGGGCAGTGAGATTTCATTGTAGTGCAGATTTCCTTTACAGGCTTGCTTGGTTGGCCAAAAAGGGCGTATGCGTTTTTTCCTGAATATATTCAGGAAAAAACTCATATGCCCTTTTTGGCCAAGTGCATCATTGTCGACGTTGTACCTCTTTTCCTATGCTTTCAGGGCAATTCCAGTCTACCCCCTGCAATCGTTTTCCTGAAATTCAGCCCCGCTTTCAAATCCCCTTCGCAGGCTTACTTCAATATATTTTTGGAGGATAGCTGTCATTTATAACTCTGCAGGTTTGTGAAGTACAGTGCCCCTGAGATCCTTTCTTCAACTCGCTTTCTTGTGAGCTGGGCACAAAACCGCATGATTGCTTCAGGCCCTAATCTGTTTCCAGCAGGGCACACTGAGCCTTTGTTTAATTCCTCTTCCTGGTGGGCAATGAGCGTTACATTTGCCCGTGCAGACACCTACAGCTAGTCTCTCATTGGTTCTCCCTATTCCTGTTCATCTTGCACAGAAATTGCAAGCTGTGCGAAACAGGAGGTTAAAGGCACTGACTCTCCAAGCGGGGAGAGTGTTAGTAAAGCATCTGGAATGGTGAACCCGAGGACCAGGATACGAAAACTGACATGCATTTTAAATCATTTCCCAATCACACGGTGGACGATACTCTGGGTTTCCCATGCATGTTTTAGCTGGAGGAAGAATGCCTTGAACCTGGAGAGTTGGGACCCTTGGAATGGGTACCATGCAGTATGACTTCAAAGGGTCTGCATTTGCTCACCGAAACTCACCAGTGCTATCAGCCTGAAGTGTCCAGCCTTATGTCTCAACCAGCTCTGGGTGTAGATGTGGTCAATCCCGGTTGCATCACATGCCCTGAGTGAATTATTTAAGAATTGCTCTCTATTTCACTGTCTTTGTGTTTTGTTTTCGAAATTTATTTTAATAATGGGATTTATCGGATTTTCACTGCTGCGTTTCGGCCGCTGTACACACGCTTGATTCTCTTACGGAGACATATATATCCATGGGTTTTAAGATTCTTCCTAGTCAGGTATATTCCTAGGCGTTGAATATGTGGTGTTGGGTCCATTTCGTTGAGCAAGGAGTAGGTCTTGTCTATTACATATTTGGCTTATGGAAAGTTATCTGTGCTAATTTCAGTCTCTGGTTTTATGCAGCACCCCAAGGCAACTTTCCCCATAAGCAAGCACTAGTTGGTTTTCTAAATTTGAGACCCAGTTCTGTTTTGTAATTCAGTTTATCTGTAGTCAAGTTTACATTCCGTGTATTAGTGATATCTTATGATGTTTCTTTTTCTGTGTGACGTAGTTCACGTAGAATCACCGTACCTGCATCCACTCACTATGCCGCTACGGGCCTGATGACACAGATTTCATTGCTGAGTGATATTGCATTGTACGTACGTGCCACAACTTCTTTATCCATTTTTTGCTTTCCGGGATATTTACCTGATACTGTAGACGAGCTTCTTGTGAACACAGCCGTCCCAAATATTGGGGTGGCTGTCTGTTTTTGATTTTAATTTCCGTAAGCTATAGGACCATAAGTGGAAGTGCTATAGGACCATAAGTGGAAGTGCCATAGGCTGTGTTGCTTAGTTTCTTACGTGTTTCAGGAAACACCATACACTTCTCCAGGGTGGCTGCTGGCAATTTACATCCTGCCAATCAGCATAACAAGGCTCCCTGTTTTCCATATCCTGTCCTACCTTTCTGGATTTTACACTTTTTTCAGATGGCCCTTTTGCCCGGGGGGCAGTGAGACTTCATTGTAGTGCAGATTTCCTTTACAGGCTTGCTTGGTTGGCCAAAAAGGGCGTATGCGTTTTTTCCTGAATATATTCAGGAAAAAACGCATACGCACTTTTTGGCCAAGTGCATCATTGTCGACGTTGTGCCTCTTTTCCTATGCTTTCAGGGCAATTCCAGTCTACCCCCTGCAATCGTTTTCCTGAAATTCAGCCCCGCTTTCAAGTCCCCTTCGCAGGCTTACTTCAATATATTTTTGGAGGATAGCTGTCATTTATAACTCTGCAGGTTTGTGAAGTACAGTGCCCCTGAGATCCATTCTTCAACTCGCTTTCTTGTGAGCTGGGCACAAAACCGCAGGATTGCTTCAGGCCCTAATCTGTTTCCAGCAGGGCACACTGAGCCTTTGTTTAATTCCTCTTCCTGGTGGGCAATGAGCGTTACATTTGCCCGTGCAGACACCTACAGCTACTCTCTCATTGGTTCTCCCTATTCCTGTTCATCTTGCACAGAAATGGCAAGCTGTGCCAAACAGGAGGTTAAAGGCACTGACTCTCCAAGCGGGGAGAGTGTTAGTAAAGCATCTGGAATGGTGAACCCGAGGACCAGGATGCGAAAACTGAGATGCATTTTAAATCGTTTCCCAATCACACGGTGGACGATACTCTGGGTTTCCCATGCATGTTTTAGCTGGAGGAAGAATGCCTTGAACCTGGAGAGTTGGGACCCATGGAATGGGTACCATGCAGTATGACTTCAAAGGGTCTGCATTTGCTCACTGAAACTCACCAGTGCCATCAGCCTGAAGTGTCCAGCCTTATGTCTCAACCAGCTCTGGGTGTAGATGTGGTCAATCCCAGTTGCATCACATGCCCTGAGTGAATTATTTAAGAATTGCTCTCTATTTCACTGTCTTTGTGTTTTGTTTTCGAAATTTGTTTTGATAATGGGATTTATCAGATTTTCACTGCTGCGTTTCGGCCGCTGTACAAACGCTTGATTCTCTTACGGAGACATATATATCCATGGGTTTTAAGATTCTTCCTAGTCAGGTATATTCCTAGGCGTTGAATATGTGGTGTTGAGTCCATTTCGTTGAGCAAGGAGTAGGTCTTGTCTATTACATATTTGGCTTATGGAATGTTATCTGTGCTAATTTCAGTCTCTGGTTTTATGCAGCACCCCAACGCACCTTTCCCCATAAGCAAGCACTAGTTGGTTTTCTAAATTTGAGACCCTGTTCTGTTTTGTAATTCACTTCATGTGTAGTCAAGTTTACATTCCGTGTATTAGTGATATCTTATGATGTTTCTTTTTCTGTGTGACGTAGTTCACGTAGAATCACCGTACCTGCATCCACTCACTATGCCGCTACGGGCCTGATGACACAGATGTCATTGCTGAGTGATATTGCATTGTACGTACGTGCCACAACTTCTTTATCCATTTTTTGCTTTCTGGGATATTTACCTGATACTGTAGACGAGCTTCTTGTGAACACAGCCGTCCCAAATATTGGGGTGGCTGTCAGTTTTTGATTTTAATTTCCGTAAGCTATAAGACCATAAGTGGAAGTGCCATAGGCTGTGTTGCTTTGTTTCTTACGTGTTTCAGGAAACACCATACACTTCTCCAGAGTTGCTGCTGGCAATTTACATCCTGCCAATCAGCATAACAAGGCTCCCTGTTCTCCATATCCTGTCCTACCTTTCTGGATTTTACACTTTTTCAGATGGCCCTTTTGCCCGGGGGGGCAGTGAGATTTCATTGTAGTGCAGATTTCCTTTACAGGCTTGCTTGGTTGGCCAAAAAGGGCGTATGCGTTTTTTCCTGAATATATTCAGGAAAAAACGCATACGCACTTTTTGGCCAAGTGCATCATTGTCGACGTTGTACCTCTTTTCCTATGCTTTCAGGGCAATTCCAGTCTACCCCCTGCAATCGTTTTCCTGAAATTCTGCCCCGCTTTCAAGTCCCCTTCGCAGGCTTACTTCAATATATTTTTGGAGGATAGCTGTCATTTATAACTCTGCAGGTTTGTGAAGTACAGTGCCCCTGAGATCCTTTCTTCAACTCGCTTTCTTGTGAGCTGGGCACAAAACCGCAGGATTGCTTCAGGCCCTAATCTGTTTCCAGCAGGGCACACTGAACCTTTGTTTAATTCCTCTTCCTGGTGGGCAATGAGCATTACATTTGCCCGTGCAGACACCTACAGCTAGTCTCTCATTGGTTCTCCCTATTCCTGTTCATCTTGCACACAAATTGCAAGCTGTGCGAAACAGGAGGTTAAAGGCACTGACTCTCCAAGCGGGGAGAGTGTTAGTAAAGCATCTGGAATGGTGAACCCGAGGACCAGGATACGAAAACTGAGATGCATTTTAAATCAGTTCCCAATCACACGGTGGACGATACTCTGGGTTTCCCATGCATGTTTTAGCTGGAGGACGAATCCCTTGAACCTGGAGAGTTGGGACCCATGGAATGGGTACCATGCAGTATGACTTCAAAGGGTCTGCATTTGCTCACCGAAACTCACCAATGCTATCAGCCTGAAGTGTCCAGCCTTATGTCTCAACCAGCTCTGGGTGTAGATGTGGTCAATCCCGGTTGCATCACATGCCCTGAGTGAATTATTTAAGAATTGCTCTCTATTTCACTGTCTTTGTGTTTTGTTTTCGAAATTTATTTTGATAATGGGATTTATCGGATTTTCACTGCTGTGTTTCGGCCGCTGTACACACGCTTGATTCTCTTACGGAGACATATATATCCATGGGTTTTAAGATTCTTCCTAGTCAGGTATATTCCTAGGCGTTGAATATGTGGTGTTGGGTCCATTTCGTTGAGCAAGGAGTAGGTCTTGTCTATTACATATTTGGATTATGGAAAGTTATCTGTGCTAATTTCAGTCTGTGGTTTTATGCAGCACCCCAAGGCACCTTTCCCCATAAGCAAGCACTAGTTGGTTTTCTAAATTTGAGACCCTGTTCTGATTTGTAATTCAGTTCATGTGTAGTCAAGTTTACATTCCGTGTATTAATGATATCTTATGATGTTTCTTTTTCTGGGTGACGTAGTTCACGTAGAATCACCATACCTGCATCCACTCACTATGCCGCTACTGGCCTGATGACACAGATTTCATTGCTGAGTGATATTGCATTGTACGTACGTGCCACAACTTCTTTATCCATTTTTTGCTTTCTGGGATATTTACCTGATAATGTAGACGAGCTTCTTGTGAACACAGCCGTCCCAAATATTGGGGTGGCTGTCTGTTTTTGATTTTAATTTCCGTAAGCTATAGGACAATAAGTGGAAGTGCCATAGGCTGTGTTGCTTTGTTTCTCACGTGTTTCAGGAAACACCATACACTTCTCCAGGGTGGCTGCTGGCAATTTACATCCTGCCAATCAGCATAACAAGGCTCCCTGTTCTCCATATCCTGTCCTAACTTTCTGGATTTTACACTTTTTTCAGATGGCCCTTTTGCCCGGGGTGGCAGTGAGATTTCATTGTAGTGAGGATTTCCTTTACAGGCTTGCTTGGTTGGCCAAAAAGGGCGTATGCGTTTTTTCCTGAATATATTCAGGAAAAAACGCATACGCCCTTTTTGGCCAAGTGCATCATTGTCGACGTTGTGCCTCTTTTCCTATGCTTTCAGGGCAATTCCAGTCTACACCCTGCAATCGTTTTCCTGAAATTCTGCCCCGCTTTCAAGTCCCCTTCGCAGGCTTACTTCAATATATTTTTGGAGGATAGCTGTCATTTATAACTCTGCAGGTTTGTGAATTACAGTGCCCCTGAGCTCCTTTCTTCAACTCGCTTTCTTGTGAGCTGGGCACAGAACCGCAGGATTGCTTCAGGCCCTAATCTGTTTTCAGCAGGGCACGCTGAGCCTTTGTTTAATTCCTCTTCCTGGTCGGCAATGAGCGTTACATTTGCCCGTGCAGACACCTACAGCTAGTCTCTCATTGGTTCTCCCTATTCCTGTTCATCTTGCACAGAAATTGCAAGCTGTGCGAAACAGGAGGTTAAAGGCACTGACTCTCCAAGCGGGGAGAGTGTTAGTAAAGCATCTGGAATGGTGAACCCGAGGACCAGGATACGAAAACTGAGATGCATTTTAAATCGTTTCCCAATCACACGGTGGATGATACTCTGGGTTTCCCATGCATGTTTTAGCTGGAGGAAGAATGCCTTGAACCTGGACAGTTGGGACCCATGGAATGGGTACCATGCAGTATGACTTCAAAGGGTCTGCATTTGCTCACCGAAACTCACCAGTGCTATCAGCCTGAAGTGTCCAGCCTTATGTCTCAACCAGCTCTGGGTGTAGATGTGGTCAATCCCGGTTGCATCACATGCCCTGAATGAATTATTTAAGAATTGCTCTCTATTTCACTGTCTTTGTGTTTTGTTTTCGAAATTTATTTTGATAATGGAATTTATCGGATTTGCACTGCTGCGTTTCGGCCACTGTACACATGCTTGATTCTCTTACGGAGACATATATATCCATGGGTTTTAAGATTCTTCCTAGTCAGGTATATTCCTAGGCGTTGAATATGTGGTGTTGGGTCCATTTCGTTGAGCAAGGAGTAGGTCTTGTCTATTACATATTTGGCTTATGGAATGTTATCTGTGCTAATTTCAGTCTCTGGTTTTATGCAGCACCCCAACGCACCTTTCCCCATAAGCAAGCACTAGTTGGTTTTCTAAATTTGAGACCCTGTTCTTTTTTGTAATTCAGTTCATGTGTAGTCAAGTTTACATTCCGTGTATTAGTGATATCTTATGATGTTTCTTTTTCTGTGTGACGTAGTTCACGTAGAATCACCGTACCTGCATCCACTCACTATGCCGCTACGGGCCTGATGACACAGATTTCATTGCTGAGTGATATTGCATTGTACGTACGTGCCACAACTTCTTTATCCATTTTTTGCTTTCTGGGATATTTACCTGATACTGTAGACGAGCTTCTTGTGAACACAGCCGTCCCAAATATTGGGGTGGCTGTCTGTTTTTGATTTTAATTTCCGTAAGCTATAAGACCATAAGTGGAAGTGCCATAGGCTGTGTTGCTTTGTTTCTTACGTGTTTCAGGAAACACCATACACTTCTCCAGAGTGGCTGCTGGCAATTTACATCCTGCCAATCAGCATAACAAGGCTCCCTGTTCTCCATATCCTGTCCTACCTTTCTGGATTTTACACTTTTTTCAGATGGCCCTTTTGCCCGGGGGGGCAGTGAGATTTTATTGTAGTGCAGATTTCCTTTACAGGCTTGCTTGGTTGGCCAAAAAGGGCGTATGCGTTTTTTCCTGAATATATTCAGGAAAAAACGCATACGCACTTTTTGGCCAAGTGCATCATTGTCGACGTTGTACCTCTTTTCCTATGCTTTCAGGGCAATTCCAGTCTACCCCCTGCAATCGTTTTCCTGAAATTCAGCCCCGCTTTCAAGTCCCCTTCGCAGGCTTACTTCAATATAATTTTGGAGGATAGCTGTCATTTATAACTCTGCAGTTTTGTGAAGTACAGTGTCCCTGAGCTCCATTCTTCAACTCGCTTTATTGTGAGCTGGGCACAAAACCGCAGGATTGCTTCAGGCCCTAATCTGTTTCTAGCAGGGCACACTGAGCCTTTGTTTAATTCCTCTTCCTGGTGGGCAATGAGCGTTACATTTGCCCGTGCAGACACCTATAGCTACTCTCTCATTGGTTCTCCCTATTCCTGTTCATCTTGCACAGAAATTGCAAGCTGTGCGAAACAGGAGGTTAAAGGCACTGACTCTCCAAGCGGGGAGAGTGTTAGTAAAGCATCTGGAATGGTGAACCCGAGGACCAGGATACGAAAACTGAGATGCATTTTAAATCGTTTCCCAATCACACGGTGGACGATACTCTGGGTTTCCCATGCATGTTTTAGCTGGAGGAAGAATGCCTTGAACCTGGACAGTTGGGACCCATGGAATGGGTACCATGCAGTATGACTTCAAAGGGTCTGCATTTGCTCACCGAAACTCACCAGTGCTATCAGCCTGAAGTGTCCAGCCTTATGTCTCAACCAGCTCTGGGTGTAGATGTGGTCAGTCCCGGTTGCATCACATGCCCTGAGTGAATTATTTAAGAATTGCTCTCTATTTCACTGTCTTTGTGTTTTGTTTTCGAAATTTATTTTGATAATGGGATTTATCGGATTTGCACTGCTGCATTTCCGCAGCTGTACACACGCTTGATTCTCTTTCAGAGACATATATATCCATGGGTTTTAAGATTCTTCCTAGTCAGGTATATTCCTAGGCGTTGAATATGTGGTGTTGAGTCCATTTCGTTGAGCAAGGAGTAGGTCTTGTCTATTACATATTTGGCTTATGGAAAGTTATCTGTGCTAATTTCAGTCTCTTGTTTTATGCAGCACCCCAAGGCACCTTTCTCCATAAGCAAGCACTAGTCGGTTTTCTAAATTTGAGACCCTGTTCTGTTTTGTAATTCAGTTCATGTGTAGTCAAGTTTACATTCCGTGTATTAGTGATATCTTATGATGTTTCTTTTTCTGTGTGACGTAGTTCACGTAGAATCACCGTACCTGCATCCACTCACTATGCCGCTACGGGCCTGATGACACAGATTTCATTGCTGAGTGATATTGCATTGTACGTACGTGCCACAACTTCTTTATCCATTTTTTGCTTTCTGGGATATTTACCTGATACTGTACACGAGCTTCTTGTGAACACAGCCGTCCCAAATATTGGGTTGGCTGTCTGTTTTTGATTTTAATTTCCGTAAGCTGTAGGACCATAAGTGGAAGTGCCATAGGCTGTGTTGCTTTGTTTCTTACGTGTTTCAGGAAACACCATACACTTCTCCAGGGTGGCTGCTGGCAATTTACATCCTGCCAATCAGCATAACAAGGCTCCCTGTTCTCCATATCCTGTCCTACCTTTCTGGATTTTACACTTTTTTCAGATGGCCCTTTTGCCCGGGGGGGCAGTGAGATTTCATTGTAGTGCAGATTTCCTTTACAGGCTTGCTTGGTTGGCCAAAAAGGGCGTATGCGTTTTTTCCTGAATAAATTCAGGAAAAAACGCATACGCCCTTTTTGGCCAAGTGCATCATTGTCGACGTTGTGCCTCTTTTCCTATGCTTTCAGGGCAATTCCAGTCTACCCCCTGCAATCGTTTTCCTAAAATTCTGCCCCGCTTTCAAGTCCCCTTCGCAGGCTTACTTCAATATATTTTTGGAGGATAGCTGTCATTTATAACTCTGCAGGTTTGTGAAGTACAGTGCCCTTGAGCTCCTTTCTTCAACTCGCTTTCTTGTGAGCTGGGCACAAAACCGCAGGATTGCTTCAGGCCCTAATCTGTTTCCAGCAGGGCACACTGAGCCTTTGTTTAATTCCTCTTCCTGGTGGGCAATGAGCGTTACATTTGCCCGTGCAGACACCTACATCTAGTCTCTCATTGGTTCTCCCTATTCCTGTTCATCTTGCACAGAAATGGCAAGCTGTGCCAAACAGGAGGTTAAAGGCACTGACTCTCCAAGAGGGGAGAGTGGTAGTAAAGCATCTGGAATGGTGAACCCGAGGACCAGGATACGAAAACTGAGATGCATTTTAAATCGTTTCCCAATCACACGGTGGACGATACTCTGGGTTTCCCATGCATGTTTTAGCTGAAGGAAGAATGCCTTGAACCTGGAGAGTTGGGACCCATGGAATGGGTACCATGCAGTATGACATCAAAGGGTCTGCATTTGCTCACCAAAACTCACCAATGCTATCAGCCTGAAGTGTCCAGCCTTATGTCTCAACCAGCTCTGGGTGTAGATGTGGTCAATCCCGGTTGCATCACATGCCCTGAGTGAATTATTTAAGAATTGCTCTCTATTTCACTGTCTTTGTGTTTTGTTTTCGAAATTTATTTTGATAATGGGATTTATCGGATTTTCACTGCTGCGTTTCGGCCGCTGTACACACGCTTGATTCTCTTACGGAGACATATATATCCATGGGTTTTAAGATTCTTCCTAGTCAGGTATATTCCTAGGCGTTGAATATGTGGTGTTGGGTCCATTTCGTTGAGCAAGGAGTAGGTCTTGTCTATTACATATTTGGCTTATGGAAAGTTATCTGTGCTAATTTCAGTCTCTGGTTTTATGCAGCACCCCAAGGCACCTTTCCCCATAAGCAAGCACTAGTTGGTTTTCTAAATTTGAGACCCTGTTCTTTTTTGTATTTCAGTTCATGTGTAGTCAAGTTTACATTCCGTGTATTAGTGATATCTTATGATGTTTCTTTTTCTGTGTGACATAGTTCACGTAGAATCACCGTACCTGCATCCACTCACTATGCCGCTACGGGCCTGATGACACAGATTTCATTGCTGAGTGATATTGCATTGTACGTACGTGCCACAATTTCTTTATCCATTTTTTGCTTTCTGGGATATTTACCTGATACTGTAGACGAGCTTCTTGTGAACACAGGCGTCCCAAATATTAGGGTGGCTGTCTGTTTTTGATTTTAATTTCCGTAAGCTATAGGACCATAAGTGGAAGTGCCATAGGCTGTGTTGCTTTGTTTCTTACGTGTTTCAGGAAACACCATGCACTTCTCCAGTGTGGCTGCTGGCAATTTACATCCTGCCAATCAGCATAACAAGGCTCCCTGTTCTCCATATCCTGTCCTACCTTTCTGGATTTTACACTTTTTTCAGATGGCCCTTTTGCCCAGGGGGGCAGTGAGATTTCATTGTAGTGCAGATTTCCTTTACAGGCTTGCTTGTTTGGCCAAAAATGGCGTATGCGTTTTTTCCTAAATATATTCAGGAAAAAACGCATACGCCCTTTTTGGCCAAGGGCATCATTGACGACGTTGTGCCTCTTTTCCTATGCTTTCAGGGCAATTCCAGTCTACCCCCTGCAATCGTTTTCCTGAAATTCAGCCCCGCTTTCAAATCCCCTTCGCAGGCTTACTTCAATATATTTTTGGAGGATAGCTGTCATTTATAACTCTGCAGGTTTGTGAAGTACAGTGCCCCTGAGCTCCTTTCTTCAACTCGCTTTCTTGTGAGCTGGGCACAAAACCGCAGGATTGCTTCAGGCCCTAATCTGTTTCCAGCAGGGCACACTGAGCCTTTGTTTAATTCCTCTTCCTGGTGGGCAATGAGCGTTACATTTGCCCGTGCAGACACCTACAGCTAGTCTCTCATTGGTTCTCCCTATTCCTGTTCATCTTGCACAGAAATAGCAAGCTGTGCGAAACAGGAGGTTAAAGGCACTGACTCTCCAAGCGGGGAGAATGTTAGTAAAGCATCTGGAATGGTGAACCCGAGGACAAGGAAACGAAAACTGAGATGCATTTTAAATCATTTCCCAATCACACGGTGGATGATACTCTGGGTTTCCCATGCATGTTTTAGCTGGAGGAAGAAACCCTTGAACCTGGAGAGTTGGGACCCATGGAATGGGTACCATGCAGTATGACTTCAAAGGGTCTGCATTTGCTCACCGAAACTCACCAATGCTATCAGCCTGAAGTGTCCAGCCTTATGTCTCAACCAGCTCTGGGTATAGATGTGGTAAATCCCGGTTGCATCACATGCCCTGAGTGAATTATTTAACAATTTCTCTCTATTTCACTGTCTTTGTGTTTTGTTTTCGAAATTTATTTTGATAATGGGATTTATCGGATTTTCACTGCTGCGTTTCGGCCGCTGTACACACGCTTGATTCTCTTACGGAGACATATATATCCATGGGTTTTAAGATTCTTCCTAGTCAGGTATATTCCTAGGCGTTGAATATGTGGTGTTGGGTCCATTTCGTTGAGCAAGGAGTAGGTCTTGTCTATTACATATTTGGCTTATGGAAAGTTATCTGTGCTAATTTCAGTCTCTGGTTTTATGCAGCCCCCCAAGGCACCTTTCCCCATAAGCAAGCACTAGTTGGTTTTCTAAATTTGAGACCCTGTTCTTTTTTGTAATTCAATTCATGTGTAGTCAAGTTTACATTCCGTGTATTAGTGATATCTTATGATGTTTCTTTTTCTGTGTGACGTAGTTCACGTAGAATCACCGTACCTGCATCCACTCACTATGCCGCTACGGGCCTGATGACACAGATTTCATTGCTGAGTGATATTGCATTGTACGTACGTGCCACAACTTCTTTATCCATTTTTTGCTTTCTGGGATATTTACCTGATACTGTACACGAGCTTCTTGTGAACACAGCCGTCCCAAATATTGGGTTGGCTGTCTGTTTTTGATTTTAATTTCCGTAAGCTGTAGGACCATAAGTGGAAGTGCCATAGGCTGTGTTGCTTTGTTTCTTACGTGTTTCAGGAAACACCATACACTTCTCCAGGGTGGCTGCTGGCAATTTACATCCTGCCAATCAGCATAACAAGGCTCCCTGTTCTCCATATCCTGTCCTACCTTTCTGGATTTTACACTTTTTTCAGATGGCCCTTTTGCCCGGGGGGGCAGTGAGATTTCATTGTAGTGCAGATTTCCTTTACAGGCTTGCTTGGTTGGCCAAAAAGGGCGTATGCGTTTTTTCCTGAATAAATTCAGGAAAAAACGCATACGCCCTTTTTGGCCAAGTGCATCATTGTCGACGTTGTGCCTCTTTTCCTATGCTTTCAGGGCAATTCCAGTCTACCCCCTGCAATCGTTTTCCTAAAATTCTGCCCCGCTTTCAAGTCCCCTTCGCAGGCTTACTTCAATATATTTTTGGAGGATAGCTGTCATTTATAACTCTGCAGGTTTGTGAAGTACAGTGCCCTTGAGCTCCTTTCTTCAACTCGCTTTCTTGTGAGCTGGGCACAAAACCGCAGGATTGCTTCAGGCCCTAATCTGTTTCCAGCAGGGCACACTGAGCCTTTGTTTAATTCCTCTTCCTGGTGGGCAATGAGCGTTACATTTGCCCGTGCAGACACCTACATCTAGTCTCTCATTGGTTCTCCCTATTCCTGTTCATCTTGCACAGAAATGGCAAGCTGTGCCAAACAGGAGGTTAAAGGCACTGACTCTCCAAGAGGGGAGAGTGGTAGTAAAGCATCTGGAATGGTGAACCCGAGGACCAGGATACGAAAACTGAGATGCATTTTAAATCGTTTCCCAATCACACGGTGGACGATACTCTGGGTTTCCCATGCATGTTTTAGCTGAAGGAAGAATGCCTTGAACCTGGAGAGTTGGGACCCATGGAATGGGTACCATGCAGTATGACATCAAAGGGTCTGCATTTGCTCACCAAAACTCACCAATGCTATCAGCCTGAAGTGTCCAGCCTTATGTCTCAACCAGCTCTGGGTGTAGATGTGGTCAATCCCGGTTGCATCACATGCCCTGAGTGAATTATTTAAGAATTGCTCTCTATTTCACTGTCTTTGTGTTTTGTTTTCGAAATTTATTTTGATAATGGGATTTATCGGATTTTCACTGCTGCGTTTCGGCCGCTGTACACACGCTTGATTCTCTTACGGAGACATATATATCCATGGGTTTTAAGATTCTTCCTAGTCAGGTATATTCCTAGGCGTTGAATATGTGGTGTTGGGTCCATTTCGTTGAGCAAGGAGTAGGTCTTGTCTATTACATATTTGGCTTATGGAAAGTTATCTGTGCTAATTTCAGTCTCTGGTTTTATGCAGCACCCCAAGGCACCTTTCCCCATAAGCAAGCACTAGTTGGTTTTCTAAATTTGAGACCCTGTTCTTTTTTGTATTTCAGTTCATGTGTAGTCAAGTTTACATTCCGTGTATTAGTGATATCTTATGATGTTTCTTTTTCTGTGTGACATAGTTCACGTAGAATCACCGTACCTGCATCCACTCACTATGCCGCTACGGGCCTGATGACACAGATTTCATTGCTGAGTGATATTGCATTGTACGTACGTGCCACAATTTCTTTATCCATTTTTTGCTTTCTGGGATATTTACCTGATACTGTAGACGAGCTTCTTGTGAACACAGGCGTCCCAAATATTAGGGTGGCTGTCTGTTTTTGATTTTAATTTCCGTAAGCTATAGGACCATAAGTTTAAGTGCCATAGGCTGTGTTGCTTTGTTTCTTACGTGTTTCAGGAAACACCATGCACTTCTCCAGTGTGGCTGCTGGCAATTTACATCCTGCCAATCAGCATAACAAGGCTCCCTGTTCTCCATATCCTGTCCTACCTTTCTGGATTTTACACTTTTTTCAGATGGCCCTTTTGCCCAGGGGGGCAGTGAGATTTCATTGTAGTGCAGATTTCCTTTACAGGCTTGCTTGTTTGGCCAAAAATGGCGTATGCGTTTTTTCCTAAATATATTCAGGAAAAAACGCATACGCCCTTTTTGGCCAAGGGCATCATTGACGACGTTGTGCCTCTTTTCCTATGCTTTCAGGGCAATTCCAGTCTACCCCCTGCAATCGTTTTCCTGAAATTCAGCCCCGCTTTCAAATCCCCTTCGCAGGCTTACTTCAATATATTTTTGGAGGATAGCTGTCATTTATAACTCTGCAGGTTTGTGAAGTACAGTGCCCCTGAGCTCCTTTCTTCAACTCGCTTTCTTGTGAGCTGGGCACAAAACCGCAGGATTGCTTCAGGCCCTAATCTGTTTCCAGCAGGGCACACTGAGCCTTTGTTTAATTCCTCTTCCTGGTGGGCAATGAGCGTTACATTTGCCCGTGCAGACACCTACAGCTAGTCTCTCATTGGTTCTCCCTATTCCTGTTCATCTTGCACAGAAATAGCAAGCTGTGCGAAACAGGAGGTTAAAGGCACTGACTCTCCAAGCGGGGAGAATGTTAGTAAAGCATCTGGAATGGTGAACCCGAGGACAAGGAAACGAAAACTGAGATGCATTTTAAATCATTTCCCAATCACACGGTGGATGATACTCTGGGTTTCCCATGCATGTTTTAGCTGGAGGAAGAAACCCTTGAACCTGGAGAGTTGGGACCCATGGAATGGGTACCATGCAGTATGACTTCAAAGGGTCTGCATTTGCTCACCGAAACTCACCAATGCTATCAGCCTGAAGTGTCCAGCCTTATGTCTCAACCAGCTCTGGGTATAGATGTGGTAAATCCCGGTTGCATCACATGCCCTGAGTGAATTATTTAACAATTTCTCTCTATTTCACTGTCTTTGTGTTTTGTTTTCGAAATTTATTTTGATAATGGGATTTATCGGATTTTCACTGCTGCGTTTCGGCCGCTGTACACACGCTTGATTCTCTTACGGAGACATATATATCCATGGGTTTTAAGATTCTTCCTAGTCAGGTATATTCCTAGGCGTTGAATATGTGGTGTTGGGTCCATTTCGTTGAGCAAGGAGTAGGTCTTGTCTATTACATATTTGGCTTATGGAAAGTTATCTGTGCTAATTTCAGTCTCTGGTTTTATGCAGCCCCCCAAGGCACCTTTCCCCATAAGCAAGCACTAGTTGGTTTTCTAAATTTGAGACCCTGTTCTTTTTTGTAATTCAATTCATGTGTAGTCAAGTTTACATTCCGTGTATTAGTGATATCTTATGATGTTTCTTTTTCTGTGTGACGTAGTTCACGTAGAATCATCGTACCTACATCCACTCACTATGCCGCTACGGGCCTGATGACACAGATTTCATTGCTGAGTGATGTTGCATTGTACGTACGTGCCACAACTTCTTTATCCATTTTTTGCTTTCTGGGATATTTACCTGATACTGTAGACGAGCGTCTTGTGAACACAGCCGTCCCAAATATTGGGGTGGCTGTCTGTTTTTGATTTTAATTTCCGTAAGCTATAGGACCATAAGTGGAAGTGCCATAGGCTGTGTTGCTTTGTTTCTTACGTGTTTCAGGAAACACCATACAGTTCTCCAGGGTGGCTGCTGGCAATTTACATCCTGCCAATCAGCATAACAAGGCTCCCTGTTCTCCATATCCTGTCCTACCTTTCTGGATTTTACACTTTTTTCAGATGGCCCTTTTGCCCGGGGGGGCAGTGAGATTTCATTGTAGTGCAGATTTCCTTTACAGGCTTGCTTGTTTGGCCAAAAAGGGCGTATGCGTTTTTTCCTGAATATATTCAGGAAAAAACGCATACGCCCTTTTTGACCAAGTGCATCATTGTCGACGTTCTGCCTCTTTTCCTATGCTTACAGGGCAATTCCAGTCTACCCCCTGCAATCGTTTTCCTGAAATTCTGCCCCGCTTTCAAGTCCCCTTCGCAGGCTTACTTCAATATATTTTTGGAGGATAGCTGTCATTTATAACTCTGCAGGTTTGTGAATTACAGTGCCCGTTAGCTCCTTTCTTCAACTCGCTTTCTTGTGAGCTGGGCACAAAACCGCAGGATTGCTTCAGGCCCTAATCTGTTTCCGGCAGGGCACAATGAGCCTTTGGTTAATTCCTCTTCCTGGTGGGAAATGAGAGTTACATTTGCGCGTGCAGACACCTACAGCTAGTCTCTCATTGGTTCTCCCTATTCCTGTTCATCTTGCACAGAAATGGCAAGCTGTGCCCAACAGGATGTTAAAGGCACTGACTCTCCAAGAGGGGAGAGTGTTAGTAAAGCATCTGGAATGGTGAACCCGAGGACCAGGATACAAAAACTGAGATGCATTTTAAATCGTTTCCCAATCACACGGTGGACGATACTCTGGGTTTCCCATGCATGTTTTAGCTGGAGGAAGAATGCCTTGAACCTGGAGAGTTGGGACCCATGGAATGGGTACCATGCAGTATGACTTCAAAGGGTCTGCATTTGCTCACCGAAACTCACCAATGCTATCAGCCTGAAGTGTCCAGCCTTATGTCTCAACCGGCTCTGGGTGTAGATGTGGTCAATCCCGGTTGCATCACATGCCCTGAGTGAATTATTTAAGAATTGCTCTCTATTTCACTGTCTTTGTGTTTTGTTTTCGAAATTTATTTTGATAATGGGATTTATCGGATTTTCACTGCTGCGTTTCGGCCGCTGTACACACGCTTGATTCTCTTACGGAGACATATATATCCATGGGTTTTAAGATTCTTCCTAGTCAGGTATATTCCTAGGCGTTGAATATGTGGTGTTGGGTCCATTTCGTTGAGCAAGGAGTAGGTCTTGTCTATTACATATTTGGCTTATGGAAAGTTATCTGTGCTAATTTCAGTCTCTGGTTTTATGCAGCACCCCAAGGCACCTTTCCCCATAAGCAAGCACTAGTTGGTTTTCTAAATTTGAGACCCTGTTCTTTTTTGTATTTCAGTTCATGTGTAGTCAAGTTTACATTCCGTGTATTAGTGATATCTTATGATGTTTCTTTTTCTGTGTGAGGTAGTTCACGTAGAATCACCGTACCTGCATCCACTCACTATGCCGCTACGGGCCTGATGACACAGATTTCATTGCTGAGTGATATTGCATTGTACGTACGTGCCACAACTTCTTTATCCATTTTTTGCTTTCTGGGATATTTACCTGATACTGTAGACGAGCTTCTAATGAACACAGGCGTCCCAAATATTGGGGTGGCTCTCTGTTTTTGATTTTAATTTCCCTAAGGAATAGGACCATAAGTGCAATTGCCATAGGCTGTGTTGCTTTATTTCTTACGTGTTTCAGGAAACACCATACACTTCTCCAGGGTGGCTGTTGGCAATTTACATCCTGCCAATCAGCATAACAAGGCTCCCTCTTCTCCATATCCTGTCCTACCTTTCTGGATTTTACACTTTTTTCAGATGTCCCTCTTGCCCGGGGGGCAGTGAGACTTAATTGTAGTGCAGATTTCCTTTACAGGCTTGCTTGGTTGGCCAAAAAGGGCGTAAGCGTTTTTTCCTGAATATATTCAGGAAAAAACGCATACGCCCTTTTTGACCAAGTGCATCATTGTCAACGTTCTGCCTCTTTTCCCATGCTTTCAGGGCAATTCCAGTCTACCCCTGCAATCGTTTTCCTGAAATTCTGCCCCGCTTTCGAGTCCCCTTCGCAGGCTTACTTCAATATATTTTTGGAGGATAGCTGTCATTTATAACTCTGCAGGTTTGTGAATTAGAGTGCCCCTGAGCTCCTTTCTTCAACTCGCTTTTTTGTGAGCTGGGCACAAAACCGCAGGATTGCTTCAGGCCCTAATCTGTTTTCAGCAGGGCACGCTGAGCCTTTGTTTAATTCCTCTTCCTGGTCGGTAATGAGCATTACATTTGCCCGTGCAGACACCTCCAGCTAGTCTCTCATTGGTTCTCCCTATTCCTGTTCATCTTGCACAGAAATTGCAAGCTGTGCCAAAGAGGAGGTTAAAGGCACTGACTCTCCAAGCGGGGAGAGTGTTAGTAAAGCATCTGGAATGGTGAACCCGAGGACCAGGATACGAAAACTGAGATGCATTTTAAATCGTTTCCCAATCACACGGTGGACGATACTCTGGGTTTCCCATGCATGTTTTAACTGGAGCAAGAATGCCTTGAACCTGGAGAGTTGGGTCCCATGGAATGTGTACCATGCAGTATGACTTCAAAGGGTCTGCATTTGCTCACCGAAACTCACCAATGCTATCAGCCTGAAGTGTCCAGCCTTATGTCTCAACCAGCTCTGGGTGTAGATGTGGTCAATCCCGGTTGCATCACATGCCCTGAGTGAATTAGTTAAGAATTGCTCTCGATTTCACTGTCTTTGTGTTTTGTTTTCGAAATTTATTTTGATAATGGGATTTATCGGATTTTCACTGCTGCGTTTCGGCCGCTGTACACACGCTTGATTCTCTTACGGAGACATATATATCCATGGGTTTTAAGATTCTTCCTACTCAGGTATATTCCTAGGCGTTGAATATGTGGTGTTGGGTCCATTTCGTTGAGCAAGGAGTAGGTGTTGTCTATTACATATTTGGCCTATGGAAAGTTATCTGTGCTAATTTCAGTCTCTGGTTTTATGCAGCACCCCAAGGCACCTTTCCCCATAAGCAAGCACTAGTTGGTTTTCTAAATTTGAGACCCTGTTCTGTTTTGTAATTCAGTTCATGTGTAGTCAAGTTTACATTCCGTGTATTAGTGATATCTTATGATGTTTCTTTTTCTGTGTGACGTAGTTCACGTAGAATCACCGTACCTGCATCCACTCACTATGCCGCTACGGGCCTGATGACACAGATTTCATTGCTGAGTGATATTGCATTGTACGTACGTGCCACAACTTCTTTATCCATTTTTTGCTTTCTGGGATATTTACCTGATACTGTAGACGAGCTTCTTGTGAACACAGCCGTCCCAAATATTGGGGTGGCTGTCTGTTTTTGATTTTAATTTCCGTAAGCTATAGGACCATAAGTGGAAGTGCCATAGGCTGTGTTGCTTTGTTTCTTACGTGTTTCAGGAAACACCATACACTTCTCCAGGGTGGCTGCTGGCAATTTACATCCTGCCAATCAGCATAACAAGGCTCCCTGTTCTCCATATCCTCTCCTACCTTTCTGGATTTTACACTTTTTTCAGATGGCCCTTTGGCCCGGGGGGCAGTGAGACTTCATTGTAGTGCAGATTTCCTTTACAGGCTTGCTTGGTTGGCCAAAAAGGGCGTATGCGTTTTTTCCTGAATATATTCAGGAAAAAACGCATACGCCCTTTTTGGCCAAGTGCATCATTGTCGACGTTGTGCCTCTTTTCCTATGCTTTCAGGGCAATTCCAGTCTACCCCCTGCAGTCGTTTTCCTTAAATTCTGCCCCGCTTTCAAGTCCCCTTCGCAGGCTTACTTCAATATACTTTTCGAAGATAGCTGTCATTTATAACTCTGCAGGTTTGTGAATTACAGTGCCCCTGAGCTCCTTTCTTCAACTCGCTTTCTTGTGAGCTGGGCACAAAACCGCAGGATTGCTTCAGGCCCTAATCTGTTTCCAGCAGGGCACACTGAGCCTTTGTTTAATTCCTCTTCCTGGTCGTTAATGAGCGTTACATTTGCCCGTGCAGACACCTACAGCTAGTCTCTCATTGGTTCTCCCTATTCCTGTTCATCTTGCACAGAAATTGCAAGCTGTGCGAAACAGGAGGTTAAAGGCACTGACTCTCCAAGCGGGGAGAGTGTTAGTAAAGCATCTGGAATGGTGAACCCGAGGACCAGGAAACGAAAACTGAGATGCATTTTAAATCGTTTCCCAATCACACGGTGGACGATACTCTGGGTTTCCCATGCATGTTTTAGCTGGAGGAAGAATCCCTTGAACCTGGAGAGTTGGGACCCATGGAATGGGTACCATGCAGTATGACTTCAAAGGGTCTGCATTTGCTCACCGAAACTCACCAATGCTATCAGCCTGAAGTGTCCAGCCTTATGTCTCAACCAGCTCTGGGTGTAGATGTGGTAAATCCCGGTTGCATCACATGCCCTGAGTGAATTATTTAAGAATTGCTCTCTATTTCACTGTCTTTGTGTTTTGTTTTCGAAATTTATTTTGATAATGGGATTTATCGGATTTTCACTGCTGCGTTTCGGCCGCTGTACACACGCTTGACTCTCTTACGGAGACATATATATCCATGGGTTTTAAGATTCTTCCTAGTCAGGTATATTCCTAGGCGTTGAATATGTGGTGTTGGGTCCATTTCGTTGAGCAAGGAGTAGGTCTTGTGTATTACATATTTGGCTTATGGAAAGTTATCTGTGCTAATTTCAGTCTCTGGTTTTATGCAGCACCCCAAGGCACCTTTCCCCATAAGCAAGCACTAGTTGGTTTTCTAAATTTGACACCCTGTTCTGTTTTGTAATTCAGTTCATGTGTAGTCAAGTTTACATTCCGTGTATTAGTGATATCTTATGATGTTTCTTTTTCTGTGTGACGTAGTTCACGTAGAATCACCGTACCTGCATCCACTCACTATGCCGCTACGGGCCTGATGACACAGATTTCATTGCTGAGTGATATTGCATTGTACGAACGTGCCACAACTTCTTTATCCATTTTTTGCTTTCTGGGATATTTACCTGGTACTGTAGACGAGCTTCTAGGGAACACAGCCGTCCCAAACTTTGGGGTGGCTCTCTGTTTTTGATTTTAATTTCCCTAAGGAATAGGACCATAAGTGCAATTGCCATAGGCTGTGTTGCTTTGTTTCTTACGTGTTTCAGGAAACACCATACACTTCTCCAGGGTGGCTGCTGGCAATTTACATCCTGCTAATCAGCATAACAATGCTCCCTGTTCTCCATATCCTGTCCTACATTTCTGGATTTCACACTTTTTTCAGATGGCCCTCTTGCACGGGGGGCAGTGAGACTTCATTGTAGTGCAGATTTCCTTTACAGGCTTGCTTGTTTGGCCAAAAAGGGCGTATGCGTTTTTTCCTGAATATATTCAGGAAAAAACGCATACGCCCTTTTTGGCCAATTGCATCATTGTCGACGTTGTGCCTCTTTTCCTATGCTTTCAGGGCAATTCCAGTCTACCCCCTGCAATCGTTTTCCTGAAATTCTGCCCCGCATTCAAGTCCCCTTCGCAGGCTTACTTCAATATACTTTTGGAAGATAGCTGACATTTATAACTCTGCAGGTTTGTGAATTACAGTGCCTCTGAGCTCCGTTCTTCAATTCGCTTTCTTGTGAGCTGGGCACAAAACCGCAGGATTGCTTCAGGCCCTAATCTGTTTCCAGCAGGGCACACTGAGCCTTTATTTAATTCCTCTTCCTGGTGGGCAATGAGCGTTACATTTGCCCGTGCAGACAACTACAGCTAGTCTCTCATTGGTTCTCCCTATTCCTGTTTATCTTGCACAGAAATTGCAAGCTGTGCCAAAGAGGAGGTTAAAGGCACTGACTCTCCAAGCGGGGAGAGTGTTAGTAAAGCATCTGGAATGTTGAACCCGAGGACCAGTATACGAAAACTGAGATGAATTTTAAATCGTTTCCCAATCACACGGTGGACGATACTCTGGGTTTCCCATGCATGTTTTAGCTGGAGGAAGAATCCCTTGAACCTGGAGAGTTGGGACCCATGGAATGGGTACCATGCAGTATGACTTCAAAGGGTCTGCATTTGCTCACCGAAACTCACCAATGCTATCAGCCTGAAGTGTCCAGCCTTATGTCTCAACCAGCTCTGGGTGTAGATGTGGTAAATCCCGGTTGCATCACATGCCCTGAGTGAATTATTTAAGAATTGCTCTCTATTTCACTGTCTTTGTGTTTTGTTTTCGAAATTTATTTTGATAATGGGATTTATCGGATTTTCAGTGCTGCGTTTCGGCCGCTGTACACACGCTTGATTCACTTACGGAGACATATATATCCATGGGTTTTAAGATTCTTCCTAGTCAGGTATATTCCTAGGCATTGAATATGTGGTGTTGGGTCCATATCGTTGAGCAAGGAGTAGGTCTTGTCTATTACATATTTGGCTTATGGAAAGTTATCTGTGCTAATTTCAGTCTCTGGTTTTATGCAGCACCCCAAGGCTCCTTTCCCAATAAGCAAGCACTAGTTGGTTTTCTAAATTTGAGACCCTGTTCTGTTTTGTAATTCAGTTCATGTGTAGTCAAGTTTACATTCCGTGTATTAGTGATATCTTATGATGTTTCTTTTTCTGTGTGACGTAGTTCACGTAGAATCACCGTACCTGCATCCACTCACTATGCCGCTACGGGCCTGATGACACAGATTTCATTGCTGAGTGATATTGCATTGCACGTACGTGCCACAACTTCTTTATCCATTTTTTGCTTTCTGGGATATTTACCTGATACTGTAGACGAGCTACTTGGGAACACAGCCGTCCCAAACTTTGGGGTGGCTCTCTGTTTTAGATTTTAATTTCCCTAAGCTATAGGACCATAAGTGGAAGTGCCATAGGCTGTGTTGCTTTATTTCTTACGTGTTTCAGGAAACACCATACACTTCTCCAGGGTGGCTGTTGGCAATTTACATCCTGCCAATCAGCATAACAAGGCTCCCTCTTCTCCATATCCTGTCCTACCTTTCTGGATTTTACACTTTTTTCAGATGTCCCTCTTGCCCGGGGGGCAGTGAGACTTCATTGTAGTGCAGATTTCCTTTACAGGCTTGCTTGGTTGGCCAAAAAGGGCGTATGCGTTTTTTCCTGAATATATTCAGGAAAAAACGCATACGCCCTTTTTGACCAAGTGCATCATTGTCGACGTTCTGCCTCTTTTCCTATGCTTTCAGGGCAATTCCAGTCTACCCCTGCAATCGTTTTCCTGAAATTCTGCCCCGCTTTCGAGTCCCCTTCGCAGGCTTACTTCAATATATTTTTGGAGGATAGCTGTCATTTATAACTCTGCAGGTTTGTGAATTACAGTGCCCCTGAGCTCCTTTCTTCAACTCGCTTTCTTGTGAGCTGGGCACAAAACCCCAGGATTGCTTCAGGCCCTAATCTGTTTCCAGCAGGGCACGCTGAGTCTTTGTTTAATTCCTCTTCCTGGTGGGCAATGAGCATTACATATGCCCGTGCAGACACCTACAGCTAGTCTCTCACTGGTTCTCCCTATTCCTGTTCATCTTGCACAGAAATTGCAAACTGTGCCAAACAGGAGGTTAAAGGCACTGACTCTCCAAGCGGGGAGAGTGTTAGTAAAGCATCTGGAATGGTGAACTCGAGAACCAGGATACGAAAATTGAGATGCATTTTAAATCGTTTCCCAATCACACGGTGGACGATACTCTGGGTTTCCCATGCATGTTTTAGCTGGAGGAAGAATCCCTTGAACCTGGAGAGTTGGGACCCGTGGAATGGGTACCATGCAGTATGACTTCAAAGGGTCTGCATTTGCTCACCGAAACTCACCAGTGCTATCAGCCTGAAGTGTCCAGCCTTCTGTCTCAACCAGCTGTGGGTGTAGATGTGGTCATTCCCGGTTGCATCACATGCCCTGAGTGAATTGTTTAAGAATTGCTCTCTATTTCACTGTCTTTGTGTTTTGTTTTTGAAATTTATTTTGATAATGGGATTTATCGGATTTTCACTGCTGTGTTTATGCTGCTGTACACACGCTTGATTCTCTTACGGAGACATATAAATCCATGGGTTTTAAGATTCTTCCTAGTCAGGTATATTCCTAGGCGTTGAATATGTGGTGTTGAGTCCATTTCGTTGAGCAAGGAGTAGGTCTTGTCTATTACATATTTGGCTGACGGAAAGTTATCTGTGCTAATTTCAGTCTCTGGTTTTATGCAGCATCCCAATGCACATTTCCCCATAAGCAAGCACTAGTTGGTTTTAAAATTTTGAGACCCTGTTCTGTTTTGTAATTCAGTTCATGTGTAGTTAAATTTACATTCCGTTTATTAGTGATATCT
This sequence comes from Phocoena phocoena, assembly GCF_963924675.1. Classification (NCBI taxonomy): domain Eukaryota; kingdom Metazoa; phylum Chordata; class Mammalia; order Artiodactyla; family Phocoenidae; genus Phocoena; species Phocoena phocoena. The sequence goes on along the minus strand of NW_027077598.1, from coordinate 900,325 downwards.
TATGATGTTTCTTTTTCTGTGTGACGTAGTTCACGTAGAACCACCGTACCTGCATCCACTCACTATGCCGCTACGGGCCTGATGACACAGCTTTCATTGCTGAGTGATATTGCATTTTACATACGTGCCACAACTTCTTTATCCATTTTTTGCTTTCTGGGATATTTATCTGATACTGTAGACGAGCTTCTTGTGAACACAGCCGTCCCAAATATTGGGGTGGCTGTCTGTTTTTGATTTTAATTTCCGTAAGCTATAGGACCATAAGTGGAAGTGCCATAGGCTGTGTTGCTTTATTTCTTACGTGTTTCAGGAAACACCATACACTTCTCCAGGGTGGCGGTTCACATCCTGCCAATCAGCATAACAAGGCTCCCTGTTCTCCATATCCTGTCCTACGTTTCTGGATTTTACACTTTTTTCAGATGGCCCTTTTGCCCGGGGGGGCAGTGAGATTTCATTGTAGTGCAGATTTCCTTTACAGGCTTGCTTGGTTGGCCAAAAAGGGCGTATGCGTTTTTTCCTGAATATATTCAGGAAAAAACGCATACGCCCTTTTTGGCCAAGTGCATCATTGTCGACGTTGTGCCTCTTTTCCTATGCTTTCAGGGCAATTCCAGTCTACCCCCTGCAATCGTTTTCCTGAAATTCTGTCCCGCTTTCAAGTCCCCTTCGCAGGCTTACTTCAATATATTTTTGGAGGATAGCTGTCATTTATAACTCTGCAGGTTTGTGAATTACAGTGCCCATGAGCTCCTTTCTTCAACTCGCTTTCTTGTGAGCTGGGCACAAAACCGCAGGATTGCTTCAGGCCCTAATCTGTTTCCAGCAGGGCATGCTGAGTCTTTGTTTAATTCCTCTTCCTGGTGGGCAATGAGCGTTACATTTGCCCGTGCAGACACCTACAGCTAGTCTCTCATTGGTTCTCCCTATTCTTGTTCATCTTGCACAGAAATTGCAAGCTGTGCCAAAGAGGAGGTTAAAGGCACTGACACTCCAAGCGGGGAGAGTGTTAGTAAAGCATCTGGAATGGTGAACCCGAGGACCAGGATACGAAAACTGAGATGCATTTTAAATCGTTTCCCAATCACACGGGGGAAGATATTCTGGGTTTCCCATGCATGTTTTAGCTGGAGGAAGAATCCCTTGAACCTGGAGAGTTGGGACCCATGGAATGGGTACCATGCAGTATGACTTCAAAGGGTCTGCATTTGCTCACCGAAACTCACCAATGCTATCAGCCTGAAGTGTCCAGCCTTATGTCTCAACCAGCTGTGGGTGTAGATGTGGTCATTCCCGGTTGCATCACATGCCCTGAGTGAATTGTTTAAGAATTGCTCTCTATTTCACTGTCTTTGTGTTTTGTTTTTGAAATTTATTTTGATAATGGGATTTATCGGATTTTCACTGCTGTGTTTATGCTGCTGTACACACGCTTGATTCTCTTACGGAGACATATAAATCCATGGGTTTTAAGATTCTTCCTAGTCAGGTATATTCCTAGGCCTTGAATATGTGGTGTTGAGTCCATTTCGTTGAGCAAGGAGTAGGTCTTGTCTATTACATATTTGGCTGATGGAAAGTTATCTGTGCTAATTTCAGTCTCTGGTTTTATGCAGCATCCCAATGCACATTTCCCCATAAGCAAGCACTAGTTGGTTTTAAAAATTTGTGACCCTGTTCTGTTTTGTAATTCAGTTCATGTGTAGTTAAATTTACATTCCGTTTATTAGTGATATCTTATGATGTTTCTTTTTCTGTGTGACGTAGTTCACGTAGAATCACCGTACCTGCATCCACTCACTATGCCGCTACGGGCCTGATGACACAGCTTTCATTGCTGAGTGATATTGGATTGCACGTACGTTCCACAACTTCTTTATCCATTTTTTGATTTCTGGGATATTTACCTGGTACTGTAGACGAGCTTCTTGGGAACACAGCTGTCCCAAACTTTGGGGTGGATCTCTGTTTTTGATTTTAATTTCCCTAAGCAAGAGGACCATAAGTGCAATTGCCATAGGCTGTGTTCCTTTATTTCTTACGTGTTTCAGGAAACACCATACACTTCTCCAGGGTGGCTGTTGGCAATTTACATCCAGCCAATCAGCATAACAAGGCTCCCTGTTCTGCATATCCTGTCCTACCTTTCTGGATTTTACACTTTTTTCAGATGGCCCTTTTGCCCTGGGGGGGGGGGCAGTGAGATTTCATTGTAGTGCAGATTTCCTTTACAGGCTTGCTTGGTTGGCCAAAAAGGGCATATGCGTTTTTTCCTGAATATATTCAGGAAAAAACGCATACGCCCTTTTTGGCCAAGTGCATCATTGTCGACGTTGTGCCTCGTTTCCTATGCTTTCAGGGCAATTCCTGTCTACACCCTGCAATCGTTTTCCTGAAATTCTGCCCCGCTTTCAAGTCCCCTACGCAGGCTTACTTCAGTATCCTTTTGGAAGATAGCTGTCATTTATAACTCTGCAGGTTTGTGAATTACAGTGCCCCTGAGCTCCTTTTTTCAACTCGCTTTCTTGTGAGCTGGGCACAAAACCGCAGGATTGTTTCAGGCCCTAATCTGTTTCCAGCAGGGCACACTGAGCCTTTGTTTAAATCCTCTTCCTGGTGGGCAATGAGCGTTACATTTGCCAGTGCAGACACCTACAGCTAGTCTCTCATTGTTTCTCCCTATTCCTGTTCATCTGGCACAGAAATTGCAAGCTGTGCCAAAGAGGAGGTTAAAGGCACTGACTCTCCAAGCGGGGAGAGTGTTAGTAAAGCATCTGGAATTGTGAACCCGAGGACCAGGCTACGAAAACTGAGATGCATTTTAAATCGTTTCCCAATCACACGGTGGACGATACTCTGGGTTTCCCATGCATGTTTTAGCTGGAGGAAGAATCCCTTGAACCTGGAGAGTTGGGAACCATGGAATGGGTACCATGCAGTATGACTTCAAAGGGTCTGCATTTGCTCACCGAAACTCACCAATGCTATCAGCCTGAAGTGTCCAGCCTTATGTCTCAACCAGCTCTGGGTGTAGATGTGGTCAATCCCGGTTGCATCACATGCCTTGAGTGAATTATTTAAGAATTGCTCTCTATTTCACTGTCTTTGTGTTTTGTTTTTGAAATTTATTTTGATAATGGGATTTATCGGATTTTCACTGCTGCGTTTTGGCCGCTGTACACACGCTTGGTTCTCTTATGGAGACATATATATCCATGGGTTTTAAGATTCTTCCTAGTCAGGTATATTCCTAGGCGTTGATTATGTGGTGTTGGGTCCATTTCGTTGAGCAAGGAGTAGGTCTTTTCTATTACATATTTGGCTTATGGAAAGTTATCTGTGCTAATTTCAGTCTCTGGTTTTATGCAGCACCGAAAGGCACCTTTCCCCATAAGCAGGCACTAGTTGGTTTTCTAAATTTGAGACCATGTTCTGTTTTGTAATTCAGTTCATGTGTAGTCAAGTTTACATTCCGTGTATTAGTGATATCTTATGATGTTTCTTTTTCTGTGTGACGTAGTTCACGTAGAATCACCGTACCTGCATCCACTCACTCTGCCGCTACGGGCCTGATGACACAGATTCCATTGCTGAGTGATATTGCATTGTACGTACGTGCCACAACTTCTTTATCCATTTTTTGCTTTCTGGGATATTTACCTGATACTGTACACGAGCTTCTTGTGAACACAGCCGTCCCAAATATTGGGGTGGCTGTCTGTTTTTGATTTTAATTTCCGTAAGCTATAGGAACATAAGTGGAAATGCCATAGGCTGTGTTGCTTTGTTTCTTACGTGTTTCAGGAAACACCATACACTTCTCCAGGGTGGCTGCTGGCAATTTACATCCTGCCAATCAGCATAACAAGGCTCCCTGTTCTCCATATCCTGTCCTACCTTTCTGGATTTTACACTTTTTTACGATACCCCTCTTGTCCAGGGGGCAGTGAGACTTCATTGTAGTACAGATTTCCTTTACAGGCTTGCTTGGTTGGCCAAAAAGGGCGTATGCGTTTTTTCCTGAATATATTCAGGAAAAAACGCATACGCCCTTTTTGGCCAAGTGCATCATTGTCGACGTTGTGCCTCTTTTCCTATGCTTTCAGGGCAATTCCAGTCTACCCCCTGCAATCGTTTTCCTGAAATTCTGCCCCGCTTTCAAGTCCCCTTCGCAGGATTACTTCAATATATTTTTGGAGGATAGCTGTCATTTATAACTCTGCAGGTTTGTGAATTACAGTGCCCCTGAGCTCCTTTCTTCAACTCGCTTTCTTGTGAGCTGGGCACAAAACCGCAGGATTGCTTCAGGCCCAAATCTGTTTTCAGCAGGACACGCTGAGCCTTTGTTTAATTCCTCTTCCTGGTGGGAAATGAGCGTTACATTTGCCCGTGCAGACACCTATAGCTAGTCTCTCATTGGTTCTCCCTATTCCTGTTCATGTTGCACAGAAATTGCAAGCTGTGCCAAACAGGAGGTTAAAGGCACTGACTCTCCAAGCAGGGAGAGTGTTAGTAAAGCATCTGGAATGGTGAACCCGAGGACCAGGATACGAAAACTGAGGTGCATTTTAAATCATTTCCCAATCACACGGTGGACCATACTGTGGGTTTCCCATGCATGTTTTAGCTGGAGGAAGAATCCCTTGAACCTGAAGAGTTGGGACCCATGGAATAGGTACCATGCAGTATGACTTCAAAGGGTCTGCATTTGCTCACCGAAACTCACCAATGCTATCAGCCTGAAGTGTCCAGCCTTATGTCTCAACCAGCTCTGGGTGTAAATGTGGTCAATCCCGGTTGCATCACATGCCCTGAGTGAATTATTTAAGAATTGCTCTCTATTTCACTGTCTTTGTGTTTTGTTTTTGAAATTTATTTTGATAATGGGATTTATCGGATTTTCACTGCTGCGTTTATGCCGCTGTACACACGCTTGATTCTCTTACGGAGACATATAAATCCATGGGTTTTAAGATTCTTCCTAGTCAGGTATATTGCTAGGCGTTGAATATGTGGTGTTGAGTCCATTTCGTTGAGCAAGGAGTAGGTCTTGTCTATTACATATTTGGCTTATGGAATGTTATCTGTGCTAATTTCAGTCTCTGCTTTTATGCAGCAACCCAAGGCACCTTGCCCCATAAGCAAGCACTAGTTGGTTTTCTAAATTTGTGACCCTGTTCTGTTTTGTAATTCAGTTCATGTGTAGTCAAGTTTACATTCCGTGTATTAGTGATATCTTATGATGTTTCTTTTTCTGTGTGACGTAGTTCACGTAGAATCACCGTACCTGCATCCACTCACTATGCCGCTACGGGCCTGATGACACAGATTTCATTGCTGAGTGATATTGCATTGCATGTACGTGCCACAACTTCTTTTTCCATTTTTTGCTTTCTGGGATATTTACCTGGTACTGTAGACGAGCTTCTTGGGAACACAGCCGTCCCAAACTTTGGGGTGGCTCTCCGTTTTTGATTTTAATTTCCCTAAGCAATAGGACCATAATTGCAATTGCCATAGGCTGTGTTGCTTTATTTCTTACGTGTTTCAGGAAACACCATACACTTCTCCAGGGTGGCTGTTCACAATTTACATCCTGCCAATCAGCATAACAAGTCTCCCTGTTCTCCATATCCTGTCCTACCTTTCTGGATTTTACACTTTTTTCAGATGGCTCTTTTGCCCGGGGGGGCAGTGAGATTTCATTGTAGTGCAGATTTCCTTTACAGGCTTGCTTGGTTGGCCAAAAATGGCGTATGCGTTTTTTCCTGAATATATTCAGGAAAAAACGCATACGCCCTTTTTGGCCAAGTGCATCATTGTCGACGTTCTGCCTCTTTTCCTATGCTTACAGGGCAATTCCAGTCTACCCCCTGCAATCGTTTTCCTGAAATTCTGCCCCGCTTTCAAGTCCCCTTCGCAGGCTTACTTCAATATATTTTTGGAGGATAGCTGTCATTTATAACTCTGCAGGTTTGTGAATTACAGTGCCCCTGAGCTCCTTTCTTCAACTCGCTTTCTTGTGAGCTGGGCACAAAACCGCAGGATTGCTTCAGGCCCTAATCTGTTTTCAGCAGGACACGCTGAGCCTTTGTTTAATTCCTCTTCCTGGTCGGCAATGAGCGTTATGTTTGCCCGTGCAGACACCTACAGCTAGTCTCTCATTGGTTCTCCCTATTCCTGTTCATCTTGCACAGAAATTGCAAGCTGTGCCAAACAGGAGGTAAAAGGCACTGACTCTCCAAGCGGGGAGAGTGTTAGTAAAGCATCTGGAATGGTGAACCCGAGGACCAGGATACGAAACCTGAGATGCATTTTAAATCGTTTCCCAATCACACGGTGGACGATACTCTGGGTTTCCCATGCATGTTTTTACTGGAGGAAGAATGCCTTGAACCTGGAGAGTGGGACCCATGGAATGGGTACCATGCAGTATGACTTGAAAGGGTCTGCATTTGCTCACTGAAACTCACCAATGCTATCAGCCTGAAGTATGCAGCCTTATGTCTCAACCAGCTCTGGGTGTAGATGTGGTCAATCCCGGTTCCATCACATGCCCTGAGTGAATTAGTTAAGAATTGCTCTCGATTTCACTGTCTTTGTGTTTTGTTTTCGAAATTTATTTTGATAATGGGATTTATCGGATTTTCACTGCTACGTTTCGGCCGCTGTACACACGCTTGATTCTCTTACGGAGACATATAAATCCATGGGTTTTAAGATTCTTCCTAGTCAGGTATATTCCTAGGCGTTGAATATGTGGTGTTGGGTCCATTTCGTTGAGCAAGGAGTAGGTCTTTTCTATTACATATTTGGCCTATGGAAAGTTATCTGTGCTAATTTCAGTCTCTGCTTTTATGCAGCAACCCAAGGCACCTTGCCCCATAAGCAAGCACTAGTTGGTTTTCTAAATTTGTGACCCTGTTCTGTTTTGTAATTCAGTTCATGTGTAGTCAAGTTTACATTCCGTGTATTAGTGATATCTTATGATGTTTCTTTTTCTGTGTGACGTAGTTCACGTAGAATCACCGTACCTGCATCCACTCACTATGCCGCTACGGGCCTGATGACACAGATTTCATTGCTGAGTGATATTGCATTGCACGTACGTGCCACAACTTCTTTTTCCATTTTTTGCTTTCTGGGATATTTACCTGGTACTGTAGACGAGCTTCTTGTGAACACAGCCGTCCCAAACTTTGGGGTGGCTCTCCGTTTTTGATTTTAATTTCCCTAAGCAATAGGACCATAATTGCAATTGCCATAGGCTGTGTTGCTTTATTTCTTACGTGTTTCAGGAAACACCATACACTTCTCCAGGGTGGCTGTTCACAATTTACATCCTGCCAATCAGCATAACAAGGCTCCCTGTTCTCCATATCCTGTCCTACCTTTCTGGATTTTACACTTTTTTCAGATGGCCCTTTTGCCCGGGGGGGCAGTGAGATTTCATTGTAGTGCAGATTTCCTTTACAGGCTTGCTTGGTTGGCCAAAAAGGGCGTATGCGTTTTTTCCTGAATATATTCAGGAAAAAACGCGTACGCACTTTTTGGCCAAGTGCATCATTGTCGACGTTGTGCCTCTTTTCCTATGCTTTCAGGGCAATTCCAGTCTACCCCCTGCAATCGTTTTCCTGAAATTCTGTCCCGCTTTCAAGTCCCCTTCGCAGGCTTACTTCAATATATTTTTGGAGGATAGCTGTCATTTATAACTCTGCAGGTTTGTGAATTACAGTGCCCATGAGCTCCTTTCTTCAACTCGGTTTCTTGTGAGCTGGGCACAAAACCGCAGGATTGCTTCAGGCCCTAATCTGTTTCCAGCAGGGCACGCAGAGTCTTTGTTTAATTCCTCTTCCTGGTGGGCAATGAGCGTTACATTTGCCCGTGCAGACACCTACAGCTAGTCTCTCATTGGTTCTCCCTATTCTTGTTCATCTTGCACAGAAATTGCAAGCTGTGCCAAAGAGGAGGTTAAAGGCACTGACACTCCAAGCGGGGAGAGTGTTAGTAAAGCATCTGGAATGGTGAACCCGAGGACCAGGATACGAAAACTGAGATGCATTTTAAATCGTTTCCCAATCACACGGGGGAAGGTATTCTGGGTTTCCCATGCATGTTTTAGCTGGAGGAAGAATCCCTTGAACCTGGAGAGTTGGGACCCATGGAATGGGTACCATGCAGTATGACTTCAAAGGGTCTGCATTTGCTCACCGAAACTCACCAATGCTATCAGCCTGAAGTGTCCAGCCTTATGTCTCAACCAGCTGTGGGTGTAGATGTCGTCATTCCCGGTTGCATCACATGCCCTGAGTGAATTGTTTAAGAATTGCTCTCTATTTCACTGTCTTTGTGTTTTGTTTTTGAAATTTATTTTGATAATGGGATTTATCGGATTTTCACTGCTGTGTTTATGCTGCTGTACACACGCTTGATTCTCTTACGGAGACATATAAATCCATGGGTTTTAAGATTCTTCCTAGTCAGGTATATTCCTAGGCCTTGAATATGTGGTGTTGAGTCCATTTCGTTGAGCAAGGAGTAGGTCTTGTCTATTACATATTTGGCTGATGGAAAGTTATCTGTGCTAATTTCAGTCTCTGGTTTTATGCAGCATCCCAATGCACATTTCCCCATAAGCAAGCACTAGTTGGTTTTAAAAATTTGAGACCCTGTTCTGTTTTGTAATTCAGTTCATGTGTAGTTAAATTTACATTCCGTTTATTAGTGATATCTTATGATGTTTCTTTTTCTGTGTGACGTAGTTCACGTAGAATCACCGTACCTGCATCCACTCACTATGCCGCTACGGGCCTGATGACACAGCTTTCATTGCTGAGTGATATTGGATTGCACGTACGTTCCACAACTTCTTTATCCATTTTTTGATTTCTGGGATATTTACCTGGTACTGTAGACGAGCTTCTTGGGAACACAGCTGTCCCAAACTTTGGGGTGGATCTCTGTTTTTGATTTTAATTTCCCTAAGCAAGAGGACCATAAGTGCAATTGCCATAGGCTGTGTTCCTTTATTTCTTACGTGTTTCAGGAAACACCATAGACTTCTCCAGGGTGGCTGTTGGCAATTTACATCCAGCCAATCAGCATAACAAGGCTCCCTGTTCTGCATATCCTGTCCTACCTTTCTGGATTTTACACTTTTTTCAGATGGCCCTTTTGCCCGGGGGGGGGGGGCAGTGAGATTTCATTGTAGTGCAGATTTCCTTTATAGGCTTGCTTGGTTGGCCAAAAAGGGCGTATGCGTTTTTTCCTGAATATATTCAGGAAAAAACGCATACGCCCTTTTTGGCCAAGTGCATCATTGACGACTTAGTGCCTCTTTTCCTATGCTTTCAGGGCAATTCCAGTCTACCCCCTGCAATCGTTTTCCTGAAATTCTGCCCCGCTTTCAAGTCCCCTTCGCAGGCTTACTTCAATATATTTTTGGAGGATAGCTGTCATTTATAACTCTGCAGGTTTGTGAATTACAGTGCCCCTGAGCTCCTTTCTTCAACTCGCTTTCTTGTGAGCTGGGCACAAAACCGCAGGATTGCTTCAGGCCCTAATCTGTTTCCAGCAGGGCACGCTTAGCCTTTGTTTAATTCCCTTCCTGGTGGGAAATGAGCGTTACATTTGCCCGTGCAGACACCTACAGCTAGTCTCTCATTGGTTCTCCCTATTCCTGTTCATCTTGCACAGAAATTGCAAGCTGTGCCAAACAGGAGGTTAAAGGCACTGACTCTCCAAGCGGGGAGAGTGTTAGTAAAGCATCTGGAATGGTGAACCCGAGAACCAGGATACGAAACCTGAGATGCATTTTAAATCATTTCCCAATCACACGGTGGACGATACTCTGGATTTCCCATGCATGTTTTAGCTGGAGGAAGAATGCCTTGAACCTGGAGAGTTGGGACCCATGGAATGGGTACCATGCAGTATGACTTCAAAGGGTCTGCATTTGCTCACCGAAACTCACCAATTCTATCAGCCTGAAGTGTCCAGCCTTATGTCTCAACCAGCTCTGGGTGTAGATGTGGTCAATCCCGGTTGCATCACATGCCCTGAGTGAATTATTTAATAATTGCTCTCTATTTCACTGTCTTTGTGTTTTGTTTTCGAAATTTATTTTGATAATGGGATTTATCGGATTTTCACTGCTGCGTTTCGGCCGCTGTACCCACGCTTGATTCTCTTACGGAGACATATATATCCATGGGTTTTAAGATTCTTCCTAGTCAGGTATATTCCTAGGCGTTGAATATGTGGTGTTGAGTCCATTTCGTTGAGCAAGGAGTAGGTCTTGTCTATTACATATTTGGCTTATGGAATGTTATCTGTGCTAATTTCAGTCTCTGGTTTTATGCAGCACCCCAAGGCACCTTTCCCCATAAGCAAGCAATAGTTGGTTTTCTAAATTTGAGACCCTGTTCTGTTTTGTAATTCAGTTCATGTGTAGTCAAGTTTACATTCCGTGTATTAGTGATATCTTATGATGTTTCTATTTCTGTGTGACGTAGTTCACGTAGAATCACCGTACCTGCATCCACTCACTATCCCGCTACGGGCCTGATGACACAGATTTCATTGCTGAGTGATATTGCATTGCACATACGTGCCACAACTTCTTTATCCATTTTTTGCTTTCTGGGATATTTACCTGGTACTGTAGACGAGCTTCTTGGGAACACAGCCGTCCCAAACTTTGGGGTGGCTCTCTGTTTTTGATTTTAATTTCCCTAAGGAATAGGACCATAAGTGCAATTGCCATAGGCTGTGTTGCTTTATTTCTTACGTGTTTCAGGAAACACCATACACTTCTCCAGGGTGGCTGTTGGCAATTTACATCCTGCCAATCAGCATAACAAGGCTCCCTCTTCTCCATATCCTGTCCTACCTTTCTGGATTTTACACTTTTTTCAGATGGCCCTCTTGCCCGGGGGGCATTGAGACTTCATTGTAGTGCAGATTTCCTTTACAGGCTTGCTTGGTTGGCCAAAAAGGGCGTATGCGTTTTTTCTTGAATATATTCAGGAAAAAACGCATACGCCCTTTTTGGCCAAGTGCATCATTGTCGACGTTGTGCCTCGTTTCCTATGCTTTCAGGGAAATTCCTGTCTACACCCTGCAATCGTTTTCCTGAAATTCTGCCCCGCTTTCAAGTCCCCTTCGCAGGCTTACTTCAGTATCCTTTTGGAAGATAGCTGTCATTTATAACTCTGCAGGTTTGTGAATTACAGTGCCCCTGAGCTCCTTTCTTCAACTCGCTTTCTTGTGAGCTGGGCACAAAACCGCAGGATTGTTTCAGGCCCTAATCTGTTTCCAGCAGGGCACACTGAGCCTTTGTTTAAATCCTCTTCCTGGTGGGCAATGAGCGTTACATTTGCCAGTGCAGACACCTACAGCTAGTCTCTCATTGTTTCTCCCTATTCCTGTTCATCTGGCACAAAAATTGCAAGCTGTGCCAAAGAGGAGGTTAAAGGCACTGACTCTCCAAGCGGGGAGAGTGTTAGTAAAGCATCTGGAATGGTGAACCCGAGGACCAGGCTACGAAAACTGAGATGCATTTTAAATCATTTCCCAATCACACGGTGGACGATACTCTGGGTTTCCCATGCATGTTTTAGCTGGAGGAAGAATCCCTTGAACCTGGAGAGTTGGGAACCATGGAATGGGTACCATGCAGTATGACTTCAAAGGGTCTGCATTTGCTCACCGAAACTCACCAATGCTATCAGCCTGAAGTGTCCAGCCTTATGTCTCAACCAGCTCTGGGTGTAGATGTGGTCAATCCCGGTTGCATCACATGCACTGAGTGAAGTATTTAAGAATTGCTCTCTATTTCACTGTCTTTGTGTTTTGTTTTCGAAATTTATTTTGATAATGGGATTTATCGGATTTTCACTGCTGCGTTTCGGCCACTGTACACACACTTGATTCTCTTACGGAGACATATATATCCATGGGTTTTAAGATTCTTCCTAGTCAGGTATATTCCTAGGCGTTGAATATGTGGTGTTGAGTCCATTTCGTTGAGCAAGGAGTAGGTCTTGTCTATTATATATTTCGCTTATGGAATGTTATCTGTGCTAATTTCAGTCTCTGGTTTTATGCAGCACCCCAAGGCACCTTTCCCCATAAGGAAGCACTAATTGGTTTTCTAAATTTGAGACCCTGTTCTGTTTTGTAATTCTGTTCATGTGTAGTCAAGTTTACATTCCGTGTATTAGTGATATCTTATGATGTTTCTCTTTCTGTGTGACGTAGTTCACGTAGAATCACCGTACCTGCATCCACTCACTATGCCGCTACGGGCCTGATGACACAGATTTCATTGCTGAGTGATATTGCATTGCACATACGTGCCACAACTTCTTTATCCATTTTTTGCTTTCTGGGATATTTACCTGGTACTGTAGACGAGCTTCTTGGGAACACAGCCGTCCCAAACTTTGGGGTGGCTCTCTGTTTTTGATTTTAATTTCCCTAAGGAATAGGACCATAAGTGCAATTGCCATAGGCTGTGTTGCTTTATTTCTTACGTGTTTCAGGAAACACCATACACTTCTCCAGGGTGGCTGTTGGCAATTTACATCCTGCCAATCAGCATAACAAGGCTCCCTCTTCTCCATATCCTGTCCTACCTTTCTGGATTTTACACTTTTTTACGATACCCCTCTTGTCCGGGGGGCAGTGAGACTTCATTGTAGTGCAGATTTCTTTTACAGGCTTGCTTGGTTGGCCAAAAAGGGCGTATGCGTTTTTTCTTGAATATATTCAGGAAAAAACGCATACGCCCTTTTTGGGCAAGTGCATCATTGTCGACGTTGTGCCTCGTTTCCTATGCTTTCAGGGCAATTCCAGTCTACCCCCTGCAATCGTTTTCCTGAAATTCTGCCCCGCTTTCAAGTCCCCTTCGCAGGCTTACTTCAGTATACTTTTGGAAGATAGGGGTCATTTATAACTCTGCAGGTTTGTGAATTACAGTGCCCCTGAGCTCCTTTCTTCAACTCGCTTTCTTGTGAGCTGGGCACAAAACCGCAGGATTGCTTCAGGCCCTAATCTGTTTCCAGCAGGGCACACTGAGCCTTTGTTTAATTCCTCTTCCTGGTGGGCAATGAGCGTTTCATTTGCCCATGCAGACACCTACAGCTAGTCTCTCATTGTTTCTCCCTATTCCTGTTCATCTGGCACAGAAATTGCAAGCTGTGCCAAAGAGGAGGTTAAAGGCACTGACTCTCCAAGCGGGGAGAGTGTTAGTAAAGCATCTGGAATGGTGAACACGAGGACCAGGATACGAAAACTGAGATGCATTTTAAATCGTTTCCCAATCACACGGTGGACGATACTCTGGGTTTCCCATGCATGTTTTAGCTGGAGGAAGAATCCCTTGAACCTGGAGAGTTGGGAACCATGGAATGGGTACCATGCAGTATGACTTCAAAGGGTCTGCATTTGCTCACCGAAACTCACCAATGCTATCAGCCTGAAGTGTCCAGCCTTATGTCTCAACCAGCTCTGGGTGTAGATGTGGTCAATCCCGGTTGCATCACATGCCTTGAGTGAATTATTTAAGAATTGCTCTCTATTTCACTGTCTTTGTGTTTTGTTTTCGAAATTTATTTTGATAATGGGATTTATCGGATTTTCACTGCTGCGTTTCGGCCGCTGTACACACGCTTGGTTCTCTTATGGAGACATATATATCCATGGGTTTTAGGATTCTTCCTAGTCAGGTATATTCCTAGGCGTTGATTATGTGGTGTTGGGTCCATTTCGTTGAGCAAGGAGTAGGTCTTGTCTATTACATATTTGGCTTATGGAACGTTATCTGTGCTAATTTCAGTCTCTGGTTTTATGCAGCACCCAAAGGCACCTTTCCCCATAAGCAGGCACTAGTTGGTTTTCTAAATTTGAGACCCTGTTCTGTTTTGTAATTCAGTTCATGTGTAGTCAAGTTTACATTCCGTGTATTAGTGATATCTTATGATGTTTCTTTTTCTGTGTGACGTAGTTCACGTAGAATCACCGTACCTGCATCCACTCACTCTGCCGCTACGGGCCTGATGACACAGATTCCATTGCTGAGTGATATTGCATTGTACGTACGTGCCACAACTTCTTTATCCATTTTTTGCTTTCTGGGATATTTACCTGGTACTGTAGACGAGCTTCTTGGGAACACAGCCGTCCCAAACTTTGGGGTGGCTCTCTGTTTTTGATTTTAATTTCCCTAAGGAATAGGACCATAAGTGCAATTGTCATAGGCTGTGTTGCTTTATTTCTTACGTGTTTCAGGAAACACCATACACTTCTCCAGGGTGGCTATTGGCAATTTACATGCTGCCAATCAGCATAACAAGGCTCCCTCTTCTCCATATCCTGTCCTACCTTTCTGGATTTTACACTTTTTTCAGATGGCCCTCTTGCCCGGGGGGCAGTGAGACTTCATTGTAGTGCAGATTTCCTTTACAGGCTTGCTTGGTTGGCCAAAAAGGGCGTATGCGTTTTTTCCTGAATATATTCAGGAAAAAACGCATACGCACTTTTTGGCCAAGTGCGTCATTGTCGACGTTGTGCCTCGTTTCCTATGCTTTCAGGGCAATTCCTGTCTACCCCCTGCAATCGTTTTCCTGAAATTCTGCCCCGCTTTCAAGTCCCCTACGCAGGCTTACTTCAGTATACTTTTGGAAGATAGCTGTCATTTATAACTCTGCAGGTTTGTGAATTACAGTGCCCCTGAGCTCATTTCTTCAACTCGCTTTCTTGTGAGCTGGGCACAAAACCGCAGGATTGCTTCAGGCCCTAATCTGTTTCCAGCAGGGCACACTGAGCCTTTGTTTAATTCCTCTTCCTGGTGGGCAATGAGCGTTACATTTGCCAGTGCAGACACCTACAGCTAGTCTCTCATTGTTTCTCCCTATTCCTGTTCATCTTGCACAGAAATTGCAAGCTGTGCCAAACAGGAGGTTAAAGGCACTGACTCTCTAAGCGGGGAGAGTGTTAGTAAAGCATCTGGAATGGTGAACCCGAGGACCAGGCTACGAAAACTGAGATGCATTTTAAATCGTTTCCCAATCACACGGTGGACGATACTCTGGGTTTCCCATGCATGTTTTAGCTGGAGGAAGAATCCCTTGAACCTGGAGAGTTGGGAACCATGGAATGGGTACCATGCAGTATGACTTCAAAGGGTCTGCATTTGCTCACCGAAACTCACCAATGCTATCAGGCTGAAGTGTCCAGCCTTATGTCTCACCCAGCTCTGGGTGTAGATGTGGTCAATCCCGGTTGCATCACATGCCCTGAGTGAATTATTTAAGAATTGCTCTCTATTTCACTGTCTTTGTGTTTTGTTTTCGAAATTTATTTTGATAATGGGATTTATCGGATTTTCACTGCTGCGTTTCGGCCGCTGTACACACGCTTGATTCTCTTACGGAGACATATATATCCATGGGTTTTAAGATTCTTCCTAGTCAGGTATATTCCTAGGCGTTGAATATGTGGTGTTGAGTCCATTTCGTTGAGCAAGGAGTAGGTCTTGTCTATTACATATTTGGCTTATGGAATGTTATCTGTGCTAATTTCAGTCTCTGGTTTTATGCAGCACCCCAAGGCACCTTTCCCCATAAGCAAGCACTAGTTGGTTTTCTAAATTTGAGACCCTGTTCTGTTTTGTAATTCAGTTCATGTGTAGTCAAGTTTACATTCCGTGTATTAGTGATATCTTATGATGTTTCTATTTCTGTGTGACGTAGTTCACGTAGAATCACCGTACCTGCATCCACTCACTATGCCGCTACGGGCCTGATGCAACAGATTTCATTGCTGAGTGATATTGCATTGCACATACGTGCCACAACTTCTTTATCCATTTTTTGCTTTCTGGGATATTTACCTGGTACTGTAGACGAGCTTCTTGGGAACACAGCCGTCCCAAACTTTGGGGTGGCTCTCTGTTTTTGATTTTAATTTCCCTAAGGAATAGGACCATAAGTGCAATTGCCATAGGCTTTGTTGCTTTATTTCTTACGTGTTTCAGGAAACACCATACACTTCTCTAGGGTGGCTGTTGGCAATTTACATCCTGCCAATCAGCATAACAAGGCTCCCTCTTCTCCATATCCTGTCCTACCTTTCTGGATTTTACACTTTTTTCAGATGGCCCTTTTGCCCGGGGGGCAGTGAGACTTCATTGTAGTGCAGATTTCCTTTACAGGCTTCCTTGGTTGGCCAAAAAGTGCGTATGCGTTTTTTCCTGAATATATTCAGGAAAAAACGCATACGCCCTTTTTGGCCAAGTGCATCATTGTCGACGTTCTGCCTCTTTTCCTATGCTTACAGGGCAATTCCAGTCTACCCCCTGCAATCGTTTTCCTGAAATTCTGCCCCGCTTTCAAGTCCCCTTCGCAGGCTTACTTCAATATATTTTTGGAGGATAGCTGTCATTTATAACTCTGCAGGTTTGTGAATTACAGTGCCCCTGAGCTCCTTTCTTCAACTCGCTTTCTTGTGAGCTGGGCACAAAACTGCAGGATTGCTTCAGGCCCTAATCTGTTTCCGGCAGTGCACACTGAGCCTTTGGTTAATTCCTCTTCCTGGTGGGAAATGAGCGTTACATTTGCCCGTGAAGACACCTACAGCTAGTCTCTCATTGGTTCTCCCTATTCCTGTTCATCTTGCACAGAAATTGCAAGCTGTGCCAAACAGGAGGTTAAAGGCACTGACTCTCCAAGCGGGGAGAGTGTTAGTAAAGCATCTGGAATGGTGAACCCGAGGACCAGGATACGAAAACTGAGATGCATTTGAAATCGTTTCCCAATCACACGGTGGACGATACTCTGGGTTTCCCATGCATGTTTTAGCTGGAGGAAGAATGCCTTGAACCTGGAGAGTTGGGACCCATGGATTGGGTACCATGCAGTATGACTTCAAAAGGTCTGCATTTGCTCACCGAAACTCACCAATGCTATCAGCCTGAAGTGTCCAGCCTTATGTCTCAACCAGCTCTGGGTGTAGATATGGTAAATCCCGGTTGCATCACATGCCCTGAGTGAATTATTTAAGAATTTCTCTCTATTTCACTGTCTTTGTGTTTTGTTTTCGAAATTTATTTTGATAATGGGATTTATCGGATTTTCCCTGCTGCGTTTCGGCCGCTGTACACACGCTTGATTCTCTTACGGAGACATATATATCCATGGGTTTTAATATTCTTCCTAGTCAGGTATATTCCTAGGCGTTGAATATGTGGTGTTGAGTCCATTTCGTTGAGCAAGGAGTAGGTCTTGTCTATTACATATTTGGCTTATGGAATGTTATCTGTGCTAATTTCAGTCTCTGGTTTTATGCAGAACCCCAACGCACCTTTCCCCATAAGCAAGCACTAGTTGGTTTTCTAAATTTGAGACCCTGTTCTGTTTTGTAATTCAGTTCATGTGTAGTCACGTTTACATTCCGTGTATTAGTGATATCTTATGATGTTTCTTTTTCTGTGTGACGTAGTTCACGTAGAATCACCGTACCTGCATCCACTCACTATGCCGCTACGGGCCTGATGACACAGATTTCATTGCTGAGTGATATTGCATTGCACGTACGTGCCACAACTTCTTTATCCATTTTTTGCTTTCTGGGATATTTATCAGATACTGTAGACGAGCTTCTTGTGAACACAGCCATCCCAAATATTGGGGTGGCTGTCTGTTTTTGATTTTAATTTCCGTAAGCTATAGGACCATAAGTGGAAGTGCCATAGGCTGTGTTGCTTTGTTTGTTACGTGTTTCAGGAAACACCATACACTTCTCCAGGGTGGCTGCTGGCAATTTACATCCTGCCAATCAGCATAACAAGGCTCCCTGTTCTCCATATCCTGTCCTACCTTTCTGGATTTTACACTTTTTTCAGATGGTCCTTTTGCCCGGGGGGGCAGTGAGATTTCATTGTAGTGCAGATTTCCTTTACAGGCTTGCTTGGTTGGCCAAAAAGGGCGTATGCGTTTTTTCCTGAATATATTCAGGAAAAAACGCATACGCCCTTTTTGGCCAAGTGCATCATTGTCGACGTTCTGCCTCTTTTCCTATGCTTTCAGGGCAATTCCAGTCTACCCCCTGCAATCGTTTTCCTGAAATTCTGCCCCGCTTTCAAGTCCCCTTCGCAGGCTTACTTCAATATATTTTTGGAGGATAGCTGTCATTTATAACTCTGCAGGTTTGTGAAGTACAGTGCCCCTGAGCTCCTTTCTTCAAATCGCTTTCTTGTGAGCTGGGCACAAAACCGCAGGATTGCTTCAGGCCCTAATCTGTTTCCAGCAGGGCACCCTGAGCCTTTGTTTAATTCCTATTCCTGTTGGGCAATGAGCGTTACATTTGCCCGTGCAGACACCTACAGCTAGTCTCTCATTGGTTCTCCCTATTCCTGTTCATCTTGCACAGAAATTGCAAGCTGTGCCAAAGAGGAGGTTAAAGGCACTGACTCTCCAAGCGGGGAGAGTGTTAGTAAAGCATCTGGAATGGTGAACCCGAGGACCAGGATACGAAAACTGAGATGCATTTTAAATCGTTTCCCAATCACACGGTGGACGATACTCTGGGTTTCCCATGCATGTTTTAGCTGGAGGAAGAATCCCTTGAACCTGGAGAGTTGGGACCCATGGAAAGGGTACCATGCAGTATGACTTCAAAGGGTCTGCATTTGCTCACCGAAACTCACCAATGCTATCAGCCTGAAGTGTCCAGCCTTATGTCTCAACCAGCTCTGGGTGTAGATGTGGTCAATCCCGGTTGCATCACATGCCCTGAGTGAATTATTTAAGAATTGCTCTCTATTTCACTGTCTTTGTGTTTTGTTTTCGAAATTTATTTTGATAATGGGATTTATCGGATTTTCACTGCTGCGTTTCGGCCGCTGTACACACGCTTGATTCTCTTACAGAGACATATATATCCATGGGTTTTAAGATTCTTCCTAGTCAGGTATATTCCTAGGCGTTGAATATGTGGTGTTGAGTCCATTTCGTTGAGCAAGGAGTAGGTCTTGTCTATTACATATTTGGCTTATGGAATGTTATCTGTGCTAATTTCAGTCTCTGGTTTTATGCAGCACCCCAAGGCACCTTTCCCCATAAGCAAGCACTAGTTGGTTTTCTAAATTTGAGACCCTGTTCTGTTTTGTAATTCAGTTCATGTGTAGTCAAGTTTACATTCCGTGTATTAGTGATATCTTATGATGTTTCTATTTCTGTGTGACGTAGTTCACGTAGAATCACCGTACCTGCATCCACTCACTATGCCGCTACGGGCCTGATGACACAGATTACATTGCTGAGTGATATTGCATTGCACATACGTGCCACAACTTCTTTATCCATTTTTTGCTTTCTGGGATATTTACCTGGTACTGTAGACGAGCTTCTTGGGAACACAGCCGTCCCAAACTTTGGGGTGGCTCTCTGTTTTTGATTTTAATTTCCCTAAGGAATAGGACCATAAGTGCAATTGCCATAGGCTGTGTTGCTTTATTTCTTACGTGTTTCAGGAAACACCATACATTCTCCAGGGTGGCTGTTGGCAATTTACATCCTGCCAATCAGCATAACAAGGCTCCCTCTTCTCCATATCCTGTCCTACCTTTCTGGATTTTACACTTTTTTCAGATACCCCTCTTGCCCGGGGGGCAGTGAGACTTCATTGTAGTGCAGATTTCCTTTACAGGCTTGCTTGGTTGGCCAAAAAGGGCGTATGCGTTTTTTCCTGAATATATTCAGGAAAAAACGCATACGCCCTTTTTGGCCAAGTGCATCATTGTCGACGTTGTGCCTCGTTTCCTATGCTTTCAGGGCAATTCCTGTCTACCCCCTGCAATCGTTTTCCTGAAATTCTGCCCGCTTTCAAGTCCCCTACGCAGGCTTACTTCAATATACTTTTGGAAGATAGCTGTCATTTATAACTCTGCAGGTTTGTGAATTACAGTGCCCCTGAGCTCCTTTCTTCAACTCGCTTTCTTGTGAGCTGGGCACAAAACCGCAGGATTGCTTCAGGCCCTAATCTGTTTCCAGCAGGGCACACTGAGCCTTTGTTTAATTCCTCTTCCTGGTGGGCAATGAGCGTTACATTTGCCCGTGCAGACACCTACAGCTAGTCTCTCATTGGTTCTCCCTATTCCTGTTCATCTTGCACAGAAATTGCAAGCTGTGCCAAACAGGAGGTTAAAGGCACTGACTCTCCAAGCGGGGAGAGTGTTAGTAAAGCATCTGGAATGGTGAACCCGAGGACCAGGCTACGAAAACTGAGATGCATTTTAAATCGTTTCCCAATCACACGGTGGACGATACTCTGGGTTTCCCATGCATGTTTTAGCTGGAGGAAGAATCCCTTGAACCTGGAGAGTTGGGAACCATGGAATGGGTAACATGCAGTATGACTTCAAAGGGTCTGCATTTGCTCACCAAAACTCACCAATGCTATCAGCCTGAAGTGTCCAGCCTTATGTCTCAACCAGCTCTGGGTGTAGATGTGGTCAATCCCGGTTGCATCACATGCCTTGAGTGAATTATTTAAGAATTGCTCTCTATTTCACTGTCTTTGTGTTTTGTTTTCGAAATTTATTTTGATAATGGGATTTATCGGATTTTCACTGCTGCGTTTTGGCCGCTGTACACACGTTTGGTTCTCTTATGGAGACATATATATCCATGGGTTTTAAGATTCTTCCTAGTCAGGTATATTCCTAGGCGTTGATTATGTGGTGTTGGGTCCATTTCGTTGAGCAAGGAGTAGGTCTTGTCTATTACATATTTGGCTTATGGAAAGTTATCTGTTCTAATTTCAGTCTCTGGTTTTATGCAGCACCCAAAGGCACCTTTCCCCATAAGCAGGCACTAGTTGGTTTTCTAAATTTGAGACCCTGTTCTGTTTTGTAATTCAGTTCATGTGTAGTCAAGTTTACATTCCGTGTATTAGTGATATCTTATGATGTTTCTTTTTCTGTGTGACGTAGTTCACGTAGAATCACCGTACCTGCATCCACTCACTCTGCCGCTACTGGCCTGATGACACAGATTCCATTGCTGAGTGATATTGCATTGTACGTACGTGCCACAACTTCTTTATCCATTTTTTGCTTTCTGGGATATTTACCTGGTACTGTAGACGAGCTTCTTGGGAACACAGCCGTCCCAAACTTTGGGGTGGCTCTCTGTTTTTGATTTTAATTTCCCTAAGGAATAGGACCATAAGTGCAATTGCCATAGGCTGTGTTGCTTTATTTCTCACGTGTTTCAGGAAACACCATACACTTCTCCAGGGTGGCTGTTGGCAATTTACATCCTGCCAATCAGCATAACAAGGCTCCCTGTTCTCCATATCCTGTCCTACCTTTCTGGATTTTACACTTTTTTCAGATGGTCCTTTTGCCCGGGGGGGCAGTGAGATTTCATTGTAGTGCAGATTTCCTTTACAGGCTTGCTTGGTTGGCCAAAAAGGGCGTATGCGTTTTTTCCTGAATATATTCAGGAAAAAACGCATACGCCCTTTTTGGCCAAGTGCATCATTGTCGACGTTCTGCCTCTTTTCCTGTGCTTTCAGGGCAATTCCAGTCTACCCCCTGCAATCGTTTTCCTGAAATTCTGCCCCGCTTTCAAGTCCCCTTCGCAGGCTTACTGCAATATATTTTTGGAGGATAGCTGTCATTTATAACTCTGCAGGTTTGTGAATTACAGTGCCCCTGAGCTCCTTTCTTCAACTCGCTTTCTTGTGAGCTGGGCACAAAACCGCAGGATTGCTTCAGGCCCTAATCTGTTTCCAGCAGGGCACACTGAGCCTTTGTTTAATTCCTCTTCCTGGTGGGCAATGAGCGTTACATTTGCCCGTGCAGACACCTACAGCTAGTCTCTCATTGGTTCTCCCTATTCCTGTTCATCTTGCACAGAAATTGCAAGCTGTGCCAAAGAGGAGGTTAAAGGCACTGACTCTCCAAGCGGGGAGAGTGTTAGTAAAGCATCTGGAATGGTGAACCCGAGGACCAGGATACGAAAACTGAGATGCATTTTAAATCGTTTCCCAATGACACGGTGGACGATACTCTGGGTTTCCCATGCATGTTTTAGCTGGAGGAAGAATCCCTTGAACCTGGAGAGTTGGGACCCATGGAATGGGTACCATGCAGTATGACTTCAAAGGGTCTGCATTTGCTCACCGAAACTCACCAATGCTATCAGCCTGAAGTGTCCAGCCTTATGTCTCAACCAGCTCTGGGTGTAGATGTGTTAAATCCCGGTTGCATCACATGCCCTGAGTGAATTATTTAAGAATTGCTCTCTATTTCACTGTCTTTGTGTTTTGTTTTTGAAATTTATTTTGATAATGGGATTTATCGGATTTTCACTGCTGC
The DNA here is from genome assembly GCF_963924675.1 of Phocoena phocoena. Classification (NCBI taxonomy): domain Eukaryota; kingdom Metazoa; phylum Chordata; class Mammalia; order Artiodactyla; family Phocoenidae; genus Phocoena; species Phocoena phocoena. The sequence goes on along the minus strand of NW_027077598.1, from coordinate 877,935 downwards.
GTTTATGCCGCTGTACACACGCGTGATTCTCTTACGGAAACATATATATCCATGGGTTTTAAGATTCTTCCTAGTCAGGTATATTCCTAGGCGTTGAATATGTGGTGTTGGGTCCATTTCGTTGAACAAGGAGTAGGTCTTGTCTATTACATATTTGGCTTATGGAAAGTTATCTGTGCAAATTTCAGTCTCTGGTTTTATGCAGCACCCCAAGGCACGTTTCCCCATAAGCAAGCACTAGTTGGTTTTCTAAATTTGAGACCCTGTTCTGTTTTGTAATTCAGTTCATGTGTAGTCAAGTTTACATTCCGTGTATTAGTGATATCTTATGATGTTTCTTTTTCTGTGTGACGTAGTTCACGTAGAATCACCGTACCTGCATCCACTCACTATGCCGCTACGGGCCTGATGACACAGATTTCATTGCTGAATGATATTGCATTGTACGTACGTGCCACAAATTCTTTATCCATTTTTTGCTTTCTGGGATATTTACCTGATACTGTAGACGAGCTTCTTGTGAACACAGCCATCCCAAATATTGGGGTGGCTGTCTGTTTTTGATTTTAATTTCCGTAAGCTATAGGACCATAAGTGGAAGTGCCATAGGCTGTGTTGCTTTGTTTCTTACGTGTTTCAGGAAACACCATACATTTCTCCAGGGTGGCTGCTGGCAATTTACCTCCTGCCAATCAGCATAACAAGGCTCCCTCTTCTCCATATCCTGTCCTACCTTTCTGGATTTTACACTTTTTTCAGATACCCCTCTTGCCCGGGGGGCAGTGAGACTTCATTGTAGTGCAGATTTCCTTTACAGGCTTGCTTGGTTGGACAAAAAGGGCGTATGCGTTTTTTCCTGAATATATTCAGGAAAAAACGCATACGCCCTTTTTGGCCAAGTGCATCATTATCGACGTTGTGCCTCGTTTCCTATGCTTTCAGGGCAATTCCTGTCTACCCCCTGCAATCGTTTTCCTGAAATTCTGCCCGCTTTCAAGTCCCCTACGCAGGCTTACTTCAATATACTTTTGGAAGATAGCTGTCATTTATAACTCTGCAGGTTTGTGAATTACAGTGCCCCTGAGCTCCTTTCTTCAACTCGCTTTCTTGTGAGCTGGGCACAAAACCGCAGGATTGCTTCAGGCCCTAATCTGTTTCCAGCAGGGCACACTGAGCCTTTGTTTAATTCCTCTTCCTGGTGGGCAATGATCGTTTCATTTGCCCATGCAGACACCTACAGCTAGTCTCTCATTGTTTCTCCCTATTCCTGTTCATCTGGCACAGAAATTGCAAGCTGTGCCAAAGAGGAGGTTAAAGGCACTGACTCTCCAAGCGGGGAGAGTGTTAGTAAAGCATCTGGAATGGTGAACCCGAGGACCAGGCTACGAAAACTGAGATGCATTTTAAATCGTTTCCCAATCACACGGTGGACGATACTCTGGGTTTCCCATGCATGTTTTAGCTGGAGGAAGAATCCCTTGAACCTGGAGAGTTGGGAACCATGGAATGGGTAACATGCAGTATGACTTCAAAGGGTCTGCATTTGCTCACCAAAACTCACCAATGCTATCAGCCTGAAGTGTCCAGCCTTATGTCTCAACCAGCTCTGGGTGTAGATGTGGTCAATCCCGGTTGCATCACATGCCTTGAGTGAATTATTTAAGAATTGCTCTCTATTTCACTGTCTTTGTGTTTTGTTTTCGAAATTTATTTTGATAATGGGATTTATCGGATTTTCACTGCTGCGTTTTGGCCGCTGTACACACGTTTGGTTCTCTTATGGAGACATATATATCCATGGGTTTTAAGATTCTTCCTAGTCAGGTATATTCCTAGGCGTTGATTATGTGGTGTTGGGTCCATTTCGTTGAGCAAGGAGTAGGTCTTGTCTATTACATATTTGGCTTATGGAAAGTTATCTGTGCTAATTTCAGTCTCTGGTTTTATGCAGCACCCAAAGGCACCTTTCCCCATAAGCAGGCACTAGTTGGTTTTCTAAATTTGAGACCCTGTTCTGTTTTGTAATTCAGTTCATGTGTAGTCAAGTTTACATTCCGTGTATTAGTGATATCTTATGATGTTTCTTTTTCTGTGTGACGTAGTTCACGTAGAATCACCGTACCTGCATCCACTCACTCTGCCGCTACTGGCCTGATGACACAGATTCCATTGCTGAGTGATATTGCATTGTACGTACGTGCCACAACTTCTTTATCCATTTTTTGCTTTCTGGGATATTTACCTGGTACTGTAGACGAGCTTCTTGGGAACACAGCCGTCCCAAACTTTGGGGTGGCTCTCTGTTTTTGATTTTAATTTCCCTAAGGAATAGGACCATAAGTGCAATTGCCATAGGCTGTGTTGCTTTATTTCTCACGTGTTTCAGGAAACACCATACACTTCTCCAGGGTGGCTGTTGGCAATTTACATCCTGCCAATCAGCATAACAAGGCTCCCTGTTCTCCATATCCTGTCCTACCTTTCTGGATTTTACACTTTTTTCAGATGGTCCTTTTGCCCGGGGGGGCAGTGAGATTTCATTGTAGTGCAGATTTCCTTTACAGGCTTGCTTGGTTGGCCAAAAAGGGCGTATGCGTTTTTTCCTGAATATATTCAGGAAAAAACGCATACGCCCTTTTTGGCCAAGTGCATCATTGTCGACGTTCTGCCTCTTTTCCTGTGCTTTCAGGGCAATTCCAGTCTACCCCCTGCAATCGTTTTCCTGAAATTCTGCCCCGCTTTCAAGTCCCCTTCGCAGGCTTACTGCAATATATTTTTGGAGGATAGCTGTCATTTATAACTCTGCAGGTTTGTGAATTACAGTGCCCCTGAGCTCCTTTCTTCAACTCGCTTTCTTGTGAGCTGGGCACAAAACCGCAGGATTGCTTCAGGCCCTAATCTGTTTCCAGCAGGGCACACTGAGCCTTTGTTTAATTCCTCTTCCTGGTGGGCAATGAGCGTTACATTTGCCCGTGCAGACACCTACAGCTAGTCTCTCATTGGTTCTCCCTATTCCTGTTCATCTTGCACAGAAATTGCAAGCTGTGCCAAAGAGGAGGTTAAAGGCACTGACTCTCCAAGCGGGGAGAGTGTTAGTAAAGCATCTGGAATGGTGAACCCGAGGACCAGGATACGAAAACTGAGATGCATTTTAAATCGTTTCCCAATGACACGGTGGACGATACTCTGGGTTTCCCATGCATGTTTTAGCTGGAGGAAGAATCCCTTGAACCTGGAGAGTTGGGACCCATGGAATGGGTACCATGCAGTATGACTTCAAAGGGTCTGCATTTGCTCACCGAAACTCACCAATGCTATCAGCCTGAAGTGTCCAGCCTTATGTCTCAACCAGCTCTGGGTGTAGATGTGTTAAATCCCGGTTGCATCACATGCCCTGAGTGAATTATTTAAGAATTGCTCTCTATTTCACTGTCTTTGTGTTTTGTTTTTGAAATTTATTTTGATAATGGGATTTATCGGATTTTCACTGCTGCGTTTATGCCGCTGTACACACGCTTGATTCTCTTACGGAAACATATATATCCATGGGTTTTAAGATTCTTCCTAGTCAGGTATATTCCTAGGCGTTGAATATGTGGTGTTGGGTCCATTTCGTTGAACAAGGAGTAGGTCTTGTCTATTACATATTTGGCTTATGGAAAGTTATCTGTGCAAATTTCAGTCTCTGGTTTTATGCAGCACCCCAAGGCACGTTTCCCCATAAGCAAGCACTAGTTGGTTTTCTAAATTTGAGACCCTGTTCTGTTTTGTAATTCAGTTCATGTGTAGTCAAGTTTACATTCCGTGTATTAGTGATATCTTATGATGTTTCTTTTTCTGTGTGACGTAGTTCACGTAGAATCACCGTACCTGCATCCACTCACTATGCCGCTACGGGCCTGATGACACAGATTTCATTGCTGAATGATATTGCATTGTACGTACGTGCCACAAATTCTTTATCCATTTTTTGCTTTCTGGGATATTTACCTGATACTGTAGACGAGCTTCTTGTGAACACAGCCATCCCAAATATTGGGGTGGCTGTCTGTTTTTGATTTTAATTTCCGTAAGCTATAGGACCATAAGTGGAAGTGCCATAGGCTGTGTTGCTTTGTTTCTTACGTGTTTCAGGAAACACCATACATTTCTCCAGGGTGGCTGCTGGCAATTTACCTCCTGCCAATCAGCATAACAAGGCTCCCTGTTCTCCATATCCTGTCGTACCTTTCTGGATTTTACACTTTTTTCAGATGGCCCTTTTGCCCGGGGGGCAGTGAGACTTCATTGTAGTGCAGATTTCCTTTACAGGCCTGCTTGGTTGGCCAAAAAGGGCGTATGCGTTTTTTCCTGAATATGTTCAGGAAAAACTGCATACGCCCTTTTTGGCCAAGTGCATCATTGTCGACGTTCTGCCTCTTTTCCTATGCTTTCAGGGCAATTCCAGTCTACCCCCTGCAATCGTTTTCCTGAAATTCTGCCCCGCTTTCAAGTCCCCTTCGCAGGCTTACTTCAATATATTTTTGGAGGATAGCTGTCATTTATAACTCTGCAGGTTTGTGAATTACAGTGCCTCTGAGCTCCTTTCTTCAACTCGCTTTCTTGTGAGCTGGCCACAAAACCGCAGGATTGCTTCAGGCCCTAATCTGTTTCCAGAAGGGCACACTGAGCCTTTGGTTAATTCCTCTTCCTGGTGGGCAATGAGCATTACATTTGCCCGTGCAGACACCTACAGCTAGTCTCTCATTGGTTCTCCCTATTCCTGTTCATCTTGCACAGAAATTGCAAGCTGTGCCAAACAGGAGGTTAAAGGCACTGACTCTCCAAGCAGGGAGAATTTTAGTAAAGCATCTGGAATGGTGAACCCGAGGACCAGGATATGAAACCTGAGATGCATTTTAAATCGTTTCCCAATCACACGGTGGACCATACTGTGGGTTTCCTATGCATGTTTTAGCTGGAGGAAGAATCCCTTGAACCTGAAGAGTTGGGACCCATGGAATAGGTACCATGCAGTATGACTTCAAAGTGTCTGCATTTGCTCACCAAAACTCACCAATGCTATTAGCCTGAAGTGTCCAGCCTTATGTCTCAATCAGCTCTGGGTGTAGATGTGGTCAATCCCAGTTGCATCACATGCCCTGAGTGAATTATTTAAGAATTGCTCTCTATTTCACTGTCTTTGTGTTTTGTTTTCGAAATTTATTTTGATAATGGGATTTATCGGATTTTCACTGCTGCGTATCGGCCGCTGTACACACGCTTGATTCTCTTATGGAGACATATATACCCATGGGTTTTAAGATTCTTCCTAGTCAGGTATATTCCTAGGCGTTGAATATGTGGTGTTGAGTCCATTTCGTTGAGCAAGGAGTAGGTCTTGTCTATTACATATTTGGCTCATGGAAAGTTATCTGTGCTAATTTCAGTCTCTGGTTTTATGCAGCACCCCAAGGCACCTTACCCCATAAGCAAGCACTAGTTGGTTTTCTAAATTTGAGACCCTGTTCTGTTTTGTAATTCAGTTCATGTGTAGTCAAGTTTACATTCCGTGTATTAGTGATATCTTATGATGTTTCTTTTTCTGTGTGACGTAGTTCACGTAGAATCACCGTACCTGCATCCACTCACTATGCCGCTACGGGCCTGATGACACAGATTTCATTGCTGAGTGATATTGCATTGCACGTACGTGCCACAACTTCTTTATCCATTTTTTGCTTTCTGGGATATTTACCTGGTACTGTAGACGAGCTTCTTGGGAACACAGCCGTCCGAAATTTTGGGGTGGCTCTCCGTTTATGATTTTAATTTCCCTAAGCAATAGGACCATAATTGCAATTGCCATAGGCTGTGTTGCTTTATTTCTTACGTGTTTCAGGAAACACCATACACTTCTCCAGGGTGGCTGTTGGCAATTTACATCCTGCCAATCAGCATAACAAGGCTCCCTGTTCTCCATATCCTGTCCTACCTTTCTGAATTTCACACTTTTTTCAGATGGCCCTCTTGCCCGGGGGGCAGTGAGACTTCATTGTAGTGCAGATTTCCTTTACAGGCTTGCTTGGTTGGCCAAAAAGGGCCTATGCGTTTTTTCCTGAATATATTCAGGAAAAAACGCATACGCCCTTTTTGGCCAAGTGCATCATTGTCGACGTTGTGCCTCTTTTCCTATGCTTTCAGGGCAATTCCAGTCTACCCCCTGCAATCGTTTTCCTGAAATTCTGCCCCGCTTTCAAGTCCCCTTCGCAGGCTTACTTCAATATATTTTTGGAGGATAGCTGTCATTTATAACTCTGCAGGTTTGTGAAGTACAGTGCCCCTGAGCTCCTTTCTTCAACTCGCTTTCTTGTGAGCTGGGCACAAAACCGCAGGATTGCTTCAGGCCCTAATCTGTTTCCAGCAGGGCACACTGAGCCTTTGTTTAATTCCTCTTCCTGGTGGGCAATGAGCGTTACATTTGCCCGTGCAGACACCTACAGCTAGTCTCTCATTGCTTCTCCCTATTCCTGTTCATCTTGCACAGAAATTGCAAGCTGTGCCAAACAGGAGGTTAAAGGCACTGACTCTACAAGCGGGGAGTGTGTTAGTAAAGCATCTGGAATGGTGAACCCGAGGACCAGGATACGAAAACTGAGATGCATTTTAAATCGTTTCCCAATCACACGGTGGACGATACTCTGGGTTTCCCATGCATGTTTTAGCTGGAGGAAGAATCCCTTGAACCTGGAGAGTTGGGACCCATGGAATGGGTACCATGCAGTATGACTTCAAAGGGTCTGCATTTGCTCACCGAAACTCACCAATGCTATCAGCCTGAAGTGTCCAGCCTTATGTCTCAACCAGCTCTGGGTGTAGATGTGTTAAATCCCGGTTGCATCACATGCCCTGAGTGAATTATTTAAGAATTGCTCTCTATTTCACTGTCTTTGTGTTTTGTTTTTGAAATTTATTTTGATAATGGGATTTATCGGATTTTCACTGCTGCATTTATGCCGCTGTTCACACGCTTGATTCTCTTACGGAGACATATATATCCATGGGTTTTAAGATTCTTCCTAGTCAGGTATATTCCTAGGCGTTGAATATGTGGTGTTGGGTCCATTTCGTCGAACAAGGAGTAGGTCTTGTCTATTACATATTTGGCTTATGGAAAGTTATCTGTGCTAATTTCAGTCTCTTCTTTTATGCAGCACCCCAAGGCACCTTTCCCCATAAGCAAGCACTAGTTGGTTTCCTAAATTTGAGACCCTGTTCTGTTTTGTAATTCAGTTCATGTGTAGTCAAGTTTACATTCCGTGTATTAGTGATATCTTATGATGTTTCTTTTTCTCTGTGACGTAGTTCACGTAGAATCACCGTACCTGCATCCACTCACTATGCCGCTACGGGCCTGATGACACAGATTTCATTGCTGAGTGATATTGCATTGTACGTACGTGCCACAACTTCTTTATCCATTTTTTGCTTTCTGGGATATTTACCTGATACTGTAGACGAGCTTCTTGGAAACACAGCCGTCCCAAATATTGGGGTGGCTGTCGGTTTTTGATTTTAATTTCCGTAAGCTATAGGACCATAAGTGGAAGTGCCATAGGCTGTGTTGCTTTGTTTCTTACGTGTTTCAGGAAACACCATACACTTCTCCAGGGTGGCTGCTGGCAATTTACATCCTGCCAATCAGCATAACAAGGCTCCCTGTTCTCCATATCCTGTCCTACCTTTCTGGATTTTACACTTTTTTCAGATGGCCCTTTTGCCCGGGGGGCAGTGAGACTTCATTGTAGTGCAGATTTCCTTTACAGGCTTGCTTGGTTGGCCAAAAAGGGCGTATGCGTTTTTTCCTGAATATATTCAGGAAAAAACGCATACGCCCTTTTTGGCCAAGTGCATCATTGTCGACGTTGTACCTCTTTTCCTATGCTTTTAGGGCAATTCCAGTCTACCCCCTGCAATCGTTTTCCTGAAATTCAGCCCCGCTTTCAAGTCCCCTTCGCAGGCTTACTTCAATATATTTTTGGAGGATAGCTGTCATTTATAACTCTGCAGGTTTGTGAAGTACAGTGCCCCTGAGATCCTTTCTTCAACTCGCTTTCTTGTGAGCTGGGCACAAAACCGCATGATTGCTTCAGGCCCTAATCTGTTTCCAGCAGGGCACACTGAGCCTTTGTTTAATTCCTCTTCCTGGTGGGCAATGAGCGTTACATTTGCCCGTGCAGACACCTACAGCTAGTCTCTCATTGGTTCTCCCTATTCCTGTTCATCTTGCACAGAAATTGCAAGCTGTGCGAAACAGGAGGTTAAAGGCACTGACTCTCCAAGCGGGGAGAGTGTTAGTAAAGCATCTGGAATGGTGAACCCGAGGACCAGGATACGAAAACTGAGATGTATTTTAAATCATTTCCCAATCACACGGTGGACGATACTCTGGGTTTCCCATGCATGTTTTAGCTGGAGGACGAATCCCTTGAACCTGGAGAGTTGGGACCCATGGAATGGGTACCATGCAGTATGACTTCAAAGGGTCTGCATTTGCTCACCGAAACTCACCAATGCTATCAGCTTGAAGTGTCCAGCCTTATGTCTCAACCAGCTCTGTGTGTAGATGTGGTCAATCCCGGTTGCATCACATGCCCTGAGTGAATTATTTAAGAATTGCTCTCTATTTCACTGTCTTTGTGTTTTGTTTTCGAAATTTATTTTGATAATGGGATTTATCGGATTTTCACTGCTGCGTTTTGGCCGCTGTACACACGCTTGATTCTCTTACGGAGACATATATATCCATGGGTTTTAAGATTCTTCCTAGTCAGGTATATTCCTAGGCGTTGAATATGTGGTGTTGGGTCCATTTCGTTGAGCAAGGAGTAGGTCTTGTCTATTATATATTTGGCATATGGAAAGTTATCTGTGTAATTTCAGTCTCTGGTTTTATGCAGCACCCCAAGGCACCTTTCCCCATAAGCAAGCACTAGTTGGTTTTCTAAATTTGAGACCCTGTTCTGTTTTCTAATTCAGTTCATGTGTAGTCAAGTTTACATTCCGTGTATTAGTGATATCTTATGATGTTTCTTTTTCTGTGTGACGTAGTTCACGTAGAATCACCATACCTGCATCCACTCACTATGCCGCTACGGGCCTGATGACACAGATTTCATTGCTGAGTGATATAGCATTGTACGTACGTGCCACAACTTCTTTATCCATTTTTTGCTTTCTGGGATATTTACCTGATAATGTAGACGAGCTTCTTGTGAACACAGCCATCCCAAATATTGGGGTGGCTGTCTGTTTTTGATTTTAATTTCCGTAAGCTATAGGACCATAAGTGGAAGTGCAATAGGCTGTGTTGCTTTGTTTCTCACGTGTTTCAGGAAACACCATACACTTCTCCAGGGTGGCTGCTGGCAATTTACATCCTGCCAATCAGCATAACAAGGCTACCTGTTCCCCATATCCTGTCCTACCTTTCTGGATTTTACACTTTTTTCAGATGGCCCTTTTGCCCGGGGGGCAGTGAGACTTCATTGTAGTGCAGATTTCCTTTACAGGCTTGCTAGGTTGGCCAAAAAGTGCGTATGCGTTTTTTCCTGAATATATTCAGGAAAAAACGCATACGCCCTTTTTGGCCATGTGCATCATTGTCGATGTTCTGCCTCTTTTCCTATGCTTTCAGGGCAATTCCAGTCTACCCCCTGCAATCGTTTTCCTGAAATTCTGCCCCGCATTCAAGTCCCCTTCGCAGGCTTACTTCAATATATTTTTGGAGGAGAGCTGTCATTTATAACACTGCAGGTTTGTGAATTACAGTGCCCCTGAGCTCCTTTCTTCAACTCGCTTTCTTGTGAGCTGGACACAAAACCAAAGGATTGCTTCAGGCCCTAATCTGTTTTCAGCAGGGCACGCTGAGCCTTTGTTTAATTCCTCTTCCTGGTGGGCAATGAGCATTACATTTGCTCGTGCAGACACCTACAGCTAGTCTCTCATTGGTTCTCCCTATTCCTGTTCATCTTGCACAGAAATTGCAAGCTGTGCCAAACAGGTGTTTAAAGACACTGACTCTCCAAGCGGGGAGAGTGTTAGTAAAGCATCTGGAATGGTGAACCCGAGGACCAGGATACGAAAACTGAGATGCATTTTAAATCGTTTCCCAATCACATGGTGGACGATACTCTGGGTTTCCCATGCATGTTTTAGCTGGAGGAAGAATCCCTTGAACCTGGAGAGTTGGGACCCATGGAATGGGTACCATGCAGTATGACTTCAAAGGGTCTGCCTTTGCTCACCGAAACTCACCAATGCTATCAGCCTGAAGTGTCCAGCCTTATGTCTCAACCAGCTCTGGGTGTAGATGTGGTCAATCCCGGTTGCATCACATGCCCTGAGTGAATTATTTAAGAATTGCTCTCTATTTCACTGTCTTTGTGTTTTGTTTTCGAAATTTATTTTTATAGTGGGATTTATCGGATTTTCACTGCTGCGTTTCGGCCGCTGTACTCACGCTTGATTCTCTTATGGAGACATATATATCCATGGGTTTTAAGATTCTTCCTAGTCAGGTATATTCCTAGGCGTTGAATATGTGGTGTTGAGTCCATTTCGTTGAGCAAGGAGTAGGTCTTGTCTATAACATATTTGGCTTATGGAATGTTATCTGTGCTAATTTCAGTCTCTGGTTTTATGCAGCACCCCAAGGCACCTTTCCCCATAAGCAAGCACTAGTTGGTTTTCTAAATTTGAGACCCTGTTCTGTTTTGTAATTCAGTTCATGTGTAGTCAAGTTTACATTCCGTGTATTAGTGATATCTTATGATGTTTCTTTTTCTGTGTGACGTAGTTCACGTAGAATCACCGTACCTGCATCCACTCACTATGCCGCTACGGGCCTGATGACACAGATTTCATTGCTGAGTGATATTGCATTGCACGTACGTGCCACAACTTCTTTATCCATTTTTGCTTTCTGGGATATTTACCTGATACTGTAGACGAGCTTCTTGTGAACACAGCCGTCCCAAATATTGGGTTGGCTGTCTGTTTTTGATTTTAATTTCCGTAAGCTATAGGACCATAAGTGGAAGTGCCATAGGCTGTGTTGCTTTGTTTCTTACGTGTTTCAGGAAACACCATACACTTCTCCAGGGTGGCTGCTGGCAATTTACATCCTGCCAATCAGCATAACAAGGCTCCCTGTTCTCCATATCCTGTCCTACCTTTCTGGATTTTACACTTTTTTCAGATGGCCCTTTTGCCCGGGGGGGCAGTGAGATTTCATTGTAGTGCAGATTTCCTTTACAAGCTTGCTTGGTTGGCCAAAAAGGGCGTATGCGTTTTTTCCTGAATATATTCAGGAAAAAACGCATACGCTCTTTTTGGCCAAGTGCATCATTGTCGACGTTGTACCTCTTTTCCTATGCTTTCAGGGCAATTCCAGTCTACCCCCTGCAATCGTTTTCCTGAAATTCAGCCCCGCTTTCAAGTCCCCTTCGCAGGCTTACTTCAATATATTTTTGGAGGATAGCTGTCATTTATAACTCTGCAGGTTTGTGAAGTACAGTGCCCCTGAGATCCTTTCTTCAACTCGCTTTCTTGTGAGCTGGGCACAAAACCGCAGGATTGCTTCAGGCCCTAATCTGTTTCCAGCAGGGCACGCTGAGCCTTTGTTTAATTCCTCTTCCTGGTGGGCAATGAGCGTTACATTTGCCCGTGCAGACACCTACAGCTAGTCTCTCATTGGTTCTCCCTATTCCTGTTCATCTTGCACAGAAATTGCAAGCTGTGCGAAACAGGAGGTTAAAGGCACTGACTCTCCAAGCGGGGAGAGTGTTAGTAAAGCATCTGGAATGGTGAACCCGAGGACCAGGATACGAAAACTGAGATGCATTTGAAATCATTTCCCAATCACACGGTGGACGATACTCTGGGTTTCCCATGCATGTTTTAGCTGGAGGACGAATCCCTTGAACCTGGAGAGTTGGGACCCATGGAATGGGTACCATGCAGTATGACTTCAAAGGGTCTGCATTTGCTCACCGAAACTCACCAATGCTATCAGCCTGAAGTGTCCAGCCTTATGTCTCAACCAGCTCTGTGTGTAGATGTGGTCAATCCCGGTTGCATCACATGCCCTGAGTGAATTATTTAAGAATTGCTCTCTATTTCACTGTCTTTGTGTTTTGTTTTCGAAATTTATTTTGATAATGGGATTTATCGGATTTTCACTGCTGCGTTTCGGCCGCTGTACACACGCTTGATTCTCTTACGGAGACATATATATCCATGGGTTTTAAGATTCTTCCTAGTCAAGTATATTCCTAGGCGTTGAATATGTGGTGTTGGGTCCATTTCGTTGAGCAAGGAGTAGGTCTTGTCTATTACATATTTGGCTTATGGAAAGTTATCTGTGCTAATTTCAGTCTCTTCTTTTATGCAGCACCCCAAGGCACCTTTCCCCATAAGCAAGCACTAGTTGGTTTTCTAAATTTGAGACCCTGTTCTGTTTTGTAATTCAGTTCATGTGTAGTCAAGTTTACATTCCGTGTATTAGTGATATCTTATGATGTTTCTTTTTCTGTGTGACGTAGTTCACGTAGAATCACCATACCTGCATCCACTCACTATGCCGCTACGGGCCTGATGACACAGATTTCATTGCTGAGTGATATTGCTTTGTACGTACGTGCCACAACTTCTTTATCCATTTTTTGCTTTCTGGGATATTTACCTGATAATGTAGACGAGCTTCTTGTGAACACAGCCGTCCCAAATATTGGGGTGGCTGTCTGTTTTTGATTTTAATTTCCGTAAGCTATAGGACAATAAGTGGAAGTGCCATAGGCTGTGTTGCTTTGTTTCTCACGTGTTTCAGGAAACACCATACACTTCTCCAGGGTGGCTGCTGGCAATTTACATCCTGCCAATCAGCATAAAAAGGCTCCCTGTTCTCCATATCCTGTCCTAACTTTCTGGATTTTACACTTTTTTCAGATGGCCCTTTTGCCCGGGGGGGCAGTGAGATTTCATTGTAGTGAGGATTTCCTTTACAGGCTTGCTTGGTTGGCCAAAAAGGGCATATGCGTTTTTTCCTGAATATATTCAGGAAAAAACGCATACGCCCTTTTTGGCCAAGTGCATCATTGTCGACGTTGTGCCTCTTTTCCTATGCTTTCAGGGCAATTCCAGTCTACACCCTGCAATCGTTTTCCTGAAATTCTGCCCCACTTTCAAGTCCCCTTCGCAGGCTTACTTCAATATATTTTTGGAGGATAGCTGTCATTTATAACTCTGCAGGTTTGTGAAGTACAGTGTCCCTGAGCTCCTTTCTTCAACTCGCTTTCTTGTGAGCTGGGCACAAAACCGCAGGATTGCTTCAGGCCCTAATCTGTTTCCAGCAGGGCACGCTGAGCCTTTGTTTAATTCCTCTTCCTGGTGGGCAATGAGCGTTACATTTGCCCGTGCAGACACCTACAGCTAGTCTCTCATTGGTTCTCCCTATTCCTGTTCATCTTGCACAGAAATTGCAAGCTGTGCGAAACAGGAGGTTAAAGGCACTGACTCTCCAAGCGGGGAGAGTGTTAGTAAAGCATCTGGAATGGTGAACCCGAGGACCAGGATACGAAAACTGAGATGTATTTTAAATCATTTCCCAATCACACGGTGGACGATACTCTGGGTTTCCCATGCATGTTTTAGCTGGAGGACGAATCCCTTGAACCTGGAGAGTTGGGACCCATGGAATGGGTACCATGCAGTATGACTTCAAAGGGTCTGCATTTGCTCACCGAAACTCACCAATGCTATCAGCTTGAAGTGTCCAGCCTTATGTCTCAACCAGCTCTGTGTGTAGATGTGGTCAATCCCGGTTGCATCACATGCCCTGAGTGAATTATTTAAGAATTGCTCTCTATTTCACTGTCTTTGTGTTTTGTTTTCGAAATTTATTTTGATAATGGGATTTATCGGATTTTCACTGCTGCGTTTCGGCCGCTGTACACACGCTTGATTCTCTTACGGAGACATATATATCCATGGGTTTTAAGATTCTTCCTAGTCAGCTATATTCCTAGGCGTTGAATATGTGGTGTTGGGTCCATTTCGTTGAGCAAGGAGTAGGTCTTGTCTATTATATATTTGGCATATGGAAAGTTATCTGTGCTAATTTCAGTCTCTGGTTTTATGCAGCACCCCAAGGCACCTTTCCCCATAAGCAAGCACTAGTTGGTTTTCTAAATTTGAGACCCTGTTCTGTTTTGTAATTCAGTTCATGTGTAGTCAAGTTTACATTCCGTGTATTAGTGATATCTTATGATGTTTCTTTTTCTGTGTGACGTAGTTCACGTAGAATCACCATACCTGCATCCACTCACTATGCCGCTACGGGCCTGATGACACAGATTTCATTGCTGAGTGATATAGCATTGTACGTACGTGCCACAACTTCTTTATCCATTTTTTGCTTTCTGGGATATTTACCTGATAATGTAGACGAGCTTCTTGTGAACACAGCCGTCCCAAATATTGGGGTGGCTGTCTGTTTTTGATTTTAATTTCCGTAAGCTATAGGACCATAAGTGGAAGTGCAATAGGCTGTGTTGCTTTGTTTCTCACGTGTTTCAGGAAACACCATACACTTCTCCAGGGTGGCTGCTGGCAATTTACATCCTGCCAATCAGCATAAAAAGGCTCCCTGTTCTCCATATCCTGTCCTAACTTTCTGGATTTTACACTTTTTTCAGATGGCCCTTTTGCCCGGGGGGGCAGTGAGATTTCATTGTAGTGAGGATTTCCTTTACAGGCTTGCTTGGTTGGCCAAAAAGGGCATATGCGTTTTTTCCTGAATATATTCAGGAAAAAACGCATACGCCCTTTTTGGCCATGTGCATCATTGTCGATGTTCTGCCTCTTTTCCTATGCTTTCAGGGCAATTCCAGTCTACCCCCTACAATCGTTTTCCTGAAATTCTGCCCCGCATTCAAGTCCCCTTCGCAGGCTTACTTCAATATATTTTTGGAGGAGAGCTGTCATTTATAACACTGCAGGTTTGTGAATTACAGTGCCCCTGAGCTCCTTTCTTCAACTCGCTTTCTTGTGAGCTGGACACAAAACCAAAGGATTGCTTCAGGCCCTAATCTGTTTTCAGCAGGGCATGCTGAGCCTTTGTTTAATTCCTCTTCCTGGTGGGCAATGAGCGTTACATTTGCTCGTGCAGACACCTACAGCTAGTCTCTCATTGGTTCTCCCTATTCCTGTTCATCTTGCACAGAAATTGCAAGCTGTGCCAAACAGGTGGTTAAAGGCACTGACTCTCCAAGCGGGGAGAGTGTTAGTAAAGCATCTGGAATGGTGAACCCGAGGACCAGGATACGAAAACTGACATGCATTTTAAATCGTTTCCCAATCACACGGTGGACGATACTCTGGGTTTCCCATGCATGTTTTAGCTGGAGGAAGAATCCCTTGAACCTGGAGAGTTGGGACCCATGGAATGGGTACCATGCAGTATGACTTCAAAGGGTCTGCATTTGCTCACCGAAACTCACCAATGCTATCAGCCTGAAGTGTCCAGCCTTATGTCTCAACCAGCTCTGGGTGTAGATGTGGTCAATCCCGGTTGCATCACATGCCCTGAGTGAATTATTTAAGAATTGCTCTCTATTTCACTGTCTTTGTGTTTTGTTTTCGAAATTTATTTTGATAGTGTGATTTATCGGATTTTCACTGCTGCGTTTCGGCCGCTGTACTCACGCTTGATTCTCTTACGCAGACATATATATCCATGGGTTTTAAGATTCTTCCTAGTCAGGTATATTCCTAGGCGTTGAATATGTGGTGTTGAGTCCATTTCGTTGAGCAAGGAGTAGGTCTTGTCTATTACATATTTGGCTTATGGAATGTTATCTGTGCTAATTTCAGTCTCTGGTTTTATGCAGCACCCCAAGGCACCTTTCCCCATAAGCAAGCACTAGTTGGTTTTCTAAATTTGAGACCCTGTTCTGTTTTGTAATTCAGTTCATGTGTAGTCAAGTTTACATTCCGTGTATTAGTGATATCTTATGATGTTTCTTTTTCTGTGTGACGTAGTTCACGTAGAATCACCGTACCTGCATCCACTCACTATGCCGCTATGGGCCTGATGACACAGATTTCATTGCTGAGTGATATTGCATTGTACGTACGTGCCACAACTTCTTTATCCATTTTTTGCTTTCTGGGATATTTACCTGATACTGTAGACGAGCTTCTTGTGAACACAGCCGTCCCAAATATTGGGGTGGCTGTCTGTTTTTGATTTTAATTTCCGTAAGCTATAGCACCATAAGTGGAAGTGCCATAGGCTGTGTTGCTTTGTTTCTTACGTGTTTCAGGAAACACCATACACTTCTCCAGGGTGGCTGCTGGCAATTTACATCCTGCCAATCAGCATAACAAGGCTACCTGTTCCCCATATCCTGTCCTACCTTTCTGGATTTTACACTTTTTTCAGATGGCCCTTTTGCCCGGGGGGCAGTGAGACTTCTTTGTAGTGCAGATTTCCTTTACAGGCTTGCTAGGTTTGCCAAAAAGTGCGTATGCGTTTTTTCCTGAATATATTCAGGAAAAAACGCATACGCCCTTTTTGGCCAAGTGCATCATTGTCGATGTTCTGCCTCTTTTCCTATGCTTTCAGGGCAATTCCAGTCTACCCCCTGCAATCGTTTTCCTGAAATTCTGCCCCGCATTCAAGTCCCCTTCGCAGGCTTACTTCAATATATTTTTGGAGGAGAGCTGTCATTTATAACACTGCAGGTTTGTGAATTACAGTGCCCCTGAGCTCCTTTCTTCAACTCGCTTTCTTGTGAGCTGGACACAAAACCAAAGGATTGCTTCAGGCCCTAATCTGTTTTCAGCAGGGCACGCTGAGCCTTTGTTTAATTCCTCTTCCTGGTGGGCAATGAGCATTACATTTGCTCGTGCAGACACCTACAGCTAGTCTCTCATTGGTTCTCCCTATTCCTGTTCATCTTGCACAGAAATTGCAAGCTGTGCCAAACAGGTGTTTAAAGACACTGACTCTCCAAGCGGGGAGAGTGTTAGTAAAGCATCTGGAATGGTGAACCCGAGGACCAGGATACGAAAACTGAGATGCATTTTAAATCGTTTCCCAATCACATGGTGGACGATACTCTGGGTTTCCCATGCATGTTTTAGCTGGAGGAAGAATCCCTTGAACCTGGAGAGTTGGGACCCATGGAATGGGTACCATGCAGTATGACTTCAAAGGGTCTGCCTTTGCTCACCGAAACTCACCAATGCTATCAGCCTGAAGTGTCCAGCCTTATGTCTCAACCAGCTCTGGGTGTAGATGTGGTCAATCCCGGTTGCATCACATGCCCTGAGTGAATTATTTAAGAATTGCTCTCTATTTCACTGTCTTTGTGTTTTGTTTTCGAAATTTATTTTTATAGTGGGATTTATCGGATTTTCACTGCTGCGTTTCGGCCGCTGTACTCACGCTTGATTCTCTTACGGAGACATATATATCCATGGGTTTTAAGATTCTTCCTAGTCAGGTATATTCCTAGGCGTTGAATATGTGGTGTTGAGTCCATTTCGTTGAGCAAGGAGTAGGTCTTGTCTATAACATATTTGGCTTATGGAATGTTATCTGTGCTAATTTCAGTCTCTGGTTTTATGCAGCACCCCAAGGCACCTTTCCCCATAAGCAAGCACTAGTTGGTTTTCTAAATTTGAGACCCTGTTCTGTTTTGTAATTCAGTTCATGTGTAGTCAAGTTTACATTCCGTGTATTAGTGATATCTTATGATGTTTCTTTTTCTGTGTGACGTAGTTCACGTAGAATCACCGTACCTGCATCCACTCACTATGCCGCTACGGGCCTGATGACACAGATTTCATTGCTGAGTGATATTGCATTGCACGTACGTGCCACAACTTCTTTATCCATTTTTGCTTTCTGGGATATTTACCTGATACTGTAGACGAGCTTCTTGTGAACACAGCCGTCCCAAATATTGGGTTGGCTGTCTGTTTTTGATTTTAATTTCCGTAAGCTATAGGACCATAAGTGGAAGTGCCATAGGCTGTGTTGCTTTGTTTCTTACGTGTTTCAGGAAACACCATACACTTCTCCAGGGTGGCTGCTGGCAATTTACATCCTACCAATCAGCATAACAAGGCTCCCTGTTCTCCATATCCTGTCCTACCTTTCTGGATTTTACACTTTTTTCAGATGGCCCTTTTGCCCGGGGGGGCAGTGAGATTTCATTGTAGTGCAGATTTCCTTTACAAGCTTGCTTGGTTGGCCAAAAAGGGCGTATGCGTTTTTTCCTGAATATATTCAGGAAAAAACGCATACGCTCTTTTTGGCCAAGTGCATCATTGTCGACGTTGTACCTCTTTTCCTATGCTTTCAGGGCAATTCCAGTCTACCCCCTGCAATCGTTTTCCTGAAATTCAGCCCCGCTTTCAAGTCCCCTTCGCAGGCTTACTTCAATATATTTTTGGAGGATAGCTGTCATTTATAACTCTGCAGGTTTGTGAAGTACAGTGCCCCTGAGATCCTTTCTTCAACTCGCTTTCTTGTGAGCTGGGCACAAAACCGCAGGATTGCTTCAGGCCCTAATCTGTTTCCAGCAGGGCACGCTGAGCCTTTGTTTAATTCCTCTTCCTGGTGGGCAATGAGCGTTACATTTGCCCGTGCAGACACCTACAGCTAGTCTCTCATTGGTTCTCCCTATTCCTGTTCATCTTGCACAGAAATTGCAAGCTGTGCGAAACAGGAGGTTAAAGGCACTGACTCTCCAAGCGGGGAGAGTGTTAGTAAAGCATCTGGAATGGTGAACCCGAGGACCAGGATACGAAAACTGAGATGCATTTGAAATCATTTCCCAATCACACGGTGGACGATACTCTGGGTTTCCCATGCATGTTTTAGCTGGAGGACGAATCCCTTGAACCTGGAGAGTTGGGACCCATGGAATGGGTACCATGCAGTATGACTTCAAAGGGTCTGCATTTGCTCACCGAAACTCACCAATGCTATCAGCCTGAAGTGTCCAGCCTTATGTCTCAACCAGCTCTGTGTGTAGATGTGGTCAATCCCGGTTGCATCACATGCCCTGAGTGAATTATTTAAGAATTGCTCTCTATTTCACTGTCTTTGTGTTTTGTTTTCGAAATTTATTTTGATAATGGGATTTATCGGATTTTCACTGCTGCGTTTCGGCCGCTGTACACACGCTTGATTCTCTTACGGAGACATATATATCCATGGGTTTTAAGATTCTTCCTAGTCAAGTATATTCCTAGGCGTTGAATATGTGGTGTTGGGTCCATTTCGTTGAGCAAGGAGTAGGTCTTGTCTATTACATATTTGGCTTATGGAAAGTTATCTGTGCTAATTTCAGTCTCTGGTTTTATGCAGCACCCCAAGGCACCTTTCCCCATAAGCAAGCACTAGTTGGTTTTCTAAATTTGAGACCCTGTTCTGTTTTGTAATTCAGTTCATGTGTAGTCAAGTTTACATTCCGTGTATTAGTGATATCTTATGATGTTTCTTTTTCTGTGTGACGTAGTTCACGTAGAATCACCATACCTGCATCCACTCACTATGCCGCTACGGGCCTGATGACACAGATTTCATTGCTGAGTGATATTGCTTTGTACGTACGTGCCACAACTTCTTTATCCATTTTTTGCTTTCTGGGATATTTACCTGATAATGTAGACGAGCTTCTTGTGAACACAGCCATCCCAAATATTGGGGTGGCTGTCTGTTTTTGATTTTAATTTCCGTAAGCTATAGGACAATAAGTGGAAGTGCCATAGGCTGTGTTGCTTTGTTTCTCACGTGTTTCAGGAAACACCATACACTTCTCCAGGGTGGCTGCTGGCAATTTACATCCTGCCAATCAGCATAAAAAGGCTCCCTGTTCTCCATATCCTGTCCTAACTTTCTGGATTTTACACTTTTTTCAGATGGCCCTTTTGCCCGGGGGGGCAGTGAGATTTCATTGTAGTGAGGATTTCCTTTACAGGCTTGCTTGGTTGGCCAAAAAGGGCATATGCGTTTTTTCCTGAATATATTCAGGAAAAAACGCATACGCCCTTTTTGGCCAAGTGCATCATTGTCGACGTTGTGCCTCTTTTCCTATGCTTTCAGGGCAATTCCAGTCTACACCCTGCAATCGTTTTCCTGAAATTCTGCCCCACTTTCAAGTCCCCTTCGCAGGCTTACTTCAATATATTTTTGGAGGATAGCTGTCATTTATAACTCTGCAGGTTTGTGAAGTACAGTGCCCCTGAGCTCCTTTCTTCAACTCGCTTTCTTGTGAGCGGGGCACAAAACCGCAGGATTGCTTCAGGCCCTAAAATGTTTTCAGCAGGGCACGCTGAGCTTTTGTTTAATTCCTCTTCCTGGTCGGCAATGAGCGTTACATTTGCCCGTGCAGACACCTACAGCTAGTCTCTCATTGGTTCTCCCTATTCCTGTTCATCTTGCACAGAAATTGCAAGCTGTGCCAAACAGGAGGTTAAAGGCACTGACTCTCCAAGCGGGGAGAGTGTTAGTAAAGCATCTGGAATGGTGAACCCGAGGACCAGGATACGAAAACTGAGATGCATTTTAAATCGTTTCCCAATCACACGGTAGACGATACTCTGTGTTTCCCATGCATGTTTTAGCTGGAGGAAGAATGCCTTGAACCTGGAGAGTTGGGACCCATGGAATGGGTACCATGCAGTATGACTTCAAAGGGTCTGCATTTGCTCACCGAAACACACCAGTGTTATCAGCCTGAAGTGTCCAGCCTTATGTCTCAACCAGCTCTGGGTGTAGATGTGGTCAATGCCTGTTGCATCACATGCCCTGAGTGAATTATTTAAGAATTGCTCTCTATTTCACTGTCTTTGTGTTTTGTTTTCGAAATTTATTTTGATAATGGGATTTATCGGATTTTCACTGCTGCGTTTCGGCCGCTGTACACACGCTTGATTCTCTTACGGAGACATATATATCCATGGGTTTTAAGATTCTTCCTAGTCAGGTATATTCCTAGGCGTTGAATATGTGGTGTTGGGTCCATTTCGTTGAGCAAGGAGTAGGTCTTGTCTATTACATATTTGGCTTATGGAAAGTTATCTGTGCAAATTTCAGTCTCTGGTTTTATGCAGCACCCCAAGGCACCTTTCTCCATAAGCAAGCACTAGTCAGTTTTCTAAATTTGAGACCCTGTTCTTTTTTGTAATTCAGTTCATGTGTAGTCAAGTTTACATTCCGTGTATTAGTGATATCTTATGATGTTTCTTTTTCTGTGTGACGTAGTTCACGTAGAATCACTGTACCTGCATCCACTCACTATGCCGCTACGGGCCTGATGACACAGATTTCATTGCTGAGTGATATTGTATTGTACGTACGTGCCACAACTTCTTTATCCATTTTTTGCTTTCTGGGATATTTACCTGATACTGTAGACGAGCTTCTTGTGAACACAGCCGTCCCAAATATTTGGGTGGCTGTCTGTTTTTGATTTTAATTTCTGTAAGCTATAGGACCATAAGTGGAAGTGCCATAGGCTGTGTTG
Organism: Phocoena phocoena; assembly: GCF_963924675.1. Taxonomy (NCBI): domain Eukaryota; kingdom Metazoa; phylum Chordata; class Mammalia; order Artiodactyla; family Phocoenidae; genus Phocoena; species Phocoena phocoena. The sequence goes on along the minus strand of NW_027077598.1, from coordinate 856,351 downwards.
CTTTGTTTCTTACGTGTTTCAGGAAACAACATACACTTCTCCAGGGTGGCTGCTGGCAATTTACATCCTGCCAATCAACATAACAAGGCTCCCTGTTCTCCATATCCTGTCCTACCTTTCTGGATTTTACACTTTTTTTCAGATGGCCCTTTTGCCCGGGGGGGCAGTGAGATTTCATTGTAGTGCAGATTTCCTTTACAGGCTTGCTTGGTTGGCCAAAAAGGGCGTATGCATTTTTTCCTGAATATATTCAGGAAAAAACGCATACGCCCTTTTTGGCCAAGTGCATCATTGTCGACGTTCTGCCTCTTTTCCTATGCTTTCAGGGCAATTCCAGTCTACCCCCTGCAATCGTTTTCCTGAAATTCTGCCCCGCTTTCAAGTCCCCTTCGCAGGCTTACTTCAATATATTTTTGGAGGATAGCTGTCATTTATAACTCTGCAGGTTTGTGAATTACAGTGCCCCTGAGCTCCTTTCTTCCACTCGCTTTCTTGTGAGCTGGGCACAAAACGGCAGCATTGCTTCAGGCCCTAATCTGTTTCCGGCAGGGCACGTTGAGCCTTTGATTAATTCCTCTTCCTGGTGGGCAATGAGCGTTACATTTGCCCGTGCAGACACCTACAGCTAGTCTCTCATTGGTTCTCCCTATTCCTGTTCATCTTGCACAGAAATTGCAAGCTGTGCCAAAGAGGACGTTAAAGGCACTGACTCTCCATGCGGGGAGAGTGTTAGTAAAGCATCTGGAATGGTGAACCCGAAGACCAGGATTCGAAAACTGAGATGCATGTTAAATCGTTTCCCAATCACACGGGAGGCGATACTCTGTGTTTCCCATGCATGTTTTAGCTGGAGGAAGAATGACTTGAACCTGAAGAGTTGGGACCCATGGAATGGGTACCATGCAGTATGACTTCAAAGGGTCTGCATTTGCTCACCGAAACTCACCAATGCTATCAGCCTGAAGTGTCCAGCCTTATGTCTCAACCAGCTCTGGGTGTAGATGTGGTCAATCCCGGTTGCATCACATGCCCTGAGTGAATTATTTAAGAATTGGTCTCTATTTCACTGTCTTTGTGTTTTGTTTTCGAAATTTATTTTGATAATGGGATTTTTCGGATTTTCACTGCTGCGTTTCGGCCGCTGTACACACGCTTGATTCTCTTACGGAGACATATATTTCCATGGGTTTTAAGATTCTTCCTAGTCAGGTATATTCCTAGGCGTTGAATATGTGGTGTTGGGTCCATTTCGTTGAGCAAGGAGTAGGTCTTGTCTATTACATATTTGGCTTATGGAAAGTTATCTGTGCTAATTTCAGCCTCTGGTTTTATGCAGCACCCCAAGCCACCTTTCCCCATAAGCAAGCACTAGTTGGTTTTCTAAATTTGACACCCTGTTCTGTTTTGTAATTCAGTTCATGTGTAGTCAAGTTTACATTCCGTGTATTAGTGATATCTTATGATGTTTCTTTTTCTGTGTGACGTAGTTCACGTAGAACCACCGTACCTGCATCCACTCACTATGCCGCTACGGGCCTGATGACGCAGATTTCATTGCTGAGTGATATTGCATTGTACGTACGTGCCACAACTTCTTTATCCATTTTTTGCTTTCTGGGATATTTACCTGATACTGTAGACGAGCTTCTTGTGAACACAGCCGTCCCAAATATTGGGGTGGCTGTCTGTTTTCGATTTTAATTTCCGTAAGCTATAGGACCATAAGTGGAAGTGCAATAGGCTGTGTTGCTTTGTTTCTTACGTGTTTCAGGAAACACCATACACTTCTCCAGGGTGGCTGCTGGCAATTTACATCCTGCCAATCAGCATAACAAGGCTCCCTGTTCTCCATATCCTGTCCTACCTTTCTGGATTTTACACTTTTTACAGATGGCTCTTTTGCCCGGGGGGCAGTGAGACTTCATTGTAGTGCAGATTTCCTTTACAGGCTTGCTTGGTTGGCCAAAAAGGGCGTATGCGTTTTTTCCTGAATATATTCAGGAAAAAACGCATACGCCCTTTTTGGCCAAGTGCTTCATTGTCGATGTTCTGCCTCTTTTCCTATGCTTTCAGGGCAATTCCAGTCTACCCCCTGCAATCGTTTTCCTGAAATTCTGCCGGGCTTTCAAGTCCCCTTCGCAGGCTTACTTCAATATATTTTTGGAGGAGAGCTGTCATTTATAACTCTGCAGGTTTGTGAAGTACAGTGCCTCTGAACTCCTTTCTTCAACTCGCTTTCTTGTGAGCTGGGCACAAAACCGCAGGATTGCTTCAGGCCCTAATCTGTTTCCAGCAGGGCACACTGAGCCTTTGTTTAATTCCTCTTCCTGGTGGGCAATGAGCGTTACATTTGCCCGTGCAGATACCTACAGCTAGTCTCTCATTGGTTCTCCCTATTCCTGTTCATCTTGCACAGAAATGGCAAGCTGTGCCAAACAGGAGGTTAAAGGCACTGACTCTCCAAGCGGGGAGAGTGTTAGTAAAGCATCTGGAATGGTGAACCCGAGGACCAGGATTCGAAAACTGAGATGCATTTTAAATCGTTTCCCAATCACACGGTAGACGATACTCTGTGTTTCCCATACATGTTTTAGCTGGAGGTAGAATGACTTGAACCTGAAGAGTTGGGACCCATGGAATGGGTACCATGCAGTATGACTTCAAAGGGTCTGCATTTGCTCACCGAAACTCACCAATGCTATCAGCCTGAAGTGTCCAGCCTTATGTCTCAACCAGCTCTGGGTGTAGATGTGGTCAATCCCGGTTGCATCACATGCCCTGAGTGAATTATTTAAGAATTGGTCTCTATTTCACTGTCTTTGTGTTTTGTTTTCGAAATTTATTTTGATAATGGGATTTTTCGGATTTTCACTGCTGCGTTTCGGCCGCTGTACACACGCTTGATTCTCTTACGGAGACATATATTTCCATGGGTTTTAAGATTCTTCCTAGTCAGGTATATTCCTAGGCGTTGAATATGTGGTGTTGGGTCCATTTCGTTGAGCAAGGAGTAGGTCTTGTCTATTACATATTTGGCTTATGGAAAGTTATCTGTGCTAATTTCAGCCTCTGGTTTTATGCAGCACCCCAAGCCACCTTTCCCCATAAGCAAGCACTAGTTGGTTTTCTAAATTTGACACCCTGTTCTGTTTTGTAATTCAGTTCATGTGTAGTCAAGTTTACATTCCGTGTATTAGTGATATCTTATGATGTTTCTTTTTCTGTGTGACGTAGTTCACGTAGAACCACCGTACCTGCATCCACTCACTATGCCGCTACGGGCCTGATGACGCAGATTTCATTGCTGAGTGATATTGCATTGTACGTACGTGCCACAACTTCTTTATCCATTTTTTGCTTTCTGGGATATTTACCTGATACTGTAGACGAGCTTCTTGTGAACACAGCCGTCCCAAATATTGGGGTGGCTGTCTGTTTTCGATTTTAATTTCCGTAAGCTATAGGACCATAAGTGGAAGTGCAATAGGCTGTGTTGCTTTGTTTCTTACGTGTTTCAGGAAACACCATACACTTCTCCAGGGTGGCTGCTGGCAATTTACATCCTGCCAATCAGCATAACAAGGCTCCCTGTTCTCCATATCCTGTCCTACCTTTCTGGATTTTACACTTTTTACAGATGGCTCTTTTGCCCGGGGGGCAGTGAGACTTCATTGTAGTGCAGATTTCCTTTACAGGCTTGCTTGGTTGGCCAAAAAGGGCGTATGCGTTTTTTCCTGAATATATTCAGGAAAAAACGCATACGCCCTTTTTGGCCAAGTGCTTCATTGTCGATGTTCTGCCTCTTTTCCTATGCTTTCAGGGCAATTCCAGTCTACCCCCTGCAATCGTTTTCCTGAAATTCTGCCGGGCTTTCAAGTCCCCTTCGCAGGCTTACTTCAATATATTTTTGGAGGAGAGCTGTCATTTATAACTCTGCAGGTTTGTGAAGTACAGTGCCTCTGAACTCCTTTCTTCAACTCGCTTTCTTGTGAGCTGGGCACAAAACCGCAGGATTGCTTCAGGCCCTAATCTGTTTCCAGCAGGGCACACTGAGCCTTTGTTTAATTCCTCTTCCTGGTGGGCAATGAGCGTTACATTTGCCCGTGCAGATACCTACAGCTAGTCTCTCATTGGTTCTCCCTATTCCTGTTCATCTTGCACAGAAATGGCAAGCTGTGCCAAACAGGAGGTTAAAGGCACTGACTCTCCAAGCGGGGAGAGTGTTAGTAAAGCATCTGGAATGGTGAACCCGAGGACCAGGATTCGAAAACTGAGATGCATTTTAAATCGTTTCCCAATCACACGGTAGACGATACTCTGTGTTTCCCATACATGTTTTAGCTGGAGGTAGAATGACTTGAACCTGAAGAGTTGGGACCCATGGAATGGGTACCATGCAGTATGACTTCAAAGGGTCTGCATTTGCTCACCGAAACTCACCAATGCTATCAGCCTGAAGTGTCCAGCCTTATGTCTCAACCAGCTCTGGGTGTAGATGTGGTCAATCCCGGTTGCATCACATGCCCTGAGTGAATTATTTAAGAATTGGTCTCTATTTCACTCTCTTTGTGTTTTGTTTTCGAAATTTATTTTGATAATGGGATTTTTCGGATTTTCACTGCTGCGTTTCGGCCGCTGTACACACGCTTGATTCTCTTACGGAGACATATATTTCCATGGGTTTTAAGATTCTTCCTAGTCAGGTATATTCCTAGGCGTTGAATATGTGGTGTTGGGTCCATTTCGTTGAGCAAGGAGTAGGTCTTGTCTATTACATATTTGGCTTATGGAAAGTTATCTGTGCTAATTTCAGCCTCTGGTTTTATGCAGCACCCCAAGCCACCTTTCCCCATAAGCAAGCACTAGTTGGTTTTCTAAATTTGACACCCTGTTCTGTTTTGTAATTCAGTTCATGTGTAGTCAAGTTTACATTCCGTGTATTAGTGATATCTTATGATGTTTCTTTTTCTGTGTGACGTAGTTCACGTAGAATCACCGTACCTGCATCCACTCACTATGCCGCTAAGGGCCTGATGACGCAGATTTCATTGCTGAGTGATATTGCATTGTACGTACGTGCCACAACTTCTTTATCCATTTTTTGCTTTCTGGGATATTTACCTGATACTGTAGACGAGCTTCTTGTGAACACAGCCGTCCCAAATATTGGGGTGGCTGTCTGTTTTCGATTTTAATTTCCGTAAGCTATAGGACCATAAGTGGAAGTGCAATAGGCTGTGTTGCTTTGTTTCTTACGTGTTTCAGGAAACACCATACACTTCTCCAGGGTGGCTGCTGGCAATTTACATCCTGCCAATCAGCATAACAAGGCTCCCTGTTCTCCATATCCTGTCCTACCTTTCTGGATTTTACACTTTTTTCAGATGGCTCTTTTGCCCGGGGGGCAGTGAGACTTCATTGTAGTGCAGATTTCCTTTACAGGCTTGCTTGGTTGGCCAAAAAGGGCATATGCGTTTTATCCTGAATATATCCAGGAAAAAACGCATACGCCCTTTTTGGCCAAGTGCTTCATTGTCGATGTTCTGCCTCTTTTCCTATGCTTTCAGGGCAATTCCAGTCTACCCCCTGCAATCGTTTTCCTGAAATTCTGCCCCGCTTTCAAGTCCCCTTCGCAGGCTTACTTCAATGTATTTTTGGAGGAGAGCTGTCATTTATAACTCTGCAGGTTTGTGAATTACAGTGCCCCTGAGCTCCTTTCTTCAACTCGCTTTCTTGTGAGCTGGACACAAAACCAAAGGATTGCTTCAGGCCCTAATCTGTTTTCGGCAGGGCAGGCTGAGCCTTTGTTTAATTCCTCTTCCTGGTGGGCAATGAACGTTACATTTGCCCGTGCAGACACCTACAGCTAGTCTCTCATTGGTTCTCCCTATTTCTGTTCATCTTGCACAGAAATTGCAAGCTGTGCCAAACAGGAGGTTAAAGGCACTGACTCTCCAAGCGGGGAGAGTGTTAGTAAAGCATCTGGAATGGTGAACCCGAGGACCAGGATACGAAAACTGAGATGCATTTTAAATCGTTTCCCAATCACACGGTGGACGATACTCTGGGTTTCCCAGGCATGTTTTAGCTGGAGGAAGAATCCCTTGAACCTGGAGAGTTGGGACCTATGGAATGGGTACCATGCAGTATGACTTTAAAGGGTCTGCATTTGCTCACCGAAACTCACCAATGCTATCAGGTTGAAGTGTCCAGCCTTATGTCTCAACCAGCTCTGGGTGTAGATGTGGTCAATCCCGGTTGCATCACATGCCCTGAGTGAATTAGTTAAGAATTGCTCTCTATTTCACTGTCTTTGTGTTTTGTTTTCGAAATTTATTTTGATAATGGGATTTATCGGATTTTCACTGCTGCGTTTCGGCCGCTGTACACATGCTTGATTCTCTTACGGAGACATATATATCCATGGGTTTTAAGATTCTTCCTAGTCAGGTATATTCCTAGGCGTTGAATATGTGGTGTTGAGTCCATTTCGTTGAGCAAGGAGTAGGTCTTGTCTATTACATATTTGGCTTATGGAATGTTATCTGTGCTAATTTCAGTCTCTGGTTTTATGCAGCACCCCAACGCACCTTTCCCCATAAGCAAGCACTAGTTGGTTTTCTAAATTTGAGACCCTGTTCTGTTTTGTAACTCACTTCATGTGTAGTCAAGTTTACATTCCGTGTATTAGTGATATCATATGATGTTTCTTTTTCTGTGTGACGTAGTTCACGTAGAATCACCGTACCTGCATCCACTCACTATGCCACTACGGGCCTGATGACACAGATTTCATTGCTGAGTGATATTGCATTGTACGTACGTGCCACAACTTCTTTATCCATTTTTTGCTTTCTGGGATATTTACCTGATACTGTAGACGAGCTTCTTGTGAACACAGCCGTCCCAAATATTGGGGTGGCTGTCTGTTTTTGATTTTAATTTCCGTAAGCTATAAGACCATAAGAGGAAGTGCCATAGGCTGTGTTGCTTTGTTTCTTACGTGTTTCAGGAAACACCATACACTTCTCCAGAGTGGCTGCTGGCAATTTACATCCTGACAATCAGCATAACAAGGCTCCCTGTTCTCCATATCCTGTCCTACCTTTCTGGATTTTACACTTTTTTCAGATGGCCCTTTTGCCCGGGGGGGCAGTGAGATTTCATTGTAGTGCAGATTTCCTTTACAGGCTTGCTTGGTTGGCCAAAAAGGGCGTATGCGTTTTTTCCTGAATATATTCAGGAAAAAACGCATACGCCCCTTTTGGCCAAGTGCATCATTGTCGACGTTCTGCCTCTTTTCCTGTGCTTTCAGGGCAATTCCAGTCTACCCCCTGCAATCGTTTTCCTGAAATTCAGCCCCAATTTCAAGTCCCCTTCGCAGGCTTACTTCAATATATTTTTGGAGTATAGCTGTCATTTATAACTCTGCAGGTTTGTGAAGTACAGTGCCCCTGAACTCCTTTCTTCAACTCGCTTTCTTGTGAGCTGGGCACAAAACCGCAGGATTCCTTCAGGCCCTAATCTGTTTCCAGCAGGACACACTGAGCCTTTGTTTAATTCCTCTTCCTGGTGGGCAATGAGTGTTACATTTGCCCGTGCAGACACCTACAGCTAGTCTCTCATTGGTTCTCCCTATTCCTGTTCATCTTGCACAGAAATGGCAAGCTGTGCCAAACAGGAGGTTAAAGGCACTGACTCTCCAAGCGGGGAGAGTGTTAGTAAAGCATCTGGAATGGTGAACCCGAGGACCAGGATACGAAAACTGAGATGCATTTTAAATCGTTTCCCAATCACACGGTGGACGATACTCTGGGTTTCCCATGCATGTTTTAGCTGGAGGAAGAATACCTTGAACCTGGAGAGTTGGGACCCATGGAATGGGTACCATGCAGTATGACTTCAAAGGGACTGCATTTGCTCACCGAAACTCACCAGTGCTATCAGCCTGAAGTGTCCAGCCTTATATCTCAACCAGCTCTGGGTGTAGATGTGGTCAATCCCGGTTGCATCACATGCCCTGAGTGAATTATTTAACAATTGCTCTCTATTTCACTGTCTTTGTGTTTTGTTTTCGAAATTTATTTTGATAATGGGATTTATCGGATTTTCACTGCTGCGTTTCGGCCACTGTACACACGCTTGATTCTCTTACGGAGACATATATATCCATGTGTTTTAAGATTCTTCCTAGTCAGGTATATTCCTAGGCGTTGAATATGTGGTGTTGGGTCCATTTCGTTGAGCAAGGAGTAGGTCTTGTCTATTACATATTTGGCTTATGGAATGTTATCTGTGCTAATTTCATTCTCTGGTTTTATGCAGCACCCCAAGGCACCTTTCCCCATAAGCAAGCACTAGTTGGTTTTCTAAATTTGAGACCCTGTTCTGTTTTGTAATTCACTTCATGTGTAGTCAAGTTTACATTCCGTGTATTAGTGATATCTTATGATGTTTCTTTTTCTGTGTGACGTAGTTCACGTAGAATCACCGTACCTGCATCCACTCACTATGCCACTACGGGCCTGATGACACAGATTTCATTGCTGAGTGATATTGCATTGCACGTACGTGCCACAACTTCTTTATCCATTTTTTGCTTTCTGGGATATTTACCTGATACTGTAGACGAGCTTCTTGTGAACACAGCCGTCCCAAATATTGGGGTGGCTGTCTGTTTTGATTTTAATTTCCGTAAGCTATAGGACCATAAGTGGAAGTGCCATAGGCTGTGTTGCTTTGTTTCTTACGTGTTTCAGGAAACACCATACACTTCTCCAGGGTGGCTGCTGGCAATTTACATCCTGCCAATCAGCATAACAAGGCTCCCTGTTCTCCATATCCTGTCCTACCTTTCTGGATTTTACACTTTTTTCAGATGGCCCTTTTGCCCGGAGGGGCAGTGAGATTTCATTGTAGTTCAGATTTCCTTTACAGGCTTGCTTGGTTGGCCAAAAAGGGCGTATGCGTTTTTTCCTGAATATATTCAGGAAAAAACGCATACGCCCTTTTTGGCCAAGTGCATCATTGTCGACGTTGTGCCTCTTTTCCTATGCTTTCAGGGCAATTCCAGTCTACCCCCTGCAATCGTTTTCCTGAAATTCAGCCCCGCTTTCAAGTCCCCTTCGCAGGCTTATTTCAATATATTTTTGGAGGATAGCTGTCATTTATAACTCTGCAGGTTTGTGAAGTACAGTGCCCCTGAGCTCCTTTCTTCAACTCGCTTTCTTGTGAGCTGGGCACAAAACCGCAGGATTGCTTCAGGCCCTAATCTGTTTCCAGCTGGGCACACTGAGCCTTTGTTTAATTCCTCTTCCTGGTGGGCAATGAGCGTTACATTTGCCCGTGCAGACACCTACAGCTAGTCTCTCATTGGTTCTCCCTATTCCTGTTCATCTTGCACAGAAATGGCAAGCTGTGCCAAACAGGAGGTTAAAGGCACTGACTCTCCAAGCGGGGAGAGTGTTAGTAAAGCATCTGGAATGGTGAACCCGAGGACCAGGAAACGAAAACTGAGATGCATTTTAAATCATTTCCCAATCACACGGTGGACGATACTCTGGGTTTCCCATGCATGTTTTAGCTGGAGGAAGAATCCCTTGAACCTGGAGAGTTGGGACCCATGGAATGGGTACCATGCAGTATGACTTCAAAGGGTCTGCATTTGCTCACCGAAACTCACCAATGCTATCAGCCTGAAGTGTCCAGCCTTATGTCTCAACCAGCTCTGGGTGTTGATGTGGTCAATCCCGGTTGCATCACATGCCCTGAGTGAATTAGTTAAGAATTGCTCTCTATTTCACTGTCTTTGTGTTTTGTTTTCGAAATTTATTTTGATAATGGGATTTATCGGATTTTCACTGCTGCGTTTCGGCCACTGTACACACGCTTGATTCTCTTACGGAGACATATATATCCATGGGTTTTAAGATTCTTCCTAGTCAGGTATATTCCTAGGCGTTGAATATGTGGTGTTGGGTCCATTTCGTTGAGCAAGGAGTAGGTCTTGTCTATTACATATTTGGCTTATGGAAAGTTATCTGTGCTAATTTCAGTCTCTGGTTTTATGCAGCACCCCAAGGCACCTTTCCCCATAAGCAAGCACTAGTTGGTTTTCTAAATTTGAGACCCTGTTCGGTTTTGTAATTCAGTTCATGTGTAGTCAAGTTTACATTCCGTGTATTAGTGATATCTTATGATGTTTCTTTTTCTGTGTGACGTAGTTCACGTAGAATCACCGTACCTGCATCCACTCACTATGCCGCTACGGGCCTGATGACACAGATTTCATTGCTGAGTGATATTGCATTGTACGTACGTGCCACAACTTCTTTATCCATTTTTTGCTTTCTGGGATATTTACCAGATACTGTAGACGAGCTTCTTGTGAACACAGCCGTCCCAAATATTGGGGTGGCTGTCTGTTTTTGATTTTAATTTCAGTAAGCTATAGGACCATAAGTGGAAGTGCTATAGGCTGTGTTGCTTTGTTTCTTACGTGTTTCAGGAAACACCATACACTTCTCCAGGGTGGCTGCTGGCAATTTACATCCTGCCAATCAGCATAACAAGGCTCCCTGTTCTCCATATCCTGTCCTACATTTCTGGATTTTACACTTTTTTCAGATGGCCCTTTTGCCCGGGGGGGCAGTGAGATTTCATTGTAGTGCAGATTTCCTTTACAGGCTTGCTTGGTTGGCCAAAAAGGGCGTATGCGTTTTTTCCTGAATATATTCAGGAAAAAACGCATACGCCCTTTTTGGCCAAGTGCATCATTGTCGACGTTCTGCCTCTTTTCCTATGCTTTCAGGGCAATTCCAGTCTACCCCCTGCAATCGTTTTCTTGAAATTCAGCCCCGCGTTCAAGTCCCCTTCGCAGGCTTACTTCAATATATTTTTGGAGGATAGCTGTCATTTATAACTCTGCAGGTTTGTGAAGTACAGTGACCCTGAGCTCCTTTCTTCAACTCGCTTTCTTGTGAGCTGGGCACAAAACCGCAGGATTGCTTCAGGCCCTAATCTGTTTCCAGCAGGGCACACTGAGCCTTTGTTTAATTCCTCTTCCTGGTGGGCAATGAGCGTTACATTTGCCCGTGCAGACACCTACAGCTAGTCTCTCATTGGCTCTCCCTATTCCTGTTCATCTTGCACAGAAATGGCAAGCTGTGCCAAACAGGAGGTTAAAGGCACTGACTCTCCAAGCGGAGAGAGTGTTAGTAAAGCATCTGGAATGGTGAACCCGAAGACCAGGATACGAAAACTGAGATGCATTTTAAATCGTTTCCCAATCACACGGTGGACGATACTCTGGGTTTCCCATGCATGTGTTAGCTGGAGGAAGAATGCCTCGAACCTGGAGAGTTGGGACCCATGGAATGGGTACCATGCAGTATGACTTCAAAGGGTCTGCATTTGCTCACCGAAACTCACCAGTGCTATCAGCCAGAAGTGTCCAGGCTTATGTCTCAACCAGCTCTGGGTGTAGATGTGGTCAATCCCGGTTGCATCACATGCCCTGAGTGAATTATTTAAGAATTGCTCTCTATTTCACTGTCTTTGTGTTTTGTTTTCGAAATTTATTTTGATAATGGGATTTATCGGATTTTCACTGCTGCGTTTCGGCCGCTGTACACACCCTTGATTCTCTTACGGAGACATATATATCCATGGGTTTTAAGATTCTTCCTAGTCAGGTATATTCCTAGGCGTTGAATATATGGTGTTGGGTCCATTTCGTTGAGCAAGGAGTAGGTCTTGTCTATTACATATTTGGCTTATGGAAAGTTATCTGTGGTAATTTCAGTCTCTGGTTTTATGCAGCACCCTAAGGCACCTTTCCCCATAAGCAAGCACTAGTTGGTTTTCTAAATTTGAGACCCTGTTCTGTTTTGTAATTCAGTTCATGTGTAGTCAAGTTTACATTCCGTGTATTAGTGATATCTTATGATGTTTCTTTTTCTGTGTGACGTAGTTCACGTAGAATCACCGTACCTGCATCCACTCACTATGCTGCTATGGGCCTGATGACACAGATTTCATTGCTGAGTGATATTGCATTGCACGTACGTGCCACAACTTCTTTATCCATTTTTTGCTTTCTGGGATATTTACCTGATACTGTAGACGAGCGTCTTGTGAACACAGCCGTCCCAAATATTGGGGTGGCTGTCTGTTTTTGATTTTAATTTCCGTAAGCTATAGGACCATAAGTGGAAGTGCCATAGGCTGTGTTGCTTTGTTTCTTACGTGTTTCAGGAAACACCATGCACTTCTCCAGGGTGGCTGCTGGCAATTTACATCCTGCCAATCAGCATAACAAGGCTCCCTGTTCTCCATATCCTGTCCTACATTTCTGGATTTTACACTTTTTTCAGATGGCCCTTTTGCCCGGGGGGGCAGTGAGATTTCATTGTAGTGCAGATTTCCTTTACAGGCTTGCTTGGTTGGCCAAAAAGGGCGTATGCGTTTTTTCCTGAATATATTCAGGAAAAAACGCATACGCCCTTTTTGGCCAAGTGCATCATTGTCGACGTTCTGCCTCTTTTCCTATGCTTTCAGGGCAATTCCAGTCTACCCCCTGCAATCGTTTTCCTGAAATTCAGCCCCGCTTTCAAGTCCCCTTCGCAGGCTTACTTCAATATATTTTTGGAGGATAGCTGTCATTTATAACTCTGCAGGTTTGTGAAGTACAGTGCCCCTGAGCTCCTTTCTTCAACTCGCTTTCTTGTGAGCTGGGCACAAAACCGCAGGATTGCTTCAGGCCCTAATCTGTTTCCAGCAGGGCACACTGAGCCTTTGTTTAATTCCTCTTCCTGGTGGGCAATGAGCGTTACATTTGCCCGTGCAGACACCTACAGCTAGTCTCTCATTGGTTCTCCCTATTCCTGTTCATCTTGCACAGAAATGGCAAGCTGTGCCAAACAGGAGGTTAAAGGCACTGACTCTCCAAGCGGGGAGAGTGTTAGTAAAGCATCTGGAATGGTGAACCCGAGGACCAGGATACGAAAACTGAGATGCATTTTAAATCGTTTCCCAATCACACGGTGGACGATACTCTGGGTTTCCCATGCATGTTTTAGCTGGAGGAAGAATGCCTTGAACCTGGAGAGTTGGGACCCATGGAATTGGTACCATGCAGTATGACTTCAAAGGGTCTGCATTTGCTCACCGAAACTCACCAGTGCTATCAGCCAGAAGTGTCCAGCCTTATGTCTCAACCAGCTCTGGGTGTAGATGTGGTCAATCCCGGTTTCATCACATGCCCTGAGTGAATTATTTAAGAATTGCTCTCTATTTCACTGTCTTTGTGTTTTGTTTTCGAAATTTATTTTGATAATGGGATTTATCGGATTTTCACTGCTGCGTTTCGGCCGCTGTACACACGCTTGATTCTCTTACGGAGACATATATATCCATGGGTTTTAAGATTCTTCCTAGTCAGGTATATTCCTAGGCGTTGAATATGTGGTGTTGGGTCCATTTCGTTGAGCAAGGAGTAGGTCTTGTCTATTACATATTTGGCTTATGGAAAGTTATCTGTGGGAATTTCAGTCTCTGGTTTTATGCAGCACCCCAAGGCACCTTTCCCCATAAGCAAGCACTAGTTGGTTTTCTAAATTTGAGACCCTGTTCTTTTTTGTAATTCAGTTCATGTGTAGTCAAGTTTACATTCCGTGTATTAGTGATATCTTATGATGTTTCTTTTTCTGTGTGACGTAGTTCACATAGAATCACCGTACCTGCATCCACTCACTATGCCGCTACGGGCCTGATGACACAGATTTCATTGCTGAGTGAAATTGCATTGTACGTACGTGCCACAACTTCTTTATCCATTTTTTGCTTTCTGGGATATTTACCTGATACTGTAGACGAGCTTCTTGTGAACACAGCCGTCCCAAATATTGGGGTGGCTGTCTGTTTTTGATTTTAATTTCCGTAAGCTATAGGTCCATAAGTGGAAGTGCCATAGGCTGTGTTGCTTTGTTTCTTACGTGTTTCAGGAAACACCATACACTTCTCCAGGGTGGCTGCTGGCAATTTACATCCTGCCAATCAGCATAACAAGGCTCCCTGTTCTCCATATCCTGTCCTACCTTTCTGGATTTTACACTTTTTTCAGATGGCCCTTTTGCCCGGGCGGGCAGTGAGATTTCATTGTAGTGCAGATTTCCTTTACAGGCTTGCTTGGTTGGCCAAAAAGGGCGTATGCGTTTTTTCCTGAATATATTCAGGAAAAAACGCATACGCCCTTTTTGGCCAAGTGCATCATTGTCGACGTTGTGCCTCTTTTCCTATGCTTTCAGGGCAATTCCAGTCTACCCCCTGCAATCGTTTTCTTGAAATTCAGCCCCGCTTTCAAGTCCCCTTCGCAGGCCTACTTCAATATATTTTTGGAGGATAGCTGTCATTTATAACTCTGCAGGCTTGTGAAGTACAGTGTCCCTGAGCTCCTTTCTTCAACTCGCTTTCTTGTGAGCTGGGCACAAAACCGCAGGATTGCTTCAGGCCCTAATCTGTTTCCAGCAGGGCACACTGAGCCTTTGTTTAATTCCTCTTCCTGGTGGGCAATGAGCGTTACATTTGCCCGTGCAGACACCTACAGCTAGTCTCTCATTGGCTCTCCCTATTCCTGTTCATCTTGCACAGAAATGGCAAGCTGTGCCAAACAGGAGGTTAAAGGCACTGACTCTCCAAGCGGAGAGAGTGTTAGTAAAGCATCTGGAATGGTGAACCCGAAGACCAGGATACGAAAACTGAGATGCATTTTAAATCGTTTCCCAATCACACGGTGGACGATACTCTGGGTTTCCCATGCATGTGTTAGCTGGAGGAAGAATGCCTCGAACCTGGAGAGTTGGGACCCATGGAATGGGTACCATGCAGTATGACTTCAAAGGGTCTGCATTTGCTCACCGAAACTCACCAGTGCTATCAGCCAGAAGTGTCCAGGCTTATGTCTTAACCAGCTCTGGGTGTAGATGTGGTCAATCCCGGTTGCATCACATGCCCTGAGTGAATTATTTAAGAATTGCTCTCTATTTCACTGTCTTTGTGTTTTGTTTTCGAAATTTATTTTGATAATGGGATTTATCGGATTTTCACTGCTGCGTTTCGGCCGCTGTACACACCCTTGATTCTCTTACGGAGACATATATATCCATGGGTTTTAAGATTCTTCCTAGTCAGGTATATTCCTAGGCGTTGAATATGTGGTGTTGGGTCCATTTCGTTGAGCAAGGAGTAGGTCTTGTCTATTACATATTTGGCTTATGGAAAGTTATCTGTGGTAATTTCAGTCTCTGGTTTTATGCAGCACCCTAAGGCACCTTTCCCCATAAGCAAGCACTAGTTGGTTTTCTAAATTTGAGACCCTGTTCTGTTTTGTAATTCAGTTCATGTGTAGTCAAGTTTACATTCCGTGTATTAGTGATATCTTATGATGTTTCTTTTTCTGTGTGACGTAGTTCACGTAGAATCACCGTACCTGCATCCACTCACTATGCTGCTATGGGCCTGATGACACAGATTTCATTGCTGAGTGATATTGCATTGCACGTACGTGCCACAACTTCTTTATCCATTTTTTGCTTTCTGGGATATTTACCTGATACTGTAGACGAGCGTCTTGTGAACACAGCCGTCCCAAATATTGGGGTGGCTGTCTGTTTTTGATTTTAATTTCCGTAAGCTATAGGACCATAAGTGGAAGTGCCATAGGCTGTGTTGCTTTGTTTCTTACGTGTTTCAGGAAACACCATGCACTTCTCCAGGGTGGCTGCTGGCAATTTACATCCTGCCAATCAGCATAACAAGGCTCCCTGTTCTCCATATCCTGTCCTACATTTCTGGATTTTACACTTTTTTCAGATGGCCCTTTTGCCCGGGGGGGCAGTGAGATTTCATTGTAGTGCAGATTTCCTTTACAGGCTTGCTTGGTTGGCCAAAAAGGGCGTATGCGTTTTTTCCTGAATATATTCAGGAAAAAACGCATACGCCCTTTTTGGCCAAGTGCATCATTGTCGACGTTCTGCCTCTTTTCCTATGCTTTCAGGGCAATTCCAGTCTACCCCCTGCAATCGTTTTCCTGAAATTCAGCCCCGCTTTCAAGTCCCCTTCGCAGGCTTACTTCAATATATTTTTGGAGGATAGCTGTCATTTATAACTCTGCAGGTTTGTGAAGTACAGTGCCCCTGAGCTCCTTTCTTCAACTCGCTTTCTTGTGAGCTGGGCACAAAACCGCAGGATTGCTTCAGGCCCTAATCTGTTTCCAGCAGGGCACACTGAGCCTTTGTTTAATTCCTCTTCCTGGTGGGCAATGAGCGTTACATTTGCCCGTGCAGACACCTACAGCTAGTCTCTCATTGGTTCTCCCTATTCCTGTTCATCTTGCACAGAAATGGCAAGCTGTGCCAAACAGGAGGTTAAAGGCACTGACTCTCCAAGCGGGGAGAGTGTTAGTAAAGCATCTGGAATGGTGAACCCGAGGACCAGGATACGAAAACTGAGATGCATTTTAAATCGTTTCCCAATCACACGGTGGACGATACTCTGGGTTTCCCATGCATGTTTTAGCTGGAGGAAGAATGCCTTGAACCTGGAGAGTTGGGACCCATGGAATTGGTACCATGCAGTATGACTTCAAAGGGTCTGCATTTGCTCACCGAAACTCACCAGTGCTATCAGCCAGAAGTGTCCAGCCTTATGTCTCAACCAGCTCTGGGTGTAGATGTGGTCAATCCCGGTTTCATCACATGCCCTGAGTGAATTATTTAAGAATTGCTCTCTATTTCACTGTCTTTGTGTTTTGTTTTCGAAATTTATTTTGATAATGGGATTTATCGGATTTTCACTGCTGCGTTTCGGCCGCTGTACACACGCTTGATTCTCTTACGGAGACATATATATCCATGGGTTTTAAGATTCTTCCTAGTCAGGTATATTCCTAGGCGTTGAATATGTGGTGTTGGGTCCATTTCGTTGAGCAAGGAGTAGGTCTTGTCTATTACATATTTGGCTTATGGAAAGTTATCTGTGGGAATTTCAGTCTCTGGTTTTATGCAGCACCCCAAGGCACCTTTCCCCATAAGCAAGCACTAGTTGGTTTTCTAAATTTGAGACCCTGTTCTTTTTTGTAATTCAGTTCATGTGTAGTCAAGTTTACATTCCGTGTATTAGTGATATCTTATGATGTTTCTTTTTCTGTGTGACGTAGTTCACATAGAATCACCGTACCTGCATCCACTCACTATGCCACTACGGGCCTGATGACACAGATTTCATTGCTGAGTGAAATTGCATTGTACGTACGTGCCACAACTTCTTTATCCATTTTTTGCTTTCTGGGATATTTACCTGATACTGTAGACGAGCTTCTTGTGAACACAGCCGTCCCAAATATTGGGGTGGCTGTCTGTTTTTGATTTTAATTTCCGTAAGCTATAGGTCCATAAGTGGAAGTGCCATAGGCTGTGTTGCTTTGTTTCTTACGTGTTTCAGGAAACACCATACACTTCTCCAGGGTGGCTGCTGGCAATTTACATCCTGCCAATCAGCATAACAAGGCTCCCTGTTCTCCATATCCTGTCCTACCTTTCTGGATTTTACACTTTTTTCAGATGGCCCTTTTGCCCGGGGGGGCAGTGAGATTTCATTGTAGTGCAGATTTCCTTTACAGGCTTGCTTGGTTGGCCAAAAAGGGCGTATGCGTTTTTTCCTGAATATATTCAGGAAAAAACGCATACGCCCTTTTTGGCCAAGTGCATCATTGTCGACGTTGTGCCTCTTTTCCTATGCTTTCAGGGCAATTCCAGTCTACCCCCTGCAATCGTTTTCTTGAAATTCAGCCCCGCTTTCAAGTCCCCTTCGCAGGCCTACTTCAATATATTTTTGGAGGATAGCTGTCATTTATAACTCTGCAGGTTTGTGAAGTACAGTGCCCCTGAGCTCCTTTCTTCAACTCGCTTTCTTGTGAGCTGGGCACAAAACCGCAGGATTGCTTCAGGCCCTAATCTGTTTCCAGCAGGGCACACTGAGCCTTTGTTTAATTCCTCTTCCTGGTGGGCAATGAGCGTTACATTTGCCCGTGCAGACACCTACAGCTAGTCTCTCACTGGCTCTCCCTATTCCTGTTCATCTTGCACAGAAATGGCAAGCTGTGCCAAACAGGAGGTTAAAGGCACTGACTCTCCAAGCGGAGAGAGTGTTAGTAAAGCATCTGGAATGGTGAACCCGAAGACCAGGATACGAAAACTGAGATGCATTTTAAATCGTTTCCCAATCACACGGTGGACGATACTCTGGGTTTCCCATGCATGTGTTAGCTGGAGGAAGAATGCCTCGAACCTGGAGAGTTGGGACCCATGGAATGGGTACCATGCAGTATGACTTCAAAGGGTCTGCATTTGCTCACCGAAACTCACCAGTGCTATCAGCCAGAAGTGTCCAGGCTTATGTCTCAACCAGCTCTGGGTGTAGATGTGGTCAATCCCGGTTGCATCACATGCCCTGAGTGAATTATTTAAGAATTGCTCTCTATTTCACTGTCTTTGTGTTTTGTTTTCGAAATTTATTTTGATAATGGGATTTATCGGATTTTCACTGCTGCGTTTCGGCCGCTGTACACACCCTTGATTCTCTTACGGAGACATATATATCCATGGGTTTTAAGATTCTTCCTAGTCAGGTATATTCCTAGGCGTTGAATATGTGGTGTTGAGTCCATTTCGTTGAGCAAGGAGTAGGTCTTGTCTATTACATATTTGGCTTATGGAATGTTATCTGTGCTAATTTCAGTCTCTGGTTTTATGCAGCACCCCAACGCACCTTTCCCCATAAGCAAGCACTATTTGGTTTTCTAAATTTGAGACCCTGTTCTGTTTTGTAATTCAGTTCATGTGTAGTCAAGTTTACATTCCGTGTATTAGTGATATCTTATGATGTTTCTTTTTCTGTGTGACGTAGTTCACGTAGAATCACCGTACCTGCATCCACTCACTATGCCGCTACGGGCCTGATGACACAGCTTTCATTGCTGAGTGATATTCCATTGCACGTACGTGCCACAACTTCTTTATCCATTTTTTGCTTTCTGGGATATTTACGTGATACTGTAGACGAGCTTCTTGTGAACACAGCCGTCCCAAATATTGGGGTGGCTGTCTGTTTTTGATTTTAATTTCCGTAAGCTATAGGACCATAAGTGGAAGTGCCATAGGCTGTGTTGCTTTGTTTCTTACGTGTTTCAGGAAACACCATACACTTCTCCATGGTGGCTGCTGGCAATTTACATCCTGCCAATCAGCATAACAAGGCTCCCTGTTCTCCATATCCTGTCCCACCTTTCTGGATTTTACACTTTTTTCAGATGGCCCTTTTGCCCAGGGGGGGCAGTGAGATTTCATTGTAGTGCAGATTTCCTTTACATGCTTGCTTGGTTGGCCAAAAAGGGCGTATGCGTTTATTCCTGAATATATTCAGGAAAAAACGCATACGCCCTTTTTGGCCAAGTGCGTCATTGCCGACGTTGTGCCTCTTTTCCTATGCTTTCAGGGCAATTCCAGTCTACCCCCTGCAATCGTTTTCCTGAAATTCAGCCCCGCTTTCAAGTCCCCTTCGCAGGCTTACTTCAATATATTTTTGGAGGATAGCTGTCATTTATAACTCTGCAGGTTTGTGAAGTACAGTGCCCCTGAGCTCCTTTCTTCAACTCGCTTTCTTGTGAGCTGGGCACAAAACCGCAGGATTGCTTCAGGCCCTAATCTGTTTCCAGCAGGGCACACTGAGCCTTTGTTTAATTCCTCTTCCTGGTGGGCAATGTGCGTTACATTTGCCCGTGCACACACCTACAGCTAGTCTCTCATTGGTTCTCCCTATTCCTGTTCATCTTGCACAGAAATTGCAAGCTGTGCGAAACAGGAGGTTAAAGGCACTGACTCTCCAAGCGGGGAGAGTGTTAGTAAAGCATCTGGAATGGTGAACCCGAGGACCAGGATACGAAAACTGAGATGCATTTTAAATCGTTTCCCAATCACACGGTGGACGATAATCTGGGTTTCCCATGCATGTTTTAGCTCGAGGGAGAATGCCTTGAACCTGGAGAGTTGGGACCCATGGAATGGGTACCATGCAGTATGACTTCAAAGGGTCTGCATTTGCTCACCGAAACTCACCAATGCTATCAGCCTGAAGTGTCCAGCCTTATGTCTCAACGAGCTCTGGGTGTAGATGTGGTAAATCCCGGTTGCATCACATGCCCTGAGTGAATTATTTAAGAATTGCTCTCTATTTCACTGTCTTTTTGTTTTGTTTTCGAAATTTATTTTGATAATGGGATTTATCGGATTTTCCCTGCTGCGTTTCGGCCGCTGTACACACGCTTGATTCTCTTACGGAGACATATATTTCCATGGGTTTTAAGATTCTTCCTAGTCAGGTATATTCCTAGGCGTTGAATATGTGGTGTTGGGTCCATTTCGTTGAGCAAGGAGTAGGTCTTGTCTATTACATATTTGGCTTATGGAAAGTTATCTGTGCTAATTTCAGTCTCTGGTTTTATGCAGTACCACAAGGCACCTTTCTCCATAAGCAAGCACTAGTCGGTTTTCTAAATTTGAGACCCTGTTCTGTTTTGTAATTCAGTTCATGTGTAGTCAAGTTTACATTCCGTGTATTAGTGATATCTTATGATGTTTCTTTTTCTGTGTGACGTAGTTCACGTAGAATCACCGTACCTGCATCCACTCACTATGCCGCTACGGGCCTGATGACACAGATTTCATTGCTGAGTGATATTGCATTGTACGTACGTGCCACAACTTCTTTATCCATTTTTTGCTTTCTGGGATATTTACCTGATACTGTAGACGAGCTTCTTGTGAACACAGCCGTCCCAAATATTGAGGTGGCTGTCTGTTTTTGATTTTAATTTCTGTAAGCTATAGGACCATAAGTGGAAGTGCCATAGGCTGTGTTGCTTTGTTTCTTACGTGTTTCAGGAAACACCGTACACTTCTCCAGGGTGGCTGCTGGCAATTTACATCATGCCAATCAGCATAACAAGGCTCCCTGTTCTCCATATCCTGTCCTACCTTTCTGGATTTTACACTTTTTTCAGATGGCCCTTTTGCCCGGGGGGGCAGTGAGATTTCATTGTAGTGCAGATTTCCTTTACAGGCTTGCTTGGTTGGCCAAAAAGGGCGTATGCGTTTTTTCCTGAATATATTCAGGAAAAAACGCATACGCCCTTTTTGGCCAAGTGCATCATTGTCGACGTTGTGCCTCTTTTCCTATGCTTTCAGGGCAATTCCAGTCTACCCCCTGCAATCGTTTTCCTGAAATTCAGCCCCGCTTTCAAGTCCCCTTCGCAGGCTTACTTCAATATATTTTTGGAGGATAGCTGTCATTTATAACTCTGCAGGTTTGTGAAGTACAGTGTCCCTGAGCTCCTTTCTTCAACTCGCTTTCTTGTGAGCTGGGCACAAAACCGCAGGATTGCTTCAGGCCCTAATCTGTTTCCGGCAGGGCACACTGAGCCTTTGTTTAATTCCTCTTCCTGGTGGGCAGGGAGCGTTACATTTGCCCGTGCAGACACCTAGAGCTAGTCTCTCATTGGTTCTCCCTATTCCTGTTCATCTTGCACAGAAATGGCAAGCTGTGCCAAAGAGGAGGTTAAAGGCACTGACTCTCCAAGCGGGGAGAGTGTTAGTAAAGCATCTGGAATGGTGAACCCGAGGACGAGGAAACGAAAACTGAGATGCATTTTAAATCATTTCCCAATCACACGGTGGACGATACTCTGGGTTTCCCATGCATGTTTTAGCTGGAGGAAGAATCCCTTGAACCTGGAGAGTTGGGACCCATGGAATGGGTACCATGCAGTATGACTTCAAAGGGTCTGCATTTGCTCACCGAAACTCACCAATGCTATCAGCCTGAAGTGTCCAGCCTTATGTCTCAACCAGCTCTGGGTGTTGATGTGGTCAATCCCAGTTGCATCACATGCCCTGAGTGAATTAGTTAAGAATTGCTCTCTATTTCACTGTCTTTGTGTTTTGTTTTCGAAATTTATTTTGATAATGGGATTTATCGGATTTTCACTGCTGCGTTTCGGCCGCTGTACACACGCTTGATTCTCTTACGGAGACATATATATCCATGGGTTTTAAGATTCTTCCTAGTCAGGTATATTCCTAGGCGTTGAATATGTGGTGTTGGGTCCATTTCGTTGAGCAAGGAGTAGGTCTTCTCTATTACATATTTGGCTTATGGAAAGTTATCTGTGCTAATTTCAGTCTCTGGTTTTATGCAGCACCCCAAGGCACCTTTCCCCATAAGCAAGCACTAGTTGGTTTTCTAAATTTGAGACCCTGTTCTGTTTTGTAATTCAGTTCATGTGTAGTCAAGTTTACATTCCGTGTATTAGTGATATCTTATGATGTTTCTTTTTCTGTGTGACGTAGTTCACGTAGAATCACCGTACCTGCATCCACTCACTATGCCACTACGGGCCTGATGACACAGATTTCATTGCTGAGTGATATTGCATTGTACGTACGTGCCACAACTTCTTTATCCATTTTTTGCTTTCTGGGATATTTACCAGATACTGTAGACGAGCTTCTTGTGAACACAGCCGTCCCAAATATTGGGGTGGCTGTCTGTTTTTGATTTTAATTTCCGTAAGCTATAGGACCATAAGTGGAAGTGCCATAGGCTGTGTTGCTTTGTTTCTTACGTGTTTCAGGAAACACCATACACTTCTCCAGGGTGGCTGCTGGCAATTTACCTCCTGCCAATCAGCATAACAAGGCTCCCTGTTCTCCATATCCTGTCCTACCTTTCTGGATTTTACACTTTTTTCAGATGGCCCTTTTGCCTGGGGGGGCAGTGAGATTTCATTGTAGTGCAGATTTCCTTTACAGGCTTGCTTGGTTGGCCAAAAAGAGCGTATGCGTTTTTTCCTGAATATATTCAGGAAAAAACGCATACGCCCTTTTTGGCCAAGTGCATCATTGTCGACGTTCTGCCTCTTTTCCTATGCTTTCAGGGCAATTCCAGTCTACCCCCTGCAATCGTTTTCTTGAAATTCAGCCCCGCTTTCAAGTCCCCTTCGCAGGCTTACTTCAATATATTTTTGGAGGATAGCTGTCATTTATAACTCTGCAGGTTTGTGAAGTACAGTGCCCCTGAGCTCCTTTCTTCAACTCGCTTTCTTGTGAGCTGGGCACAAAACCGCAGGATTGCTTCAGGCCCTAATCTGTTTCCAGCAGGGCACACTGAGCCTTTGTTTAATTCCTCTTCCTGGTGGGCAATGAGCGTTACATTTGCCCGTGCAGACACCTACAGCTAGTCTCTCATTGGTTCTCCCTATTCCTGTTCATCTTGCACAGAAATTGCAAGCTGTGCGAAACAGGAGGTTAAAGGCACTGACTCTCCAAGCGGGGAGAGTGATAGTAAAGCATCTGGAATGGTGAACCCGAGGACCAGGATTCGAAAACTGAGATGCATTTTAAATCGTTTCCCAATCACACGGGAGACGATACTCTGTGTTTCCCATGCATGTTTTAGCTGGAGGAAGAATGACTTGAACCTGAAGAGTTGGGACCCATGGAATGGGTACCATGCAGTATGACTTCAAAGGGTCTGCATTTGCTCACCGAAACTCACCAGTGCTATCAGCCAGAAGTGTCCAGCCTTATGTCTCAACCAGCTCTGGGTGTAGATGTGGTCAATCCCGGTTGCATCACATGCCCTGAGTGAATTATTTAAGAATTGCTCTTTATTTCACTGTCTTTGTGTTTTGTTTTCGAAATTTATTTTGATAATGGGATTTATCGGATTTTCACTGCTGCATTTCCGCCCCTGTACACACGCTTGATTCTCTTAGGGAGACATATATATCCATGGGTTTTAAGATTCTTCCTAGTCAGGTATATTCTTAGGCGTTGAATATGTGGTGTTGAGTCCATTTCGTTGAGCAAGGAGTAGGTTCTGTCTGTTACATATTTGGCTTATGGAATGTTATCTGTGCTAATGTCAGTCTCTGGTTTTATGCAGCACCCCAACGCACCTTTCCCCATAAGCAAGCACTAGTTGGTTTTCTAAATTTGAGACCCTGTTCTTTTTTGTAATTCAGTTCATGTGTAGTCAAGTTTACATTCCGTGTATTAGTGATATCTTATGATGTTTCTTTTTCTGTGTGACGTAGTTCACATAGAATCACCGTACCTGCATCCACTCACTATGCCGCTACGGGCCTGATGACACAGATTTCATTGCTGAGTGATATTGCATTGTACGTACGTGCCACAACTTCTTTATCCATTTTTTGCTTTCTGGGATATTTAGCTGATAATGTAGACGAACTTCTTGTGAACACAGCCGTCCAAAATATTGGGGTGGCTGTCTGTTTTTGATTTTAATTTCCGTAAGCTATAGGACCATAAGTGGAAGTGCCATAGGCTGTGTTGCTTTGTTTCTTACGTGTTTCAGGAAACACCATACACTTCTCCAGGGTGGCTGCTGGCAATTTACATCCTGCCAATCAGCATAACAAGGCTCCCTGTTCTCCATATCCTGTCCTACATTTCTGGATTTTACACTTTTTTCATATGGCCCTTTTGCCCGGAGGAGCAGTGAGATTTCATTGTAGTGCAGATTTCCTTTACAGGCTTGCTTGGTTGGCCAAAAAGGGTGTATGCGTTTTTTCCTGAATATATTCAGGAAAAAACGCATACGCCCTTTTTGGCCAAGTGCATCATTGTCGACGTTGTGCCTCTTTTCCTATGCTTTCAGGGCAATTCCAGTCTACCCCCTGCAATCGTTTTCCTGAAATTCAGCCCCGCTTTCAAGTCCCCTTCGCAGGCTTACTTCAATATATTTTTGGAGGATAGCTGTCATTTATAACTCTGCAGGTTTGTGAAGTACAGTGCCCCTGAGCTCCTTTCTTCAACTCGCTTTCTTGTGAGCTGGGCACAAAACCGCAGGATTGCTTCAGGCCCTAATCTGTTTCCAGCAGGGCACACTGAGCCTTTGTTTAATTCCTCTTCCTGGTGGGCAATGAGCGTTACATTTGCCCGTGCAGACACCTACAGCTAGTCTCTCATTGGTTCTCCCTATTCCTGTTCATCTTGCACAGAAATTGCAAGCTGTGCGAAACAGGAGGTTAAAGGCACTGACTCTCCAAGCGGGGAGAGTGATAGTAAAGCATCTGGAATGGTGAACCCGAGGACCAGGATACGAAAACTGAGATGCATTTTAAATCATTTCCCAATCACACGGTGGACGATAATCTGGGTTTCCCATGCATGTTTTAGCTGGAGGAAGAATGCCTTGAACCTGGAGAGTTGGGACCCATGGAATGGGTACCATGCAGTATGACTTCAAAGGGTCTGCATTTGCTCACCGAAACTCACCAATGCTATCAGCCTGAAGTGTCCAGCCTTATGTCTCAACCAGCTGTGGGTGTAGATGTGGTCAATCCCGGTTGCATCACATGCCCTGAGTGAATTATTTAAGAATTGCTCTCTATTTCACTGTCTTTGTGTTTTGTTTTCAAAATTTATTTTGATAATGGGATTTATCGGATTTTCACTGCTGCGTTTCGGCCGCTGTACACACGCCTGATTCTCTTACGGAGACATATATATCCATGGGTTTTAAGATTCTTCCTAGTCAGGTATATTCCTAGGCGTTCAATATGTGGTGTTGAGTCCATTTCGTTGAGCAAGGAGTAGGTCTTGTCTATTACATATTTGGCTTATGGAATGTTATCTGTGCTAATTTCAGTCTCTGGTTTTATGCAGCACCCCAACGCACCTTTCCCCATAAGCAAGCACTAGTTGGTTTTCTAAATTTGAGACCCTGTTCTGTTTTGTAATTCAGTTCATGTGTAGTCAAGTTTACATTCCGTGTATTAGTGATATCTTATGATGTTTCTTTTTCTGTGTGACGTAGTTCACGTAGAATCACCGTACCTGCATCCACTCACTATGCCGCTACGGGCCTGATGACACAGATTTCATTGCTGAGTGATATTGCATTGCACGTACGTGCCACAACTTCTTTATCCATTTTTTGCTTTCTGGGATATTTACCTGATACTGTAGACGAGCTTCTTGTGAACACAGCCGTCCCAAATATTGAGGTGGCTGTCTGTTTTTGATTTTAATTTCTGTAAGCTATAGGACCATAAGTGGAAGTGCCATAGGCTGTGTTGCTTTGTTTCTTACGTGTTTCAGGAAACACCGTACACTTCTCCAGGGTGGCTGCTGGCAATTTACATCATGCCAATCAGCATAACAAGGCTCCCTGTTCTCCATATCCTGTCCTACCTTTCTGGATTTTACACTTTTTTCAGATGGCCCTTTTGCCCGGGGGGGCAGTGAGATTTCATTGTAGTGCAGATTTCCTTTACAGGCTTGCTTGGTTGGCCAAAAAGGGCGTATGCGTTTTTTCCTGAATATATTCAGGAAAAAACGCATACGCCCTTTTTGGCCAAGTGCATCATTGTCGACGTTGTGCCTCTTTTCCTATGCTTTCAGGGCAATTCCAGTCTACCCCCTGCAATCGTTTTCCTGAAATTCAGCCCCGCTTTCAAGTCCCCTTCGCAGGCTTACTTCAATATATTTTTGGAGGATAGCTGTCATTTATAACTCTGCAGGTTTGTGAAGTACAGTGTCCCTGAGCTCCTTTCTTCAACTCGCTTTCTTGTGAGCTGGGCACAAAACCGCAGGATTGCTTCAGGCCCTAATCTGTTTCCGGCAGGGCACACTGAGCCTTTGTTTAATTCCTCTTCCTGGTGGGCAGTGAGCGTTACATTTGCCCGTGCAGACACCTACAGCTAGTCTCTCATTGGTTCTCCCTATTCCTGTTCATCTTGCACAGAAATGGCAAGCTGTGCCAAAGAGGAGGTTAAAGGCACTGACTCTCCAAGCGGGGAGAGTGTTAGTAAAGCATCTGGAATGGTGAACCCGAGGACGAGGAAACGAAAACTGAGATGCATTTTAAATCATTTCCCAATCACACGGTGGACGATACTCTGGGTTTCCCATGCATGTTTTAGCTGGAGGAAGAATCCCTTGAACCTGGAGAGTTGGGACCCATGGAATGGGTACCATGCAGTATGACTTCAAAGGGTCTGCATTTGCTCACCGAAACTCACCAATGCTATCAGCCTGAAGTGTCCAGCCTTATGTCTCAACCAGCTCTGGGTGTTGATGTGGTCAATCCCAGTTGCATCACATGCCCTGAGTGAATTAGTTAAGAATTGCTCTCTATTTCACTGTCTTTGTGTTTTGTTTTCGAAATTTATTTTGATAATGGGATTTATCGGATTTTCACTGCTGCGTTTCGGCCGCTGTACACACGCTTGATTCTCTTACGGAGACATATATATCCATGGGTTTTAAGATTCTTCCTAGTCAGGTATATTCCTAGGCGTTGAATATGTGGTGTTGGGTCCATTTCGTTGAGCAAGGAGTAGGTCTTCTCTATTACATATTTGGCTTATGGAAAGTTATCTGTGCTAATTTCAGTCTCTGGTTTTATGCAGCACCCCAAGGCACCTTTCCCCATAAGCAAGCACTAGTTGGTTTTCTAAATTTGAGACCCTGTTCTGTTTTGTAATTCAGTTCATGTGTAGTCAAGTTTACATTCCGTGTATTAGTGATATCTTATGATGTTTCTTTTTCTGTGTGACGTAGTTCACGTAGAATCACCGTACCTGCATCCACTCACTATGCCACTACGGGCCTGATGACACAGATTTCATTGCTGAGTGATATTGCATTGTACGTACGTGCCACAACTTCTTTATCCATTTTTTGCTTTCTGGGATATTTACCAGATACTGTAGACGAGCTTCTTGTGAACACAGCCGTCCCAAATATTGGGGTGGCTGTCTGTTTTTGATTTTAATTTCCGTAAGCTATAGGACCATAAGTGGAAGTGCCATAGGCTGTGTTGCTTTGTTTCTTACGTGTTTCAGGAAACACCATACACTTCTCCAGGGTGGCTGCTGGCAATTTACCTCCTGCCAATCAGCATAACAAGGCTCCCTGTTCTCCATATCCTGTCCTACCTTTCTGGATTTTACACTTTTTTCAGATGGCCCTTTTGCCTGGGGGGGCAGTGAGATTTCATTGTAGTGCAGATTTCCTTTACAGGCTTGCTTGGTTGGCCAAAAAGAGCGTATGCGTTTTTTCCTGAATATATTCAGGAAAAAACGCATACGCCCTTTTTGGCCAAGTGCATCATTGTCGACGTTCTGCCTCTTTTCCTATGCTTTCAGGGCAATTCCAGTCTACCCCCTGCAATCGTTTTCTTGAAATTCAGCCCCGCTTTCAAGTCCCCTTCGCAGGCTTACTTCAATATATTTTTGGAGGATAGCTGTCATTTATAACTCTGCAGGTTTGTGAAGTACAGTGCCCCTGAGCTCCTTTCTTCAACTCGCTTTCTTGTGAGCTGGGCACAAAACTGCAGGATTGCTTCAGGCCCTAATCTGTTTCCAGCAGGGCACACTGAGCCTTTGTTTAATTCCTCTTCCTGGTGGGCAATGAGCGTTACATTTGCCCGTGCAGACACCTACAGCTAGTCTCTCATTGGTTCTCCCTATTCCTGTTCATCTTGCACAGAAATTGCAAGCTGTGCGAAACAGGAGGTTAAAGGCACTGACTCTCCAAGCGGGGAGAGTGATAGTAAAGCATCTGGAATGGTGAACCCGAGGACCAGGATTCGAAAACTGAGATGCATTTTAAATCGTTTCCCAATCACACGGGAGACGATACTCTGTGTTTCCCATGCATGTTTTAGCTGGAGGAAGAATGACTTGAACCTGAAGAGTTGGGACCCATGGAATGGGTACCATGCAGTATGACTTCAAAGGGTCTGCATTTGCTCACCGAAACTCACCAGTGCTATCAGCCAGAAGTGTCCAGCCTTATGTCTCAACCAGCTCTGGGTGTAGATGTGGTCAATCCCGGTTGCATCACATGCCCTGAGTGAATTATTTAAGAATTGCTCTTTATTTCACTGTCTTTGTGTTTTGTTTTCGAAATTTATTTTGATAATGGGATTTATCGGATTTTCACTGCTGCATTTCCGCCCCTGTACACACGCTTGATTCTCTTAGGGAGACATATATATCCATGGGTTTTAAGATTCTTCCTAGTCAGGTATATTCTTAGGCGTTGAATATGTGGTGTTGAGTCCATTTCGTTGAGCAAGGAGTAGGTTCTGTCTGTTACATATTTGGCTTATGGAATGTTATCTGTGCTAATGTCAGTCTCTGGTTTTATGCAGCACCCCAACGCACCTTTCCCCATAAGCAAGCACTAGTTGGTTTTCTAAATTTGAGACCCTGTTCTTTTTTGTAATTCAGTTCATGTGTAGTCAAGTTTACATTCCGTGTATTAGTGATATCTTATGATGTTTCTTTTTCTGTGTGACGTAGTTCACATAGAATCACCGTACCTGCATCCACTCACTATGCCGCTACGGGCCTGATGACACAGATTTCATTGCTGAGTGATATTGCATTGTACGTACGTGCCACAACTTCTTTATCCATTTTTTGCTTTCTGGGATATTTAGCTGATAATGTAGACGAACTTCTTGTGAACACAGCCGTCCAAAATATTGGGGTGGCTGTCTGTTTTTGATTTTAATTTCCGTAAGCTATAGGACCATAAGTGGAAGTGCCATAGGCTGTGTTGCTTTGTTTCTTACGTGTTTCAGGAAACACCATACACTTCTCCAGGGTGGCTGCTGGCAATTTACATCCTGCCAATCAGCATAACAAGGCTCCCTGTTCTCCATATCCTGTCCTACATTTCTGGATTTTACACTTTTTTCAGATGGCCCTTTTGCCCGGGGGAGCAGTGAGATTTCATTGTAGTGCAGATTTCCTTTACAGGCTTGCTTGGTTGGCCAAAAAGGGTGTATGCGTTTTTTCCTGAATATATTCAGGAAAAAACGCATACGCCCTTTTTGGCCAAGTGCATCATTGTCGACGTTGTGCCTCTTTTCCTATGCTTTCAGGGCAATTCCAGTCTACCCCCTGCAATCGTTTTCCTGAAATTCAGCCCCGCTTTCAAGTCCCCTTCGCAGGCTTACTTCAATATATTTTTGGAGGATAGCTGTCATTTATAACTCTGCAGGTTTGTGAAGTACAGTGCCCCTGAGCTCCTTTCTTCAACTCGCTTTCTTGTGAGCTGGGCACAAAACCGCAGGATTGCTTCAGGCCCTAATCTGTTTCCAGCAGGGCACACTGAGCCTTTGTTTAATTCCTCTTCCTGGTGGGCAATGAGCGTTACATTTGCCCGTGCAGACACCTACAGCTAGTCTCTCATTGGTTCTCCCTATTCCTGTTCATCTTGCACAGAAATAGCAAGCTGTGCGAAACAGGAGGTTAAAGGCACTGACTCTCCAAGCGGGGAGAGTGATAGTAAAGCATCTGGAATGGTGAACCCGAGGACCAGGATACGAAAACTGAGATGCATTTTAAATCATTTCCCAATCACACGGTGGACGATAATCTGGGTTTCCCATGCATGTTTTAGCTGGAGGAAGAATGCCTTGAACCTGGAGAGTTGGGACCCATGGAATGGGTACCATGCAGTATGACTTCAAAGGGTCTGCATTTGCTCACCGAAACTCACCAATGCTATCAGCCTGAAGTGTCCAGCCTTATGTCTCAACCAGCTGTGGGTGTAGATGTGGTCAATCCCGGTTGCATCACATGCCCTGAGTGAATTATTTAAGAATTGCTCTCTATTTCACTGTCTTTGTGTTTTGTTTTCAAAATTTATTTTGATAATGGGATTTATCGGATTTTCACTGCTGCGTTTCGGCCGCTGTACACACGCCTGATTCTCTTACGGAGACATATATATCCATGGGTTTTAAGATTCTTCCTAGTCAGGTATATTCCTAGGCGTTCAATATGTGGTGTTGAGTCCATTTCGTTGAGCAAGGAGTAGGTCTTGTCTATTACATATTTGGCTTATGGAATGTTATCTGTGCTAATTTCAGTCTCTGGTTTTATGCAGCACCCCAACGCACCTTTCCCCATAAGCAAGCACTAGTTGGTTTTCTAAATTTGAGACCCTGTTCTGTTTTGTAATTCAGTTCATGTGTAGTCAAGTTTACATTCCGTGTATTAGTGATATCTTATGATGTTTCCTTTTCTGTGTGACGTAGTTCACGTAGAATCACCGTACCTGCATCCACTTACTATGCCGCTACGGGCCTGATGACACAGATTTCATTGCTGAGTGATATTGCATTGCACGTACGTGCCACAACTTCTTTATCCATTTTTTGCTTTCTGGGATATTTACCTGATACTGTAGACGAGCTTCTTGTGAACACAGCCGTCCCAAATATTGGGGTGGCTGTCTGTTTTTGATTTTAATTTCCGTAAGCTATAGGACCATACATGGAAGTGCCATAGGCTGTGTTGCTTTGTTTCTTACGTGTTTCAGGAAACTCCATACACTTCTCCAGGGTGGCTGCTGGCAATTTACATCCTGCCAATCAGCATAACAAGGCTCCCTGTTCTCCATATCCTGTCCTACCTTTCTGGATTTTACACTTTTTTCAGATGGCCCTTTTGCCCGGGGGGGCAGTGAGATTTCATTGTAGTGCAGATTTCCTTTACAGGCTTGCTTGGTTGGCCAAAAAGGGCGTATGCGTTTTTTCCTGAATATATTCAGGAAAAAACACATACGCCCTTTTTGGCCAAGTGCATCATTGTCGACGTTGTGCCTCTTTTCCTGTGCTTTCAGGGCAATTCCAGTCTACCCCCTGCAATCGTTTTCTTGAAATTCAGCCCCGCATTCAAGTCCCCTTCGCAGGCTTACTTCAATATATTTTTGGAGGATAGCTGTCATTTATAACTCTGCAGGTTTGTGAAGTACAGTGCCCCTGAGCTCCTTTCTTCAACTCGCTTTCTTGTGAGCTGGGCACAAAACCGCAGGATTGCTTCAGGCCCTAATCTGTTTCCAGCAGGGCACACTGAGCCTTTGTTTAATTCCTCTTCCTGGTGGGCAATGAGCGTTACATTTG
The DNA here is from genome assembly GCF_963924675.1 of Phocoena phocoena. Classification (NCBI taxonomy): domain Eukaryota; kingdom Metazoa; phylum Chordata; class Mammalia; order Artiodactyla; family Phocoenidae; genus Phocoena; species Phocoena phocoena. The sequence continues at coordinate 824,284 of NW_027077598.1, read as the reverse complement.
CCCGTGCAGACACCTACAGCTAGTCTCTCATTGGTTCTCCCTATTCCTGTTCATCTTGCACAGAAATTGCAAGCTGTGCCAAACAGGAGGTTAAAGGCACTGACTCTCCAAGCGGGGAGAGTGTTAGTAAAGCATCTGGAATGGTGAACCCGAGGACCAGGATACGAAAACTGAGATGCATTTTAAATCGTTTCCCAATCACACGGTGGACGATACTCTGGGTTTCCCATGCATGTTTTAGCTGGAGGAAGAATGCCTCGAACCTGGAGAGTTGGGACCCATGGAATGGGTACCATGCAGTATGACTTCAAAGGGTCTGCATTTGCTCACCGAAACTCAACAGTGCTATCAGCCAGAAGTGTCCAACCTTATGTCTCAACCAGCTCTGGGTGTAGATGTGGTCAATCCCGGTTGCATCACATGCCCTGAGTGAATTATTTAAGAATTGCTCTCTATTTCACTGTCTTTGTGTTTTGTTTTCGAAATTTATTTTGATAATGGGATTTATCGGATTTTCACTTCTGCATTTCCGCCCCTGTACACACGCTTGATTCTCTTACGGAGACATATATATCCATGGGTTTTAAGATTCTTCCTAGTCAGGTATATTCCTAGGCGTTGAATATTTGGTGTTGAGTCCATTTCGTTGAGCAAGGAGTAGGTCTTGTCTATTACATATTTGGCTTATGGAATGTTATCTGTGCTAATTTCAGTCTCTGGTTTTATGCAGCACCCCAACGCAACTTTCCCCGTAAGCAAGCACTAGTTGGTTTTCTAAATTTGAGACCCTGTTCTGTTTTGTAATTCAGTTCATGTGTAGTCAAGTTTACATTCCGTGTATTAGTGATATCTTATGATGTTTCTTTTTCTGTGTGACGTAGTTCACGTAGAATCACCGTACCTGCATCCACTTACTATGCCGCTACGGGCCTGATGACACAGATTTCATTGCTGAGTGATATTGCATTGCACGTACGTGCCACAACTTCTTTATCCATTTTTTCCTTTCTGGGATATTTACCTGATACTGTAGACGAGCTTCTTGTGAACACAGCCGTCCCAAATATTGGGGTGGCTGTCTGTTTTTGATTTTAATTTCCGTAAACTATAGGACCATAAGTGGAAGTGCCATAGGCTGTGTTGCTTTGTTTCTTACGTGTTTCAGGAAACACCATACACTTCTCCAGGGTGGCTGCTGGCAATTTACATCCTGCCAATCAGCATAACAAGGCTCCCTGTTCTCCATATCCTGTCCTACCTTTCTGGATTTTACACTTTTTTCAGATGGCCCTTTTGCCCGGGGGGGCAGTGAGATTTCATTGTAGTGTAGATTTCCTTTACAGGCTTGCTTGGTTGGCCAAAAAGGGCGTATGCGTTTTTTCCTGAATATATTCAGGAAAAAACGCATACGCCCTTTTTGGCCAAGTGCATCATTGTCGACGTTGTGCCTCTTTTCCTATGCTTTCAGGGCAATTCCAGTCTACCCCCTGCAATCGTTTTCCTGAAATTCAGCACCGCTTTCAAGTCCCCTTCGCAGGCTTACTTCAATATATTTTTGGAGGATAGCTGTCATTTATAACTCTGCAGGTTTGTGAAGTACAGTGCCCCTGAGCTCCTTTCTTCAACTCGCTTTCTTGTGAGCTGGGCACAAAACCGCAGGATTGCTTCAGGCCCTAATCTGTTTCCAGCAGGGCACACTGAGCCTTTGTTTAATTCCTCTTCCTGGTGGGCAATGAGCGTTACATTTGCCCGTGCAGACACCTACAGCTAGTCTCTCATTGGTTCTCCCTATTCCTGTTCATCTTGCACAGAAATGGCAAGCTGTGCGAAACAGGAAGTTAAAGGCACTGACTCTCCAAGCGGGGAGAGTGTTAGTAAAGCATCTGGAATTGTGAACCCGAGGACCAGGATACGAAAACTGAGATGCATTTTAAATCGTTTCCCAATCACACGGTGGACGATACTCTGGGTTTCCCATGCATGTTTTAGCTGGAGGAAGAATGCCTTGAACCTGGAGAGTTGGGACCCATGGAATGGGTACCATGCAGTATGACTTCAAAGGGTCTGCATTTGCTCACCGAAACTCACCAGTGCTATCAGCCAGAAGTGTCCAGCCTTATGTCTCAACCAGCTCTGGGTGTAGATGTGGTCAATCCCGGTTGCATCACATGCCCTGAGTGAATTATTTAATAATTGCTCTCTATTTCACTGTCTTTGTGTTTTGTTTTCGAAATTTATTTTGATAATGGGATTTATCGGATTTTCACTGCTGCATTTCCGCCGCTGTACACACGCTTGATTCTCTTACGGAGACATATATATCCATGGGTTTTAAGATTCTTCCTAGTCAGGTATATTCCTAGGCGTTGAATATGTGGTGTTGAGTCCATTTCGTTGAGCAAGGAGTAGGTCTTGTCTATTACATATTTGGCTTATGGAATGTTATCTGTGCTAATTTCAGTCTCTGGTTTTATGCAGCACCCCAACGCACCTTTCCCCATAAGCAAGCACTAGTTGGTTTTCTAAATTTGAGACCCTGTTCTGTTTTGTAATTCAGTTCATGTGTAGTCAAGTTTACATTCCGTGTATTAGTGATATCTTAAGATGTTTCTTTTTCTGTGTGACGTAGTTCACGTAGAATCACCGTACCTGCATCCACTTACTATGCCGCTACGGGCCTGATGACACAGATTTCATTGCTGAGTGATATTGCATTGCACGTACGTGCCACAACTTCTTTATCCATTTTTTGCTTTCTGGGATATTTACCTGATACTGTAGACGAGCTTCTTGTGAACACAGCCGTCCCAAATATTGGGGTGGCTGTCTGTTTTTGATTTTAATTTCCGTAAGCTATAGGACCATACGTGGAAGTGCCATAGGCTGTGTTGCTTTGTTTCTTACGTGTTTCAGGAAACACCATACACTTCTCTCGGGTGGCTGCTGGCAATTTACATCCTGCCAATCAGCATAACAAGGCTCCCTGTTCTCCATATCCTGTCCTACCTTTCTGGATTTTACACTTTTTTCAGATGGCCCTTTTGCCCGGGGGGGCAGTGAGATTTCATTGTAGTGCAGATTTCTTTTACAGGCTTGCTTCCTTGGCCAAAAAGGGCGTATGCGTTTTTTCCTGAATATATTCAGGAAAAAACGCATACGCACTTTTTGGCCAAGTGCATCATTGTCGACGTTGTGCCTCTTTTCCTATGCTTTCAGGGCAATTCCAGTCTACCCCCTGCAATCGTTTTCCTGAAATTCAGCCCCGCTTTCAATTCCCCTTCGCAGGCTTACTTCAATATATTTTTGGAGGATAGCTGTCATTTATAACTCTGCAGGTTTGTGAATTACAGTGCCCCTGAGCTCCTTTCTTCAACTCGCTTTCTTGTGAGCTGGGCAAAAAACCGCAGGATTGCTTCAGGCCCTAATCTGTTTCCAGCAGGGCATCCTGAGCCTTTGGTTAATTCCTCTTCCTGGTATGAAATGAGCGTTACATTTGCCCGTGAAGACACCTACAGCTAGTCTCTCACTGGTTCTCCCTATTCCTGTTCATCTTGCACAGAAATTGCAACCTGTGCCAAACAGGAGGTTAAAGGCACTGACTCTCCGAGCAGGGAGAGTGTTAGTAAAGCATCTGGAATGGTGAACCCGAGGACCAGGATACGAAAACTGAGATGCATTTTAAATTGTTTCCCAATCACACGGTGGACCATACTGTGGGTTTCCCATGCATGTTTTAGCTGGAGGAAGAATCCCTTGAACCTGAAGAGTTGGGACCCATGGAATAGGTACCATGCAGTATGACTTCAAAGGGTCTGCATTTGCTCACCGAAACTCACCAATGCTATCAGCCTGAAGTGTCCAGCCTTATGTGTCAACCAGCTCTGGGTGTAGATGTGGTCAATCCCGGTTGCATCACATTCCCTGAGTGAATTATTTAAGAATTGCTCTCTATTTCACTGTCTTTGTGTTTTGTTTCGAAATTTATTTTGATAATGGGATTTATCAGATTTTCACTGCTGCATTTCGGCCGCTGTACACACGCTTGATTCTCTTACGGAGACATATATATCCATGGGTTTTAAGATTCTTCCTAGTCAGGTATATTCCTAGGCGTTGAATATGAGGTGTTGAGTCCATTTCGTTGAGCAAGGAGTAGGTCTTGTCTATTACATATTTGGCTTATGGAAAGTTATCTGTGCTAATTTCAGTCTCTGGTTTTATGCAGCACCCCAAGGCACCTTTCCCCATAAGCAAGCACTAGTTGGTTTTCTAAATTTGAGACCCTGTTCTTTTTTGTAATTCAGTTCATGTGTAGTCAAGTTTACATTCCGTGTATTAGTGATATCTTATGATGTTTCTTTTTCTGTGTGACGTAGTTCACGTAGAATCACCGTACCTGCATCCACTCACTATGCCGCTACGGGCCTGATGACACAGATTTCATTGCTGAGTGATATTGCATTGCACGTACGTGCCACAACTTCTTTATCCATTTTTTGCTTTCTGGGATATTTACCTGGTACTGTAGACGAGCTTCTTGGGAACACAGCCGTCCCAAACTTTGGGGTGGCTCTCTGTTTTTGATTTTAATTTCCCTAAGGAATAGGACCATAAGTGCAATTGCCATAGGCTGTGTTGCTTTATTTCTTACGTGTTTCAGGAAACACCATACACTTCTCCAGGGTGGTTGTTGGCAATTTACATCCTGCCAATCAGCATAACAAGGCTCCCTGTTTTCCATATCCTGTCCTACCTTTCTGGATTTTACACTTTTTTCAGATGGCCCTCTTGCCCGGGGGGCAGTGAGACTTCATTGTAGTGCAGATTTCCTTTACAGGCTTGCTTGTTTGGCCAAAAAGGGCGTATGCGTTTTTTCCTGAATATATTCAGGAAAAAACGCATACGCCCTTTTTGGACAAGTCCATCATTGTCGACGTTGTGCCTCTTTTCCTATGCTTTCAGGGCAATTCCAGTCTACCCCCTGCAATCGTTTTCCTGAAATTCTGCCCCACTTTCAAGTCCCCTTCGCAGGCTTACTTCAATATACTTTTGGAAGATAGCTGTCATTTTTAACTCTGCAGGTTTGTGAATTACAGTGCCTCTGAGCTCCGTTCTTCAACTCGCTTTCTTGTGAGCTGGGCACAAAACCGCAGGATTGCTTCAGGCCCTAATCTGTTTCCAGCAGGGCACACTGAGCCTTTATTTAATTCCTCTTCCTGGTGGGCAATGAGCATTACATTTGCCCGTGCAGACACCTACAGCTAGTCTCTCATTGGTTCTCCCTATTCCTGTTCATCTTGCACAGAAATTGCAAGCTGTGCCAAACAGGAGGTTAAAGGCACTGACTCTCCAAGCGGGGAGAGTGTTAGTAAAGCATCTGGAATGGTGAACCCGAGGACCAGGATACGAAAACTGAGATGCATTTTAAATCGTTTCCCAATCACACGGTGGACGATACTCTGGGTTTCCCATGCATGTTTTAGCTGGAGGAAGAATCACTTGAACCTGGAGAGTTGGGACCCATGGAATGGGTACCATGCAGTATGACTTCAAAGGGTCTGCATTTGCTCACCGAAACTCACCAATGCTATCAGCCTGAAGTGTCCAGCCTTATGTCTCAACCAGCTCTGGGTGTAGATGTGGTCAATCCCGGTTGCATCACATGCCCTGAGTGAATTATTTAAGAATTGCTCTCTATTTCACTGTCTTTGTGTTTTGTTTTCGAAATTTATTTTGATAATGGGATTTATCGGATTTTCACTACTGCGTTTCGGCCGCTGTACACACACTTGATTCTCTTACGGAGACATATATATCCATGGGTTTTTAGATTCTTCCTAGTCAGGTATATTCCTAGGCGTTGAATATGTGGTGTTGGTTCCATTTCGTTGAGCAAGGAGTAGGTCTTGTCTATTACATATTTGGCTTATGGAAAGTTATCTGTGCTAATTTCAGTCTCTGGTTTTATGCAGCCCCCCAAGGCACCTTTCCCCATAAGCAAGCACTAGTTGGTTTTCTAAATTTGAGTTCCTGTTCTGTTTTGTAATTCAGTTCATGTGTAGTCAAGTTTACATTCCGTGTATTAGTGATATCTTATGATGTTTCTTTTTCTGTGTGACGTAGTTCACGTAGAATCACCGTACCTGCATCCACTCACTATGCCGCTACGGGCCTGATGACACAGATTTCATTGCTGAGTGATATTGCATTGTACGTACGTGCCACAACTTCTTTATCCATTTTTTGCTTTCTGGGATATTTACCTGATACTGTAGACGAGCTTCTTGTGAACAGAGCCGTCCCAAATATTGGGGTGGCTGTCTGATTTTGATTTTAATTTCCGTAAGCTATAGGACCATAAGTGGAAGTGCCATAGGCTGTGTTGCTTTGTTTGTTACGTGTTTCAGGAAACACCATACACTTCTCCAGGGTGGCTGCTGGCAATTTACATCCTGCCAATCAGCATAACAAGGCTCCCTGTTCTCCATATCCTGTCCAACATTTCTGGATTTTACACTTTTTTCAGATGGCCCTTTTGCCCGGGGGGCAGTGAGACTTCATTGTAGTGCAGATTTCTTTACAGGCTTGCTTGGTTGGCCAAAAAGGGCGTATGCGTTTTTTCCTGAATATATTCAGGAAAAAACGCATACGCCCTTTTTGGCCAAGTGCATCATTGTCGACGTTCTGCCTCTTTTCCTATGCTTTCAGGGCAATTCCAGTCTACCCCCTGCAATCGTTTTCCTGAAATTCTGCCCTGCTTTCAACTCCCATTCGCAGGCTTACTTCAATATATTTTTGGAGGATAGCTGTCATTTATAACTCTGCAGGTTTGTGAATTACAGTGCCCCTGAGCTCCTTTCTTCAACTCGCTGTCTTGTGAGCTGGGCACAAAAACGCAGGATTGCTTCAGGCCCTAATCTGTTTCCGGCAGGGCATGCTGAGCCTTTGGTTAATTCCTCATCCTGGCGGGAAATGAGCGTTACATTTGCCCGTGCAGACACCTACAGCTAGTCTCTCATTGGTTCTCCCTATTCCTGTTCATATTGCACAGAAATTGCAAGCTGTGCCAAACAGGAGGTTAAAGGCACTGACTCTCCGAGCAGGGAGAGTGTTAGTAAAGCATCTGGAATGGTGAACCCGAGGACCAGTATACAAAAACTGAGATGCATTTTAAATCGTTTCCCAATCACACGGTGGATGATACTCTGGGTTTCCCATGCATGTTTTAGCTGGAGGAAGAATCCCTTGAACCTGGAGAGTTGGGACCCATGGAATGGGTACCATGCAGTATGACTTCAAAGGGTCTGCATTTGCTCACCGAAACTCACCAATGCTATCAGCCTGAAGTGTCCAGCCTTATGTCTCAACCAGCTCTGGGTGTAGATGTGGTCAATCCCGGTTGCATCACATGCCCTGAGTGAATTATTTAAGAATTGCTCTCTATTTCACTGTCTTTGTGTTTTGTTTTCGAAATTTATTTTGATAATGGGATTTATCGGATTTTCACTGCTGCGTTTCGGCCGCTGTACACACGCTTGATTCTCTTACGGAGACATATATATCCATGGGTTTTAAGATTCTTCCTAGTCAGGTATATTCCTGGCGTTGAATATGTGGTTTTGAGTCTATTTCGTTGAGCAAGGAGTAGGTCTTGTCTATTACATATTTGGCTTATGGAATGTTATCTGTGCTAATTTCAGTCTCTGGTTTTATGCAGCACCCCATGGCACCTTTCCCCATAAGCAAGCACTAGTTGGTTTTCTAAATTTGAGACCCTGTTCTGTTTTGTAATTCAGTTCATGTGTAGTCAAGTTTACATTCCGTGTATTAGTGATATCTTATGATGTTTCTTTTTCTGTGTGACGTAGTTCACGTAGAATCACCGTACCTGCATCCATTCACTATGCCGCTACGGGCCTGATGACACAGATTTCATTGCTGAGTGATACTGCATTGCACATACGTGCCACAACTTCTTTATCCATTTTTTGCTTTCTTGGATATTTACCTGATAGTGTAGACGAGCTCCTTGTGAACACAGCCGTCCCAAATATTGGGGTGGCTGTCTGTTTTTGATTTTAATTTCCGTAAGCTATAGGACCATAAGTGGAAGTGCCATAGGCTGTGTTGCTTTGTTTCTTACGTGTTTCAGGAAACACCATACACTTCTCCAGGGTGGCTGCTGGCAATTTACATCCTGCCAATCAGCATAACAAGGCTCCCTGTTCTCCATATCCTGTCCTATATTTCTGGATTTTACACATTTTTCAGATGGCCCTTTTGCCCGGGGGGCAATGAAACTTCATTGTGGTGCAGATTTCCTTTACAGGCTTGCTTGGTTGGCCAAAAAGGGCGTATGCGTTTTTTCCTGAATATATTCAGGAAAAATCGCATACGCCCTTTTTGGCCAAGTGCATCATTGTCGACGTTCTGCCTCTTTTCCTATGCTTTCAGGGCAATTCCAGTCTACCCCCTGCAATCGTTTTCCTGAAATTCTGCCCCGCTTTCAAGTCCCCTTCGCAGGCTTACTTCAATATATTTTAGGAGGATAGCTGTCTTTTATAACTCTGCAGGTTTGTGAATCACAGTGCCCCTGAGCTCCTTTCTTCAACTCGCTTTCTTGTGAGCTGGGCACAAAACCGCAGGATTGCTTCAGGCCGTAATCTTTTTTCGGCAGGGCATGCTGAGCCTTTGGTTAATTCTTCTTCCTGGTGGGAAATGAGCGTTACGTTTGCCCGTGCAGACACCTACAGCTAGTCTCTCATTGGTTCTCCCTATTCCTGTTCATCTTGCACAGAAATTGCAAGCTGTGCCAAACAGGAGGTTAAAGGCACTGACTCTCCAAGCAGGGAGAGTGTTAGTAAAGCATCTGGAATGGTGAACCCGAAGACCAGGATACGAAAACTGAGATGCATTTTAAATCGTTTCCCAATCACACGGTGGACAATACTCTGGGTTTCCCATGCATGTTTTAGCTGGAGGAAGAATCCCTTGAACCTGAAGAGTTGGGACCAATGGAATAGGTACCATGCAGTATGACTTCAAAGGGTCTGCATTTGCTCACCGAAACTCACCAATGCTATCAGCCTGAAGTGTCCAGCCTTATGTGTCAACCAGCTCTGGGTGTAGATGTGGTCCATCCCGGTTGCATCACATGCGCTGAGTGAATTATTTAAGAATTGCTCTCTATTTCACTGTCTTTGTGTTTTGTTTTCGAAATTTATTTTGATAATGGGATTTATCGGATTTTCACTGCTGCGTTTCGGCCGCTGTACACACGCTTGATTCTCTTACGGAGACATATATATCCATGGGTTTTAAGATACTTCCTAGTCAGGTATATTCTTAGGCGTTGAATATGTGGTGTTGAGTCCATTTCGTTGAGCAAGGAGTAGGTCTTGTCTATTACATATTTAGCTTATGGAATGTTATCTGTGCTAATTTCAGTCTCTGGTTTTATGCAGCACCCCATGGCACCTTTCCCCATAAGCAAGCACTAGTTGGTTTTCTAAATTTGAGACCCTGTTCTGTTTTGTAATTCAGTTCATGTGTAGTCAAGTTTACATTCCGTGTATTAGTGATATCTTATGATGTTTCTTTTTCTGTGTGACGTAGTTCACGTAGAATCACCGTACCTGCATCCATTCACTATGCCGCTACGGGCCTGATGACACAGATTTCATTGCTGAGTGATACTGCATTGCACGTACGTGCCACAACATCTTTATCCATTTTTTGCTTTCTGGAATATTTACCTGGTACTGTAGACGAGCTTCTTGGGAACACAGCCGTCCCAAACTTTGGGGTGGCTCTCTGTTTTTGATTTTAATTTCCCTAAGGAATAGGACCATAAGTGCAATTGCCATAGGCTGTGTTGCTTTGTTTCTTACGTGTTTCAGGAAACACCATACACTTCTCCAGGGTGGCTGCTGGCAATTTACATCCTGCCAATCAGCATAACAAGGCTCCCTGTTCTCCATATCCTGTCCTACATTTCTGGATTTTACACTTTTTTCAGATGGCCCTCTTGCCTGGGGGGCAGTGAGACTTCATTGTAGTGCAGATTTCCTTTACAGGCTTGCTTGGTTGGCCAAAAAGTGCGTATGCGTTTTTTTCTGAATATATTCAGGAAAAAACGCATACGCCCTTTTTGGCCAAGTGCATCATTGTCGACGTTGTGCCTCTTTTCCTATGCTTTCAGGGCAATTCCAGTCTACCCCCTGCAATCATTTTCCTGAAATTCTGCCCCGCTTTCAAGTCCCCTACGCAGGCTTACTTCAATATACTTTTGGAAGATAGCTGTCATTTATAACTCTGCAGGTTTTTGAATTACAGTGCCCCTGAGCTCCTTTCTTCAACTCGCTTTCTTGTGAGCTGGGCACAAAACCGCAGGATTGCTTCAGGCCCTAATCTGTTTCCAGCAGGGCACAATGAGCCTTTGTTTAATTCCTCTTCCTGGTGGGCAATGAGCTTTACATTTGCCCGTGCAGACACCTAAATCTAGTCTCTCATTGGTTCTCCATATTCCTGTTCATCTTTCACAGAAATTGCAAGCCGTGCCAAAGAGGAGGTTAACGGCACTGACTCTCTAAGCGGGGAGAGTGTTAGTAAAGCATCTGGAATGGTGAACCCGAGGACCAGGATACGAAAACTGAGATGCATTTTAAATCGTTTCCCAATCACACGGTGGACGATACTCTGGGTTTCCCATGCATGTTTTAGCTGGAGGAAGAATCCTTTGAACCTGGAGAGTTGGGACCCATGGAATGGGTACCATGCAGTATGACTTCAAAGGGTCTGCATTTGCTCACCGAAACTCACCAATGCTATCAGCCTGAAGTGTCCAGCCTTATGTCTCAACCAGCTCTGGGTGTAGATGTGGTCAATCCCGGTTGCATCACATGCCCTGAGTGAATTATTTAAGAATTGCTCTCTATTTCACTGTCTTTGTGTTTTGTTTTCGAAATTTATTTTGATAATGGGATTTATCGGATTTTCACTGCTGCGTTTCGGCCGCTGTACACACGCTTGATTCTCTTATGGAGACATATATATCCATGGGTTTTAAGATTCTTCCTAGTCAGGTATATTCCTAGGCGTTGAATATGTGGTTTTGGGTCCATTTCGTTGAGCAAGGAGTAGGTCTTTTCTATTACATATTTGGCTTATGGAAAGTTATCTGTGCTAATTTCAGTCTCTGGTTTTATGCAGCACCCCAAGGCACCTTTCCCCATAAGCAAGCACTAGTTGGTTTTCTAAATTTGAGACCCTGTTCTGTTTTGTAATTCAGTTCATGTGTAGTCAAGTTTACATTCCGTGTATTAGTGATATCTTATGATGTTTCTTTTTCTGTGTGACGTAGTTCACGTAGAATCACCGTACCTGCATCCACTCACTATGCCGCTACGGGCCTGATGACACAGATTTCATTGCTGAGTGATATTGCATTGTACGTACGTGCCACAACTTCTTTATCCAATTTTTGCTTTCTGGGATATTTACCTGATACTGTAGACGAGCTTCTTGTGAACACAGCCGTCCCAAATATTGGGGTGGCTGTCTGTTTTTGATTTTAATTTCCGTAAGCTATAGGACCATAAGTGGAAGTGCCATAGGCTGTGTTGCTTTGTTTCTTACGTGTTTCAGGAAACACCATACACTTCTCCATGGTGGCTGCTGGCAATTTACATCATGCCAATCAGCATAAAAAGGCTCCCTGTTCTCCATATCCTGTCCTATATTTCTGGATTTTACACTTTTTTCAGATGGCCCTTTTGCCCGGGGGGCAATGAAACTTCATTGTGGTGCAGATTTCCTTTACAGGCTTGCTTGGTTGGCCAAAAAGGGCGTATGCGTTTTTTCCTGAATATATTCAGGAAAAAACGCATACGCCCTTTTTGGCCAAGTGCATCATTGTCGACGTTCTGCCTCTTTTCCTATGCTTTCAGGGCAATTCCAGTCTACCCCCTGCAATCGTTTTCCTGAAATTCTGCCCCGCTTTCAAGTCCCCTTCGCAGGCTTACTTCAATATATTTTAGGAGGATAGCTGTCTTTTATAACTCTGCAGGTTTGTGAATCACAGTGCCCCTGAGCTCCTTTCTTCAACTCGCTTTCTTGTGAGCTGGACACAAAACCGCAGGATTGCTTCAGGCCGTAAACTTTTTTCGGCAGGGCATGCTGAGCCTTTGGTTAATTCTTCTTCCTGGTGGGAAATGAGCGTTACGTTTGCCCGTGCAGACACCTACATCTAGTCTCTCATTGGTTCTCCCTATTCCTGTTCATCTTGCACAGAAATTGCAAGCTGTGCCAAACAGGAGGTTAAAGGCACTGACTCTCCAAGCAGGGAGAGTGTTAGTAAAGCATCTGGAATGGTGAACCCGAAGACCAGGATACGAAAACTGAGATGCATTTTAAATCGTTTCCCAATCACACGGTGGACAATACTCTGGGTTTCCCATGCATGTTTTATCTGGAGGAAGAATCCCTTGAACCTGAAGAGTTGGGACCAATGGAATAGGTACCATGCAGTATGACTTCAAAGGGTCTGCATTTGCTCACCGAAACTCACCAATGCTATCAGCCTGAAGTGTCCAGCCTTATGTGTCAACCAGCTCTGGGTGTAGATGTGGTCCATCCCGGTTGCATCACATGCGCTGAGTGAATTATTTAAGAATTGCTCTCTATTTCACTGTCTTTGTGTTTTGTTTTCGAAATTTATTTTGATAATGGGATTTATCGGATTTTCACTGCTGCGTTTCGGCCGCTGTACACATGCTTGATTCTCTTACGGAGACATATATATCCATGGGTTTTAAGATTCTTCCTAGTCAGGTATATTCCTAGGCGTTGAATATGTGGTGTTGAGTCCATTTCGTTGAGCAAGGAGTAGGTCTTGTCTATTACATATTTAGCTTATGGAATGTTATCTGTGCTAATTTCAGTCTCTGGTTTTATGCAGCACCCCATGGCACCTTTCCCCATAAGCAAGCACTAGTTGGTTTTCTAAATTTGAGACCCTGTTCTGTTTTGTAATTCAGTTCATGTGTAGTCAAGTTTACATTCCGTGTATTAGTGATATCTTATGATGTTTCTTTTTCTGTGTGACGTAGTTCACGTAGAATCACCGTACCTGCATCCATTCACTATGCCGCTACGGGCCTGATGACACAGATTTCATTGCTGAGTGATACTGCATTGCACGTACGTGCCACAACATCTTTATCCATTTTTTGCTTTCTGGAATATTTACCTGGTACTGTAGACGAGTTTCATGGGAACACAGCCGTCCCAAACTTTGGGGTGGCTCTCTGTTTTTGATTTTAATTTCCCTAAGGAATAGGACCATAAGTGCAATTGCCATAGGCTGTGTTGCTTTGTTTCTTACGTGTTTCAGGAAACACCATACACTTCTCCAGGGTGGCTGCTGGCAATTTACATCCTGCCAATCAGCATAACAAGGCTCCCTGTTCTCCATATCCTGTCCTACATTTCTGGATTTTACACTTTTTTCAGATGGCCCTTTTGCCCGGGGGCCAGTGAGACTTCATTGTAGTGCAGATTTCCTTTACAGGCTTGCTTGTTTGGCCAAAAAGAGCGTATGCGTTTTTTCCTGAATATATTCAGGAAAAAACGCATACGCCCTTTTTGTCCAAGTGCATCATTGTCGACGTTCTGCCTCTTTTCCTATGCTTTCAGGGCAATTCCAGTCTACCCCCTGCAATCGTTTTCCTGAAATTCTGCCCCGATTTCAAGTCCCCTTCGCAGGCTTACTTCAATATATTTTTGGAGGATAACTGTCATTTATAACTCTGCAGGTTTGTGAATTACAGTGCCCCTGAGCTCCTTTCTTCAACTCGCTTTCTTGTGAGCTGTGCACAAAACCGCAGTATTGCTTCAGGCCCTAATCTGTTTCCGGCAGGGCACACTGAGCCTTTGGTTAATTCCTCTTCCTGGTGGGCAATGAGCATTATATTTGCCCGTGCAGACACCTACAGCTAGTCTCTCATTGGTTCTCCCTATTCCTGTTCATCTTGCACAGAAATTGCAAGCTGTGCCAAAGAGGAGGTTAAAGGCACTGACTCTCCAAGCGGGGAGAGTGTTAGTAAAGCATCTGGAATGGTGAACCCGAGGACCAGGATACGAAAACTGAGATGCATTTTAAATCGTTTCCCAATCACACGGTGGACGATACTCTGGGTTTCCCATGCATGTTTTAGCTGGAGGAAGAATCCCTTGAACCTGGAGAGTTGGGACCCATGGAATTGGTACCATGCAGTATGACTTCAAAGGGTCTGCATTTGCTCACCGAAACTCACCAATGCTATCAGCCTGAAGTGTCCAGCCTTATGTCTCAACCAGCTCTGGGTGTAGATGTGGTCAATCCCGGTTGCATCACATGCCCTGAGTGAATTATTTAAGAATTGCTCTCTATTTCACTGTCTTTGTGTTTTGTTTTCGAAATTTATTTTGATAAAGGGATTTATCGGATTTTCACTGCTGCGTTTTGGCCGCTGTACACACGCTTGATTCTCTTACGGAGACATATATATCCATGGGTTTTTAGATTCTTCCTAGTCAGGTATATTCCTAGGCGTTGAATATGTGGTGTTGGTTCCATTTCGTTGAGCAAGGAGTAGGTCTTGTCTATTACATATTTGGCTTATGGAAAGTTATCTGTGCTAATTTCAGTCTCTGGTTTTATGCAGCACCCCAAGGCACCTTTCCCCATAAGCAAGCACTAGTTGGTTTTCTAAATTTGAGACCCTGTTCTGTTTTGTAATTCAGTTCATGTGTAGTCAAGTTTACATTCTGTGTATTAGTGATATCTTATGATGTTTCTTTTTCTGTGTGACGTAGTTCACGTAGAATCAATGTACCTGCATCCACTCACTATGCCGCTACAGGCCTGATGACACAGATTTCATTGCTGAGTGATATTGCATTGTACGTACGTGCCACAACTTCTTTATCCATTTTTTGCTTTCTGGGATATTTACCTGATACTGTAGACGAGCTTCTTGTGAACACAGCCGTCCCAAATATTGGGGTGGCTGTCTGTTTTTGATTTTAATTTCCGTAAGCTATAGGACCATAAGTGGAAGTGCCATAGGCTGTGTTGCTTTGTTTCTTACGTGTTTCAGGAAACACCATACACTTCTCCAGGGTGGCTGCTGGCTATTTACATCCTGCCAATCAGCATAACAAGGCTCCCTGTTTTCCATATCCTGTCCTACATTTCTGGATTTTACACTTTTTTCAGATGGCCCTTTTGCCCGGGGGGGGGAGGGCAGTGAGACTTCATTGTAGTGCGGATTTCCTTTACAGGCTTGCTTGGTTGGCCAAAAAGGGCGTATGCGTTTTTTCCTGAATATATTCAGGAAAAAACTCATACGCCCTTTTTGGCCAAGTGCATCATTGTCAACGTTCCGCCTCTTTTCCTATGCTTTCAGGGCAATTCCAGTCTACCCCCTGCAATCGTTTTCCTGAAATTCTGCCCTGTTTTCAAGTCCCCTTCGCAGGCTTACTTCAATATATTTTTGGAGGATAGCTGTCATTTATAACTCTGCAGGTTTGTGAATTACAGTGCCCCTGAGCTCCTTTCTTCAACTCGCTTTCTTGTGAGCTGGGCACAAAAGCGCAGGATTGCTTCAGGCCCTAATCTGTTTCCGGCAGGGCATGCTGAGCCTTTGGTTAATTCCTCTTCCTGGTGGGAAATGAGCGTTACATTTGCCCGTGCAGACACCTACAGCTAGTCTCTCATTGGTTCTCCCTATTCCTGTTCATCTTGCACAGAAATTGCAAGCTGTGCCAAACAGGAGGTTAAAGGCACTGACTCTCCGAGCAGGGAGAGTGTTAGTAAAGCATCTGGAATGGTGAACCCGAGGACCAGGATACGAAAACTGAGATGCATTTTAAATCGTTTCCCAATCACACGGTGGATGATACTCTGGGTTTCCCATGCATGTTTTAGCTGGAGGAAGAATCCCTTGAACCTGGAGAGTTGGGACCCATGGAATGGGTACCATGCAGTATGACTTCAAAGGGTCTGCATTTGCTCACCGAAACTCACCAGTGCTATCAGCCTGAAGTGTCCAGCCTTATGTTTCAACCAGCTCTGGTTGTAGATGTGGTCAATCACGGTTGCATCACATGCCCTGAGTGAATTATTTAAGAATTGCTCTCTATTTCACTGTCTTTGTGTTTTGTTTTCGAAATTTATTTTGATAATGGGATTTATCGGATTTTCACTGCTGCGTTTCGGCCGCTGTACACACGCTTGATTCTCTTACGGAGACATATATATCCATGGGTTTTAAGATTCTTCCTAGTCAGGTATATTCCTAGGCGTTGAATATGTGGTGTTGAGTCCATTTCGTTGAGCAAGGAGTAGGTCTTGTCTATTACATATTTGGCTTATGGAATGTTATCTGTGCTAATTTCAGTCTCTGGTTTTATGCCGCACCCCATGGCACCTTTCCCCATAAGCAAGCACTAGTTGGTTTTCTAAATTTGAGACCCTGTTCTGTTTTGTAATTCAGTTCATGTGTAGTCAAGTTTACATTCCGTGTATTAGTGATATCTTATGATGTTTCTTTTTCTGTGTGACGTAGTTCACGTAGAATCACCGTACCTGCATCCATTCACTATGCCACTACGGGCCTGATGACACAGATTTCATTGCTGAGTGATACTGCATTGCACGTACGTGCCACAACTTCTTTATCCATTTTTTGCTTTCTGGGATATTTACCTGATACTGTAGACGAGCTTCTTGTGAACACAGCCGTCCCAAATATTGGGGTGGCTGTCTGTTTTTGATTTTAATTTCCGTAAGCTATAGGACCATAAGTGGAAGTGCCATAGGCTGTGTTGCTTTGTTTCTTACGTGTTTCAGGAAACACCATACACTTCTCCAGGGTGGCTGCCGGCAATTTACATCCTGCCAATCAGCATAACAAGGCTCCCTATTCTCCATATCCTGTCCTACATTTCTGGATTTTACACTTTTTTCAGATGGCCCTTTTGCCCGGTGGGCAGTGAAACTTCATTGTAGTGCAGATTTCCTTTACAGGCTTGCTTGGTTGGCCAAAAAGGGCGTATGCGTTTTTTCCTGAATATATTCAGGAAAAAACGCATATGCACTTTTTGGCCAAGTACATCATTGTCGACGTTGTGCCTCTTTTCCTATGCTTTCAGGGCAATTCCAGTCTACCCCCTGCAATCGTTTTCCTGAAATTCTGCCCCGCTTTCAAGTCCCCTTTGCAGGCTTACTGCAATATATTTTTGGAGGAATGCTGTCATTTATAACTCTGCAGGTTTGTGAATTACAGTGCCCCTGAGCTCCTTTCTTCAACTCGCTTTCTTGTGAGCTGGGCACAAAACCGCAGGATTGCTTCAGGCCCTAATCTGTTTCCGGCTGGGCACACTGAGCCTTTGTTTAATTCCTCATCCTGGTCGGCAATGAGCGTTACATTTGCCCGTGGAGACTCCTACAGCTAGTCTCTCATTGGTTCTCCCTATTCCTGTTCATCTTGCACAGAAATTGCAAGCTGTGCCAAACAGGAGGTTAAAGGCACTGCCTCTCCAAGCAGGGAGAGTGTTAGTAAAGCATCTGGAATGGTGAACCCGAGGACCAGGATACGAAAACTGAAATGCATTTTAAATCCTTTCCCAATCTCACGGTGGACGATACTCTGGGTTTACCATGCATGTTTTATCTGGAGGAAGAATCCCTTGAACCTGGAGAGTTGGGACCCATGGAATAGGTACCATGCAGTATGACTTCAAAGGGTCTGCATTTGCTCACCAAAACTCACCAATGCTATCAGCCTGAAGTGTCCAGCCCTATGTCTCAACCAGCTCTTGGTGTAGATGTGGTCAATCCCGGTTGCATCACATGACCTGAGTGAATTATTTAAGAATTGCTCTCTATTTCACTGTCTTTGTGTTTTGTTTTCGAAATTTATTTTGATAATGGGATTTATCGGATTTTCACTTCTGCGTATCGGCTGCTGTACCCACGCTTGATTCTCTTACGGAGACATATATATCCATGGGTTTTAAGATTCTTCCTAGTCAGGTATATTCCTAGGCGTTGAATATGTGTTGTTGAGTCCATTTCGTTGAGCAAGGAGTAGGTCTTGTCTATTACATATTTGTCTTATGGAATGTTATCTGTGCTAATTTCAGTCTCTGGTTTTATGCAGCACCCCAAGGCACATTTCCCCATAAGCAAACACTAGTTGGTTTTCTAAATTTGAGACCCTGTTCTGTTTTGTAATTCAGTTCATGTGTAGTCAAGTTTACATTCCGTGTATTAGTGATATCTTATGATGTTTCCTTTTCTGTGTGACGTAGTTCACGTAGAATCACCGTACCTGCATCCACTTACTATGCCGCTACGGGCCTGATGACACAGATTTCATTGCTGAGTGATATTGCATTGTACGTACGTGCCACAACTTCTTTATCCATTTTTTGCTTTCTGGGATATTTACCTGATACTGTAGACGAGCTTCTTGTGAACACAGCCGTCCCAAATATTGGGGTGGCTGTCTGTTTTTGATTTTAATTTCCGTAAGCTATAGGACCATAAGTGGAAGTGCCATAGGCTGTGTTGCTTTGTTTCTTACGTGTTTCAGGAAACACCATACACTAATCCAGGGTGGCTGCTGGCAATTTACATCCTGCCAATCAGCATAACAAGGCTCCCTGTTCTCCATATCCTGTCCTACCTTTCTGGATTTTACACTTTTTTCCGATGGCCCTTTTGCCCGGGGGGCAGTGAGACTTCGTTGTGGTGCAGATTTCATTTACAGGCTTGCTTGGTTGGCCAAAAAGGGCGTATGCGTTTTTTCCTGAATATATTCAGGAAAAAATGCATACGCCCTTTTTGGCCAAGTGCATCATTGTCGACGTTCTGCCTCTTTTCCTATGCTTTCAGGGCAATTTCAGTCTACCCCGGCAATCGCTTTCCTGAAATTCTGCCCCGCTTTCAAGTCCCATTCGCAGGCTTACTTCAATATATTTTTGGAGGATAGCTGTCATTTATAACTCTGCAGGTTTGTGAATTACAGTGCCCCTGAGCTCCTTTCTTCAACTCGCTTTCTTGTGAGCTGGGCACAAAACCGCAGGATTGCTTCAGGCCCTAATCTGTTTCCGGCAGGGCATGCTGAGCCTTTGGTTAATTCCTCTTCCTGGTGGGAAATGAGCGTTACATTTGCCCGTGCAGACACCTACAGCTAGTCTCTCATTGTTTCTCCCTATTCCTGTTCATCTTGCACAGAAATTGCAAGCTGTGCCAAACAGGAGGTTAAAGGCACTGACTCTCCAAGCAGGGAGAGTGTTAGTAAAGCATCTGGAATGGTGAACCCGAGGACCAGGATACGAAAACTGAAATGCATTTTAAATCGTTTCCCAATCTCACGGTGGACGATACTCTGGGTTTACCATGCATGTTTTATCTGGAGGAAGAATCCCTTGAACCTGGAGAGTTGGGACCCATGGAATGGGTACCATGCAGTATGACTTCAAAGGGTCTGCATTTGCTCACCGAAACTCACCAATGCTATCAGCCTGAAGTGTCCAGCCTTATGTCTCAACCAGCTGTGGGTGTAGATGTGGTGAATCCCGGTTGCATCACATGCCCTGAGTGAATTATTTAAGAGATGCTCTCTATTTCACTGTCTTTTTGTTTTGTTTTCGAAATTTATTTTGATAATGGGATTTATCGGATTTTCACTGCTGCGTTTCCGCCGCTGTACACACGCTTGATTCTCTTACGGAGACATATATATCCATGGGTTTTAAGATTCTTCCTAGTCAGGTATATTCCTAGGCGTTGAATATGTGGTGTTGAGTCCATTTCGTTGAGCAAGGAGTAGGTCTTGTCTATTACATATTTGGCTTATGGAAAGTTATCTGTGCCAATTTCAGTCTCTGGTTTTATGCAGCACCCCAAGGCACCTTTCCCCATAAGCAAGCACTAGTTGGTTTTCTAAATTTGAGACCCTGTTCTGTTTTGT
Organism: Phocoena phocoena; assembly: GCF_963924675.1. Taxonomy (NCBI): domain Eukaryota; kingdom Metazoa; phylum Chordata; class Mammalia; order Artiodactyla; family Phocoenidae; genus Phocoena; species Phocoena phocoena. Next base: position 804,260 of record NW_027077598.1, on the reverse strand, counting down.
AATTCAGTTCATGTGTAGTCAAGTTTACATTCTGTGTATTAGTGATATCTTATGATGTTTCTTTTTCTGTGTGACGTAGTTCACGTAGATTCACCGTACCTGCATCCACTCTCTATGCCGCTACGGGCCTGATGACACAGATTTCATTGCTGAGTGATATTGCATTGTACGTACGTGCCACAACTTCTTTATCCATTTTTTGCTTTTTTGGGATATTTACCTGATACTGTAGACGAGCTTCTTGTGAACACAGCCGTCCCAAATATTGGGGTGGCTGTCTGTTTTTGATTTTAATTTCAGTAAGCTATAAGACCATAAGAGGAAGTGCCATAGGCTGTGTTGCTTTGTTTCTTACGTGTTTCAGAAACACCATACACTTCTCCAGAGTGGCTGCTGGCAATTTACATCCTGCCAATCAGCATAACAAGGCTCCCTGTTCTCCATATCCTGTCCTACCTTTCTGGATTTTACACTTTTTTCCCGATGGCCCTTTTGCCCGGAGGGCAGTGAGACTTCCTTGTGGTGCAGATTTCCTTTACAGGCTTGCTTGGTTGGCCAAAAAGGGCGTATGCGTTTTTTCCTGAATATATTCAGGAAAAAACGCATACGCCCTTTTTGGCCAAGTGCATCATTGTCGACGTTCTGCCTCTTTTCCTATGATTTCAGGGCAATTCCAGTCTACCCCCTGCAATCGTTTTCCTGAAATTCTGCCCCGCTTTCAAGTCCCCTTCGCAGGCTTACTTCAATATATTTTTGGAGGATAGCTGTCATTTATAACTCTGCAGGTTTGTGAATTACAGTGCCCCTGAGCTCCTTTCTTCAACTCGCTTTCTTGTGAACTGGGCACAAAACCGCAGGATTGCTTCAGGCCCTAATCTGTTTTCAGCAGGGCACACTGAGCCTTTGTTTAATTCCTCTTCCTGGTGGGCAATGAGCATTACATTTGCCCGTGCAGACACCTACAGCTAGTCTCTCACTGGTTCTCCCTATTCCTGTTCATCTTGCACAGAAATTGCAAGCTGTGCCCAACAGGAGGTTAAAGGCACTGACTCTCCAAGCGGGGAGAGTGTTAGTAAAGCATCTGGAATGGTGAACCTGAGGACCAGGATACGAAAACTGAGATGCATTTTAAATCGTTTCCCAATCACACGGTGGACCATACTGTGGGTTTCCCATGCATGTTTTAGCTGGAGGAAGAATCCCTTGAACCTGAAGAGTTGGGACCCATGGAATAGGTACCATGCAGTATGACTTCAAAGGGTCTGCATTTGCTCAACGAAACTCACCAATGCTATCAGCCTGTAGTGTCCAGGCTTATGTCTCAACCAGCTCTGGGTGTAGATGTGGTCAATCCCGGTTGCATCACATGCCCTGAGTGAATTATTTAAGAATCGCTCTCTATTTCACTGTCTTTGTGTTTTGTTTTCGAAATTTATTTTGATAATGGGATTTATCGGATTTTCACTGCTGCGTATCGGCCGCTGTACACACGCTTGATTCTCTTACGGAGACATATATAACCATGGGTTTTAAGATTCTTCCTAGTCAGGTATATTCCTAGGCGTTGAATATGTGGTGTTGAGTCCATTTCGTTGAGCAAGGAGTAGGTCTTGTCTATTACATATTTGTCTTATGGAAAGTTATCTGTACTAATTTCAGTCTCTGGTTTTATGCAGCACCCCAAGGCACCTTTCCCCATAAGCAAACACTAGTTGGTTTTCTAAATTTGAGACCCTGTTCTGTTTTGTAATTCAGTTCATGTGTAGTCAAGTTTACATTCCGTGTATTAGTGATATCTTATGATGTTTCTTTTTCTGTGTGACGTAGTTCACGTAGAATCACCGTACCTGCATCCACTCACTATGCCGCTACGGGCCTGATGACACAGATTTCATTGCTGAGTGATATTGCATTGTACGTACGTGCCACAACTTCTTTATCCATTTTTTGCTTTCTGGGATATTTACCTGATACTGTAGACGAGCTTCTTGTGAACACAGCCGTCCCAAATATTGGGGTGGCTGTCTGTTTTTCATTTTAATTTCCGTAAGCTATAGGACCATAAGTGGAAGTGCCATAGGCTGTGTTGCTTTGTTTCTTACGTGTTTCAGGAAACAACATACACTTCTCCGGGGTGGCTGCCGGCAATTTACATCCTGCCAATCAGCATAACAAGGCTCCCTGTTCTCCATATCCTGTCCTACATTTCTGGATTTTACACTTTTTTCAGATGGCCCTTTTGCCCGGGCGGCAGTGAGACTTCATTGTAGTGCACATTTCCTTTAGAGGCTTGCTTGGTTGGCCAAAAAGGGCGTATGCGTTTTTTTCCTGAATATATTCAGGAAAAAACGCATACGCCCTTTTTGGCCAAGTGCATCATTGTCGACGTTCTGCCTCTTTTCCTATGCTTTCAGTGCAATTCCAGTCTACCCCCTGCAATCGTTTTCCTGAAATTCTGCCCCGCTTTCAAGTCCCCTTCGCAGGCTTACTTCAATATATTTTTGGAGGATAGCTGTCATTTATAACTCTGCAGGTTTGTGAATTACAGTGCCCCTGAGCTCCTTTCTTCAACTCGCTTTCTTGTGAGCTGGGCACAAAACCGCAGGATTGCTTCAGGCCCTAATCTGTTTTCAGCAGGGCACGCTGAGCCTTTGTTTAATTCCTCTTCCTGGTCGGCAATGAGCATTACATTTGCCCGTGCAGACACCTACAGCTAGTCTCTCACTGGTTCTCCCTATTCCTGTTCATCTTGCACAGAAATTGCAAGCTGTGCCCAACAGGAGGTTAAAGGCACTGACTCTCCAAGCGGGGAGAGTGTTAGTAAAGCATCTGGAATGTTGAACCCGAGAACCGGGATACGAAAACTGAGATTCATTTTAAATCGTTTCCCAATCACACGGTGGACGATACTCTGGGTTTCCCATGCATGTTTTAGCTGGAGGAAGAAACCCTTGAACCTGGAGAGTTGGGACCCATGGAATGGGTACCATGCAGTATGACTTCAAAGGGTCTGCATTTGCTCACCGAAACTCACCATTGCTATCAGCCTGAAGTGTCCAGCCTTATGTCTCAACCAGCTCTGGGTGTAGATGTGGTAAATCCCGGTTGCATCACATGCCCTGAGTGAATTATTTAAGAATTGCTCTCTATTTCACTGTCTTTGTGTTTTGTTTTCGAAATTTATTTTGATAATGGGATTTATCGGATTTTCATTGCTGCGTTTCGGCCGCTGTACATGCGCTTGATCCTCTTACGGAGACATATATATCCATGGGTTTTAAGATTCTTCCTAGTCAGGTATATTCCTAGGCGTTGAATATGTGGTGTTGAGTCCATTTCTTTGAGCAAGGAGTAGGACTTGTCTATTACATATTTGGCTTATGGAAAGATATCTGTGCTAATTTCAGTCTCTGGTTTTATGCAGCATCCCAACGCACTTTTCCCCATAAGCAAGCACTAGTTGGTTTTCTAAATTTGAGACCCTGTTCTGTTTTGTAATTCAGTTCATGTGTAGTTAAATTTACATTCCGTGTATTAGTGATATCTTATGATGTTTCTTTATCTGTGTGATATAGTTCACGTAGAATCACCGTACCTGCATCCACTCACTATACCGCTACGGGCCTGATGACACACATTTCATTGCTGAGTGATATTGCATTGCACGTACGTGCCACAACTTCTTTATCCATTTTTTGCTTTCTGGGTTATTTACCTGGTACTGTAGACGAGCTTCTTGTGAACACAGCCGTCCCAAACATTGGTGTGGCTGTCTGTTTTTGATTTTAATTTCCCTAAGCTATAGGACCATAAGTGCAAGTGCCATAGGCTGTGTTGCTTTGTTTCTTACGTGTTTCAGGAAACACCATACACTTCTCCAGGGTGGCTGTTGGCAATTTACATCCTACCAATCAGCATAACAAGGCTCCCTCTTCTCCATATCCTGTCCTACCTTTCTAGATTTTACACTTTTTTCAGATGGCCCTCTTGCCCGGGGGGCAGTGAGACTTCATTGTAGTGCAGATTTCAATTACAGGCTTGCTTGGTTGGCCAAAAAGGGCGTATGCGTTTTTTCCTGAATATATTCAGGAAAAAACGCATACGCCCTTTTTGGCCAAGTGCATCATTGTCGACGATGTGCCTCTTTTCCTATGCTTTCAGGGCAATTCCAGTCTACCCCCTGCAATCGTTTTCCTGAAATTCTGCCCCGCTTTCAAGTCCCCTTCGCAGGCTTACTTCAATGTATTTTTGGAGGATAGCTGTCATTTATAACTCTGCAGGTTTGTGAATTACAGTGCCCCTGAGCTCCTTTCTTCAACTCGCTTTCTTGTGAGCTGGGCACAAAACCGCAGGATTGCTTCAGGCCCTAATCTGTTTCCAGCAGGGCACACTGAGCCTTTGTTTAATTCCTCTTCCTGGTGGGAAATGAGCGTTACATTTGCCCGTGCAGACACCTACAGCTAGTCTCTCATGGGTTCTCCCTATTCCTGTTAATCTTGCACAGAAATTGCAAGCTGTGCCAAACAGGAGGTTAAAGGCACTGACTCTCCAAGCGGGGAGAGTGTTAGTAAAGCATCTGGAATGGTGAACCCGAGGACCAGGATACGAAAACTGAGATGCATTTTAAATCGTTTCCCAATCACACGGTGGATGATACTCTGGGTTTCCCATGCATGTTTTAGCTGGAGGAAGAATCCCTTGAACCTGGAGAGTTGGGACCCATGGAATGGGTACCATGCAGTATGACTTCAAAGGGTCTGCCTTTGCTCACCGAAACTCACCAATGCTATCAGCCTGAAGTGTCCAGCCTTATGTCTCAACCAGCTCTAGGTGTAGATGTGGTCAATCCCGGTTGCATCACATGCCCTGAGTGAATTATTTAAGAATTGCTCTCTATTTCACTGTCTTTGTGTTTTGTTTTCGAAATTTATTTTGATAATGGGATTTATCGGATTTTCACTGCTGCATTTCGGCCGCTGTACACACGCTTGATTCTCTTACGGAGACATATATATCCATGGGTTTTAAGATTCTTCCTAGTCAGGTATATTCCTAGGCGTTGAATATGTGGTGTTGGGTCCATTTCGTTGAGCAAGGAGTAGGTCTTGTCTATTATATATTTGGCTTATGGAAAGTTATCTGTGCTAATTTCAGTCTCTGGTTTTATGCAGCACCCCAAGGCACCTTTCCCCATAAGCAAGCACTAGTTGGTTTTCTAAATTTGAGACCCTGTTCTTTTTTGTAATTCAGTTCATGTGTAGTCAAGTTTACATTCCGTGTATTAGTGATATCTTATGATGTTTCTTTTTCTGTGTGACGTAGTTCACGTAGAATCACCGTACCTGCATCCACTCACTATGCCGCTACGGGCCTGATGACACAGATTTCATTGCTGAGGGATATTGCATTGCACGTACGTGCCACAACTTCTTTATCCATTTTTGCTTTCTGGGATATTTACCTGGTACTGTAAACGAGCTTCTTGGGAACACAGCCATCCCAAATATTGGGGTGGCTGTCTGTTTTTGATTTTAATTTCCGTAAGCTATAGGAGCATAAGTGGAAGTCCCATAGGCTGTGTTGCTCTGTTTCTTACGTGTTTCAGGAAACACCATACAATTCTCCAGGGTGGCTGCTGGCAATTTACATCCTGCCACTCAGCATAACAAGGCTCCCTGTTCTCCATATCCTGTCCTACCTTTCTGGATTTTACACTTTTTACAGATGGCCCTTTTGCCCGGGGGGCAGTGAGACTTCATTGTAGTGCAGATTTCCTTTACAGGCTTGCTTGGTTGGCCAAAAAGGGCGTATGCGTTTTTTCCTGAATATATTCAGGAAAAAACGCATACGCCCTTTTTGGCCAAGTGCATCATTGTCGACGTTCTGCCTCTTTTCCAATGCTTTCAGGGCAATTCCAGTCTACCCCCTGCAATCGTTTTCCTGAAATTCTGCCCCGCTTTCAAGTCCCCTTCGCAGGCTTACTTCAATATATTTTTGGAGGATAACTGTCATTTATAACTCTGCAGGTTTGTGAATTACAGTGCCCCTGAGCTCCTTTCTTCAACTCGCTTTCTTGTGAGCTGGGCACAAAACCGCAGGATTGCTTCAGGCCCTAATCTGTTTTCAGCAGGGCACGCTGAGCCTTTGTTTAATTCCTCTTCCTGGTGGGCAATGAGCGTTACATTTGCCCGTGCAGACACCTACAGGTAGTCTCTCACTGGTTCTCCCTATTCCTGTTCATCTTGCACAGAAATTGCAAGCTGTGCCAAACAGGAGGTTAAAGGCACTGACTCTCCAAGCGGGGAGAGTGTTAGTAAAGCATCTGGAATGGTGAACCCGAGGACCAGGATACGAAAACTGAGATGCATTTTAAATCGTTTCCCAATCACACGGTGGACGATACTCTGGGTTTCCCATGCATGTTTTAGCTGGAGGAAGAATCCCTTGAACCTGGAGAGTTGGGACCCATGGAATGGGTACCATGCAGTATGACTTCAAAGGGTCTGCATTTGCTCACCGAAACTCACCAATGCTATCAGCCTGAAGTGTCCAGCCTTATGTCTCAACCAGCTCTGGGTGTAGATGTGGTAAATCCCGGTTGCATTACATGCCCTGAGTGAATTATTTAAGAATTGCTCTCTATTTCACTGTCTTTGAGTTTTGTTTTCGAAATTTATTTTGATAATGGGATTTATCGGATATTCACTGCTGCGTTTCGGCCGCTGTACACGTGCTTGATTCTCTTACGGAGACATATATATCCATGGGTTTTTAGATTCTTCCTAGTCAGGTATATTCCTACGCGTTGAATATGTGGTGTTGGTTCCATTTCGTTGAGCAAGGAGTAGGTCTTGTCTATTACATATTTGGCTTATAGAAAGTTATCTGTGCTAATTTCAGTCTCTGGTTTTATGCAGCACCCCCAGGCACCTTTCCCCATAAGCAAGCACTTGTTGGTTTTCTAAATTTGAGACCCTGTTCTGTTTGTAATTCAGTTCATGTGTAGTCAAGTTTACATTCCGTGTATTAGTGATATCTTATGATGTTTCTTTTTCTGTGTGACGTAGTTCACGTAGAATCACCGTACCTGCATCCACTCACTATGCCGCTACGGACCTGATGACACAGATTTCATTGCTGAGTGATATTGCATTGTACGTACGTGCCACAACTTCTTTATCCATTTTTTGCTTTCTGGGATATTTACCTGATACTGTAGACGAGCTTCTTGTGAACACAGCCGTCCCAAATATTGGGGTGGCTGTCTGTTTTTGATTTTAATTTCCGTAAGCTATAGGACCATAAGTGGAAGTGCCATAGGCTGTGTTGCTTTGTTTCTTACGTGTTTCAGGAAACACCATACACTTCTCCAGGGTGGCTGCTGGCAATTTACATCCTGCCAATCAGCATAACAAGGCTCCCTGTTCTCCATATCCTGTCCTACATTTCTGGATTTTACACTTTTTTCAGATGGCCCTTTTGCCCATGGGGCAGTGAGACTTCATTGTAGTGCAGATTTCCTTTACAGGCTTGCTTGGTTGGCCAAAAAGGGCGTATGCGTTTTTTCCTGAATATATTCAGGAAAAAACGCATACGCCCTTTTTGGCCAAGTGCATCATTGTCGACGTTGTGCCTCTTTTCCTATGCTTTCAGGGCAATTCCAGTCTACCCCCTGCAATCGTTTTCCTGAAATTCTGCCCCGCTTTCAATTCCCCTTCGCAGGCTTACTTCAATATATTTTTGGAGGATAGCTGTCATTTATAACTCTGCAGGTTTGTGAATTACAGTGCCCCTGAGCTCCTTTCTTCAACTCGCTTTCTTGTGAGCTGGGCACAAAACCGCAGGATTGCTTCAGGCCCTAATCTGTTTCCGGCAGGGCATGCTGAGCCTTTGGTTAATTCCTCTTCCTGGTGGGAAATGAGCATTATATTTGCCCGTGCAGAAACCTACAGCTAGTCTCTCATTGGTTCTCCCTATTCCTGTTCATCTTGCACAGAAATTGCAAGCTGTGCCAAACAGGAGGTTAAAGGCACTGACTCTCCTAGCAGGGAGAGTGTTAGTAAAGCATCTGGAATGGTGAACCCGAGGACCAGGATACGAAAACTGAGATGCATTTTAAATTGTTTCCCAATCACACGGTGGATGATACTCTGGGTTTCCCATGCATGTTTTAGCTGGAGGAAGAATGCCTTGAACCTGGAGAGTTGGGACCCATGGAATAGGTACCATGCAGTATGACTTCAAAGGGTCTGCATTTGCTCACCGAAACTCACCAATGCTATCAGCCTGAAGTGTCCAGCCTTATGTCTCAACCAGCTCTGGGTGTTGATGTGGTAAATCCCGGTTGCATCACATGCCCTGAGTGAATTATTTAAGAATTGCTCTCTATTTCACTGTCTTTGTGTTTTGTTTTCGAAATTTATTTTGATAATGGGATTTATCGGATTTTCACTGCTGCGTTTCAGCCGCTGTACACACGCTTGATTCTCTTACGGAGACATATATATCCATGGGTTTTAAAATTCTTACTAGTCAGTTATATTCCTAGGCGTTGAATATGTGGTGTTGAGTCCATTTCGTTGAGCAAGGAGTAGGTCTTGTCTATTACATATTTGGCTTATGGAATGTTATCTGTGCTAATTTTAGTCTCTGGTTTTATGCAGCACCCCAAGGCACCTTTCCCCATAAGCAAGCACTACTTGGTTTTCTAAATTTGAGACCCTGTTCTGTTTTGTAATTCAGTTCATGTGTAGTCAAGTTTACATTCCGTGCATTAGTGATATCTTATGATGTTTCTTTTTCTGTGTGACGTAGTTCACGTAGAATCACCGTACCTGCATCCACTCACTATGCCGCTACGGGCCTGATGACACAGATTTCATTGCTGAGTGATACTGCATTGCACGTACGTGCCACAACTTCTTTATCCATTTTTTGCTTTCTGGGATATTTACCTGGTACTGTAGACGAGCTTCTTGGGAACACAGCCGTCCCAAACTTTGGGGTGGCTCTCTGTTTTTGATTTTAATTTCCCTAAGGAATAGGACCATAAGTGCAATTGCCATAGGCTGTGTTGTTTTATTTCTTACGTGTTTCAGGAAACACCATACATTTCTCCAGGGTGGATGTTGGCAATTTACATCCTGCCAATCAGCATAACAAGGCTCCCTGTTCTCCATATCCTGTCCTACCTTTCTGGATTTTACACTTTTTTGAGATGGCCCTCTTGCCCGGGGGTGTGAGACTTCATTGTAGTGCAGATTTCCTTTACAGGCTTGCTTGGTTGGCCAAAAAGGGCGTATGCGTTTTTTCCTGAATATATTCAGGAAAAAACGCATACGCACTTTTTGGCCAAGTACATCATTGTCGACGTTGTGCCTCTTTTCCTATGCTTTCAGGGCAATTCCAGTCTACCCCCTGCAATCGTTTTCCTGAAATTCTGCCCCGCTTTCAAGTCCCCTTTGCAGGCTTACTGCAATATATTTTTGGAGGAATGCTGTCATTTATAACTCTGCAGGTTTGTGAATTACAGTGCCCCTGAGCTCCTTTCTTCAACTCGCTTTCTTGTGAGCTGGGCACAAAACCGCAGGATTGCTTCAGGCCCTAATCTGTTTCCGGCTGGGCACACTGAGCCTTTGTTTAATTCCTCTTCCTGGTCGGCAATGAGCGTTACATTTGCCCGTGGAGACTCCTACAGCTAGTCTCTCATTGGTTCTCCCTATTCCTGTTCATCTTGCACAGAAATTGCAAGCTGTGCCAAACAGGAGGTTAAAGGCACTGCCTCTCCAAGCAGGGAGAGTGTTAGTAAAGCATCTGGAATGGTGAACCCGAGGACCAGGATACGAAAACTGAGATGCATTTTAAATCGTTTCCCAATCACACGGTGGACCATAATGTGGGTTTCCCATGCATGTTTTAGCTGGAGGAAGAATCCCTTGAACCTGAAGAGTTGGGACCCATGGAATAGGTACCATGCAGTATGACTTCAAAGGGTCTGCATTTGCTCACCGAAACTCACCAATGCTATCAGCCTGAAGTGTCCAGCCCTATGTCTCAACCAGCTCTGGGTGTAGATGTGGTCAATCCCGGTTGCATCACATGCCCTGAGTGAATTATTTAAGAATTGGTCTCTATTTCACTGTCTTTGTGTTTTGTTTTCGAAATTTATTTTGATAATGGGATTTATCGGATTTTCACTTCTGCGTATCGGCTGCTGTACCCACGCTTGATTCTCTTACGGAGACATATATATCCATGGGTTTTAAGATTCTTCCTAGTCAGGTATATTCCTAGGCGTTGAATATGTGTTGTTGAGTCCATTTCGTTGAGCAAGGAGTAGGTCTTGTCTATTACATATTTGTCTTATGGAATGTTATCTGTGCTAATTTCAGTCTCTGGTTTTATGCAGCACCCCAAGGCACATTTCCCCATAAGCAAGCACTAGTTGGTTTTCTAAATTTGAGACCCTGTTCTGTTTTGTAATTCAGTTCATGTGTAGTCAAGTTTACATTCCGTGTATTAGTGATATCTTATGATGTTTCTTTTTCTGTGTGACGTAGTTCACGTAGAATCACCGTACCTGCATCCACTCACTATGCCGCTACAGGCCTGATGACACAGATTTCATTGCTGAGTGATATTGCATTGTACGTACGTGCCACAACTTCTTTATCCATTTTTTGCTTTCTGGGATATTTACCTGATACTGTAGACGAGCTTCTTGTGAACACAGCCGTCCCAAATATTGGGGTGGCTGTCTGTTTTTGATTTTAATTTCCGTAAGCTGTAGGACCATAAGTGGAAGTGCCATAGGCTGTGTTGCTTTGTTTCTTACGTGTTTCAGGAAACACCATACACTACTCCAGGGTGGCTGCTGGCAATTTACATCCTGCCAATCAGCATAACAAGGCTCCCTGTTCTCCATATCCTGTCCTACCTTTCTGGATTTTACACTTTTTTCCGATGGCCCTTTTGCCCGGGGGGCAGTGAGACTTCCTTGTGGTGCAGATTTCATTTACAGGCTTGCTTGGTTGGCCAAAAAGGGCGTATGCGTTTTTTCCTGAATATATTCAGGAAAAAATGCATACGCCCTTTTTGGCCAAGTGCATCATTGTCGACGTTCTGCCTCTTTTCCTATGCTTTCAGGGCAATTTCAGTCTACCCCGGCAATCGCTTTCCTGAAATTCTGCCCCGCTTTCAAGTCCCATTCGCAGGCTTACTTCAATATATTTTTGGAGGATAGCTGTCATTTATAACTCTGCAGGTTTGTGAATTACAGTGCCCCTGAGCTCCTTTCTTCAACTCGCTTTCTTGTGAGCTGGGCACAAAACCGCAGGATTGCTTCAGGCCCTAATCTGTTTCCGGCAGGGCATGCTGAGCCTTTGGTTAATTCCTCTTCCTGGTGGGAAATGAGCGTTACATTTGCCCGTGCAGACACCTACAGCTAGTCTCTCATTGTTTCTCCCTATTCCTGTTCATCTTGCACAGAAATTGCAAGCTGTGCCAAACAGGAGGTTAAAGGCACTGACTCTCCAAGCAGGGAGAGTGTTAGTAAAGCATCTGGAATGGTGAACCCGAGGACCAGGATACGAAAACTGAGATGCATTTTAAATCGTTTCCCAATCTCACGGTGGACGATACTCTGGGTTTACCATGCATGTTTTATCTGGAGGAAGAATCCCTTGAACCTGGAGAGTTGGGACCCATGGAATGGGTACCATGCAGTATGACTTCAAAGGGTCTGCATTTGCTCACCGAAACTCACCAATGCTATCAGCCTGAAGTGTCCAGCCTTATGTCTCAACCAGCTGTGGGTGTAGATGTGGTCAATCCCGGTTGCATCACATGCCCTGAGTGAATTATTTAAGAATTGCTCTCTATTTCACTGTCTTTTTGTTTTGTTTTCGAAATTTATTTTGATAATGGGATTTATCGGATTTTCACTGCTGCGTTTCCGCCGCTGTACACACGCTTGATTCTCTTACGGAGACATATATATCCATGGGTTTTAAGATTCTTCCTAGTCAGGTATATTCCTAGGCGTTGAATATGTGGTGTTGAGTCCATTTCGTTGAGCAAGGAGTAGGTCTTGTCTATTACATATTTGGCTTATGGAAAGTTATCTGTGCCAATTTCAGTCTCTGGTTTTATGCAGCACCCCAAGGCACCTTTCCCCATAAGCAAGCACTAGTTGGTTTTCTAAATTTGAGACCCTGTTCTGTTTTGTAATTCAGTTCATGTGTAGTCAAGTTTACATTCCGTGTATTAGTGATATCTTATGATGTTTCTTTTTCTGTGTGACGTAGTTCACGTAGATTCACCGTACCTGCATCCACTCTCTATGCCGCTACGGGCCTGATGACACAGATTTCATTGCTGAGTGATATTGCATTGTACGTACGTGCCACAACTTCTTTATCCATTTTTTGCTTTCTGGGATATTTACCTGATACTGTAGACGAGCTTCTTGTGAACACAGCCGTCCCAAATATTGGGGTGGCTGTCTGTTTTTGATTTTAATTTCAGTAAGCTATAAGACCATAAGAGGAAGTGCCATAGGCTGTGTTGCTTTGTTTCTTACGTGTTTCAGAAACACCATACACTTCTCCAGAGTGGCTGCTGGCAATTTACATCCTGCCAATCAGCATAACAAGGCTCCCTGTTCTCCATATCCTGTCCTACCTTTCTGGATTTTACACTTTTTTCCCGATGGCCCTTTTGCCCGGAGGGCAGTGAGACTTCCTTGTGGTGCAGATTTCCTTTACAGGCTTGCTTGGTTGGCCAAAAAGGGCGTATGCGTTTTTTCCTGAATATATTCAGGAAAAAACGCATACGCCCTTTTTGGCCAAGTGCATCATTGTCGACGTTCTGCCTCTTTTCCTATGATTTCAGGGCAATTCCAGTCTACCCCCTGCAATCGTTTTCCTGAAATTCTGCCCCGCTTTCAAGTCCCCTTCGCAGGCTTACTTCAATATATTTTTGGAGGATAGCTGTCATTTATAACTCTGCAGGTTTGTGAATTACAGTGCCCCTGAGCTCCTTTCTTCAACTCGCTTTCTTGTGAGCTGGGCACAAAACCGCAGGATTGCTTCAGGCCCTAATCTGTTTTCAGCAGGGCACACTGAGCCTTTGTTTAATTCCTCTTCCTGGTGGGCAATGAGCATTACATTTGCCCGTGCAGACACCTACAGCTAGTCTCTCACTGGTTCTCCCTATTCCTGTTCATCTTGCAGAGAAATTGCAAGCTGTGCCCAACAGGAGGTTAAAGGCACTGACTCTCCAAGCGGGGAGAGTGTTAGTAAAGCATCTGGAATGGTGAACCTGAGGACCAGGATACGAAAACTGAGATGCATTTTAAATCGTTTCCCAATCACACGGTGGACCATACTGTGGGTTTCCCATGCATGTTTTAGCTGGAGGAAGAATCCCTTGAACCTGAAGAGTTGGGACCCATGGAATAGGTACCATGCAGTATGACTTCAAAGGGTCTGCATTTGCTCAACGAAACTCACCAATGCTATCAGCCTGTAGTGTCCAGGCTTATGTCTCAAACAGCTCTGGGTGTAGATGTGGTCAATCCCGGTTGCATCACATGCCCTGAGTGAATTATTTAAGAATCGCTCTCTATTTCACTGTCTTTGTGTTTTGTTTTCGAAATTTATTTTGATAATGGGATTTATCGGATTTTCACTGCTGCGTATCGGCCGCTGTACACACGCTTGATTCTCTTACGGAGACATATATAACCATGGGTTTTAAGATTCTTCCTAGTCAGGTATATTCCTAGGCGTTGAATATGTGGTGTTGAGTCCATTTCGTTGAGCAAGGAGTAGGTCTTGTCTATTACATATTTGTCTTATGGAATGTTATCTGTACTAATTTCAGTCTCTGGTTTTATGCAGCACCCCAAGGCACCTTTCCCCATAAGCAAACACTATTTGGTTTTCTAAATTTGAGACCCTGTTCTGTTTTGTAATTCAGTTCATGTGTAGTCAAGTTTACATTCCGTGTATTAGTGATATCTTATGATGTTTCTTTTTCTGTGTGACGTAGTTCACGTAGAATCACCGTACCTGCATCCACTCACTATGCCGCTACGGGCTTGATGACACAGATTTCATTGCTGAGTGATATTGCATTGTACGTACGTGCCACAACTTCTTTATCCATTTTTTGCTTTCTGGGATATTTACCTGATACTTTAGACGAGCTTCTTGTGAACACAGCCGTCCCAAATATTGGGGTGGCTGTCTGTTTTTCATTTTAATTTCCGTAAGCTATAGGACCATAAGTGGAAGTGCCATAGGCTGTGTTGCTTTGTTTCTTACGTGTTTCAGGAAACACCATACACTTCTCCGGGGTGGCTGCCGGCAATTTACATCCTGCCAATCAGCATAACAAGGCTCCCTGTTCTCCATATCCTGTCCTACATTTCTGGATTTTACACTTTTTTCAGATGGCCCTTTTGCCCGGGCGGCAGTGAGACTTCATTGTAGTGCAGATTTCCTTTAGAGGCTTGCTTGGTTGGCCAAAAAGGGCGTATGCGTTTTTTTCCTGAATATATTCAGGAAAAAAACGCATACGCCCTTTTTGGCCAAGTGCATCATTGTCGACGTTCTGCCTCTTTTCCTATGCTTTCAGGGCAATTCCAGTCTACCCCCTGCAATCGTTTTCCTGAAATTCTGCCCCGCTTTCAAATCCCCTTCGCAGGCTTACTTCAATATATTTTTGGAGGATAGCTGTCATTTATAACTCTGCAGGTTTGTGAATTACAGTGCCCCTGAGCTCCTTTCTTCAACTCGCTTTCTTGTGAGCTGGGCACAAAACCGCAGGATTGCTTCAGGCCCTAATCTGTTTTCAGCAGGGCACGCTGAGCCTTTGTTTAATTCCTCTTCCTGGTCGGCAATGAGCATTACATTTGCCCGTGCAGACACCTACAGCTAGTCTCTCACTGGTTCTCCCTATTCCTGTTCATCTTGCACACAAATTGCAAGCTGTGCGAAACAGGAGGTTAAAGGCACTGACTCTCCAAGCGGGGAGAGTGTTAGTAAAGCATCTGGAATGGTGAACCCGAGGACCAGGATACGAAAACTGAGATGCATTTTAAATCGTTTCCCAATCACACGGTGGACGATACTCTGGGTTTCCCATGCATGTTTTAGCTGGAGGAAGAAACCCTTGAACCTGGAGAGTTGGGACCCATGGAATGGGTACCATGCAGTATGACTTCAAAGGGTCTGCATTTGCTCACCGAAACTCACCATTGCTATCAGCCTGAAGTGTCCAGCCTTATGTCTCAACCAGCTCTGGGTGTAGATGTGGTAAATCCCGGTTGCATCACATGCCCTGAGTGAATTATTTAAGAATTGCTCTCTATTTCACTGTCTTTGTGTTTTGTTTTCGAAATTTATTTTGATAATGGGATTTATCGGATTTTCACTGCTGCGTTTCGGCCGCTGTACACGCGCTTGATCCTCTTACGGAGACATATATATCCATGGGTTTTAAGATTCTTCCTAGTCAGGTATATTCCTAGGCGTTGAATATGTGGTGTTGAGTCCATTTCGTTGAGCAAGGAGTAGGACTTGTCTATTACATATTTGGCTTATGGAAAGTTATCTGTGCTAATTTCAGTCTCTGGTTTTATGCAGCATCCCAACGCACTTTTCCCCATAAGCAAGCACTAGTTGGTTTTCTAAATTTGAGACCCTGTTCTGTTTTGTAATTCAGTTCATGTGTAGTTAAATTTACATTCCGTGTATTAGTGATATCTTATGATGTTTCTTTTTCTGTGTGATATAGTTCACGTAGAATCACCGTACCTGCATCCACTCACTATGCCGCTACGGGCCTGATGACACACATTTCATTGCTGAGTGATATTGCATTGCACGTACGTGCCACAACTTCTTTATCCATTTTTTGCTTTCTGGGTTATTTACCTGGTACTGTAGACGAGCTTCTTGTGAACACAGCCGTCCCAAACATTGGTGTGGCTGTCTGTTTTTGATTTTAAATTCCCTAAGCTATAGGACCATAAGTGCAAGTGCCATAGGCTGTGTTGCTTTGTTTCTTACGTGTTTCAGGAAACACCATACACTTCTCCAGGGTTGCTGTTGGCAATTTACATCCTACCAATCAGCATAACAAGGCTCCCTCTTCTCCATATCCTGTCCTACCTTGCTAGATTTTACACTTTTTTCAGATGGCCCTCTTGCCCGGGGGGCAGTGAGACTTCATTGTAGTGCAGATTTCCATTACAGGCTTGCTTGGTTGGCCAAAAATGGCGTATGCGTTTTTTCCTGAATATATTCAGGAAAAAACGCATACGCCCTTTTTGGCCAAGTGCATCATTGTCGACGATGTGCCTCTTTTCCTATGCTTTCAGGGCAATTCCAGTCTACCCCCTGCAATCGTTTTCCTGAAATTCTGCCCCGCTTTCAATTCCCCTTCGCAGGCTTACTTCAATGTATTTTTGGAGGATAGCTGTCATTTATAACTCTGCAGGTTTGTGAATTACAGTGCCCCTGAGCTCCTTTCTTCAACTCGCTTTCTTGTGAGCTGGGCACAAAACCGCAGGATTGCTTCAGGCCCTAATCTGTTTCCAGCAGGGCACACTGAGCCTTTGTTTAATTCCTCTTCCTGGTGGGAAATGAGCGTTACATTTGCCCGTGCAGACACCTACAGCTAGTCTCTCATGGGTTCTCCCTATTCCTGTTAATCTTGCACAGAAATTGCAAGCTGTGCCAAACAGGAGGTTAAAGGCACTGACTCTCCAAGCGGGGAGAGTGTTAGTAAAGCATCTGGAATGGTGAACCCGAGGACCAGGATACGAAAACTGAGATGCATTTTAAATCGTTTCCCAATCACACGGTGGATGATACTCTGGGTTTCCCATGCATGTTTTAGCTGGAGGAAGAATCCCTTGAACCTGGAGAGTTGGGACCCATGGAATGGGTACCATGCAGTATGACTTCAAAGGGTCTGCATTTGCTCACCGAAACTCACCAATGCTATCAGCCTGAAGTGTCCAGCCTTATGTCTCAACCAGCTCTAGGTGTAGATGTGGTCAATCCCGGTTGCATCGCATGCCCTGAGTGAATTATTTAAGAATTGCTCTCTATTTCACTGTCTTTGTGTTTTGTTTTCGAAATTTATTTTGATAATGGGATTTATCGGATTTTCACTGCTGCATTTCGGCCGCTGAACACACGCTTGATTCTCTTACGGAGACATATATATCCATGGGTTTTAAGATTCTTCCTAGTCAGGTATATTCCTAGGCGTTGAATATGTGGTGTTGGGTCCATTTCGTTGAGCAAGGAGTAGGTCTTGTCTATTATATATTTGGCTTATGGAAAGTTATCTGTGCTAATTTCAGTCTTTGGTTTTATGCAGCACCCCAAGGCACCTTTCCCCATAAGCAAGCACTAGTTGGTTTTCTAAATTTGAGACCCTGTTCTTTTTTGTAATTCAGTTCATGTGTAGTCAAGTTTACATTCCGTGTATTAGTGATATCTTATGATGTTTCTTTTTCTGTGTGACGTAGTTCACGTAGAATCACCGTACCTGCATCCACTCACTATGCCGCTACGGGCCTGATGACACAGATTTCATTGCTGAGGGATATTGCATTGCACGTACGTGCCACAACTTCTTTATCCATTTTTGCTTTCTGGGATATTTACCTGGTACTGTAAACGAGCTTCTTGGGAACACAGCCATCCCAAATATTGGGGTGGCTGTCTGTTTTTGATTTTAATTTCCGTAAGCTATAGGACCATAAGTGGAAGTGCCATAGGCTGTGTTGCTTTATTTCTTACGTGTTTCAGGAAACACCATACACTTCTCCAGGGTGGCTGTTGGCAATTTACATCCTGCCAATCAACGTAACAAGGCTCCCTGTTCTCCATATCCTGTCCTACCTTTCTGGATTTTACACTTTTTTGAGATGGCCCTCTTGCCCGGGGGTGTGAGACTTCATTGTAGTGCAGATTTCCTTTACAGGCTTGCTTGGTTGGCCAAAAAGGGCGTATGCGTTTTTTCCTGAATATATTCAGGAAAAAACGCATACGCCCTTTTTGGCCAAGTGCATCATTGTCGACGTTGTACCTCTTTTCCTATGCTTTCAGGGCAATTCCAGTCTACCCCCTGCAATCGTTTTCCTGAAATTCTGCCCCGCTTTCAAGTCTCCTACGCAGGCTTACTTCAATATACTTTTGGAAGATAGCTGTCATTTATAACTCTGCAGGTTTGTGAATTACAGTGCCCCTGAGCTCCTTTCTTCAACTCGCTTTCTTGTGAGCTGGGCACAAAACCACAGGATTGCTTCAGGCCCTAATCTGTTTCCTGCAGGGCACACTGAGCCTTTGTTTAATTCCTCTTCCTGGTGGGCAATGAGCGTTACATTTGCCCGTGCAGACAGCTACAGCTAGTCTCTCATTGGTTCTCCCTATTCCTGTTCATCTTGCACAGAAATTGCAAGCTGTGCCAAAGAGGAGGTTAAAGGCACTGACTCTCTAAGCGGGGAGAGTGTTAGTAAAGCATCTGGAATGGTGAACCCGAGGACCAGGATACGAAAACTGAGATGCATTTTAAATCGTTTCCAAATCACACGGTGGACGATACTCTGGCTTTCCCATGCATGTTTTAGCTGGAGGAAGAATCCCTTGAACCTGGAGAGTTGGGACCCATGGAATGGGTACCATGCAGTATGACTTCAAAGGGTCTGCATTTGCTCACCGAAACTCACCAATGCTATCAGCCTGAAGTGTCCAGCCTTATGTCTCAACCAGCTCTGGGTGTAGATGTGGTCAATCCCGGTTGCATCACATGCCCTGAGTGAATTATTTAAGAATTGCTCTCTATTTCACTGTCTTTGTGTTTTGTTTTCGAAATTTATTTTGATAATGGGATTTATCGGATTTTCACTGCTGCGTTTCAGCCGCTGTACACACGCTTGATTCTCTTACGGAGACATATATATCCATGGGTTTTAAGATTCTTCCTAGTCAGGTATATTCCTAGGCGTTGAATATGTGGTTTTGGGTCCATTTCGTTGAGCAAGGAGTAGGTCTTGTCTATTACATATTTGGCTTATGGAAAGTTATCTGTGCTAATTTCAGTCTCTGGTTTTATGCAGCACCCCAAGGCACCTTTCCCCATTAGCAAGCACTAGTTGGTTTTCTAAATTTGAGACCCTGTTCTGTTTTGTAATTCAGTTCATGTGTAGTCAAGTTTACATTCCGTGTATTAGTGATATCTTATGATGTTTCTTTTTCTGTGTGACGTAGTTCACGTAGAATCACCGTACCTGCATCCACTCACTATGCCGCTATGGGCCTGATGACACAGATTTCATTGCTGAGTGATATTGCATTGTACGTACGTGCCACAACTTCTTTATCCATTTTTTGCTTTCTGGGATATTTACCTGATACTGTAGACGAGCTTCTTGTGAACACAGCCGTCCCAAATATTGGGGTGGCTGTCTGTTTTTGATTTTAATTTCCGTAACCTATAGGACCATAAGTGGAAGTGCCATAGGCTGTGTTGCTTTGTTCGTTACGTGTTTCAGGAAACACCATACACTTCTCCAGGGTGGCTGCTGGCAATTTACATCCTGCCAATCAGCATAACAAGGCTCCCTTTTCTCCATATCCTGTCCTACCTTTCTGGATTTTACACTTTTTTCAGATGGCCCTTTTGCCCGGGGGGCAGTGAGATTTCATTGTAGTGCAGATTTCCTTTACAGGCTTGCTTGGTTGGCCAAAAAGGGCGTATGCGTTTTTTCCTGAATATATTCAGGAAAAAACGCATACGCCCTTTTTGGCCAAGTGCATCATTGTCGACGTTCTGCCTCTTTTCCTATGCTTTCAGGGCAATTCCAGTCTACCCCTGCAATCGTTTTCCTGAAATTCTGCCCCGCTTTCAAGTCCCCTTCGCAGGCTTACTTCAATATATTTTTGGAGGATAGCTGTCATTTATAACTCTGCAGGTTTGTGAATTACAGTGCACCTGAGCTCCTTTCTTCAACTCGCTTTCTTGTGAGCTGGGCACAAAACCGCAGGATTGCTTCAGGCCCTAATCTGTTTTCAGCAGGGCACGCTGAGCCTTTGTTTAATTCCTCTTCCTGGTGGGCAATGAGCATTACATTTGCCCGTGCAGACACCTACGGCTAGTCTCTCATTGGTTCTCCCTATTCCTGTTCATCTTGCACAGAAATTGCAAGCTGTGCCAAAGAGGAGGTTAAAGGCACTGACTCTCCAAGCGGGGAGAGTGTTAGTAAAGCATCTGGAATGGTGAACCCGAGGACCAGGATACGAAAACTGAGATGCATTTTAAATCGTTTCCCAATCACACGGTGGACGATACTCTGTGTTTCCCATGCATGTTTTAGCTGGAGGACGAATCCCTTGAACCTGGAGAGTTGGGACCCATGGAATGGGTACCATGCAGTATGACTTCAAAGGGTCTGCATTGGCTCACCGAAACTCACCAATGCTATCAGCCTGAAGTGTCCAGCCTTATGTCTCAACCAGCTCTGGGTGTAGATGTGGTCAATCCCGGTTGCATCACATGCCCTGAGTGAATTATTTAAGAATTGCTCTCTATTTCACTGTGTTTGTGTTTTGTTTTCGAAATTTATTTTCATAATGGGATTTATCGGATTTTCACTGCTGCGTTTCGGCCGCTGTACACACGCTTGATTCTCTTACGGAGACATATATATCCATGGGTTTTAAGATTCTTCCTAGACAGGTATATTCCTAGGCGTTGAATATGTGGTGTTGGGTCCATTTCGTTGAGCAAGGAGTAGGTCTTGTCTATTACATATTTGCCTTATGGAAAGTTATCTGTGCTAATTTCAGTCTCTGGTTTTATGGAGCACCCCAAGGCACCTTTCCCCATAAGCAAGCACTAGTTGGTTTTCTAAATTTGAGACCCTGTTCTGTTTTGTAATTCAGTTCATGTGTAGTCAAGTTTACATTCCGTGTATTAGTGATATCTTATGATGTTTCTTTTTCTGTGTGACGTAGTTCACGTAGAATCACCGTACCTGCATCCACTCACTATGCCGCTACGGGCCTGATGACACAGATTTCATTGCTGAGTGATATTGCATTGCACGTACGTGCCACAACTTCTGTATCCATTTTTTGCTTTCTGGGATATTTACCTGATACTGTAGACGAGCTTCTTGTGAACACAGCCGTCCCAAATATTGGGGTGGCTGTCTGTTTTTGATTTTAATTTCCGTAAGCTATAGGACCATAAGTGGAAGTGCCATAGGCTGTGTTGCTTTGTTTCTTACGTGTTTCAGGAAACACCATACACTTCTCCAGGGTGGCTGCTGGCAATTTACATCCTGCCAATCAGCATAACAAGGCTCCCTGTTCTCCATATCCTGTCCTACCTTTCTGGATTTTACACTTTTTTCAGATGGCCCTTTTGCCCGGGGGGGCAGTGAGATTTCATTGTAGTGCAGATTTCCTTTACAGGCTTGCTTGGTTGGCCAAAAAGGGCGTATGCGTTTTTTCCTGAATATATTCAGGAAAAAACGCATACGCCCTTTTTGGCCAAGTGCATCATTGTCGACATTGGGCCTCTTTTCCTATGCTTTCAGGGCAATTCCAGTCTACCCCCTGCAATTGATTTCCTGAAATTCAGCCCCGCGTTCAAGTCCCCTTCGCAGTCTTACTTCAATATATTTTTGGAGGATAGCTGTCATTTATAACTCTGCAGGTTTGTGAATTACAGTGCCCCTGAGCTCCTTTCTTCAACTCGCTTTCTTGTGAGCTGGGCACAAAACCGCAGGATTGTTTCAGGCCCTAATCTGTTTCCAGCAGGGCACACTGAGCCTTTGGTTAATTCCTCTTCCTGGTGGGAAATGAGCGTTACATTTGCCCGTGCAGACACCTATAGCTAGTCTCTCATTGTTTCTCCCTATTCCTGTTCATCTTGCACAGAAATTGCAAGCTGTGCCAAACAGGAGGTTAAAGGCACTGACTCTCCAAGCAGGGAGAGTGTTAGTAAAGCATCTGGAATGGTGAACCCGAGGACCAGGATACGAAAACTGAGATGCATTTTAAATCGTTTCCCAATCACACGGTGGACCATACTGTGGGGTTCCCATGCATGTTTTAGCTGGAGGAAGAATCCCTTGAACCTGAAGAGTTGGGACCCATGGAATAGGTACCATGCAGTATGACTTCAAAGGGTCTGCATTTGCTCACCGAAACTCACCAATGCTATCAGCCTGTAGTGTCCAGCCTTATGTCTCAACCAGCTCTGGGTGTAGATGTGGTCAATCCCGGTTGCATCACATGCCCTGAGTGAATGATTTAAGAATTGCTCTCTATTTCACTGTCTTTGTGTTTTGTTTTCGAAATTTATTTTGATAATGGGATTTATCGGATTTTCACTGCTGCGTTTCGGCCGCTGTACACACGCTTGATTCTCTTACGGAGACATATATATCCATGGTTTTTAAGGTTCTTCCTAGTCAGGTATATTCCTAGGCGTTGAATATGTGGTGTTGAGTCCATTTCGTTGAGCAAGGAGTAGGTCTTGTCTATTACATATTTGGATTATGGAAAGTTATCTGTGCTAATTTCAGTCTCTGGTTTTATGCAACACCCCAAGGCACCTTTCCCCATAAGCAAGCACAAGTTGGTTTTCTAAATTTGAGACCCTGTTCTGTTTTGTAATTCAGTTCATGTGTAGTCAAGTTTACATTCCGTGTATTAGTGATATCTTATGTTTCTTTTTCTGTGTGACGTAGTTCACGTAGATTCACCGTATCTGCATCCACTCAATATGCCGCTACGGGTCTGATGACACAGATTTCTTTGCTGAGTGATATTGCATTGTACGTACGTGCCACAACTTCTTTATCCATTTTTTGCTTTCTGGGATATTTACCTGATACTGTAGACGAGCTTCTTGTGAACACAGCCATCCCAAATATTGGGGGGGCTGTCTGTTTTTGATTTTAATTTCTGTAAGCTATAGGACCATAAGTGGAAGTGCCATAGGCTATGTTGCTTTGTTTCTTACGTGTTTCAGGAAACACCATACACTTCTCCAGGGTGGCTGCTGGCAATTTACCTCCTGCCAATCAGCATAACAAGGCTCCCTGTTCTCCATATCCTGTCCTAACTTTCTGGATTTTACACTTTTTACAGATGGCCCTTTTGCCCGGGGGGCAGTGAGACTTCATTGTAGTGCAGATTTCCTTTACAGGCTTGCTTGGTTGGCCAAAAAGGGCGTATGCGTTTTTTCCTGAATATATTCAGGAAAAAACGCATACGCCCTTTTTGGCCAAGTGCATCATTGTCGACGTTCTGCCTCTTTTCCTATGCTTTCAGGGCAATTCCAGTCTACCCCCTGCAATCGTTTTCCTGAAATTCTGCCCCGCTTTCAATTCCCCTTCGCAGGTTTACTTCAATATATTTTTGGAGGATAGCTGTCATTTTTAACTCTGCAGGTTTGTGAATTACAGTGCCCCTGAGCTCCTTTCTTCAACTCGCTTTCTTGTGAACTGGGCACAAAACCGCAGGATTGCTTCAGGCCCTAATCTGTTTTCAGCAGGGCATGCTGAGCCTTTGTTTAATTCCTCTTCCTGGTGGGCAATGAGTGTTACATTTGCCCGTGCAGACACCTACAGCTAGTCTTTCATTGGTTCTCCCTATTCCTGTTCATCTTGCACAGAAATTGCAAGCTGTGCCAAAGAGGAGGTTAAAGGCACTGACTCTCCAAGCGGGGAGAGTGTTAGTAAAGCATCTGGAATGGTGAACCCGAGGACCAGGATACGAAAACTGAGATGCATTTTAAATCGTTTCCCAATCACACGGTGGACGATACTCTGGATTTCCCATGCATGTTTTAGCTGGAGGAAGAATGCCTTGAACCTGGAGTGTTGGGACCCATGGAATGGGTACCATGCCGTATGACTTCAAAGGGTCTGCATTTGCTCACCGAAACTCACCAATGCTATCAGCCTGAAGTGTCCAGCCTTATGTCTCAACCAGCTCTGGGTGTAGATGTGGTCAATCCCGGTTGCATCACATGCCCTGAGTGAATTATTTAAGAATTGCTCTCTATTTCACTGTGTTTGTGTTTTGTTTTCGAAATTTATTTTCATAATGGGATTTATCGGATTTTCACTGCTGCGTTTCGGCCGCTGTACACACGCTTGATTCTCTTATGGAGACATATATATCCATGGGTTTTAAGATTCTTCCTAGACAGGTATATTCCTAGGCGTTGAATATGTGGTGTTGGGTCCATTTCGTTGAGCAAGGAGTAGGTCTTGTCTATTACATATTTGGCTTATGGAAAGTTATCTGTGCTAATTTCAGTCTCTGGTTTTATGGAGCACCCCAAGGCACCTTTCCCCATAAGCAAGCACTAGTTGGATTTCTAAATTTGAGACCCTGTTCTGTTTTGTAATTCAGTTCATGTGTAGTCAAGTTTACATTCCGTGTATTAGTGATATCTTATGATGTTTCTTTTTCTGTGTGACGTAGTTCACGTAGAATCACCGTACCTGCATCCACTCACTATGCCGCTACGGGCCTGATGACACAGATTTCATTGCTGAGTGATATTGCATTGCACGTACGTGCCACAACTTCTGTATCCATTTTTTGCTTTCTGGGATATTTACCTGATACTGTAGACGAGCTTCTTGTGAACACAGCCGTCCCAAATATTGGGGTGGCTGTCTGTTTTTGATTTTAATTTCCGTAAGCTATAGGACCATAAGTGGAAGTGCCATAGGCTGTGTTGCTTTGTTTCTTACGTGTTTCAGGAAACACCATACACTTCTCCAGGGTGGCTGCTGGCAATTTACATCCTGCCAATCAGCATAACAAGGCTCCCTGTTCTCCATATCCTGTCCTACCTTTCTGGATTTTACACTTTTTTCAGATGGCCCTTTTGCCCGGGGGGGCAGTGAGATTTCATTGTAGTGCAGATTTCCTTTACAGGCTTGCTTGGTTGGCCAAAAAGGGCGTATGCGTTTTTTCCTGAATATATTCAGGAAAAAACGCATACGCCCTTTTTGGCCAAGTGCATCATTGTCGACATTCGGCCTCTTTTCCTATGCTTTCAGGGCAATTCCAGTCTACCCCCTGCAATCGATTTCCTGAAATTCAGCCCCGCGTTCAAGTCCCCTTCGCAGTCTTACTTCAATATATTTTTGGAGGATAGCTGTCATTTATAACTCTGCAGGTTTGTGAATTACAGTGCCCCTGAGCTCCTTTCTTCAACTCGCTTTCTTGTGAGCTGGGCACAAAACCGCAGGATTGTTTCAGGCCCTAATCTGTTTCCAGCAGGGCACACTGAGCCTTTGGTTAATTCCTCTTCCTGGTGGGAAATGAGCGTTACATTTGCCCGTGCAGACACCTATAGCTAGTCTCTCATTGTTTCTCCCTATTCCTGTTCATCTTGCACAGAAATTGCAAGCTGTGCCAAACAGGAGGTTAAAGGCACTGACTCTCCAAGCAGGGAGAGTGTTAGTAAAGCATCTGGAATGGTGAACCCGAGGACCAGGATACGAAAACTGAGATGCATTTTAAATCGTTTCCCAATCACACGGTGGACCATACTGTGGGGTTCCCATGCATGTTTTAGCTGGAGGAAGAATCCCTTGAACCTGAAGAGTTGGGACCCATGGAATAGGTACCATGCAGTATGACTTCAAAGGGTCTGCATTTGCTCACCGAAACTCACCAATGCTATCAGCCTGTAGTGTCCAGCCTTATGTCTCAACCAGCTCTGGGTGTAGATGTGGTCAATCCCGGTTGCATCACATGCCCTGAGTGAATGATTTAAGAATTGCTCTCTATTTCACTGTCTTTGTGTTTTGTTTTCGAAATTTATTTTGATAATGGGATTTATCGGATTTTCACTGCTGCGTTTCGGCCGCTGTACACACGCTTGATTCTCTTACGGAGACATATATATCCATGGTTTTTAAGGTTCTTCCTAGTCAGGTATATTCCTAGGCGTTGAATATGTGGTGTTGGGTCCATTTCGTTGAGCAAGGAGTAGGTCTTGTCTATTACATATTTGGCTTATGGAAAGTTATCTGTGCTAATTTCAGTCTCTGGTTTTATGCAACACCCCAAGGCACCTTTCCCCATAAGCAAGCACAAGTTGGTTTTCTAAATTTGAGACCCTGTTCTGTTTTGTAATTCAGTTCATGTGTAGTCAAGTTTACATTCCGTGTATTAGTGATATCTTATGTTTCTTTTTCTGTGTGACGTAGTTCACGTAGATTCACCGTATCTGCATCCACTCAATATGCCGCTACGGGTCTGATGACACAGATTTCTTTGCTGAGTGATATTGCATTGTACGTACGTGCCACAACTTCTTTATCCATTTTTTGCTTTCTGGGATATTTACCTGATACTGTAGACGAGCTTCTTGTGAACACAGCCATCCCAAATATTGGGGGGGCTGTCTGTTTTTGATTTTAATTTCTGTAAGCTATAGGACCATAAGTGGAAGTGCCATAGGCTATGTTGCTTTGTTTCTTACGTGTTTCAGGAAACACCATACACTTCTCCAGGGTGGCTGCTGGCAATTTACATCCTGCCAATCAGCATAACAAGGCTCCCTGTTCTCCATATCCTGTCCTAACTTTCTGCATTTTACACTTTTTACAGATGGCCCTTTTGCCCGGGGGGCAGTGAGACTTCATTGTAGTGCAGATTTCCTTTACAGGCTTGCTTGGTTGGCCAAAAAGGGCGTATGCGTTTTTTCCTGAATATATTCAGGAAAAAACGCATACGCCCTTTTTGGCCAAGTGCATCATTGTCGACGTTCTGCCTCTTTTCCTATGCTTTCAGGGCAATTCCAGTCTACCGCCTGCAATCGTTTTCCTGAAATTCTGCCCCGCTTTCAATTCCCCTTCGCAGGCTTACTTCAATATATTTTTGGAGGATAGCTGTCATTTTTAACTCTGCAGGTTTGTGAATTACAGTGCCCCTGAGCTCCTTTCTTCAACTCGCTTTCTTGTGAACTGGGCACAAAACCGCAGGATTGCTTCAGGCCCTAATCTGTTTTCAGCAGGGCATGCTGAGCCTTTGTTTAATTCCTCTTCCTGGTGGGCAATGAGTGTTACATTTGCCCGTGCAGACACCTACAGCTAGTCTTTCATTGGTTCTCCCTATTCCTGTTCATCTTGCACAGAAATTGCAAGCTGTGCCAAAGAGGAGGTTAAAGGCACTGACTCTCCAAGCGGGGAGAGTGTTAGTAAAGCATCTGGAATGGTGAACCCGAGGACCAGGATACGAAAACTGAGATGCATTTTAAATCGTTTCCCAATCACACGGTGGACGATACTCTGGATTTCCCATGCATGTTTTAGCTGGAGGAAGAATGCCTTGAACCTGGAGAGTTGGGACCCATGGAATGGGTACCATGCCGTATGACTTCAAAGGGTCTGCATTTGCTCACCGAAACTCACCAATGCTATCAGCCTGAAGTGTCCAGCCTTATGTCTCAACCAGCTCTGGGTGTAGATGTGGTCAATCCCGGTTGCATCACATGCCCTGAGTGAATTATTTAAGAATTGCTCTCTATTTCACTGTCTTTGTGTTTTGTTTTCGAAAGTTATTTTGATAATGGGATTTATCGGATTTTCACTGCTGCGTTTCGGCCGCTGTACACACGCTTGATTCTCTTACGGAGACATATATATCCATGGGTTTTAAGATTCTTCCTAGTCAGGTATATTCCTAGGCGTTGAATATGTGGTGTTGGGTCCATTTCGTTGAGCAAGGAGTAGGTCTTGTCTATTACATATTTGGCTTATGGAAAGTTATCTGTGCTAATTTCAGTGTCTGGTTTTATGCAACAGCCCAAGGCACCTTTCCCCATAAGCAAGCACTAGTTGGTTTTCTAAATTTGAGACCCTGTTCTGTTTTGTAATTCAGTTCATGTGTAGTCAAGTTTACATTCCGTGTATTAGTGATATCTTATGATGTTTCTTTTTCTGTGTGACGTAGTTCACGTAGAATCACCGTACCTGCATCCACTCACTATGCCGCTACGGGCCTGATGACACAGATTTCATTGCTGAGTTATACTGCATTGCACGTACGTGCCACAACTTCTTTATCCATTTTTTGCTTTCTGGGATATTTACCTGGTACTGTAGATGAGCTTCTTGGGAACACAGCCGTCCCAAACTTTGGGGTGGCTCTCTGTTTTTGATTGTAATTTCCCTAAGGAATAGGACCATAAGTGCAATTGCCATAGGCTGTGTTGCTTTATTTCTTACGTGTTTCAGGAAACAACATACATTTCTCCAGGGTGGCTGTTCACAATTTACATCCTGCCAATCAGCATAACAAGGCTCCCTGTTCTCCATATCCTGTCCTACCTTTCTGGATTTTACACTTTTTTCAGATGGCCCTTTTGCCGGGGGGCAGTGAGATTTCATTGTAGTGCAGATTTCCTTTACAGGCTTGCTCCGTTGGCCAAAAAGGGCGTATGCGTTTTTTCCTGAATATATTCAGGAAAAAACGCTTACGCCCTTTTTGGCCAAGTGCATCATTGTTGACGTTGTGCCTCTTTTCCTATGCTTTCAGGGCAATTCCAGTCTACCCCCTGCAATCGTTTTCCTGAAATTCTGCCCTGCTTTCAAGTCCCCTTCGCAGGCTTACTTCAATATACTTTTGGAGGATAGCTGTCATTTATAACTCTGCAGGTTTGTGAATTACAGTGCCCCTGAGCTCCTTTCTTCAACTCGCTTTCTTGTGAGCTGGGCACAAAACCACAGGATTGCTTAAGGCCCTAATCTGTTTCCAGCAGGGCACACTGAGCCTTTGTTTAATTGTTCTTCCTGGTGGGAAGTGAGCGTTACATTTGCCCGTGCAGTCACCTACAGCTAGTCTCTCATTGGTTCTCCCTATTCCTGTTCATCTTGCACAGAAATTGCAAGCTGTGCCAAAGAGGAGGTTAAAGGCACTGACTCTATAAGCGGGGAGAGTGTTAGTAAAGCATCTGGAATGGTGAACCCGAGGACCAGGATACGAAAACTGAGATGCATTTTAAATCGTTTCCCAATCACACGGTGGACGATACTCTGGGTTTCCCATGCATGTTTTAGCTGGAGGAAGAATCCCTTGAACCTGAAGAGTTGGGACCCATGGAATAGGTACCATGCAGTATGACTTCAAAGGGTCTGCATTTGCTCACCGAAATTCACCAATGCTATCAGCCTGAAGTGTCCAGCCTTATGTCTCAACCAGCTCTGGGTGTAGATGTGGTCAATCCCGGTTGCATCACATGCCCTGAGTGAATTATTTAAGAATTGCTCTCTATTTCACTGTCTTTGTGTTTTGTTTCCGAAATTTATTTTGATAATGGGATTTATCGGATTTTCACTGCTGCATTTCCGCCGCTGTACACACGCTTGATTCTCTTACGGAGACATATATATCCATGGGTTTTAAGATTCTTCCTAGTCAGGTATATTCCTACGCCTTGAATATGTGGTGTTGTGTCCATTTCGTTGAGCAAGGAGTAGGTCTTGTCTATTACATATTTGGCTTATGGAAAGTTATCTGTGCTAATTTCAGTCTCTGGTTTTATGCAACAGCCCAAGGCACCTTTCCCCATAAGCAAGCACTAGTTGGTTTTCTAAAATTGAGACCCTGTTCTGTTTTGTAATTCAGTTCATGTGTAGTCAAGTTTACATTCCGTGTATTAGTGATATCTTATGATGTTTCTTTTTCTGTGTGACGTAGTTCACGTAGAATCACCGTACCTGCATCCACTCACTATGCCGCTATGGGCCTGATGACACAGATTTCATTGCTGAGTGATACTGCATTGCACGTACGTGCCACAACTTCTTTATCCATTTTTTGCTTTCTGGGATATTTACCTGGTACTGTAGACGAGCTTCTTGGGAACACAGCCGTCCCAAACTTTGGGGTTGCTCTCTGATTTTGATTTTAATTTCCCTAAGGAATAGGACCATAAGTGCAATTGCCATAGGCTGTGTTGCTTTATTTCTTACGTGTTTCAGGAAACACCATACACTTCTCCAGGGTGGCTGCTGGCAATTTACATCCTGCCAATCAGCATAACAAGGCTCCCTGTTCTCCATATCCTGTCCTACTTTTCTGGATTTTACACTTTTTTCAGATGGCCGTTTTGCCGGGGGGCAGTGAGATTTCATTGTAGTGCAGATTTCCTTTACAGGCTTGCTCTGTTGGCCAAAAAGGGCGTATGCGTTTTTTCCTGAATATATTCAGGAAAAAACGCTTACGCGCTTTTTGGCCAAGTGCATCATTGTCGACGTTGTGCCTCTTTTCCTATGCTTTCAGGGCTATTCCAGTCTACCCCCTGCAATCGTTTTCCTGAAATTCTGCCCTGCTTTCAAGTCCCCTTCGCAGTCTTACTTCAATATACTTTTGGAGGATAGCTGTCATTTATAACTCTGCAGGTTTGTGAATTAGAGTGCCCCTGAGCTCCTTTCTTCAACTCGCTTTCTTGTGAGCTGGGCACAAAACCGCAGGATTGCTTAAGGCCCTAATCTGTTTCCAGCAGGGCACACTGAGCCTTTGTTTAATTGTTCTTCCTGGTGGGCAATGAGCGTTACATTTGCCCGTGCAGACACCTACAGCTAGTCTCTCATTGGTTCTCCCTATTCCTGTTCATCTTGCACAGAAATTGCAAGCTGTGCCAAAGAGGAGGTTAAAGGCACTGACTCTCCAAGCGGGGAGAGTGTTAGTAAAGCATCTGGAATGGTGAACCCGAGGACCAGGATACGAAAACTGAGATGCATTTTAAATCGTTTCCCAATCACACGGTGGACGATACTCTGGGTTTCCCATGCATGTTTTAGCTGGAGGAAGAATCCCTTGAACCTGAAGAGTTGGGACCCATGGAATAGGTACCATGCAGTATGACTTCAAAGGGTCTGCATTTGCTCACCGAAACTCACCAATGCTATCAGCCTGAAGTGTCCAGCCTTATGTCTCAACCAGCTCTGGGTGTAGATGTGGTCAATCCCGGATGCATCACATGCCCTGAGTGAATTATTTAAGAATTGCTCTCTATTTCACTGTCTTTGTGTTTTGTTTTCGAAATTTATTTTGATAATGGGATTTATCGGATTTTCACTGCTGCATTTCGGCCGCTGTACACACGCTTGATTCTCTTACGGAGACATATATATCCATGGGTTTTAAGATTCTTCCTAGTCAGGTATATTCCTAGGCGTTGAATATGTGGTGTTGAGTCCATTTCGTTGAGCAAGGAGTAGGTCTTGTCTATTACATATTTGGCTTATGGAAAGTTATCTGTGCTAATTTCAGTCTCTGGTTTTATGCAGCACCCCAACGCATCTTTCCCCATAAGCAAGCACTAGTTGGTTTTCTAAATTTGAGACCCTGTTCTGTTTTGTAATTCAGTTCATGTGTAGTCAAGTTTTCATTCCGTGTATTAGTGATATCTTATGATGTTTCTTTTTCTGTGTGACGTAGTTCACGTAGAATCACCGTATCTGCATCCACTGACTATGCCGCTACGGGCCTGATGACATAGATTTCATTGCTGAGTGATATTGCATTGTACATACGTGCCACAACTTCTTTATCCATTTTTTGCTTTCTGGGATATTTACCTGATACTGTAGACGAGCTTCTGTGAACACAGCCGTCCCAAATATTGGGGTGGCTGTCTGTTTTTTATTTTAATTTCCGTAAGCTATAGGACCATAAGTGGAAGTGCCATAGGCTGTATTGCTTTGTTTCTTACGTGTTTCAGGAAACACCATACACTTCTCCAGGGTGGCTGCTGGCAATTTACATCCTGCCAATCAGCATAACAAGGCTCCCTGTTCTCCATATCCTGTCCTACCTTTCTGGATTTAACACTTTTTTCAGATGGCCCTTTTGCCCGGGGGGCAGTGAGACTTCATTGTAGTGCAGATTTCCTTTACAGGCTTGCTTGGTTGGCTATAAAGGGCGTATGCGTTTTTTCCTGAATATATTCAGGAAAAAACGCATATGCCCTTTTTGGCCAAGTGCATCATTGTCGACGTTCTGCCTCTTTACCTATGCTTTCAGGGCATTTCCAGTCTACCCCCTGCAATCGTTTTCCTGAAAATCTGCCCCGCTTTCAAGTCCCCTTCGCAGGCTTACTTCAATATATTTTTGGAGGATAGCTGTCATTTATAACTCTGCAGGTTTGTGAATTACAGTGCCCCTGAGCTCCTTTCTTCAACTCGCATTCTTGTGAGCTGGGCACAAAACCGCAGGATTGCTTCAGGCCCTAATCTGTTTCCAGCAGGGCACACTGAGCCTTTGTTTAATTCCTCTTCCTGGTGGGAAATGAGCGTTACATTTGCCTGTGCAGACACCTACAGCTAGTCTCTCATTGGTTCTCCCTATTCCTGTTCATCTTGCACAGAAATTGCAAGCTGTGCCAAACAGGAGGTTTAAGGCACTGACTCTCCAAGCGGGGAGAGTGTTAGTAAAGCATCTGGAATGGTGAACCCGAGGACCAGGATACGAAAACTGAGATGCATTTTAAATCGTTTCCCAATCAAACGGTGGACGGTACTCTGGGTTTCCCATGCATGTTTTAGCTGGAGGAAGAATCCCTTGAACCTGGAGAGTTGGGACCCATGGAATGGGTACCATGCAGTATGACTTCAAAGGGTCTGCATTTGCTTAGTGAAACTCACCAATGCTATCAGCCTGAAGTGTCCAGCCTTATGTCTCAACCGGCTCTGGGTGTAGATGTGGTCAATCCCGGTTGCATCACATGCCCTGAGTGAATTATTTAAGAATTGCTCTCTATTTCAATGTCTTTGTGTTTTGTTTTCGAAATTTATTTTGATAATGGGATTTATCGGATTTTCACTGCTGCGTTTCGGCTGCTGTACACACGCTTGATTCTCTTACGGAGACATATATATCCATGGGTTTTAAGATTCTTCCTAGTCAGGTATATTCCTAGGCGTTGAATATGTGGTGTTGGGTCCATTTCGTTGAGCAAGGAGTAGGTCTTGTCTATTACATATTTGGCTTATGGAAAGTTATCTGTGCTAATTTCAGTCTCTGGTTTTATGCAGCACCCCAACGCACCTTTCCCCATAAGCAAGCACTAGTTGGTTTTCTAAATTTGAGACCCTGTTCTTTTTTGTAATTCAGTTCATGTGTAGTCAAGTTTACATTCCGTGTATTAGTGATATCTTATGATGTTTCTTTTTCTGTGTGACGTAGTTCACGTAGAATCACCGTACCTGCCTCCACTCACTATGCCGCTACGGGTCTGGTGACACAGATTTCATTGCTAAGTGATATTGCATTGTACGTACGTGCCACAATTTCTTTATCCATTTTTTGCTTTCTGGGATATTTACCTGATACTGTAGACGAGCTTCTTGTGAACACAGCCGTCCCAAATATTGGGGTGGCTGTCTGTTTTTGATTTTAATTTCCGTAAGCTATAGGACCATAAGTGGAAGTGCCATAGGCTGTGTTGCTTTGTTTCTTACGTGTTTCAGGAAACACCATACACTTCTCCAGGGTGGCTGTTCCCAATTTACATCCTGCCAATCAGCATAACAAGGCTCCCTGTTCTCCATATCCTGTCCTACCTTTCTGGATTTTACACTTTTTTCAGATGGCCCTTTTGCCGGGGGGGAGTGAGATTTCATTGTAGTGCAGATTTCCTTTACAGGCTTGCTCGGTTGGCCAAAAAGGGCGTATGCGTTTTTTCCTGAATATATTCAGGAAAAAACGCTTACGCCCTTTTTGGCCAAGTGCATCATTGTCGACTTTGTGCCTCTTTTCCTATGCTTTCAGGGCAATTCCAGTCTACCCCCTGCAATCGTTTTCCTGAAATTCTGCCCCGCTTTCAAGTCCCCTTCGCAGGCTTACTTCAATATACTTTTGGAGGATAGCTGTCATTTATAACTCTGCAGGTTTGTGAATTACAGTGCCCCTGAGCTCCTTTCTTCAACTCGCTTTCTTGTGAGCTGGGCACAAAACCGCAGGATTGCTTAAGGCCCTAATCTGTTTCCAGCAGGGCACACAGAGCCTTTGTTTAATTGTTCTTCCTGGTGGGCAATGCGCGTTACATTTGCCCGTGCAGACACCTACAGCTAGTCTCTCATTGGTTCTCCCTATTCCTGTTCATCTTGCACAGAAATTGCAAGCTGTGCCAAAGAGGAGGTTAAAGGCACTGACTCTCCAAGCGGGGAGAGTGTTAGTAAAGCATCTGGAATGGTGAACCCGAGGACCAGGATACGAAAACTGAGATGCATTTTAAATCGTTTCCCAATCACACGGTGGACGATACTCTGGGTTTCCCATGCATGTTTTAGCTGGAGGAAGAATCCCTTGAACCTGAAGTGTTGGGACCCATGGAATAGGTACCATGCAGTATGACTTCAAAGGGTCTGCATTTGCTCACCGAAACTCACCAATGCTATCAGCCTGAAGTGTCCAGCCTTATGTCTCAACCAGCTCTGGGTGTAGATGTGGTCAATCCCGGTTGCATCACATGCCCTGAGTGAATTATTTAAGAATTGCTCTCTATTTCACTGTCTTTGTGTTTTGTTTTCGAAATTTATTTTGATAATGGGATTTATCGGATTTTCACTGCTGCGTTTCGGCCGCTGTACACACGCTTGATTCTCTTACGGAGACATATATATCCATGGGTTTTAAGATTCTTCCTAGTCAGCTATATTCCTAGGCGTTGAATATGTGGTGTTGGGTCCATTTCGTTGAGCAAGGAGTAGGTCTTGTCTATTACATATTTGGCTTATGGATAGTTATCTGTGCTAATTTCAGTCTCTGGTTTTATGCAGCACCCCAACGCACCTTTCCCCATAAGCAAGCACTAGTTGGTTTTCTAAATTTGAGGCCCTGTTCTTTTTTGTAATTCAGTTCATGTGTAGTCAAGTTTACATTCCGTGTATTAGTGATATCTTATGATGTTTCTTTTTCTGTGTGACGTAGTTCACGTAGAATCACCGTACCTGCCTCCACTCACTAGGCCGCTACGGGTCTGGTGACAGAGATTTCATTGCTAAGTGATATTGCATTGTACGTACGTGCCACAATTTCTTTATCCATTTTTTGCTTTCTGGGATATTTACCTGATACTGTAGACGAGATTCTTGTGAACACAGCCGTCCCAAATATTGGGGTGGCTGTCTGTTTTGATTTTAATTTCCGTAATCTATAGGACCATAAGTGGAAGTGCCATAGGCTGTGTTGGTTTGTTTCTTACGTGTTTCAGGAAACACCATACACTTCTCCAGGGTGGCTGCTGGCAATTTACACCCTGCCAATCAGCATAACAAGGCTCCCTGTTCTCCATATCCTGTCCTACCTTTCTGGATTTTACACTTTTTTCAGATGGCCCTTTTGCCCGAGGGGCAGTGAGACTTTTTTGTAGTGCAGATTTACTTTACAGGCTTGCTTGGTTGGCCAAAAAGGGCGTACGCGTTTTTTCCTGAATATATTCAGGAAAAAACGCGTACGCCCTTTTTGGCCAAGTGCATCATTGTCGACGTTGTGCCTCTTTTCCTATGCTTTCAGGGCAATTCCAGTCTACCCCCTGCAATCGTTTTCCTGAAATTCTGCCCCGATTTCAAGTCCCCTTCGCAGGCTTACTTCAATATATTTTTGGAGGATAGCTGTCATTTATAACTCTGCAGGTTTGTGAATTACAGTGCCCCTGAGCTCCTTTCTTCAACTCGCTTTCTTGTGAGCTGGGCACAAAACCGCAGGATTGCTTCAGGCCCTAATCTGTTTCCGGCAGGGCACACTGAGCCTTTGGTTAATTCCTCTTCCTGGTGGGAAATGAGCGTTACATTTGCCCGTGCAGACACCTACAGCTAGTCTCTCATTGGTTCTCCCTATTCCTGTTCATCTTGCACAGAATTTGCAAGCTGTGCCAAAGAGGAGGTTAAGGGCACTGACTCTCCAAGCGGGGAGAGTGTTAGTAAAGCATCTGGAATGGTGAACCCGAGGACCAGGATACGAAAACTGAGATGCATTTTAAATCGTTTCCCAATCACACGGTGGACGATACTCTGTGTTTCCCATGCATGTTTTAGCTGGAGGACGAATCCCTTGAACCTGGAGAGTTGGGACCCATGGAATGGGTACCATGCAGTATGACTTCAAAGGGTCTGCATTGGCTCACCGAAACTCACCAATGCTATCAGCCTGAAGTGTCCAGCCTTATGTCTCAACCAGCTCTGGGTGTAGATGTGGTCAATCCCGGTTGCATCACATGCCCTGAGTGAATTATTTAAGAATTGCTCTCTATTTCACTGTGTTTGTGTTTTGTTTTCGAAATTTATTTTCATAATGGGATTTATCGGATTTTCACTGCTGCGTTTCGGCCGCTGTACACACGCTTGATTCTCTTACGGAGACATATATATCCATGGGTTTTAAGATTCTTCCTAGACAGGTATATTCCTAGGCGTTGAATATGTGGTGTTGGGTCCATTTCGTTGAGCAAGGAGTAGGTCTTGTCTATTACATATTTGCCTTATGGAAAGTTATCTGTGCTAATTTCAGTCTCTGGTTTTATGGAGCACCCCAAGGCACCTTTCCCCATAAGCAAGCACTAGTTGGTTTTCTAAATTTGAGACCCTGTTCTGTTTTGTAATTCAGTTCATGTGTAGTCAAGTTTACATTCCGTGTATTAGTGATATCTTATGATGTTTCTTTTTCTGTGTGACGTAGTTCACGTAGAATCACCGTACCTGCATCCACTCACTATGCCGCTACGGGCCTGATGACACAGGTTTCATTGCTGAGTGATATTGCATTGCACGTACGTGCCACAACTTCTGTATCCATTTTTTGCTTTCTGGGATATTTACCTGATACTGTAGACGAGCTTCTTGTGAACACAGCCGTCCCAAATATTGGGGTGGCTGTCTGTTTTTGATTTTAATTTCCGTAAGCTATAGGACCATAAGTGGAAGTGCCATAGGCTGTGTTGCTTTGTTTCTTACGTGTTTCAGGAAACACCATACACTTCTCCAGGGTGGCTGCTGGCAATTTACATCCTGCCAATCAGCATAACAAGGCTCCCTGTTCTCCATATCCTGTCCTACCTTTCTGGATTTTACACTTTTTTCAGATGGCCCTTTTGCCCGGGGGGGCAGTGAGATTTCATTGTAGTGCAGATTTCCTTTACAGGCTTGCTTGGTTGGCCAAAAAGGGCGTATGCGTTTTTTCCTGAATATATTCAGGAAAAAACGCATACGCCCTTTTTGGCCAAGTGCATCATTGTCGACATTGGGCCTCTTTTCCTATGCTTTCAGGGCAATTCCAGTCTACCCCCTGCAATTGATTTCCTGAAATTCAGCCCCGCGTTCAAGTCCCCTTCGCAGTCTTACTTCAATATATTTTTGGAGGATAGCTGTCATTTATAACTCTGCAGGTTTGTGAATTACAGTGCCCCTGAGCTCCTTTCTTCAACTCGCTTTCTTGTGAGCTGGGCACAAAACCGCAGGATTGTTTCAGGCCCTAATCTGTTTCCAGCAGGGCACACTGAGCCTTTGGTTAATTCCTCTTCCTGGTGGGAAATGAGCGTTACATTTGCCCGTGCAGACACCTATAGCTAGTCTCTCATTGTTTCTCCCTATTCCTGTTCATCTTGCACAGAAATTGCAAGCTGTGCCAAACAGGAGGTTAAAGGCACTGACTCTCCAAGCAGGGAGAGTGTTAGTAAAGCATCTGGAATGGTGAACCCGAGGACCAGGATACGAAAACTGAGATGCATTTTAAATCGTTTCCCAATCACACGGTGGACCATACTGTGGGGTTCCCATGCATGTTTTAGCTGGAGGAAGAATCCCTTGAACCTGAAGAGTTGGGACCCATGGAATAGGTACCATGCAGTATGACTTCAAAGGGTCTGCATTTGCTCACCGAAACTCACCAATGCTATCAGCCTGTAGTGTCCAGCCTTATGTCTCAACCAGCTCTGGGTGTAGATGTGGTCAATCCCGGTTGCATCACATGCCCTGAGTGAATGATTTAAGAATTGCTCTCTATTTCACTGTCTTTGTGTTTTGTTTTCGAAATTTATTTTGATAATGGGATTTATCGGATTTTCACTGCTGCGTTTCGGCCGCTGTACACACGCTTGATTCTCTTACGGAGACATATATATCCATGGTTTTTAAGGTTCTTCCTAGTCAGGTATATTCCTAGGCGTTGAATATGTGGTGTTGGGTCCATTTCGTTGAGCAAGGAGTAGGTCTTGTCTATTACATATTTGGATTATGGAAAGTTATCTGTGCTAATTTCAGTCTCTGGTTTTATGCAACACCCCAAGGCACCTTTCCCCATAAGCAAGCACAAGTTGGTTTTCTAAATTTGAGACCCTGTTCTGTTTTGTAATTCAGTTCATGTGTAGTCAAGTTTACATTCCGTGTATTAGTGATATCTTATGTTTCTTTTTCTGTGTGACGTAGTTCACGTAGATTCACCGTATCTGCATCCACTCAATATGCCGCTACGGGTCTGATGACACAGATTTCTTTGCTGAGTGATATTGCATTGTACGTACGTGCCACAACTTCTTTATCCATTTTTTGCTTTCTGGGATATTTACCTGATACTGTAGACGAGCTTCTTGTGAACACAGCCATCCCAAATATTGGGGGGGCTGTCTGTTTTTGATTTTAATTTCTGTAAGCTATAGGACCATAAGTGGAAGTGCCATAGGCTATGTTGCTTTGTTTCTTACGTGTTTCAGGAAACACCATACACTTCTCCAGGGTGGCTGCTGGCAATTTACCTCCTGCCAATCAGCATAACAAGGCTCCCTGTTCTCCATATCCTGTCCTAACTTTCTGGATTTTACACTTTTTACAGATGGCCCTTTTGCCCGGGGGGCAGTGAGACTTCATTGTAGTGCAGATTTCCTTTACAGGCTTGCTTGGTTGGCCAAAAAGGGCGTATGCGTTTTTTCCTGAATATATTCAGGAAAAAACGCATACGCCCTTTTTGGCCAAGTGCATCATTGTCGACGTTCTGCCTCTTTTCCTATGCTTTCAGGGCAATTCCAGTCTACCCCCTGCAATCGTTTTCCTGAAATTCTGCCCCGCTTTCAATTCCCCTTCGCAGGTTTACTTCAATATATTTTTGGAGGATAGCTGTCATTTTTAACTCTGCAGGTTTGTGAATTACAGTGCCCCTGAGCTCCTTTCTTCAACTCGCTTTCTTGTGAACTGGGCACAAAACCGCAGGATTGCTTCAGGCCCTAATCTGTTTTCAGCAGGGCATGCTGAGCCTTTGTTTAATTCCTCTTCCTGGTGGGCAATGAGTGTTACATTTGCCCGTGCAGACACCTACAGCTAGTCTTTCATTGGTTCTCCCTATTCCTGTTCATCTTGCACAGAAATTGCAAGCTGTGCCAAAGAGGAGGTTAAAGGCACTGACTCTCCAAGCGGGGAGAGTGTTAGTAAAGCATCTGGAATGGTGAACCCGAGGACCAGGATACGAAAACTGAGATGCATTTTAAATCGTTTCCCAATCACACGGTGGACGATACTCTGGATTTCCCATGCATGTTTTAGCTGGAGGAAGAATGCCTTGAACCTGGAGTGTTGGGACCCATGGAATGGGTACCATGCCGTATGACTTCAAAGGGTCTGCATTTGCTCACCGAAACTCACCAATGCTATCAGCCTGAAGTGTCCAGCCTTATGTCTCAACCAGCTCTGGGTGTAGATGTGGTCAATCCCGGTTGCATCACATGCCCTGAGTGAATTATTTAAGAATTGCTCTCTATTTCACTGTGTTTGTGTTTTGTTTTCGAAATTTATTTTCATAATGGGATTTATCGGATTTTCACTGCTGCGTTTCGGCCGCTGTACACACGCTTGATTCTCTTATGGAGACATATATATCCATGGGTTTTAAGATTCTTCCTAGACAGGTATATTCCTAGGCGTTGAATATGTGGTGTTGGGTCCATTTCGTTGAGCAAGGAGTAGGTCTTGTCTATTACATATTTGGCTTATGGAAAGTTATCTGTGCTAATTTCAGTCTCTGGTTTTATGGAGCACCCCAAGGCACCTTTCCCCATAAGCAAGCACTAGTTGGTTTTCTAAATTTGAGACCCTGTTCTGTTTTGTAATTCAGTTCATGTGTAGTCAAGTTTACATTCCGTGTATTAGTGATATCTTATGATGTTTCTTTTTCTGTGTGACGTAGTTCACGTAGAATCACCGTACCTGCATCCACTCACTATGCCGCTACGGGCCTGATGACACAGATTTCATTGCTGAGTGATATTGCATTGCACGTACGTGCCACAACTTCTGTATCCATTTTTTGCTTTCTGGGATATTTACCTGATACTGTAGACGAGCTTCTTGTGAACACAGCCGTCCCAAATATTGGGGTGGCTGTCTGTTTTTGATTTTAATTTCCGTAAGCTATAGGACCATAAGTGGAAGTGCCATAGGCTGTGTTGCTTTGTTTCTTACGTGTTTCAGGAAACACCATACACTTCTCCAGGGTGGCTGCTGGCAATTTACATCCTGCCAATCAGCATAACAAGGCTCCCTGTTCTCCATATCCTGTCCTACCTTTCTGGATTTTACACTTTTTTCAGATGGCCCTTTTGCCCGGGGGGGCAGTGAGATTTCATTGTAGTGCAGATTTCCTTTACAGGCTTGCTTGGTTGGCCAAAAAGGGCGTATGCGTTTTTTCCTGAATATATTCAGGAAAAAACGCATACGCCCTTTTTGGCCAAGTGCATCATTGTCGACATTCGGCCTCTTTTCCTATGCTTTCAGGGCAATTCCAGTCTACCCCCTGCAATCGATTTCCTGAAATTCAGCCCCGCGTTCAAGTCCCCTTCGCAGTCTTACTTCAATATATTTTTGGAGGATAGCTGTCATTTATAACTCTGCAGGTTTGTGAATTACAGTGCCCCTGAGCTCCTTTCTTCAACTCGCTTTCTTGTGAGCTGGGCACAAAACCGCAGGATTGTTTCAGGCCCTAATCTGTTTCCAGCAGGGCACACTGAGCCTTTGGTTAATTCCTCTTCCTGGTGGGAAATGAGCGTTACATTTGCCCGTGCAGACACCTATAGCTAGTCTCTCATTGTTTCTCCCTATTCCTGTTCATCTTGCACAGAAATTGCAAGCTGTGCCAAACAGGAGGTTAAAGGCACTGACTCTCCAAGCAGGGAGAGTGTTAGTAAAGCATCTGGAATGGTGAACCCGAGGACCAGGATACGAAAACTGAGATGCATTTTAAATCGTTTCCCAATCACACGGTGGACCATACTGTGGGGTTCCCATGCATGTTTTAGCTGGAGGAAGAATCCCTTGAACCTGAAGAGTTGGGACCCATGGAATAGGTACCATGCAGTATGACTTCAAAGGGTCTGCATTTGCTCACCGAAACTCACCAATGCTATCAGCCTGTAGTGTCCAGCCTTATGTCTCAACCAGCTCTGGGTGTAGATGTGGTCAATCCCGGTTGCATCACATGCCCTGAGTGAATGATTTAAGAATTGCTCTCTATTTCACTGTCTTTGTGTTTTGTTTTCGAAATTTATTTTGATAATGGGATTTATCGGATTTTCACTGCTGCGTTTCGGCCGCTGTACACACGCTTGATTCTCTTACGGAGACATATATATCCATGGTTTTTAAGGTTCTTCCTAGTCAGGTATATTCCTAGGCGTTGAATATGTGGTGTTGGGTCCATTTCGTTGAGCAAGGAGTAGGTCTTGTCTATTACATATTTGGATTATGGAAAGTTATCTGTGCTAATTTCAGTCTCTGGTTTTATGCAACACCCCAAGGCACCTTTCCCCATAAGCAAGCACAAGTTGGTTTTCTAAATTTGAGACCCTGTTCTGTTTTGTAATTCAGTTCATGTGTAGTCAAGTTTACATTCCGTGTATTAGTGATATCTTATGTTTCTTTTTCTGTGTGACGTAGTTCACGTAGATTCACCGTATCTGCATCCACTCAATATGCCGCTACGGGTCTGATGACACAGATTTCTTTGCTGAGTGATATTGCATTGTACGTACGTGCCACAACTTCTTTATCCATTTTTTGCTTTCTGGGATATTTACCTGATACTGTAGACGAGCTTCTTGTGAACACAGCCATCCCAAATATTGGGGGGGCTGTCTGTTTTTGATTTTAATTTCTGTAAGCTATAGGACCATAAGTGGAAGTGCCATAGGCTATGTTGCTTTGTTTCTTACGTGTTTCAGGAAACACCATACACTTCTCCAGGGTGGCTGCTGGCAATTTACATCCTGCCAATCAGCATAACAAGGCTCCCTGTTCTCCATATCCTGTCCTAACTTTCTGCATTTTACACTTTTTACAGATGGCCCTTTTGCCCGGGGGGCAGTGAGACTTCATTGTAGTGCAGATTTCCTTTACAGGCTTGCTTGGTTGGCCAAAAAGGGCGTATGCGTTTTTTCCTGAATATATTCAGGAAAAAACGCATACGCCCTTTTTGGCCAAGTGCATCATTGTCGACGTTCTGCCTCTTTTCCTATGCTTTCAGGGCAATTCCAGTCTACCGCCTGCAATCGTTTTCCTGAAATTCTGCCCCGCTTTCAATTCCCCTTCGCAGGCTTACTTCAATATATTTTTGGAGGATAGCTGTCATTTTTAACTCTGCAGGTTTGTGAATTACAGTGCCCCTGAGCTCCTTTCTTCAACTCGCTTTCTTGTGAACTGGGCACAAAACCGCAGGATTGCTTCAGGCCCTAATCTGTTTTCAGCAGGGCATGCTGAGCCTTTGTTTAATTCCTCTTCCTGGTGGGCAATGAGTGTTACATTTGCCCGTGCAGACACCTACAGCTAGTCTTTCATTGGTTCTCCCTATTCCTGTTCATCTTGCACAGAAATTGCAAGCTGTGCCAAAGAGGAGGTTAAAGGCACTGACTCTCCAAGCGGGGAGAGTGTTAGTAAAGCATCTGGAATGGTGAACCCGAGGACCAGGATACGAAAACTGAGATGCATTTTAAATCGTTTCCCAATCACACGGTGGACGATACTCTGGATTTCCCATGCATGTTTTAGCTGGAGGAAGAATGCCTTGAACCTGGAGAGTTGGGACCCATGGAATGGGTACCATGCCGTATGACTTCAAAGGGTCTGCATTTGCTCACCGAAACTCACCAATGCTATCAGCCTGAAGTGTCCAGCCTTATGTCTCAACCAGCTCTGGGTGTAGATGTGGTCAATCCCGGTTGCATCACATGCCCTGAGTGAATTATTTAAGAATTGCTCTCTATTTCACTGTCTTTGTGTTTTGTTTTCGAAAGTTATTTTGATAATGGGATTTATCGGATTTTCACTGCTGCGTTTCGGCCGCTGTACACACGCTTGATTCTCTTACGGAGACATATATATCCATGGGTTTTAAGATTCTTCCTAGTCAGGTATATTCCTAGGCGTTGAATATGTGGTGTTGGGTCCATTTCGTTGAGCAAGGAGTAGGTCTTGTCTATTACATATTTGGCTTATGGAAAGTTATCTGTGCTAATTTCAGTGTCTGGTTTTATGCAACAGCCCAAGGCACCTTTCCCCATAAGCAAGCACTAGTTGGTTTTCTAAATTTGAGACCCTGTTCTGTTTTGTAATTCAGTTCATGTGTAGTCAAGTTTACATTCCGTGTATTAGTGATATCTTATGATGTTTCTTTTTCTGTGTGACGTAGTTCACGTAGAATCACCGTACCTGCATCCACTCACTATGCCGCTACGGGCCTGATGACACAGATTTCATTGCTGAGTTATACTGCATTGCACGTACGTGCCACAACTTCTTTATCCATTTTTTGCTTTCTGGGATATTTACCTGGTACTGTAGATGAGCTTCTTGGGAACACAGCCGTCCCAAACTTTGGGGTGGCTCTCTGTTTTTGATTGTAATTTCCCTAAGGAATAGGACCATAAGTGCAATTGCCATAGGCTGTGTTGCTTTATTTCTTACGTGTTTCAGGAAACAACATACATTTCTCCAGGGTGGCTGTTCACAATTTACATCCTGCCAATCAGCATAACAAGGCTCCCTGTTCTCCATATCCTGTCCTACCTTTCTGGATTTTACACTTTTTTCAGATGGCCCTTTTGCCGGGGGGCAGTGAGATTTCATTGTAGTGCAGATTTCCTTTACAGGCTTGCTCCGTTGGCCAAAAAGGGCGTATGCGTTTTTTCCTGAATATATTCAGGAAAAAACGCTTACGCCCTTTTTGGCCAAGTGCATCATTGTTGACGTTGTGCCTCTTTTCCTATGCTTTCAGGGCAATTCCAGTCTACCCCCTGCAATCGTTTTCCTGAAATTCTGCCCTGCTTTCAAGTCCCCTTCGCAGGCTTACTTCAATATACTTTTGGAGGATAGCTGTCATTTATAACTCTGCAGGTTTGTGAATTACAGTGCCCCTGAGCTCCTTTCTTCAACTCGCTTTCTTGTGAGCTGGGCACAAAACCACAGGATTGCTTAAGGCCCTAATCTGTTTCCAGCAGGGCACACTGAGCCTTTGTTTAATTGTTCTTCCTGGTGGGAAGTGAGCGTTACATTTGCCCGTGCAGTCACCTACAGCTAGTCTCTCATTGGTTCTCCCTATTCCTGTTCATCTTGCACAGAAATTGCAAGCTGTGCCAAAGAGGAGGTTAAAGGCACTGACTCTCCAAGCGGGGAGAGTGTTAGTAAAGCATCTGGAATGGTGAACCCGAGGACCAGGATACGAAAACTGAGATGCATTTTAAATCGTTTCCCAATCACACGGTGGACGATACTCTGGGTTTCCCATGCATGTTTTAGCTGGAGGAAGAATCCCTTGAACCTGAAGAGTTGGGACCCATGGAATAGGTACCATGCAGTATGACTTCAAAGGGTCTGCATTTGC
The DNA here is from genome assembly GCF_963924675.1 of Phocoena phocoena. NCBI lineage: Eukaryota > Metazoa > Chordata > Mammalia > Artiodactyla > Phocoenidae > Phocoena > Phocoena phocoena. The sequence continues at coordinate 759,333 of NW_027077598.1, read as the reverse complement.
TCACCGAAATTCACCAATGCTATCAGCCTGAAGTGTCCAGCCTTATGTCTCAACCAGCTCTGGGTGTAGATGTGGTCAATCCCGGTTGCATCACATGCCCTGAGTGAATTATTTAAGAATTGCTCTCTATTTCACTGTCTTTGTGTTTTGTTTCCGAAATTTATTTTGATAATGGGATTTATCGGATTTTCACTGCTGCATTTCCGCCGCTGTACACACGCTTGATTCTCTTACGGAGACATATATATCCATGGGTTTTAAGATTCTTCCTAGTCAGGTATATTCCTACGCCTTGAATATGTGGTGTTGTGTCCATTTCGTTGAGCAAGGAGTAGGTCTTGTCTATTACATATTTGGCTTATGGAAAGTTATCTGTGCTAATTTCAGTCTCTGGTTTTATGCAACAGCCCAAGGCACCTTTCCCCATAAGCAAGCACTAGTTGGTTTTCTAAAATTGAGACCCTGTTCTGTTTTGTAATTCAGTTCATGTGTAGTCAAGTTTACATTCCGTGTATTAGTGATATCTTATGATGTTTCTTTTTCTGTGTGACGTAGTTCACGTAGAATCACCGTACCTGCATCCACTCACTATGCCGCTATGGGCCTGATGACACAGATTTCATTGCTGAGTGATACTGCATTGCACGTACGTGCCACAACTTCTTTATCCATTTTTTGCTTTCTGGGATATTTACCTGGTACTGTAGACGAGCTTCTTGGGAACACAGCCGTCCCAAACTTTGGGGTTGCTCTCTGATTTTGATTTTAATTTCCCTAAGGAATAGGACCATAAGTGCAATTGCCATAGGCTGTGTTGCTTTATTTCTTACGTGTTTCAGGAAACACCATACACTTCTCCAGGGTGGCTGCTGGCAATTTACATCCTGCCAATCAGCATAACAAGGCTCCCTGTTCTCCATATCCTGTCCTACTTTTCTGGATTTTACACTTTTTTCAGATGGCCGTTTTGCCGGGGGGCAGTGAGATTTCATTGTAGTGCAGATTTCCTTTACAGGCTTGCTCTGTTGGCCAAAAAGGGCGTATGCGTTTTTTCCTGAATATATTCAGGAAAAAACGCTTACGCGCTTTTTGGCCAAGTGCATCATTGTCGACGTTGTGCCTCTTTTCCTATGCTTTCAGGGCTATTCCAGTCTACCCCCTGCAATCGTTTTCCTGAAATTCTGCCCTGCTTTCAAGTCCCCTTCGCAGTCTTACTTCAATATACTTTTGGAGGATAGCTGTCATTTATAACTCTGCAGGTTTGTGAATTAGAGTGCCCCTGAGCTCCTTTCTTCAACTCGCTTTCTTGTGAGCTGGGCACAAAACCGCAGGATTGCTTAAGGCCCTAATCTGTTTCCAGCAGGGCACACTGAGCCTTTGTTTAATTGTTCTTCCTGGTGGGCAATGAGCGTTACATTTGCCCGTGCAGACACCTACAGCTAGTCTCTCATTGGTTCTCCCTATTCCTGTTCATCTTGCACAGAAATTGCAAGCTGTGCCAAAGAGGAGGTTAAAGGCACTGACTCTCCAAGCGGGGAGAGTGTTAGTAAAGCATCTGGAATGGTGAACCCGAGGACCAGGATACGAAAACTGAGATGCATTTTAAATCGTTTCCCAATCACACGGTGGACGATACTCTGGGTTTCCCATGCATGTTTTAGCTGGAGGAAGAATCCCTTGAACCTGAAGAGTTGGGACCCATGGAATAGGTACCATGCAGTATGACTTCAAAGGGTCTGCATTTGCTCACCGAAACTCACCAATGCTATCAGCCTGAAGTGTCCAGCCTTATGTCTCAACCAGCTCTGGGTGTAGATGTGGTCAATCCCGGATGCATCACATGCCCTGAGTGAATTATTTAAGAATTGCTCTCTATTTCACTGTCTTTGTGTTTTGTTTTCGAAATTTATTTTGATAATGGGATTTATCGGATTTTCACTGCTGCATTTCGGCCGCTGTACACACGCTTGATTCTCTTACGGAGACATATATATCCATGGGTTTTAAGATTCTTCCTAGTCAGGTATATTCCTAGGCGTTGAATATGTGGTGTTGAGTCCATTTCGTTGAGCAAGGAGTAGGTCTTGTCTATTACATATTTGGCTTATGGAAAGTTATCTGTGCTAATTTCAGTCTCTGGTTTTATGCAGCACCCCAACGCATCTTTCCCCATAAGCAAGCACTAGTTGGTTTTCTAAATTTGAGACCCTGTTCTGTTTTGTAATTCAGTTCATGTGTAGTCAAGTTTTCATTCCGTGTATTAGTGATATCTTATGATGTTTCTTTTTCTGTGTGACGTAGTTCACGTAGAATCACCGTATCTGCATCCACTGACTATGCCGCTACGGGCCTGATGACATAGATTTCATTGCTGAGTGATATTGCATTGTACATACGTGCCACAACTTCTTTATCCATTTTTTGCTTTCTGGGATATTTACCTGATACTGTAGACGAGCTTCTGTGAACACAGCCGTCCCAAATATTGGGGTGGCTGTCTGTTTTTTATTTTAATTTCCGTAAGCTATAGGACCATAAGTGGAAGTGCCATAGGCTGTATTGCTTTGTTTCTTAGGTGTTTCAGGAAACACCATACACTTCTCCAGGGTGGCTGCTGGCAATTTACATCCTGCCAATCAGCATAACAAGGCTCCCTGTTCTCCATATCCTGTCCTACCTTTCTGGATTTAACACTTTTTTCAGATGGCCCTTTTGCCCGGGGGGCAGTGAGACTTCATTGTAGTGCAGATTTCCTTTACAGGCTTGCTTGGTTGGCTATAAAGGGCGTATGCGTTTTTTCCTGAATATATTCAGGAAAAAACGCATATGCCCTTTTTGGCCAAGTGCATCATTGTCGACGTTCTGCCTCTTTACCTATGCTTTCAGGGCATTTCCAGTCTACCCCCTGCAATCGTTTTCCTGAAAATCTGCCCCGCTTTCAAGTCCCCTTCGCAGGCTTACTTCAATATATTTTTGGAGGATAGCTGTCATTTATAACTCTGCAGGTTTGTGAATTACAGTGCCCCTGAGCTCCTTTCTTCAACTCGCATTCTTGTGAGCTGGGCACAAAACCGCAGGATTGCTTCAGGCCCTAATCTGTTTCCAGCAGGGCACACTGAGCCTTTGTTTAATTCCTCTTCCTGGTGGGAAATGAGCGTTACATTTGCCTGTGCAGACACCTACAGCTAGTCTCTCATTGGTTCTCCCTATTCCTGTTCATCTTGCACAGAAATTGCAAGCTGTGCCAAACAGGAGGTTTAAGGCACTGACTCTCCAAGCGGGGAGAGTGTTAGTAAAGCATCTGGAATGGTGAACCCGAGGACCAGGATACGAAAACTGAGATGCATTTTAAATCGTTTCCCAATCAAACGGTGGACGGTACTCTGGGTTTCCCATGCATGTTTTAGCTGGAGGAAGAATCCCTTGAACCTGGAGAGTTGGGACCCATGGAATGGGTACCATGCAGTATGACTTCAAAGGGTCTGCATTTGCTTAGTGAAACTCACCAATGCTATCAGCCTGAAGTGTCCAGCCTTATGTCTCAACCGGCTCTGGGTGTAGATGTGGTCAATCCCGGTTGCATCACATGCCCTGAGTGAATTATTTAAGAATTGCTCTCTATTTCAATGTCTTTGTGTTTTGTTTTCGAAATTTATTTTGATAATGGGATTTATCGGATTTTCACTGCTGCGTTTCGGCTGCTGTACACACGCTTGATTCTCTTACGGAGACATATATATCCATGGGTTTTAAGATTCTTCCTAGTCAGGTATATTCCTAGGCGTTGAATATGTGGTGTTGGGTCCATTTCGTTGAGCAAGGAGTAGGTCTTGTCTATTACATATTTGGCTTATGGAAAGTTATCTGTGCTAATTTCAGTCTCTGGTTTTATGCAGCACCCCAACGCACCTTTCCCCATAAGCAAGCACTAGTTGGTTTTCTAAATTTGAGACCCTGTTCTTTTTTGTAATTCAGTTCATGTGTAGTCAAGTTTACATTCCGTGTATTAGTGATATCTTATGATGTTTCTTTTTCTGTGTGACGTAGTTCACGTAGAATCACCGTACCTGCCTCCACTCACTATGCCGCTACGGGTCTGGTGACACAGATTTCATTGCTAAGTGATATTGCATTGTACGTACGTGCCACAATTTCTTTATCCATTTTTTGCTTTCTGGGATATTTACCTGATACTGTAGACGAGCTTCTTGTGAACACAGCCGTCCCAAATATTGGGGTGGCTGTCTGTTTTTGATTTTAATTTCCGTAAGCTATAGGACCATAAGTGGAAGTGCCATAGGCTGTGTTGCTTTGTTTCTTACGTGTTTCAGGAAACACCATACACTTCTCCAGGGTGGCTGTTCCCAATTTACATCCTGCCAATCAGCATAACAAGGCTCCCTGTTCTCCATATCCTGTCCTACCTTTCTGGATTTTACACTTTTTTCAGATGGCCCTTTTGCCGGGGGGGAGTGAGATTTCATTGTAGTGCAGATTTCCTTTACAGGCTTGCTCGGTTGGCCAAAAAGGGCGTATGCGTTTTTTCCTGAATATATTCAGGAAAAAACGCTTACGCCCTTTTTGGCCAAGTGCATCATTGTCGACTTTGTGCCTCTTTTCCTATGCTTTCAGGGCAATTCCAGTCTACCCCCTGCAATCGTTTTCCTGAAATTCTGCCCCGCTTTCAAGTCCCCTTCGCAGGCTTACTTCAATATACTTTTGGAGGATAGCTGTCATTTATAACTCTGCAGGTTTGTGAATTACAGTGCCCCTGAGCTCCTTTCTTCAACTCGCTTTCTTGTGAGCTGGGCACAAAACCGCAGGATTGCTTAAGGCCCTAATCTGTTTCCAGCAGGGCACACAGAGCCTTTGTTTAATTGTTCTTCCTGGTGGGCAATGCGCGTTACATTTGCCCGTGCAGACACCTACAGCTAGTCTCTCATTGGTTCTCCCTATTCCTGTTCATCTTGCACAGAAATTGCAAGCTGTGCCAAAGAGGAGGTTAAAGGCACTGACTCTCCAAGCGGGGAGAGTGTTAGTAAAGCATCTGGAATGGTGAACCCGAGGACCAGGATACGAAAACTGAGATGCATTTTAAATCGTTTCCCAATCACACGGTGGACGATACTCTGGGTTTCCCATGCATGTTTTAGCTGGAGGAAGAATCCCTTGAACCTGAAGTGTTGGGACCCATGGAATAGGTACCATGCAGTATGACTTCAAAGGGTCTGCATTTGCTCACCGAAACTCACCAATGCTATCAGCCTGAAGTGTCCAGCCTTATGTCTCAACCAGCTCTGGGTGTAGATGTGGTCAATCCCGGTTGCATCACATGCCCTGAGTGAATTATTTAAGAATTGCTCTCTATTTCACTGTCTTTGTGTTTTGTTTTCGAAATTTATTTTGATAATGGGATTTATCGGATTTTCACTGCTGCGTTTCGGCCGCTGTACACACGCTTGATTCTCTTACGGAGACATATATATCCATGGGTTTTAAGATTCTTCCTAGTCAGCTATATTCCTAGGCGTTGAATATGTGGTGTTGGGTCCATTTCGTTGAGCAAGGAGTAGGTCTTGTCTATTACATATTTGGCTTATGGATAGTTATCTGTGCTAATTTCAGTCTCTGGTTTTATGCAGCACCCCAACGCACCTTTCCCCATAAGCAAGCACTAGTTGGTTTTCTAAATTTGAGGCCCTGTTCTTTTTTGTAATTCAGTTCATGTGTAGTCAAGTTTACATTCCCTGTATTAGTGATATCTTATGATGTTTCTTTTTCTGTGTGACGTAGTTCACGTAGAATCACCGTACCTGCCTCCACTCACTAGGCCGCTACGGGTCTGGTGACAGAGATTTCATTGCTAAGTGATATTGCATTGTACGTACGTGCCACAATTTCTTTATCCATTTTTTGCTTTCTGGGATATTTACCTGATACTGTAGACGAGATTCTTGTGAACACAGCCGTCCCAAATATTGGGGTGGCTGTCTGTTTTGATTTTAATTTCCGTAATCTATAGGACCATAAGTGGAAGTGCCATAGGCTGTGTTGGTTTGTTTCTTACGTGTTTCAGGAAACACCATACACTTCTCCAGGGTGGCTGCTGGCAATTTACACCCTGCCAATCAGCATAACAAGGCTCCCTGTTCTCCATATCCTGTCCTACCTTTCTGGATTTTACACTTTTTTCAGATGGCCCTTTTGCCCGAGGGGCAGTGAGACTTTTTTGTAGTGCAGATTTACTTTACAGGCTTGCTTGGTTGGCCAAAAAGGGCGTACGCGTTTTTTCCTGAATATATTCAGGAAAAAACGCGTACGCCCTTTTTGGCCAAGTGCATCATTGTCGACGTTGTGCCTCTTTTCCTATGCTTTCAGGGCAATTCCAGTCTACCCCCTGCAATCGTTTTCCTGAAATTCTGCCCCGATTTCAAGTCCCCTTCGCAGGCTTACTTCAATATATTTTTGGAGGATAGCTGTCATTTATAACTCTGCAGGTTTGTGAATTACAGTGCCCCTGAGCTCCTTTCTTCAACTCGCTTTCTTGTGAGCTGGGCACAAAACCGCAGGATTGCTTCAGGCCCTAATCTGTTTCCAGCAGGGCACACTGAGCCTTTGTTTAATTCCTCTTCCTGGTGGGCAATGAGCGTTACATTTGCCCGTGCAGACACCTACAGCTAGTCTCTCATTGGTTCTCCCTATTCCTGTTCATCTTGCACAGAAATTGCAAGCTGTGCCAAAGAGGAGGTTAAAGGCACTGACTCTCCAAGCGGGGAGAGTGTTAGTAAAGCATCTGGAATGGTGAACCCGAGGACCAGGATACGAAAACTGAGATGCATTTTAAATCGTTTCCCAATCACACGGTGGACGATACTCTGGGTTTCCCATGCATGTTTTAGCTGGGGGAAGAATCCCTTGAACCTGGAGAGTTGGGACCCATGGAATGGGTACCATGCAGTATGACTTCAAAGGGTCTGCATTTGCTCACCGACACTCACCAATGCTATCAGCCTGAAGTGTCCAGCCTTATGTCTCAACCAGCTCTGGGTGTAGATGTGGTCAATCCCGGTTGCATCACATGCCCTGAGTGAATTATTTAAGAATTGCTCTCTATTTCACTGTCTTTGTGTTTTGTTTTCGAAATTTATTTTGATAATGGGATTTATCGGATTTTCACTGCTGCGTTTCGGCCGCTGTACACACGCTGGATTCTCTTACGGAGACATATATATCCATGGGTTTTAAGATTCTTCCTAGTCAGGTATATTCCTAGGCGTTGAATATGTGGTGTTGGGTCCATTTCGTTGAGCAAGGAGTAGGTCTTGTCTATTACATATTTGGCTTATGGAATGTTATCTGTGCTAATTTCAGTCTCTGGTTCTATGCAGCACCCCAAGGCCCCTTTCCCCATAAGCAAGCACTAGTTGATTTTTTAAATTTGCGACCCTGTTCTGTTTTGTAATTCAGTTCATGTGTAGTCAAGTTTACATTCCGTGTATTAGTGATATCTTATGATGTTTCTTTTTCTGTGTGACGTAGTTCACGTAGAATCACCGTACCTGCATCCACTCACTATGCCGCTACGGGCCTGATGACACAGATTTCATTGCTGAGTGATATTGCATTGTACGTACGTGCCACAACTTCTTTATCCATTTTTTGCTTTCTGGGATATTTACCTGATACTGTAGACGAGCTTCTTGTGAACACAGCCGTCCCAAATATTGGGGTGGCTGTCTGTTTTTGATTTTAATTTCCGTAAGCTATAGGACCATAAGTGGAAGTGCCATAGGCTGTGTTGCTTTGTTTCTTACGTGTTTCAGGAATCACCATACACTTCTCCAGGGTGGCTGCTGGCACTTTACATCCTGCCAATCAGCATAACAAGGCTCCCTGTTCTCCATATCCTGTCCTACCTTTCTGGATTTTACACTTTTTTCAGATGGCCCTCTTGCCCGAGGGGCAGTGAGACTTCATTGTAGTGCAGATTTCCTTTACAGGCTTGCTTGGTTGGCCAAAAAGGGCGTATGCGTTTTTTCCTGAATATATTCAGGAAAAAACGCATACGCCCTTTTTGGTCAAGTGCATCATTGTCGACGTTGTGCCTCTTTTCCTATGCTTTCAAGGCAATTCCAGTCTACCCCCTGCAATCGTTTTCCTGAAATTCTGCCCCGCTTTCAAGTCCCCTTCGCAGGCTTACTTCAATATATTTTTGGAGGATAGCTGTCATTTATAACTCTGCAGGTTTGTGAAGTACAGTGTCCCTGAGCTCCTTTCTTCAACTCGCTTTCTTGTGAGCTGGGCACAAAACCGCAGGATTGCTTCAGACCCTAATCTGTTTCCAGCAGGGCACCCTGAGCCTTTGTTTAATTCCTCTTCCTGGTGGGCAATGAGCGTTACATTTGCCCGTGCAGACACCTACAGCTAGTCTCTCATTGGTTCTCCCTATTCCTGTTCATCTTGCACAGAAATGGCAAGCTGTGCCAAAGAGGAGGTTAAAGGCACTGACTCTCCAAGCGGGGAGAGTGTTAGTAAAGCATCTGGAATGGTGAACCTGAGGACCAGGATACGAAAACTGAGATGCATTTTAAATCGTTTCCCAATCACACGGTGGACGATACTCTGGGTTTCCCATGCATGTTTTAGCTGGAGGAAGAATGCCTTGAACCTGGAGAGTTGGGACCCATGGAATGGGTACCATGCAGTATGACTTCAAAGGGTCTGCATTTGCTCACCGAAACTCACCAGTGCTATCAGCCAGAAGTGTCCAGCCTTATGTCGCAACAATCTCTGGGTGTAGATGTGGTCAATCCCGGTTGCATCACATGCCCTGAGTGAATTATTTAAGAATTGCTCTCTATTTCACTGTCTTTGTGTTTTGTTTTCGAAATTTATTTTGATAATGGGATTTATCGGATTTTCACTGCTGCATTTCCGCCGCTGTACACACGCTTGATTCTCTTACGGAGATATATATATCCATGGGTTTTAAGATTCTTCCTAGTCAGGTATATTCCTAGGCGTTGAATATGTGGTGTTGAGTCCATTTCGTTGAGCAAGGAGTAGGTCTTGTCTATTACATATTTGGCTTATGGAATGTTATCTGTGCTAATTTCAGTCTCTGGTTTTATGCAGCACCCCAAGGCACCTTTCCCCATAAGCAAGCACTAGTTGGTTTTCTAAATTTGAGACCCTGTTCTGTTTTGTAATTCAGTTCATGTGTAGTCAAGTTTACATTCCGTGTATTAGTGATATCTTATGATGTTTCTTTTTCTGTGTGACGTAGTTCACGTAGAATCACCGTACCTGCATCCACTCACTATGCCGCTACGGGCCTGATGACACAGATTTCATTGCTGAGTGATATTGCATTGCACGTACGTGCCACAACTTCTTTATCCATTTTTTGCTTTCTGGGATATTTACCTGGTACAGTAGACGAGCTTCTTGGGAACACAGCCGTCCCAAACTTTGGGGTGGCTCTCTGTTTTTGATTTTAATTTCCCTAAGGAATAGGACCATAAGTGCAATTGCCATAGGCTGTGTGGCTTTATTTCTTACGTGTTTCAGGAAACACCATACACTTCTCCAGGGTGGCTGTTGGCAATTTACATCCTGCCAATCAGCATAACAAGGCTCCCTGTTCTCCATATCCTGTCCTACCTTTCTGGATTTTACACTTTTTTCAGATGGCCCTCTTGCCCGGGGGGCAGTGAGACTTCATTTTAGTGCAGATTTCCATTACAGGCTTGCTTGGTTGGCCAAAAATGGCGTATGCGTTTTTTCCTGAATATATTCAGGAAAAAACGCATACGCCCTTTTTGGCCAAGTGCATCATTGTCGACGTTGTGCCTCTTTTCCTATGCTTTCAGGGCAATTCCAGTCTACCCCCTGCAATCGTTTTCCTGAAATTCTGCCCCGCTTTCAAGTCCCCTACGCAGGCTTACTTCAATATACTTTTGGAAGATAGCTGTCATTTATAACTCTGCAGGTTTGTGAATTACAGTGCCCCTGATCTCCTTTCTTCAACTCGCTTTCTTGTGAGCTGGGCACAAAACCGCAGGATTGCTTCAGGCCCTAATCTGTTTCCAGCAGGGCACACTGAGCCTTTGTTTAATTCCTCTTCCTGGTGGGCAATGAGCGTTACATTTGCCCGTGCAGACACCTACAGCTAGTCTCTCATTGGTTCTCCCTATTCCTGTTCATCTTGCACAGAAATTGCAAGCTGTGCCAAAGAGGAGGTTAAAGGCACTGATTCTCTAAGCGGGGAGAGTGTTAGTAAAGCATCTGGAATGGTGAAGCCGAGGACCAGGATACGAAAACTGAGATGCATTTTAAATCGTTTCCCAATCACACGGTGGACGATACTCTGGGTTTCCCATGCATGTTTTAGCTGGAGGAAGAATCCCTTGAACCTGGAGAGTTGGGACCCATGGAATGGGTACCATGCAGTATGACTTCAAAGGGTCTGCATTTGCTCACCGACACTCACCAATGCTATCAGCCTGAAGTGTCCAGCCTTATGTCTCAACCAGCTCTGGGTGTAGATGTGGTCAATCCCGGTTGCATCACATGCCCTGAGTGAATTATTTAAGAATTGCTCTCTATTTCACTGTCTTTGTGTTTTGTTTTCGAAATTTATTTTGATAATGGGATTTATCGGATTTTCACTGCTGCGTATCGGCCGCTGTACACACGCTTGCTTCTCTTATGGAGACATATATATCCATGGGTTTTAAGATTTTTCCTAGTCAGGTATATTCCTAGGCGTTGAATATGTGGTGTTGAGTCCATTTCGTTGAGCAAGGAGTAGGTCTTGTCTATTACATATTTGTCTTATGGAATGTTATTTGTACTAATTTCAGTCTCTGGTTTTATGCAGCACCCCAAGGCACCTTTCCCCATAAGCAAGCACTAGTTGCTTTTCTAAATTTGAGACCCTGTTCTGTTTTGTAATTCAGTTCATGTGTAGTCCAGTTTACATTCCGTGTATTAGTGATATCTTATGATGTTTCTTTTTCTGTGTGACGTAGTTCACGTAGATTCACCGTACCTGCATCCACTCACTATGCCGCTACGGGCCTGATGACACAGATTTCATTGCTGAGTGATATTGCATTGTACGTACGTGCCACAACTTCTTTATCCATTTTTTGCTTTCTGGGATATTTACCTGATACTCTAGACGAGCTTCTTGTGAACACAGCCGTCCCAAATATTGGGGTGGCTGTCTGTTTTTGATTTTAATTTCCGTAAGCTATAGGACCATAAGTGGAAGTGCCATAGGCTGTGTTGCTTTGTTTCTTACGTGTTTCAGGAAACACCATACACTTCTCCAGGGTGGCTGCTGGCAATTTACATCCTGCCAATCAGCATAACAAGGCTCCCTGTTCTCCATATCCTGTCCTACCTTTCTGGATTTTACACTTTTGTCAGATGGCCCTTTTGCCCGGGGGGCAGTGAGACTTCGTTGTGGTGCAGATTTCCTTTACAGGCTTGCTTGGTTGGCCAAAAAGGGCGTATGCGTTTTTTCCTGAATATATTCAGGAAAAAACGCATACGCCCTTTTTGGCCAAGTGCATCATTATCGACGTTCTGCCTCTTTTCCTATGCTTTCAGGGCAATTCCAGTCTACCCCTGCAATCGTTTTCCTGAAATTCAGCCCCGCTTTCCAGTCCCCTTCGCAGGCTTACTTCAATATATTTTTGGAGGATAGCTGTCATTTATAACTCTGCAGGTTTGTGAAATACAGTGCCCCTGAGCTCCTTTCTTCAACTCGCTTTCTTGTGAGCTGGGCACAAAACCGCAGGATTGCTTCAGGCCCTAATCTGTTTTCAGCAGGGCATGCTGAGCCTTTGTTTAATTCCTCTTCCTGGTGGGCAATGAGCGTTACATTTGCCCGTGCAGACACCTACAGCTAGTCTCTCATTGGTTCTCCCTATTCCTGTTCATCTTGCACAGAATTTGCAAGCTGTGCCAAACAGGATGTTAAAGGCCGTGACTCTCCAAGCGGGGAGAGTGTTAGTAAAGCATCTGGAATGGTGAACCCGAGGACCAGGATACGAAAACTGAGATGCATTTTAAATCGTTTCCCAATCACACGGTGGACCATACTGTGGGGTTCCCATGCATGTTTTAGCTGGAGGAAGAATCCCTTGAACCTGAAGAGTTGGGACCCATGGAATAGGTACCATGCAGTATGACTTCAAAGGGTCTGCATTTGCTCACCGAAACTCACCAATGCTATCAGCCTGAAGTGTCCAGCCTTATGTCTCAACCAGCTCTGGGTGTAGATGTGGTCAATCCCGGTTGCATCACATGCCCTGAGTGAATTAGTTAAGAATTGCTCTCTATTTCACTGTCTTTGTGTTTTGTTTTCGAAATTTATTTTGATAATGGGATTTATCGGATTTTCACTGCTGCGTTTCGGGGGCTGTACACATGCTTGATTCTCTTACGGAGACATATATATCCATGGGTTTTAAGATTCTTCCTAGTCAGGTATATTCCTAGGCGTTGAATATGTGGTGTTGAGTCCATTTCGTTGAGCAAGGAGTAGGTCTTGTCTATTACATATTTGGCTTATGGAATGTTATCTGTGCTAATTTCAGTCTCTGGTTTTATGCACCACCCCAAGGCACCTTTCCCCATAAGCAAGCACTACTTGGTTTTCTAAATTTGAGACCCTGTTCTGTTTTGTAATTCAGTTCATGTGTAGTCAAGTTTACATTCCGTGTATTAGTGATATCTTATGATGTTTCTTTTTCTGTGTGACGTAGTTCACGTAGAATCACCGTACCTGCATCCACTCACTATGCCGCTACGGGCCTGATGACACAGATTTCATTGCTGAGTGATATTGCATTGTACGTACATGCCACAACTTCTTTATCTAATTTTTGCTTTCTGGGATATTTACCTTATACTGTAGACGAGCTTCTTGTGAACACAGCCGTCCCAAATATTGGGGTGGCTGTCTGTTTTTGATTTTAATTTCCGTAAGCTATAGGACCATAAGTGGAAGTGCCATAGGCTGTGTTGCTTTGTTTCTTACGTGTTTCAGGAAACACCATACACTTCTCCATGGTGGCTGCTGGCAATTTACATCCTGCCAATCAGCATAACAAGGCTCCCTGTTCTCCATATCCTGTCCTACATTTCTTGATTTTACACTTTTTTCAGATGGCCCTTTTGCCCGGGGGGCAGTGAGACTTCATTGTAGTGCAGATTTCCTTTACAGGCTTGCTTGGTTGGCCAAAAAGGGCGTATGCGTTTTTTCCTGAATATATTCAGGAAAAAACGCATACGCCCTTTTTGGCCAAGTACATCTTTGTCGACGTTCTGCCTCTTTTCCTATGCTTTCAGGGCAATTCCAGTCTACCCCCTGCAATCGTTTACCTGAAATTCTGCCCCGCTTTCAAGTCCCCTTCGCAGGCTTGCTTCAATATATTTTTGGAGGATAGCTGTCATTTATAACTCTGCAGGTTTGTGAAGTACAGTGCCCCTGAGCTCCTCTCTTCAACTCGCTTTCTTGTGAGCTGGGCACAAAACCGCAGGATTGCTTCAGGCCCTAATCTGTTTCCGGCAGGGCATGCTGAGCCTTTGGTTAATTCCTCTTCCTGGTGGGAAATGAGCGTTACGTTTGCCCGTGCAGACACCTACAGCTAGTCTCTCATTGGTTCTCCCTATTCCTGTTCATCTTGCACAGAAATTGCAAGCTGGGCCAAACAGGAGGTTAAAGGCACTGACTCTCCAAGCAGGGAGAGTATTAGTAAAGCATCTGGAATGGTGAACCCGAGGATCAGGATACGAAAACTGAGATGCATTTTAAATCGTTTCCCAATCACACGGTGGACCATACTGTGGGTTTCCCATGCATGTTTTAGCTGGAGGAAGAATCCCTTGAACCTGAAGAGTTGGGACCCATGGAATAGTTACCATGCAGTATGACTTCAAAGGGTCTGCATTTGCTCACCGAAACTCACCAATGCTATCAGCCTGAAGTGTCCAGCCTTATGTGTCATCCAGCTCTGGGTGTAGATGTGGTCCATCCCGGTTGCATCACATGCCCTGAGTGAATTATTTAAGAATTGCTCTCTATTTCACTGTCTTTGTGTTTTGTTTTCGTAATTTATTTTGATAATGGGATTTATCGGATTTTCACTGCTGCGTTTCGGCCGCTGTACACACACTTGATTCTCTTACAGAGACATATATATCCATGGGTTTTAAGATTCTTACTAGTCAGGTGTATTCCTAGGCGTTGAATATGTGGTGTTGAGTCCATTTCGTTGAGCAAGGAGTAGGTCTTGTCTATTACATATTTGGCTTATGGAATGTTATCTGTGCTAATTTCAGTCTTTGGTTTTATGTAGCACCCCAAGGCACCTTTCCCCATAAGCAAGCACTAGTTGGTTTTCTAAATTTGAGACCCTGTTCTGTTTTGTAATTCAGTTCATGTGTAGTCAAGTTTACATTCCGTGTATTAGTGATATCTTATGATGTTTCTTTTTCTGTGTGACGTAGTTCACGTAGAAACACCGTACCTGCATCCACTCACTACGCCGCTACGGGCCTGATGACACAGATTTCATTGCTGAGTGATATTGCATTGTACGTACGTGCCACAACTTCTTTATCCATTGTTTGCTTTCTGGGATATTTACCTGATACTGTAGACGAGCTTCTTGTGAACACAGCCGTCCCAAATATTGGGGTGGCTGTCTGTTTTTGATTTTAATTTCCATAAGTTATAGGACCATAAGTGGAAGTGCCATAGGCTGTGTTGCTTTGTTTCTTACGTGTTTCAGGAAACACCATACACTTCTCCAGGGTGGCGGCTGGCAATTTACATCCTGCCAATCAGCATAACAAGGCTCCCTGTTCTCCATATCCTGTCCTACCTTTCTGGATTTTACACTTTTTTTCAGATGGCCCTTTTGCCCGGGGGGCAGTGAGACTTCGTTGTGGTGCAGATTTCCTTTACAGGCTTGCTTGGTTGGCCAAAAAGGGCGTATGCGTTTTTTCCTGAATATATTCAGGAAAAAACGCATACGCCCTTTTTGGCCAAGTGCATCATTGTCGACGTTGTGCCTCTTTTCCTATGCTTTCAGGGCAATTCCAGTCTACCCCTGCAATCGTTTTCCTGAAATTCAGCCCCGCTTTCAAGTCCCCTTCGCAGGCTTACTTCAATATATTTTTGGAGGATAGCTGTCATTTATAACTCTGCAGGTTTGTGAAGTACAGTGCCCCTGAGCTCCTTTCTTCAACTCGCTTTCTTGTGAGCTGGGCACAAAACCGCAGGATTGCTTCAGGCCCTAATCTGTTTCCAGCAGGGCACACTGAGCCTTTGTTTAATTCCTCTTCCTGGTGGGCAATGAGCGTTACATTTGCCCGTGCAGACACCTACAGCTAGTCTCTCATTGGTTCTCCCTATTCCTGTTCATCTTGCACAGAAATGGCAACCTGTGCCAAACAGGAGGTTAAAGGCACTGACTCTCCAAGCGGGGAGAGTGTTAGTAAAGCATCTGGAATGGTGAACCCGAGGACCAGGATACGAAAACTGAGATGCATTTTAAATCGTTTCCCAATCACACGGTGGACCATACTCTGGGTTTCCCGTGCATGTTTTAGCTGAAGGAAGAATGCCTTGAACCTGGAGAGTTGGGACCCATGGAATGGGTACCATGCAGTATGACTTCAAAGGGTCTGCATTTGCTCACCGAAACTCACCAGTGCTATCAGCCTGAAGTGTCCAGCCTTATGTCTCAACCAGCTCTGGGTGTAGATGTGGTAAATCCCGGTTGCATCACATGCCCTGAGTGAATTATTTAAGAATTGCTCTCTATTTCACTGTCTTTGTGTTTTGTTTTCGAAATTTATTTTGATAATGGGATTTATCGGATTTTCACTGCTGCGTTTCGGCCACTGTACACACGCTTGATTCTCTTACGGAGACATATATATCCATGGGTTTTAAGATTCTTCCTAGTCAGGTATATTCCTGGCGTTGAATATGTGGTGTTGGGTCCATTTCGTTGAGCAAGGAGTAGGTCTTGTCTATTACATATTTGGCTTATGGAAAGTTATCTGTGCTAATTTCAGTCTCTGGTTTTATGCAGCACCCCAACGCACCTTTCCCCATAAGCAAGCACTAGTTGGTTTTCTAAATTTGAGACCCTGTTCTGTTTTGTAATTCAGTTCATGTGTAGTCAAGTTTACATTCCGTGTATTAGTGATATCTTATGATGTTTCTTTTTCTGTGTGACGTAGTTCACGTAGAATCACCGTACCTGCATCCACTCACTATGCCGCTACGGGCCTGATGACACAGATTTCATTGCTGAGTGATATTGCATTGCACGTACGTGCCACAACTTCTGTATCCATTTTTTGCTTTCTGGGATATTTACCTGATACTTTAGACGAGCTTCTTGAGAACACAGCCGTCCCAAATATTGGGGTGGCTGTCTGTTTTTGATTTTAATTTCCGTAAGCTATAGGACCATAAGTGGAAGTGCCATAGGCTGTGTTGCTTTGTTTCTTACGTGTTTCAGGAAACACCATACACTTCTCCAGGGTGGCTGCTGGCAATTTACATCCTGCCAATCAGCATAACAAAGCTCCCTGTTCTCCATATCCTGTCCTACCTTTCTGGATTTTACACTTTTTTCAGATGGCCCTTTTGCCCGGGGGGCAGTGAGACTTCATTGTAGTGCAGATTTCCTTTACAGGCTTGCTTGGTTGGCCAAAAAGGGCGTATGCGTTTTTTCCTGAATATATTCAGGAAAAAACGCATACGCACTTTTTGGCCTGGTGCATCATTGCCGACGTTCTTCCTCTTTTCCTATGCTTTCAGGGCAATTCCAGTCTACCCCCTGCAATCGTTTTCCTGAAATTCTGCCCCGCTTTCAAGTCCCCTTCGCAGGCTTACTTCAATATATTTTTGGAGGATAGCTGTCATTTATAACTCTGCAGGTTTGTGAATTACAGTGCCCCTGAGCTCCTTTCTTCAACTCGCTTTCTTGTGAGCTGGGCACAAAACCGCAGGATTGCTTCAGGCCCTAATCTGTTTCCGGCAGGGCACGCTGAACCTTTGGTTAATTCCTCTTCCTGGTGGGAAATGAGCGTTACATTTGCCAGTGCAGACACCTACAGCTAGTCTCTCATTGGTTCTCCCTATTCCTGTTCATCTTGCACAGAAATTGCAAGCTGTGCCAAAGAGGAGGTTAAAGGCACTGACTCTCCAAGCGGGGAGTGTGTTAGTAAAGCATCTGGAATGGTGAACCCGAGGACCAGGATACGAAATCTGAGATGCATTTTAAATCGTTTCCCAATCACACGGTGGACCATACTGTGTGTTTCCCATGCATGTTTTAGCTGGAGGAAGAATCCCTTGAACCTGGAGAGTTGGGACCCATGGAATGGGTACCATGCAGTATGACTTCAAAGGGTCTGCATTTGCTCACCGAAACTCACCAATGCTATCAGCCTGAAGTGTCCAGCCTTATGTCTCAACCAGCTCTGGGTGTAGATGTGGTCAATCCCGGTTGCATCACATGCCCTGAGTGAATTATTTAAGAATTGCTCTCTATTTCACTGTCTTTGTGTTTTGTTTTCGAAATTTATTTTGATAATGGGATTTATCGGATAATCAGTGCTGCGTTTCGGCCGCTGTACACACGCTTGATTCTCTTATGGAGACATATATATCCATGGGTTTTAAGATTCTTCCTAGTCAGGTATATTCCTGGCGTTGAATATGTGGTGTTGGGTCCATTTCGTTGAGCAAGGAGTAGGTCTTGTCTATTACATATTTGGCTTATGGAAAGTTATCTGTGCTAATTTCAGTCTCTGGTTTTATGCAGCACCCCAACGCACCTTTCCCCATAAGCAAGCACTAGTTGGTTTTCTAAATTTGAGACCCTGTTCTTTTTTGTAATTCAGTTCATGTGTAGTCAAGTTTACATTCCGTGTATTAGTGATATCTTATGATGTTTCTTTTTCTGTGTGACGTAGTTCACGTAGAATCACCGTACCTGCATCCACTCACTATGCCGCTACGGGCCTGATGACACAGATTTCATTGCTGAGTGATATTGCATTGCACGTACGTGCCACAACTTCTTTATCCATTTTTTGCTTTCTGGGATATTTACCTGATACTGTAGACGAGCTTCTTGTGAACACAGCCGTCCCAAATATTGGGGTGGCTGTCTGTTTTTGCTTTTAATTTCCGTAAGCTATAGGACCATAAGTGGAAGTGCCATAGGCTGTGTTGCTTTGTTTCTTACGTGTTTCAGGAAACACCATACACTTCTCCAGGGTAACTGCTGGCAATTTACATCCTGCCAATCAGCATAACAAGGCTCCCTGTTCTCCATATCCTGTCCTACCTTTCTTTATTTTACACTTTTTTCAGATGGCCCTTTTGCCCGGGGGGGCAGTGAGATTTCATTGTAGTGCAGATTTCCTTTACAGGCTTGCTTGGTTGGCCAAAAAGGGCGTATGCGTTTTTTCCTGAATATATTCAGGAAAAAACGCATACGCCCTTTTTGGCCAAGTGCATCATTGTCGATGTTGTGCCTCTTTTCCTATGCTTTCAGGGCAATTCCAGTCTACACCCTGCAATCGTTTTCCTGAAATTCAGCCCTGCTTTCAAGTCCCCTTCGCAGGCTTACTTCAATATATTTTTGGAGGATAGCTGTCATTTATAACTCTGCAGGTTTGTGAAGTACAGTGCCCCTGAGCTCCTTTCTTCAACTCACTTTCTTGTGAGCTGGGCACAAAACCGCAGGATTGCTTCAGGCCCTAATCTGTTTCCAGCAGGGCACACTGAGCCTTTGTTTAATTCCTCTTCCTGGTCGGCAATGAGCGTTCACATGCCAGTGCAGACACCTACAACTAGTCTCTCATTGGTTCTCCCTATTCCTGTTCATGTTGCACAGAAATTGCAAGCTGTGCCAAACAGGAGGTTAAAGGCACTGACTCTCCAAGCGGGGAGAGTGTTAGTAAAGCATCTGGAATGGTGAACCCGAGGACCAGGAAACAAAAACTGAGATGCATATTAAATCATTTCCCTATCACACGGTGGACGATACTCTGGGTTTTCCATGCATGTTTTAGCTGGAGGAAGAATCCCTTGAACCTGGAGAGTTGGGACCCATGGAATGGGTACCATGCAGTATGACTTCAAAGGGTCTGCATTTGCTCACCGAAACTCACCAATGCTATCAGCCTGAAGTGTCCAGCCTTATGTCTCAACCAGCTCTGGGTGTAGATGTGGTCAATCCCGGTTGCATCACATGCCCTGAGTGAATTATTTAAGAATTGCTCTCTATTTCACTGTCTTTGTGTTTTGTTTTCGAAATTTATTTTGATAATGGGATTTATCGGATTTTCACTGCTGCGTTTCGGCCGCTGTACACACGCTTGATTCTCTTACGGAGACATATATATCCATGGGTTTTAAGATTCTTCCTAGTCAGGTATATTCCTAGGCGTTGAATATGTGGTGTTGGGTCCATTTCGTTGAGCAAGGAGTAGGTCTTGTCTATTACATATTTGGCTTATGGAAAGTTATCTGTGCTAATTTCAGTCTCTGGTTTTATGCAGCACCCCAACGCACCTTTCCCCATAAGCAAGCACTAGTTGGTTTTCTAAATTTGAGACCCTGTTCTGTTTTGTAATTCAGTTCATGTGTAGTCAAGTTTTCATTCCGTGTATTAGTGATATCTTATGATGTTTCTCTTTCTGTGTGACGTAGTTCACGTAGAATCACCGTATCTGCATCCACTGACTATGCCGCTACGGGCCTGATGACACAGATTTCATTGCTGAGTGATATTGCATTGTACGTACGTGCCACAACTTCTTTATCCATTTTTTGCTTTCTGGGATATTTACCTGATACTGTAGACGAGCTTCTTGTGAACACAGCCGTCCCAAATATTGGGGTGGCTGTCTGTTTTTGATTTTAATTTCTGTAAGCTATAGGACCATAAGTGGAAGTGCCATAGGCTGTGTTGCTTTGTTTCTTACGTGTTTCAGGAAACACCATACACTTCTCCAGGGTGGCTGTTCACAATTTACATCCTGCCAATCAGCATAACAAGGCTCCCTGTTCTCCATATCCTGTCCTACCTTTATGGATTTTACACTTTTTTCAGATGGCCCTTTTGCCAGGGGGCAGTGAGATTTCATTGTAGTGCAGATTTCCTTTACAGGCTTGCTCCATTGGCCAAAAAGGGCGTATGCGTTTTTTCCTGAATATATTCAGGAAAAAACACTTACGCCCTTTTTGGCCAAGTGCATCATTGTCGACGTTGTGCCTCTTTTCCTATGCTTTCAGGGCAATTCCAGTCTACCCCCTGCAATCGTTTTCCTGAAATTCTGCCCTGCTTTCAAGTCCCCTTCGCAGGCTTACTTCAATATACTTTTGGAAGATAGCTGTCATTTATAACTCTGCAGGTTTGTGAATTACAGTGCCCCTGAGCTCCTTTCTTCAACTCGCTTTCTTGTGAGCTGGGCACAAAACCGCAGGATTGCTTCAGGCTCTAATCTGTTTCCAGCAGGGCACACAGAGCCTTTGTTTAATTGTTCTTCCTGGTGGGCAATGAACGTGACATTTGCCCGTGCAGACACCTACAGCTAGTCTCTCATTGGTTCTCCCTATTCCTGTTCATCTTGCACAGAAATTGCAAGCTGTGCCAAAGAGGAGGTTAAAGGCACTGACTCTCCAAGCGGGGAGAGTGTTAGTAAAGCATCTGGAATGGTGAACCCGAGGACCAGGATACGAAAACTGAGATGCATTTTAAATCGTTTCCCAATCACACGGTGGACGATACTCTGGGTTTCCCATGCATGTTTTAGCTGGAGGAAGAATCCCTTTAACCTGGAGAGTTAGGACCCATGGAATGGGTACCATGCAGTATGACTTCAAAGGGTTTGCATTTGCTTAGTGAAACTCACCAATGCTATCAGCCTGAAGTGTCCAGCCTTATGTCTCAACCAGCTCTGGGTGTAGATGTGGTCAATCCCGGTTGCATCACATGCCCTGAGTGAATTATTTAAGAATTGCTCTCTATTTCAATGTCTTTGTGTTTTGTTTTCGAAATTTATTTTGATAATGGGATTTATCGGATTTTCACTGCTGCGTTTCGGCCGCTGTACACACGCTTGATTCTCTTACGGAGACATATATATCCATGGGTTTTAAGATTCTTCCTAGTCAGGTATATTCCTAGGCGTTGAATATGTGGTGTTGGGTCCATTTCGTTGAGCAAGGAGTAGGTCTTGTCTATTACATATTTGGCTTATGGAAAGTTATCTGTGCTAATTTCAGTCTCTGGTTTTATGCAGCACCCCAACGCACCTTTCCCCATAAGCAAGCACTAGTTGGTTTTCTAAATTTGAGACCCTGTTCTGTTTTGTAATTCAGTTCATGTGTAGTCAAGTTTACATTCCGTGTATTAGTGATATCTTATGATGTTTCTTTTTCTGTGTGAGGTAGTTCACGTAGAATCACCGTACCTGCCTCCACTCACTATGCCGCTACGGGTCTGATGACACAGATTTCATTGCAAAGTGATATTGCATTGTACGTACGTGCCACAATTTCTTTATCCATTTTTTGCTTTCTGGGATATTTACCTGATACTGTAGACGAGCTTCTTGTGAACACAGCCGTCCCAAGTATTGGGGTGGCTGTCTGGTTTTGATTTTAATTTCCGTAAGCTATAGGACCATAAGTGGAAGTGCCATAGGCTGTGTTGCTTTGTTTCTTACGTGTTTCAGGAAACACCATACACTTCTCCAGGGTGGCTGCTGGCAATTTACATCCTGCCAATCAGCATAACAAGGCTCCCTGTTCTCCATATCCTGTCCTACCTTTCTGGATTTTACACTTTTTTCAGATGGCCCTTTTGCCCGGGGGGCAGTGAGACTTTATTGTAGTGCAGATTTCCTTTACAGGCTTGCTTGGTTGGCCAAAAAGGGCGTATGCGTTTTTTCCTGAATATATTCAGGAAAAAACGCATACGCCCTTTTTGGCCAAGTGCATCATTGTCGACGTTGTGCCTCTTTTCCTATGCTTTCAGGGCAATTCCAGTCTACCCCCTGCAATCGTTTTCCTGAAATTCTGCCCGATTTCAAGTCCCCTTCGCAGGCTTACTTCAATATATTTTTGGAGGATAGCTGTCATTTATAACTCTGCAGGTTTGTGAATTACAGTGCCCCTGAGCTCGTTTCTTCAACTCGCTTTCTTGTGAGCTGCGCACAAAACCGCAGGATTGTTTCAGGCCCCAATCTGTTTCCGGCAGGGCACACTGAGCCTTTGGTTAATTCCTCTTCCTGGTGGGAAATGAGCGTTACATTTGCCCGTGCAGTCACCTACAGCTAGTCTCTCATTGGTTCTCCCTATTCCTGTTCATCTTGCACAGAAATTGCAAGCTGTGCCAAAGAGGAGGTTAAAGGCACTGACTCTCCAAGCGGGGAGAGTGTTAGTAAAGCATCTGGAATGGTGAACCCGAGGACCAGGATACGAAAACTGAGATGCATTTTAAATCGTCTCCCAATCACACGGTGGACGATACTCTGTGTTTCCCATGCATGTTTTAGCTGGAGGAAGAATCCCTTGAACCTGGAGAGTTGGGACCCATGGAATGGGTACCATGCAGTATGACTTCAAAGGGTCTGCATTTGCTCACCGAAACTCACCAATGCTATCAGCCTGAAGTGTCCAGCCTTATGTCTCAACCAGCTCTGGGTGTAGATGTGTTAAATCCCGGTTGCATCACATGCCCTGAGTGAATTATTTAAGAATTGCTCTCTATTTCACTGTCTTTGTGTTTTGTTTTTGAAATTTATTTTGATAATGGGATTTATCGGATTTTCACTGCTGCGTTTATGCCGCTGTACACACGCTTGATTCTCTTACGGAGACATATAAATCCATGTGTTTTAAGATTCTTACTAATCCGGTATATTCTTAGGCATTGAATATGGCGTGTGGAGTCCATTTCGTTGAGCAAGGAGTAGGTCTTGACTATTACATATTTGGCTTATGGAATGGTATCTGTGCTAATTGCAATCTCTGGTTTTATGCAGCACCCCAACTCACCTTTCCCCTTAAGGAAGCATAAGTTGGTTTTCTTAATTTGAAACCCTCTTTTCTTTTGTAATTCAGTTCATGTGTAGCCATGTTAACATTCCATGTATTAGTGATATCTTATGTCTTTTTCTTTTTGAATTATGTGACTTCGAATGATCACACGTAACTCCTCTGGAGTTGTTATAACTGGCCGTATTTCATTGATTTCCAGGCTGAGTAATATTCCACTCTACATAAGCACCACATCTCTGTCCGTTTTTTCTCTGCAGATACATTTAAGTTATATCCTAGTCGAAGGTCTTTTAAACAGAGAGGTGGTAAACATTGGGGTGCCTGTGTCCTCTCGATTTTTGTTTTTCCCAAGATATACGTCCATGAGTGCAAGTGCCCTGTGCTCGGTAGCTCATTTTTTAGATGCTTTAGTAAACACAATAGACTTATCCAGAGTGACCGTTGGCAATATACATTTCCACTATAAGACTCACAGGGCTCCCTTTTCTCCTTGCCCTGTCCTGCATTTCTGGTGTTTACACTTTATGAGGACGGCTCTTCTGACTGATGCAAAGTGATATGTTTTGTAGTATTGATTTCCAGTGCCCACCTGTTTGGTTGGCTAAAAAAGTGTATGCCCTTTTCTTGAATATATACAGAAAAAGACGCATACACCCTTTTTGGCCAACTGCAATGTTGGCAATGTTCAGCCCCTTTTCTTGTGCTTAATGGCGAGTCCTTTCTACCTCTTCCAATCCCTTTCCTGCCATTCTCCGTTGCTTACAAGTCCTTTTCTCTGACTTTCCTCAAGACATTTTTCAGTGATAGATATTTTCAATTCTGCAGTTTCGTGAATTTTAGTGCCCCTGAGTTCCATTTTCCAACTTGTGTTTATGGGAACTGGCCACAAAGCATCAGGATTCCTCAAGCCCTATTCTGTTTCCATGGGCAACCCTAGCCTTTGGTCAATTCGTCTTCCTGATTGGAAATTAGAGTGGCATGTGCCTGTCCGAACACCTAGGACTTGTCTCTCATTGTTCCTCCTCCTTCTGCTTCATCCTCTGGACAAATTCCAAACTGTATGCAACAGGATGTTGACAGTGCTGACATCTCCAAGTGGGGAGACTGTTAGTAAAGACGCTGGAGTGGTGAACCCTAGCACCAAGAGATGAGGAGATGAGATGCCTTTTCCAAACTTTTCCCGATCAGACGGTATACCATCCTCTGGGTGTGACAGGCATGTTTTAGGTGTAGGAAGGGTCCCATTCATGTGAGGAGAACACCAGGGGATTTTAAATATCAGTGTCTCTCCGCAACCCAAACTGGGGAATTTTTTAAGCTACGGCTACACATATGTTCATTAAGGGCCTTGGGAAGTAGGCAGAGTCCAAACTTTAGATGATTGAAGTCTTCAGGGTCAGAAGCACTCACCACTGTCTTCCCTTAGATTCCATTTTTACTGTCATTGATGGATGATGTCAATAAAAATATCTATTCTTTTTCAGATCATTTCCCCTTATAGGTTATTGCAAAATATTGAGTGTAGTTCCCTGTGCTATACAGTAGTTCCTTGCTGATGATTTCATACATAGCAGTGTGTATGTGTTAATCCCAAACTGTTAATTTATCCCTCCTCCTACCATTTCCCTTTGGTAATAATAAATTATAAGATTTTATGCTTCTCAGAAATGGGGGAGCTGAAAGAGAGGTATCATTTTCAATGCAAAAGCATTTAAAACAAGATTGAAGCTTTAACCAAGATTATTAGATGTACATCCTTGGAAAGAAATCACTTTGTTTCTCTAATATTGACCTGACAAAGAAGACAAACCTTTTCACTGAACTTGCTTATAAGAAAGTGATGGAAATATCAAATGGAAGTGTTAGAAACATCTTATTTTACCCGAGCCTTATACACTGTTCTATGTTAATTACAGTTTGGCTCACACATCTGTTCATTGAAGTTACAATGTTCTCAATTTCTGTTACTGATCCTCCAGAGTGGACGCCAACAAGTGTCCCCCTGCCCAGTGTCATTGGAGCCAATAGATCGAGACTGAGTTTGGTTCAAAAGCAAAGGAAACTTTATATTTTGATCAGAGAATGGAGAGGTGCTACCCTGTGGGCTGTGGGCTGGGCTGCTGTGTAGAGATCCTGTCAGAGTCACTGGGAGGGAGGGGGCTGAGCTCTCGAGGACCTGGTTGGCTGCAGCTCAGGCTCTATGTCACGGAGTCTGAACTGGGCCCCAGGAGCTGAAGTGTCATCGAGCCATTCTGCTCTAGGAAATCTGGTCTGAAGTGCCGGGTGTGGAACCTCTGTATGCGGGACACTAGGAGCACCTGAAATTAGACAAAGCACAAAGGATAAAAATGGTTAGACTTTATTTTATTGCCCAGATTCTATTTTTATCTCCCAGGCATTTTTAAGGGGCTTTGCCTGGGACAAACTTCTCTTCTGCCTTTTGTCCCTTTCCTCATTCTTGGAGTGCTGCGGGTGCAGACCCTTCTTCTGTAACTGCTGAGTGCTGAGTTAGGAGGCTTCATACCCGTGGGCGAGGGTCAGAACTTCTCCCCAGCAGCCTCCAGGTGACGTTGATTGTCCCCAGGCCTCCTGCCTCCCTGCTCGTCCACCTGAGCACCAGTATTGGAAGTGTTATAGATTCTAATGACCTTTAAGGGTCCAGAAAGGAGATGTGCAGTGGCGCTGGGAGGTCCAGTTTCACTCCGCCCCACATTTGTTCGGCCGCCTTAGGCTGACCGTTTCTGCCAGCCTAGATGCTCTGACTGACCGTTTCTGCCAGCCTAGATGCTCTGACCAACAGTCTGCGCTTTCTTCCATTAGGCCCCTGAATTAACGTAAAAACAGCACCAGGTGTCAGGATCCTGCCCGCTCAGCTCCCAGACAGTCCAGGGTCAGTGGTGATGAAGGATCATGATGGTCACTGAGTCAAGAGCCTTTGGAAGTAAACAGGAGTCCAGCCGGTCTTATTGGCCACCATCATCAGGGTGTCTGTAGGCTTTTCTATGGTGACAGCATGATATACGGTTCCCCCGCCAAGATTATTAGCTCCCCTCTGGGTACAGTAAGTACTGCAAGCAGTAGTCTACTCTTTTGGGACACACTCTTGTTGTTTTATGAGAGAAACTCCAGGTCAAGTGATGGTCACACGGGTCGTCATGGTGCCCCGTTGCCCCCGGTTATCTCTCTGGAGGTTGGAGTTGGAGGGCCTCCTCAATCGAGGTCAGTGTGCCCACGGAGCAAACCCTGCAACTTCAGGGCATGGTTGGGGGTTAGGATCACCACGTGGGGTCCGTTTCCCTTAGAAGGGAGGTGGCCTTTTGGGCTGCTGATTTCCAGGTTTTCAGATACCACCAGTATCTTGGCCAGATGTGGCGGTGGGCCAAGCCCCTTGGTGACCATAGCTTATCCTACCTGGATGGCATTCTTGCATTGTTCCATTTCAAGTGGTCCCAGTTTTTGCACTAATACTCCAATGGCGATTCACCTTTCACCAGGAATGTAAAGGTCAAAGGGTTTAGCTAAATTAGGGAGTTCCAGGGCAAGGGTCTGAATTGACTGCTCTTTCCATTCTTGAAAGGCCACTTCTGGATTCTATTCAAAAGGATCATCATCTTTTCCTTTCAGTGTTTCATATAGAGGCCCAGCTAGTAGACTGTAGTTAGGGATCCAGAGGCAGGAAACCCTGGCTTCCCCAGGAACCCCTAAGCTGTCTTCTAGTTTCAGAAAGGGGTAAGGCTGTAAATTGTTTCTTCCCTTTCCTGGGATGGGCTTCTCCGACCTTCTGTGAGAATGAAGCCCAGGCAGGTCACCGTAGTCTGTGATACTTGAGCTTTTTCGTGGACAACTTCTATCCTTTATTGGCTTGGTAGTTCTGAGGCCTCCTTAGTAGGGCTGGCGATCAGAATGTCGTCTGAATATTGAAGGAGTGTTTCCTTTTCCAGAGGTAGAACTTTTAGGTCTTTAGCTGAGCTTTCCCCAAAGATGGTGTGGGAATTTTTGAACCCTTGGGGCAAGACAGCCTGGAAGTATTGTTTTAGTTGTATGTTGAGTCCTGTCACTCACAAGCCAAAATTTCTTGTGACTCTGGGACTAATGGAATACAAAAGAAGGCATCAGTGAAGACTAATACAGAATACCAAGTCCTGGTGGTTGGTAGAATGACCAGCAGGGTGTAGGATTTAGGAACTACTGGAGGTATATCCTCAGTGGCTTCACTGACTGTCCTGACATCCTTTACCAGGACTCCAGCAGCCCATGGGGCTCTCGAGGTCAGGCCAATCCCAGGATATGGAGCTCACCTGGGCAGGTACCCTACCCCCACCCCAGCCCACGGGGCTCTCGTGTTCAGGCCCCTCCCAGGATATGGGATTCCCTGGGCAGGTCCTCTGCAGTCCATGGGGCTCCCGTGGTCAGGCCCCTCCCAGGATACAGAGCTACCCTTGCAGGTACCTTGGCAGGGCTGGGCACACAGGAACCGTGCACATAGCCCTCATTGCAGAGCACTCCAAGCTCACCTGTCGCTCAGATCTGACACAGAGCACCTCAGAGCAGGACTTGAACTAACAAACAGCAGCTCTGACAGGTCTGTGACCCTGGGCATCACTCTGTGCGGCCTCCTCCACCTGGTCTTCCAGAGACTTCCACTGCACCCGGGGCACCAGGCCTCTGTCTCCAACCACCACCCACCCCTCCTCTCCCTGACTCCTGGGTTCCTCTCATTAGGAGAGGGTTTTCTTGAAGTTGTCTCCCACTCATGGGCCAGATAATATAATTAGAAAACAAGCCAGAGCTGCAGCCCCTTGTCTATCCTGACTCTCAGGAGCCCACACCTGTTCCTTGGACCTGGCCAATTCAGCAAGTTCCATTTTCAGCAACTGTGAGCCCCTGAGGGGTGATTATTGGCTGGCTTGGGAAGCCTGACCGTGCCGGCCAGCCCTCCCCAGGTGTGCCTGGGTTGAGATCAATATAAACACCGCTCCAGGCAGCAAGAGCCCCTGCAGCTGTGCCTGACGCCATTTTCTCTGCCCTGTCAGCAGTCTCGGGGCTGGGCTGGTGGGAGGGAGTGAGAGGCCACGGCTTTGTGGGTGTCCCAGTGTGAGTGGGGCTCTGCTGGACTTTCTGCAGCAGTTGCCAAGATGCTACCTGCTAAAGAAGAGGATGTGTCACCCACACCTGCCGCTGGAATTTCTCCCTGGGCACAGGTGAGGAAGGAAGAAAGCAGTGGGGGCCGGGACAGCAGGGGTATCTCAGGCAGGGAAATGGAGAGCTTCCAGAAGAGCACCCAGGGCCAGGACCATCCTGGCTGTCCTGCAGGCACCAAGTCGGCTGGCATGCTGTCCCTCATGTGGCTCCATGGCCCTTCCTCTAGGTTTTCAAGTCCTTGTACATATTCAGGTGTTTAGCCTTGGAAGGGTGGGAACATTTCAGCAGCAGCTGGCCTGGGGCTCGGCCCACGTTTACTCACAGATACCTCGGCACGGTCCACCAGCTTTGCAGTGAGGACGCTTGTTGCGAGGAGCATGCTGGCTGAATGGGAGATGATTCCCCACCACTGACCAACTTCAGAATTGTTTGCAATTGGAGCAAGTGCCCTGAAACGGTTTTCCTCTGTGTAACTGGTGGGTTCTGTTCTTTTTTATCTTTTTTTCGTTTTTGGTTCAAGGTAGATTTTATTCCTCTTTTGTGTATTTACAGATATAAGCATGGAAATAATTTATTCATATAAATACATGTATGTGAAGGGAAGAATATTTTTCTGTTTTACTTTTTTTAATTTTATTTTTTTATTTTGAATTTAATTTTATATTTTTATACAGCAGGTTGTTTTTGGTTATCTACTTTATACATATAAATGTATACATACCAATCCCAATATCTCAACTCCTCCCACCACCATCCCCAACAGCTTTCCCCCCTTGTTGTCCATACGTTTGTTGTATACATGTATTGCTCTATTTCTGCCTTGCAAAACGGTTCATCTGTACAATTTTTCTAGGTTCCACATATATGCATTAATATACAAGATTTGTTTTTCTCTTTCTGACTTACTTCACTCTGTATGACAGTCTCTAGATCCATCAACGTCTCTACAAATGTCCCAATTTCATTCCTTTTTATGGCTTAGTAATATTCCATTTTATATATGTACCACATCTTTATGCATTCGTCTGTCTGTGGGCATTTAGGTTGCTTCCATTTCCTGGATAGTGTAAATAGTGATGCAATGAACATTGTGGTGAATGTCTCTTTTTGATTTATGGTTTTGTCTGGGTATATGCCCAGTAGAGGGATTGCTGTATCATATGGTAATTCTATTCTTAGTTTTATAAGAAACTCCATAATGTTCTCCACAGTGACTGTATCAATTTACGTTCCCAACAATAGTGGAAGAGGATTCCTTATCTCCACACCGTTTCCAGCATTTGTTGTTTGTAGATTTTCTGATGATGCCCATTCTAATAGGTGTGAGGTGATACACCATGGATGAGTCTATTTCGTTGAGCAAAGAGTAGGTCTTGTTTATTACGTATTTGGCTTATGGAATGGTATGTGTGCTAATTTCAATCTGTTTTTATACAGCAGCCCAACTCAACTTTCCCCTTAAGCAAGCATAAGGTTTTTATCTAAATGTGAGACTCTGTTCGGTTTTGTAATTCAGTTTATGTGTAGCCAAGTTTACACTCCCTCTATTAGTGATATCTTATGATAATTATCTTTCTTTGTGTGATATATTTCTCTTAGAATCATCATAATTAAATCCACTCAATTTGCTGCTACAGGCCTGATGACATTGATTTCACTGCTGAGTGATATTCCGTTGTACGTAAGTAGCACAATTTCTTTATCCATTTTTTTCTTTCTGGGATATTTAATTTGTACTGGACTCGAGGTTCTTGTAAACACAGCAGCCCTAAATTTGTGTTGGCTGTGTCTTGTTGATTTTAATTTTCCTAAGCTATAGGGCCAAAAGTGGAAGTGCCCTAGGCTCTGTAGCTTTGTTTTTTAGATGTTTCAGGATACACCATGAACATCTCCAGAGTGTCTGTTGGCAATTTACATCCCGCCCATCA
The DNA here is from genome assembly GCF_963924675.1 of Phocoena phocoena. Classification (NCBI taxonomy): domain Eukaryota; kingdom Metazoa; phylum Chordata; class Mammalia; order Artiodactyla; family Phocoenidae; genus Phocoena; species Phocoena phocoena. Next base: position 729,141 of record NW_027077598.1, on the reverse strand, counting down.
GCATAACACGGCTCCCTGTTCTCCATGGCCTGTCCTGTGTTTCTGGTTTTTACACTTTATTCAGATGGCCTTTTTGACGAATGGGAAATGTGACTTCATTGTAGTGTGGATTTCCATTGCTGGAGTGCTTGGTTGGCCAAAATGTTCATATGCGTTTTTTCCTGAATATATTCAGGAAAAATGTATACGCACTTTTTGTCCATGTGCATCACTGTCAAAGATCTGCCGCTTTTCATATGCTTTAAATGCAATTCCAATCTACCTCTTGAAATATGATTCCTGCAATTCTGCCTCGTTTTCAAGTCCTCTTTGCAGACTTACTTCGATATATTTTTGCCAATAGCTGTCATTTATCTCTGCAGGTTTGTGAATTACAGTGCCCCTGAGCTCCTTTCTTAACTCGCTTCCTTGTAAGCTGGCCACAAAACTGCAGGTTTGCTTCAGGCCATAATCAGGGTCCGGCACGGCACTCTGAGCCTTTGGTTAATTCCTCTTCCTGGTGGGAAATTAGAGTTAAATGTGCCCCTCCAGATACCTGCCTCACTCCCAGCCACATGGTGATGTATGTCCTCAGGTTTGAGGCCATATGTGATGGGTTGCTCATCTTTTGATGATGTGGCCCCACTGGTGTGTGGACACTCCTGCCTGGTTCCCATCCCCTTGGTGATGTGGGCCCTCTGGTGAGACTCTGATCCTGGTTGGGTTCCTCACACATCCGTGAGGTGAGCCCTCTTCTCTGAGGTCACTCCTGCCTGGCTGGCACAACCCGCCTTGTTGACTTCGGCACCCTGGTGGCAGTTGGAGCCTGCTGGGAGCCTCCTTCCCGCGGTGATGAGGCCCTCTGGCGTCAGACCCTAATGGCGGGGTTCCCACATTTTCTGATACGTGCTAAGTGGTATGAGGGCACTCCTGCCAGGTTCCCATCCTCATGAGCGTGTGGGCCTTCTGTTCTGAGGTCCTAACGGCTGGGTTGCTCACACTTTCATGATGTGGGCCCTCTGCTGTGAGGTCAATCCTGCCTGGCTGGCGCACGTCGCCTTGGCGATGTGGACCCTCTGGTGGCAGTTGGAGTGTGCTGGGGCCTCCTCCCCTCAGTGATGAGGGCCTTCTGGTGTCAGGCCCTAAGTGCTGGGCTCCACACATTTTCTGATGTGTGCCCAGTGGTGCGAGTCACTCCTGCCAGGTTCCCATCCCCATGGGCATGTGGGACTTCTGTTCTGTGGTCCCAACTGCTGGGTTGCTCACAGTTTCATGATGTGGGCCCTTTGCTGTGTGTTCACTCTGGCCTGTATCCCATAGTGTCAGTGCTCTGGGCCTCCAGCTTGGAGTTTCCAACTTCTCGATTCCTCACCTTTTTTATTCTATGGGCCCTCGGTTGTGCGTCTCCTCCTGCATGCCTCACTCCCAGCCCCTTCGTGATGTGTGTCCCCTTGTTTGAGGCCACATGTGCTGTGTTCCTCACCTTTCTATAATGTGGCCACACTGGTGTGAGGACACTCTTGCCTGGTTCCCATTCCCTTGGTGATGTTGGCCCCACTGCTGTTAGGACAGTCTTGCCTGGTTCCCATCACCTTGGTGATGTTGGCCCTCTGGTGAGAGTCTGATCCTGGTTAGGTTCCTCACCCTTCTGTGAGGTGGGCCCTCTGCTCTGAGGTCACTCCTGCCTGGCTGGCACACCCCGCCTTGGCAACGTCGGCCATATGGTGGCAGTTGGAGCCTGCTGGGAGCCTCCTCCCCTCAGTGATGAGGGCCCTCTGGCCTCAGGCCCTAACTGCTGGGTTCCCACATTTTCTGATTCGTGCTAAGTGGTGCAAGGACACTCCTGCCAGGTTCCCATCCCCATGGGGATGTGAGCCTTCTGCTCTGAGGTCCCAACGGCTATGTTGCTCACAGTTTCATGATGAGGGCCCTCTGGTGTGAGTTCACTCCTGCCTAGATCCCATAGCCTCGCTGCTCCTGGCTGCCTGCCGGAGGTTCCAACTGTGGGATTCCTCACCTTTTTTATTCTATGGTCCCTCTGTTTTGAGGATCCTCTGGCCTGCCTCACTCCCAGCCCCTTGGTGATGTGTGTCCTCAGGTTTGAGGCCACGTGTGCTGGGTCCCTCAAATTATGGTGATGTAGCCCCACTGGTGTGAGGACACTCCTGCCTGGTTCCCATTCCCTTGGTGATGTTGGCCCTTTGGTGACAGTCTGATCCTTGTTGGGTTCCTCACACTTCTGTGAGGTGGGCTTTCTGCTCTGAGGTCACTCCTGCCTGGTTGGCACACCCCGCCTTGGTGACATCGGCCTTATGGTGGCAGTTAGAGCCTGCTGGGAGCCTCCTCCCCTCGGTGATGAGGGTCCTCTGGCCTCAGGTCCTAACTGCTGGGTTCCCACATTTTCTGATTCGTGGAAGTGGGCCGAGGACACTCCTGTCAGGTTCCCATCCCCATAGGGATGTGGGCCTTCTGCTCTGAGGTCCCATCCGCTGGGTTGCTCACAGTTTCATGATGTGGGACCTCTGCTGTGAGTTTGCTGTGGCCTGGATCCCATAGACTCTGTGCTCTGGGCGGCCTACTGGCCGGTTCCAACTGCTGGATTCCTCACAACTTTTATTCTGTGGGCTCTGTTTTGTGAGGATACTCCTGCTTGCCTCACTCCTAGCCCCTTGGAGATGTGGGTCCCCTGTTTTAGGCCACATGTTCTGGGTTCCTCACCTTTCTATAATGTGGCCACACTGGTGTGAGGACCCTCCTGCCTGGTTCCGATCCCCTTGGTGATGTGGGCCCTCTGGTGAGAGTCTTATCCTGGCTGGTTTCCTCACCCTTCTGTGAGGTAGGCCCTCTGCGGTGAGGTCACTCCTGCCTGGCTGGCACACATCACCTTGGTGACGTGGGCCCTCAGTTGGGAGTTGGTGTCTGCTGCGAGTCTCCGTCCCTCGGTAATGAGGGCCCTCTTGCGTCAGACCCTAACTCCTGGGCTCCCAAAATTTGCAGATGTGCGACCTGTGGTGCGAGTACACTCCTGTCAGGTTCCCAACCCCATGGGAATTTGGGCATTCTGCTCTGAGGTCCCAACGGCTGGGGTGCTCACAGTTTCATGATGAGGGCCCTCTGATGTGCGTTCATTCCGGCCTAGATCCCATAGGCTTGCTGCTCCTGGGCGCCTGCTGGGAGGTTCCAACTGCGGGATTCCTCACCTTTTTTATTCTATGGGCCCTCTGTTTTGAGGCTCCTCCTGCCTGCCTCAATCCCAGCCCCGTTGTGATATGTGTCCTCTGGTGTGAGGCCACGTGTGCTGGGTCCCTCACCTTTCGATGATGTGGCCCCAATGGTGTGAGGACACTCGTGCCTGTTTCCCAGCCCCTTGGTGATGTGGCCCCTCTGGTGAGAGTCTGATCCTGGCTGGGTTCCTTACCGTTCTGTGAGGTGGGCCCTGTGCTCTGAGGTAACTCCTGCCTGGCTTGCTCCCATTGCCTTGGTGACGTCGGCCCTCTGGTGGCAGTTGGATCCTTTTGGAGACTCCTGTCCTCGGTGATGAGGTCCCTCTGGCGTCAGGCTCTAACTGCTGGGCTCCCCAGGTTTTCTGATGTGAGCCCAGTGATGCCAGGACACTCGTGAAATGTTCCCATCCCTATGGCGATATGGGCCTTCTGCTCTGAGGTTCCAATGACTGGGTTGCTCACAGTTTCCTGATGTTAGCTCTCTGGTGTTAGTTCACTCATTCCTAGATCCCATAGCCTCTGTACTCTGGGCCGCCTGCTGGGAAGTTCCAACTGCTGGGTTCCTCACCTTTTTTATTCTTTGGGCCCTGTGTTGGGAGGCTCCTCCTGCCTGTGTCACTCCCAGCCCCTTGGTGATGTAGGTCCTCTGGTTTGTGGCCACATGTGCCAGTTTCCTCATCTTTTAGTGATGTGGCCCCACTGGTGTGAGGACACTCGTGCCTGGTTCCCGTCCCCTTGGTGATATGGGCCCTCTGGTGAGAGTCTGATCCTGGTTGGGTTCCTCACACTTCTTTGAGGTGGGCCGTCTGCTGTGAGGTCACTCCTGCCTGGCTGGCACACCCCGCCTTGGCGACGTGGGCCCTCTTGTGGTAGTTGGAACATGCTGGGAGCCTCCTCCCCTCAGTGATGAGGGCCCTCTGGCGTCAGGCCCTAACTGCTGGGTACCCACATTTTCTGATATGTGCTAAGTGGTGCGAGGACACTCCTGCCATGCTCCCAACAACTTGGGGATGTGGACCTTCTGCTCTGAGGTCCAAATGGCTGGGTTGCTCGCAGTTTCATGATGTGGACCCTCTGCTGTGAGTTTACTGCGGCCTGAATCGCATAGACTTGGTGCTCTTGGCCGCCTGCTGGGAGGTTCCCATTGCTGGATTCCTCAGCTTTTTTATTCTATGGGCCCTGTGTTGTGAGGCTACTCCTGCCTGCCTCATTCCGAGCCCCTTGGAGATGTGGGTCTTCTGGTTTAGGCCACATGTGCTGGGTTCCTCACCTTTCTATGATGTGGCCACACTGGTGTGAAGACTCTCCTGCCTGGTTCTGATCACCTTGGTGATGTGGGCCCTCTGGTGAGAGTCTTATCCTGGCTGTGTTCCTCACCCTTCTGTGAGGTAGGCCCTCTGCGGTGAGGTCACTCATCCCTGGCTGTCACACGTCACCTTGGCGACGTGGGACCTCAGTTGGGTGTTGGTGCCTGATTGGAGTCTCCTCCCCTTGGTAATGAGGGCCCTCTGGCGTCAGGCCCTAACTCCTGGGTTCCCTAAATTCTCTGATGTGTGCCCTGTGGTGCGAGTACACTTCTGACAGGTTCCCAACCCCATGGGAATGTGGGCCTTCAGCTCTGAGATCCCAACGCCTAGGTTGCTCACAGTTTCATGATGACGGCCCTCTGGTGTGAGATCACTCCGGCCTGGATCCCATAGTCTCGCTGCTCCTGGCCGCCTGCTGGGAGGTTCCAACTGCGGGATTCTTCACCTCTTTAATTCTATGGTCCCTCTGTTTTGAGGCTCCTCCTGCCTGCCTCAATCCCAGCTCCCTTGTGATGTGTGTCCTCTGGTTTGAGGCCACGTGTGCTGGGTCCCTCACTTTTCGGTGATGTGGCCCCACTAGTGTGAGGACACTCCTGCCTGGTTCCCATTCCCTTGGTGATGTGGGCCCTCTGGTGAGAATCTGATCCTCTTTAGTTCTTCACACTTCTGTGAGGTTGACCCTCTGCTCTGAGGTCACTCCTGCCTGGTTGTCGCACTCCGCATTGGCGACGTCGCCCCTCTGGTAGCAGTCGGAGCTGGCTGGGAGCCACCGCCCCTCGGTGATGAGGGCCCTCTGGCATCAGGCACTAATTGCTGGGCTCCCCACATTTTTTCATGTGTGCCCACTCTTGCGATGACACTCCTGCTTGTTTCCCTTCCCCATGGGGATGTGGGCCTTCTGCTCTGAGGTCACCACGGCTGGGTTGCTTACAGAATCACAATGAGGGCCCTCTGTTGTGAGTTCATGCCGGCCTGGATCTCATAGCCTCAGTGCTCTGGGCCGCCTGCTAGGAAGATCCAACTGCTGGTTTCCACACCTTTTGTATACAATGGGACATGTGTTGTGAGGTTAATCCTACCTGCCTCACTCCGAAACCCATGGTGATGTGGGTCCTCTGGTTTGAGGCCACATGTGCTGGGTACCTCAACTTTTGATGATGTGGCCCCACGGGTGTGAGGACACTCCTGCCTGGTTCCCATCACCTTGGTGATGTGGGCCCTCTGGGGAGAGTCTGATCCTGGCTGGGTTCCCTACCATTCTGTGAGGTGGGCCCTCTGATGTCAGGTCACTCCTGCCTGGCTAGCTCACATCGCCTTGGCGACGTGGGCCCTCTGTTGGCCACTGGAGCATGCTGGGAGCCTCCTACTCCCGTGAATGATGGCCCTGGAAAAAATACATATGCCCTTTTTGGCCAAGTGCTTCATTGACGAGGTTCTGCCACTTCTCTTATGCTTTCAGAGCAATTCACGTCTACCTCCTGAAATCGGATTCCAGCAATTCTGCCCCACTTTCAAGTCCTCTTCGCAGCCTTAATTCAATATATTTTTGTACGATTTCTGTCATTTATAAGTCTGCAGGTATGTGAATGACAGTGCCCCTGAGCTCCTTTCCTCAACTCGCTTTCTTGTGAGCTGGCCACAAAACCGCAGGATTGCTTCAGGCCCTAATCTTGTTCCAGCACGGCATGCTGAGCCTTTGGTTAATTCCTTTTCCTGTTGGGAAATGAGTGTTAAAATTGCCCATGCATACTGGGCATATACCCTGAGAAAACCAAAATTCAAAAAGAGTCATGTACCAAAATGTTCATTGCAGCTCTATTTACAATAGCCCGGAGATGGAAAGAACCTAAGCGCCCATCATCGGACGAATGGATAAAGAAAATGTGGCACATATACACAATGGAATATTACTCAGCCTTAAAAAGAAATGAAACTGAGTTATTTGTAATGAGATGGATAGACCTAGAGTCTGTCATACAGAGTGAAGTAAGTCAGAAAGAAAAAGACAAATAGCGTATGCTAACACATATATATGGAATTTAAAGGAAAAAAATGTCATGAAGAACCTAGGGATAAGACAGGAATAGAGGCGCAGACCTACTGGAGAACGGAATTGAGGATATGGGGAGGGGGAATGGTGAGTTTTGACAGGGCGAGAGAGAGTCATGGACATATACACACTAACAAATGTAGTAAGGTAGATAGCAAGGGGGAAGCAGCCGCAAGGCACAGGGATATTAGCTTGGGGCGTTGGGACAGCCTGGAGGGGTGGAAGGGGGAGAGAGGGAGGGAGGGAGACACAAGAGGGAAGACACAGGGAGCATATGTATATGTATAGCTGATTCACTTTGTTATAAAACAAAAACTAACACACCATTGTAAAGCAATTATACCCCAATAAAGATGTTAAAAAAAATATTTGCCCGTGCACACACCTACAGATAGTCTCCCATTGGTTCTCCTTATTCCTGTTCATCTTGCGCAGAAATTGCAAACAGTGCCAAACAGGAGGTTAAAGGCACTGACTCTCCAAATGGGGAGAGTGTAAGAAAAGGGTCTGGAATGGTGAACCTGAGTACCAGGGGACGAAAACAGACATGCATGTAAAAAGGTTTCCCAGTCACACGGTGGAGCATACTCTGGGTTTCCCATGCAAATTTTAGCAGAAGGAAGAATCCCTTGAACCTGGAGAGTTGGGAACCATGGAATGGGTACCAGGCAGTATGACATCAAAGGGTCTGCATTTGCTCACTGAACCTCACCAATGCTATCAGCCCAAAGGGTCAAGCCTTATCTCTCACCCAGCTCTGGGTGTAGATGTGGTAAACCAGGTTGCATCACATGCCCTGTGTGAGTTATTTAAGAATTGCTCTCTATTTCACTGTCATTGTGTTTTGTTTTTGAAATTTTTTTTGACACTGGGATTTATCGGATTTTCACTGCTGCGTTAATGTCGCTGTACACACTCTTGATTCTCTTACGGAGACATAAATATCCACGGGTTTTAAGATTCTTCCTAGTCAGGTATATTCCTAGGCGTTGAATATGTGGTGTTGAGTCCATTTCGTTGAGCAAGGAGTAGGTCTTGTCTATTACATATTTGGCTTATGGAACGGTATCTGTGCTAATTTCAGTCTCTGGTTTTATGCAGCACTCCAACGCACCTTTCTCCATAAGAAAGCAAAGTTGGTTTTCTAAATTTGAGACTGTTCTGTTTTGTAATTCAGTTCATGTGTAGTCAAGTTTACATACTGTGTATTAGTGATATTTTATGATGTTTCTTTTTATGTGTGACTTATTTCACGTAGAATCACCATACCTGTATCCACTCACTATGCCACTACGGGCCTGATGACACAGATTTCATTGCTGAGTGATATTCCATTGTACGTACGTACCACAACTTCTTTATCCATTGTTTGCTCTCTGAGATATTTACCTGGTACTGTAAACGAGGTTCTTGTGAACAGAGAGGTCCCAAACTTTGAGGTGGCTGGGTGTTTTTGATTTTAATTTCCCTAAGCTGTAGGACCATAAGTGGAAGTGCCATAGGCTGTGTTGCTTTGTTTCTTACGTGTTTCAGGAAACACATAACACTTCTCCAGAATGGCTGTCGGCAATTTACATCATATGCATCAGCATAATAAGGATCCCTGTTTTCCATTGCCTGTCCTCCGTTTCTGGATTTTACAATTTTTTAAATGGCCCATTTGCCCTGGGGGGCACTGAGATTTCATTGTAGTGCAGGTTTATTTACAAGCTTCTTGGTTGGCCAAAAAGTGCGTATGCGTTTTTTCCTGAATATATTTAGGGAAAAAAGCATCCGCACTTTTTGGACAAGTGCATCATTATCGACGTTCTGCCTCTTTTCCTATTCTTTAAGTGCAATTCCAGTTTAACCCTTCAATCGTTTTCCTGAATTTCTGCCCCGCTTTCAAGTCCCCTTTGCAGGCTTACTTCAATATATTTTTGGAGGATAGCTGTCATTTATAACTCTGCAGGTTTGTGAATTACAGTGCCCCTGAGCTCCTTTCTTCAACTCGCTTTCTTGTGAGCTGGGCACAAAACCGCAGGATTGCTTCAGGCACTAATCTCTTTCCAGCAGGGCACGCTGAGCGTTTGGATAATTCCTCTTCCTGGTGGGAAATGAGCATTACATTTGCCCGTGCAGACACCTACAGCTAGTCTCTCATTGGTTCTCCCTATTCCTGTTCATCTTGCACAGAAATTGCAAGCTGTGCCAAAGAGGAGGTTAAAGCACTGACTCTCCAAGCGGGGAGAGTGTTAGTAAAGCATCTGGAATGGTGAACCCGAGGACCAGGATACGAAAACTGAGATGCATTTTAAATCATTTCCCAATCACACGGTGCACGATACTCTGGGTTTCCCATGCATGTTTTAGCTGGAGGAAGAATCACTTGAACCTGGAGAGTTGGGACCCATGGAATGGGTACCATGCAGTATGACTTCAAAGGGTCTGCATTTGCTCACCGAAACTCACCAATGCTATAAGGCTGAAGTGTCCAGCCTTGTGTCTCAACCAGCTGTGGGTGTAGATGTGGTCAATCCCGGTTGCATCACATGCCCTGAGTGAATTGTTTAAGAATTGCTCTCTATTTCACTGTCTTTGTGTCTTGTTTTTGAAATTTATTTTGATAATGGGATTTATCGGATTTTCACTGCTGCGTTTATGCCGCTGTACACACGCTTGATTCTCTTACGGAGACATATAAATCCATGGGTTTTAAGATTCTTCCTAGTCAGGTATATTCCTAGGCGTTGAATATGTGGTGTTGAGTCCATTTCGTTGAGCAAGTAGTAGGTCTTGTCTATTACATATTTGGCTTATGGAAAGTTATCTGTGCTAATTTCAGTCTCTCGTTTTATGCAGCATCCCAACGCACATTTCCCCATAAGCAAGCACTAGTTGGTTTTCAAAATTTGAGACCCTGTTCTGTTTTGTAATTCAGTTCATGTGTAGTTAAATTTACATTCCGTGTATTAGTGATATCTTATGATGTTTCTTTTTCTGTGTGATATAGTTCACGTAGAATCACCGTACCTGCATCCACTCACTATGCCGCTACGGGCCTGATGACACACATTTCATTGCTGAGTGATATTGCATTGCACGTACGTGCCACAACTTCTTTATCCATTTTTTGCTTTCTGGGTTATTTACCTGGTACTGTAGACGAGCTTCTTGTGAACACAGCCGTCCCAAACATTGGTGTGGCTGTCTGTTTTTGATTTTAATTTCCCTAAGCTATAGGACCATAAGTGCAAGTGCCATAGGCTGTGTTGCTTTGTTTCTTACGTGTTTCAGGAAACACCATACACTTCTCCAGGGTGGCTGTTGGCAATTTACATCCTGCCAATCAGCATAACAAGGCTCCCTCTTCTATATATCCTGTCCTACCTTTCTAGATTTTACACTTTTTTCAGATGGCCCTTTTGCCAGGGGGGCAGTGAGACTTCATTGTAGTGCAGATTTCCTTTACAGGCTTGCTTGGTTGGCCAAAAAGGGCGTATGTGTTTTTTCCTGAATATATTCAGGAAAAAACGCATACGCCCTTTTTGGCCAAGTGCATCATTGTCGACGTTGTGCCTCTTTTCCTATGCTTTCAGGGCAATTCCAGTCTACCCCCTGCAATCGTTTTCCTGAAATTCTGCCCTGATTTCAAGTCCCCTTCGCAGGCTTACTTCAATATATTTTTGGAGGATAGCTGTCATTTATAACTCTGCAGGTTTGTGAATTACAGTGCCCCTGAGCTCCTTTCTTCAACTCTCTTTCTTGTGAGCTGGGCACAAAACCGCAGGATTGCTTCAGGCCCTAATCTGTTTCCAGCAGGGCACACTGAGCCTTTGTTTAATTCCTCTTCCTGGTGGGCAATGAGCGTTACATTTGCCCGTGCAGACACCTACAGCTAGTCTCTCATTGGTTCTCCCTATTCCTGTTCATCTTGCACAGAAATTGCAAGCTGTGCCAAACAGGAGGTTAAAGGCACTGACTCTCCAAGCGGGGAGAGTGTTAGTAAAGCATCTGGAATGGTGAACCCGAGGACCAGGATACGAAAACTGAGATGCATTTAAATCGTTTCCCAATCACACGGTGGACGATACTCTGGGTTTCCCATGCATGTTTTAGCTGGAGGAAGAATCCCTTGAACCTGGAGAGTTGGGACCCATGGAATGGGTACCATGAAGTATGACTTCAAAGGGTCTGCATTTGCTCACCGAAACTCACCAATGCTATCAGCCTGAAGTGTCCAGCCTTATGTCTCAACCAGCTCTGTGTGTAGATGTGGTCATTCCCGGTTGCATCACATGCCCTAAGTGAATTATTTAAGAATTGCTTTCTATTTCACTGTCTTTGTGTTTTGTTTTCGAAATTTATTTTGATAATGGGATTTATCGGATTTTCACTGCTGCGTTTCGGCCGCTGTACACAGGCTTGATTCTCTTACGGAGACATATATATCCATGGGTTTTAAGATTCTTCCTAGTCAGGTATATTCCTAGGCGTTGAATATGTGGTGTTGGGTCCATTTCGCTGAGCAAGGAGTAGGTCTTGTCTATTACATATTTGGCTTATGGAAAGTTATCTGTGCTAATTTCAGTCTCTGGTTTTTTGCAGCACCCCAAGGCACCTTTCCCCATAAGCAAGCACTAGTTGGTTTTCTAAATTTGAGACCCTGTTCTGTTTTGTAATTCAGTTCATGTGTAGTCAAGTTTACATTCAGTGTATTAGTGATATCTTATGATGTTTCTTTTTCTGTGTGACGTAGTTCACGTAGAATCACCGTTCCTGCATCCACTCACTGTGCCGCTACGGGCCTGATGACACAGATTTCATTGCTGAGTGATATTGCTTTGCACGTACGTGCCAAAACTTCTTTATCCATTTTTGCTTTCTGGGATATTTACCTGGTACTGTAGACGAGCTTCTTGGGAACACAGCCATCCCAAATATTGGGGTGGCTGTCTGTATTTGATTTTAATTTCCGTAAGCTATAGGACCATAAGTGGAAGTGCCATAGGCTGTGTTGCTCTGTTTCTTACGTGTTTCAGGAAACACCATACACTTCTCCAGGGTGGCTGCTGGCAATTTACATCCTGTCAATCAGCATAACAAGGCTCCCTGTTCTCCATATCCTGTCCTAACTTTCTGGATTTTACACTTTTTTCAGATGGCCCTTTTGCCCGGGGGCATTGAGACTTCATTGTAGTGCAGATTTCCTTTACAGGCTTGCTTGGTTGGCCAAAAAGGGCGTATGCGTTTTTTCCTGAATATATTCAGGAAAAAACGCATACGCCCTTTTTGGCCAAGTGCATCATTGTCGACGTTGTGCCTCTTTTCCTATGCTTTCAGGGCAATTCCAGTCTACCCCATGCAGTGGTTTTCCTGAAACTCTGCCCCGTTTTCAAGTCCCCTTCGCAGGCTTACTTCAGTATATTTTTGGAGGATAGCTGTCATTTATAACTCTGTAGGTTTGTGAATTACAGTGCCCCTGAGCTCCTTTCTTCAACTCGCTTTCTTGTGAGCTGGGCACAAAACCGCAGGATTGCTTCAGGCCCTAATCTGTTTCCGGCAGGGCACAGTGAGACTTTGGATAATTCCTCTTCCTGGTGGGAAATGAGCGTTACATTTGCCCGTGCAGACACCTACAGCTAGTCTCTCATTGGTTCTCCCTATTCCTGTTCATCTTGCACAGAAATTGCAAGCTGTGCCAAACAGGAGGTTAAAGGCACTGACTCTCCAAGCGGGGAGAGTGTTAGTAAAGAATCTGGAATGGTGAACCCGAGGACCAGGATACGAAAACTGAGATGCATTTTAAATCGTTTCCCAATCACACGGTGGACCATACTCTGGGTTTCCCATGCATGTTTTAGCTGGAGGAAGAATCACTTGAACCTGGAGAGTTGGGACCCATGGAATGGGTACCATGCAGTATGACTTCAAAGGGTCTGCATTTGCTCACCGAAACTCACCAATGCTATCAGCCTGAAGTGTCCAGCCTTATGTCTCAACCAGCTCTGGGTGTAGATGTGGTCAATCCCGGTTGCATCACATGCCCTGAGTGAATTATTTAAGAATTGCTCTCTATTTCACTGTCTTTGTGTTTTGTTTTCGAAATTTATTTTGATAATGGGATTTATCGGATTTTCACTGCTGCGTTTCGGCCACTGTACACACACTTGATTCTCTTACGCAGACATATATATCCATGGGTTTTAAGATTCTTCCTAATCAGGTATATTCCTAGGCGTTGAATATGTGGTGTTGGGTCCATTTCGTTGAGCAAGGAGTAGGTCTTGTCTATTACATATTTGGCTT